>NC_140184.1:67052966-67714800 GCF_963971535.1 Notolepis coatsorum | reverse complement strand
AACAGCTGAGAGCTGCCTCCCTTCTCTCTCTCTCTCTCTCTCTCTCTCTCTCTCTCTCTCTCTCTCTCTCTCTCTCTCTCTCTCTCTCTCTCTCTCTCTCTCTTCCCTCTCTCTCTTTCCCTCTCTCCTTTTTTTCCCTTTCCCGCTCACCCTCTCTGTCTCTCTTTGACTCACTATCTCACTATCCACTATCTCACTCCCTCCATCTTGTCTCAGCTGAGTCAATATGCACAGTCAAGAAAATGAGTGTGTGTGTGTGTGTGCGTGTGAGTGTGTGTGTGTGTGTGTGTGTGTGTGTGTGTGTGTGTGTTGTGTGCTGTGTGTGTGTGTGTGTGTGTGTGTGTGTGTGTGTGTGTGTGTGTGTGTGTGTGTATTTACATGTACAGTATAGTGAATGCATACATAGTGGTGAAGACTACCACAGAATGGAGACTTGGTCATTGTAAGAGAGGAATAACTACAGTAGGGCTGCTAGACACTCATGCTGCTCTCATTGGAAGGTGGGATGAAAGAAGATTGTACCCATCATGAAAGATGCTGAGGACAGATAGTAGGACAAGGAAGAGAGAGAGGACATGCTGAGGACAGATAGTAAGATGAGGAAAGAGAGAAAGGACATGCTGAGGACAGATAGTAGGACAAGGAAGAGAGAGAGGACATGCTGAGACAGATAGTAAGATGAGGAAGAGAGAAAGGACATGCTGAGGACAGGTAGTAAGATGAGGAAGAGAGAGAGGACATGCTGAGGACAGGTAGTAAGATGAGGAAGAGAGAAAGGACATGCTGAGGACAGGTAGTAAGATGAGGAAGAGAGAGAGGACATGCTGAGGACAGGTAGTAAGATGCAGGAAGAGAGAGAGGACATGCTGAGGACAGGTAGTAAGATGAGGAAGAGAGAAAGGACATGCTGAGGACAGGTAGTAAGATGAGGAAGAGAGAAAGGACATGCTGAGGACAGGTAGTAAGATGAGGAAGAGAGAGAGGACATGCTGAGGACAGGTAGTAAGATGAGGAAGAGAGAAAGGACATGCTGAGGACAGGTAGTAAGATGAGAAGAGAGAAAGGACATGCTGAGGACAGGTAGTAAGATGAGGAAGAGAGAGAGGACATGCTGAGGACAGGTAGTAAGATGAGGAAGAGAGAGAGGACATGCTGAGACAGGTAGTAAGATGAGGAAGAGAGAAAGGACATGCTGAGGACAGGTAGTAAGATGAGGAAGAGAGAAAGGACATGCTGAGGACAGGTAGTAAGATGAGGAAGAGAGAAAGGACATGCTGAGGGACAGGTAGTAAGATGAGGAAGAGAGAAAGGACATGCTGAGGACAGGTAGTAAGATGAGGAAGAGAGAGAGGACATGCTGAGGACAGGTAGTAAGATGAGGAAGAGAGAAAGGACATGCTGAGGACAGGTAGTAAGATGAGGAAGAGAGAGAGGACATGCTGAGACAGGTAGTAAGATGAGGAAGAGAGAAAGGACATGCTGAGGACAGGTAGTAAGATGAGGAAGAGAGAAAGGACATGCTGAGGACAGGTAGTAAGATGAGGAAGAGAGAAAGGACATGCTGAGGACAGGTAGTAAGATGAGGAAGAGATCAATTACATTGTGACCAGGCCATGGTATGTATAGTCCAGTTATGTCTCTTTATAGTCCAGCTCAACTCAGAATAGCTCTGTACGTTCTGCTAAGAGTCCCATATGATTAACAGTCTCCCAGTCCTTAATTATTGAAGGATCCCCATTTCTGGATTTCCAACAAATTCATTATAGCCTACTATAATAAACCTATATTAATAACTCCTGAATCATAGGATGCCACATTGAAAAGACTCCAGGCTGGGATATTGTGGTTGTTACAGTGCCAGCATACAGACCTGAGATTTATAGGGCTCTATATATAAATGTTAGAACCATCACAGATTAAAAATATTGAGTGCTTCACTGTGCATCTTGGTGATGTACTTCCATGATGGACACACAGACATACTCAGACAACTTTATTAGGATAATGCCATCATCTGAAACTGTGGCACATATGGAATCGATGAATTATGGTGCTCATCATATTCTCACACCACCAATACTTCTACTGGTTCTGGGTTAGATCTTCATATGGAATATATATGTGTGTGTGTGTGTGTGTGTGTGTGTGTGTGTGTGTGTGTGTGTGTGTGTGTGTGTGTGTGTGTGTGTGTGTGTGTGTGTGTGTGTGTGTGTGTGTGTGCGTGCGTGGTGCGTGCGTGCGTGTGTGGCATGTGGACATTGTTCTGATGTTTAAAGCCAAGAATCTGAAGAATTATGTCTGAATCAAAACAATAAAGTGATTTATACAGTTTCCAGATCATCTTCCTGAATTGAGTCAATTCCACCAATCCATTTAGCATTTTTGGAGAATGAGGCCCCGGGAGCACTTTGATGATGTAATGCCCCATACAGGTTCACAGGACTTTATTCTTAATCCAGACCTCCGTTGTCCCACAGGAGATCAATGAGAGTGGTGCCAAATCAATAGTATTTACATATAAATCTCTATCAATTGCCCACTGGCCACCAAACTGAACAGGGCACATGATCTGTCTCCCTAGCAGCTGTCCAGCCGACATCCACACCTCACCGCATGGCAGAAGTAACCAGTGCAATGGAAACTGTGTAAGGACATGCATATAGGGACACTTTTTAAAAGGAAACAACAGACATGGTTACAAAGTAAAAAGAAAAAGAAAAAGAAATGAAATGGTATTATATAAGAAGGGATGTTTTACAATAGCTTTGTCTGTCCTATCACTTTCATTTATTTTAATAAAGAAGAGCATAGTACATATATTAATACTAGCTGTTCCACATGAGAGCATTTACTGCATATTATTATATATGAAGAAAGGTTAGCAGACCAAATATGTGGATTGTATAAGAGAGCAGGGGGATTGTGGGTAAAAAAAGAGCCCTGAGGATGTGTGTTTTATGGTTGCGTGGCTGTGGTCCATGGCTGTGGGACTGTTACTGTGCTCTAAGTAATGCTGCATTCTCCTCAGAGATAGAGCTATCATCTGGGGAAATCAAGACTTAGGTAAAACTGTGGGGCAACACAGAAATTAGAGAGGAGCTATTACTGTCAAAACAAATGGAAGAGAAGCACATACACAAAGAAATATACAAAGGCTTTCTCTCTGACATCACCCCCCTCCTCCTCCTCCTCCTCCTCCTCCTCCTCCTCCTCCTCCCTCCTCCTCTTACACAGAGTGGTGTGAGTGTGACCAGGCAGGGGTTAAATCCATTGCACCATAAAAACGGAGCTGTTCATAAAATGGTAGGAATAAGAAGCAGAAATAATATTTCAAGTATGATTAGTTCATTCGCAGGGCACCTTGTGCGATTGAGAGGGGGGGGGGGGCATTGTGCACGGCACGCAGTAAATTATATCAGCCTTTGAATGATTCCTGCAGATCCTATTACGACAGTGAGGGGGGTGAGTGGGGGGGGGGGTGAGAGGGAAGGGGGCAGTTGGGAGAGAGGAAGCAGCAGAACGAATGGGATGAATTCTGTTTCCAGCTGCCCGAATGAGGGGGGGGGGGGGGGGGGGGGGGGGGGGGGGGGGGGGGGGGGGGGGGGGGGGGGGGGGGGGGGGGGGGGGGGGGGGGGGGGGGGGGGGTGTTGTCCTGCGAGTTGGGGGAGGGGGGAGGGGTACAAGGGATGGGCAGAGAGAGGACAATAACACATGCATTCATTCCAAATTCTAAAACAATGTCATCCGAACGTGCAGAGATGCCGACACCAAACCTTCCTTTGTTAGTTATTTCCTCCATCTCTGTCCTTCTCTATCTATCTTTGAGTTGCTGTGCCAATTGAAAATAACAAAGAAAATCTTATTTTTCACTTGACATCTCCTCCGCCACAATGCACACACACACACACACACACACACACACACACACCATCACTATCACCACCCCTCCACAATCCAGCCCCATGCTCCCTGAATATTTGAGAGCTGCTTGTCTCCCATTCGTCACTGTGACTGGTGATATAGTAGCTGACAGTGGCATTAATGCACTGCTGGAGAACACAGCCTTCGCAGGGCAACAGCAGAGCATGCTGCATTTATTGGGTCCACTCTTTTTTGAGAGCATTTACCAAATATTGTGCCCCATCAAGTCCCCTTTCTCTCTGGGCTATTAAAACACCATGAAAATAATAGCTGTACCACTTATGGTACTAACGGTTTGGTGCAGTGTGTATTCGTCTCCGCTATTAGAAAACAAAATTGGTGTATTTTAAAGGGTCTAAGTGGATAGTGTTAAAATTATTCTTGACACAATAATTAAAACTTCAATTATATTAAAAAGAATATGAGAGATAAAAACACATTTCATTTTCAGTATAAAAAACCCTTAAAGGAACAGGCCAACATTATGGGAAATCCACTTACTGTCAGACAAAAAGATAGATACCAGTTTCGGGACGAGAAACAGCTAGCTAACTTTAAACTCAGAGAGAGGTGTTAGTTTGCCAACGCCTAGGCTAGCCGCTTCTCATCCGCTTCCATTCATTGTTGCTAAGCTAGGCTGGATAGCTTTTCACTGAACACACATGGAGGAAACTGGTATCTAATCTCCTTGTCTGACGGTAAGTGAATTCCCCATAATGTTGGCGTTTTCCTTTAACGGTCATATCTGAGGCAACTTGCACCTTTAATAGCGTTTCCCATGGGTCAACAAGGTCAATGAATTTATATAGCTTGGGTTGAAACAAATTGATATTGCCGCTTTACTTGTTTGGTTTATTACCGTCGATAATGTGTAAAACAGCACCATCTAAAAATAATCCCTCTCTCAGGCTGTGGTATGTGTAGAGTTTTATATTAGAAACACAAGCCACAAGCTCAACATTCCTTGAATCCGAGCTATGTAAACAGGTGAGCTGTGATATATATATATACTATGTTTATTTAAATTATTTAATTTTCTCACCAGACTCCCTGCCCACTCTGCAGAGTAGAGAGGGCCAGACTCCTCCCAGACACTGTCACTCACTACACACATAGCTAGTGCTACTGAACAGGATGGCAAATACAGGTAGGTATCAAACTGTCATGACACAACCAACACAAACACGAATTCCGATTATGGAATTTAGTTACATGATGTTGTAGATTGAATTATGGTAGAGAGTGTGTTCTTCATCACGTTCTACCTCATGCGTGTCCCTCTTGTCCAGTGTGACCACTCTGTAAAAGAACGGTTGCGTTTACTGTAAATAGTACAAGATTATTAATTAAGCCTCACTTTGCCATGTGTTCGGTGGTGGCAATATAGAGAACTGAGGGGCTGGACATTTAATACAAGACATTAATAATGGCAGGGGGAGAGGCAGAGGGGGAATTAAAGTGAAATAATTCTGCACCAACCTCCCACTTTAATTGCAAATTTAAATTTCCTGTAATGGATTCTGACAACTCAAGTCACCAAAATCCATCATTCTGAAGGGTATTATTCCTCAATTAACCTGTCAACCCACTGCGTCCCTGCATCGTTCTGCTGGGCTTCAAAAAGACATGAAGAATTCTAATTACCTTCAAATGTAAAGCAGATTGATAATCCACTCTCTTCCACACACATATTCCACGCAATCTGTTCATTCTACCACAGTCTGAGCTCAGGGATAGGCCAGCATGTCTGGTGAGAACTCGTTATCCATTAATTTAGGGATTGCTGTGTAAGTGTAACATTTTGAATTCATTCTTTGACCTTGACCGTTGAATCTTCCCTGCACAAGCAGGTAGAAGGACTCACTATATCCTCATCTAAGCTGCATTTCATATAGCAGATAACCCTACCCTATTGACCCTAGTAATGTGTGTGTGTGTGTGTGTGTGTGTGTGTGTGTGTGTGTGTGTGTGTGTGTGTGTGTGTGTGTGTGTGTGTGTGTGTGTGTGTGTGTGTGTGTGTGTTTGTGTGTGTGTGTGTGTGAGAGTATATATATATGTTTTATAGCAAGTACAACCAGCAAGGAAATACTGGTCCTACTACTTTTACTACTACTACTACTACTACTACTACTACTACTACTACTACTACTACTACTACTACTACTACTACTACTACTACTACTACTACTACTACTACTACTACTACTACTACTAATACTACTACTACTATTTCCACACTACTACTACTGCTACTACTACTGTTACTACTACTACCATTGCTGCTACTACTACTACTACTACTACTACTACTACTACTACTACTACTACTACTACTACTACTACTACTACTACTACTACTAATATTACTACTACTGGCGGACTCACATTTATCATAGTGTTTGAAACTTAGATTTAGTTTCAAGTTTCAAGTTTCTTTAATAGTTGTCATACAGAAGTACAGAATACTTTTATACAAAATGCTTCTTACTGTTACGCTCCAGAGACTGTGCAAGACAAGATAAGTATGAAATAGAATAACATAGTATAGCATGTAAATTAGAAGTAAAAAAAATGAGGTCACAGTGTTCAGTATAGGCATATGTACAATGTTCGATGCAGAATAGACGTAACTGAGTTACCATATAATATACAATACTATGCGGTGTACTAATATACAATACTATATAGTGCAAGGCAGAAATGGGATGAGGTGCAATTTAGGTACAATTTACAGTAGGTGTACGAGTTGTAGTGCAAATCCTTTATCAATAAATATAAAGTGTGTTTGTGTGATCTAAAGTGTGGAGAGTGGGTGCTGCAGTGTGTTGTTTGTTTAAGTGAGTGTGTGCGTGTGGGTGTGTGTGCTGTGTGCATTTGATGGTTGTTGCATAGTGTTTATTGTTCGTTTAGCAGCCTGATGGCCTGGGGATAGAAGCTTCTTCTGAGTCTTTCTGTGCTCGCCTTAAGACTCCGGTATCGCTTGCCTGACCGCAGCAGTTCAAAGAGGCAGTTGTTCGGGTGGCTCGAGTCCTTAATAATTTTCTTAGCCTTCCCCCTGCACCGCTTGTTGTAAATGTTCTGGAGGGTGGGAAGCCCCCCTCCAATTGTGCGTTCGGCTGAACGTGTCACTCTTTGTAGTCTGCTACGGTCTTGTGCAGTGCTATTCCCAAACCAGGAGGTGATGTTGCCAGTCAGGATGCTCTCTATTGTACATGAGTAGAAGTTCCTAAGGATCTTCTGACTGACTTGGAACTTCCTTAGGCGCCTGAGGAAGTAGAGGCGTTGTCGTGCCTTCTTCACAACACTGTCAATGTGTGTGGTCCATGTCAAATCCTCGGATATGTGGGCTCCGAGGTACTTGAAACTGTTCACTCTCTCAACCGGTGCCCCGTCGATGCTGAGGGGGCTGTAGTCCTTGACCCCCGACCTCCTGAAGTCCACAATCATCTCTTTTGTTTTTCTGATGTTCAGGGAGAGGCAGTTCTCCTGACACCACTGTGACAGATTCTCTACCTCTTCCAGGTAGGCCCTCTCGTCGTTGGCAGAGATCAGGCCCACCACTACTGTGTCATCAGCAAATTTGATGATTGTGTTGTTGTTCCGCTGTGCTACACAGTCATGTGTGTACAGGGAGTAGAGGAGGGGGCTCAGAACACAGCCCTGGGGGGCCCCTATGTTGAGCGTGATGGATGAGGAGGTGCAGTTGCCTGCTCTTACCACCTGGGGTCTGCCCGTCAGGAAGTCCAAGACCCACTGACAGAGGTCATAGTTCAAGCCCAGGTCCCTGAGCTTGGCTATGAGTTTGGAGGGGACTATGGTATTGAATGCTGAGCTGTAGTCGATGAACAGCATTCTCACATAGTTCCCCTGCCTCTTGTCCAGGTGTGATGCTGCTGTGTGCAGCACATGGGCTATGGCGGCCTACGTGGACCTGTTGGGGCGATATGCAAATTGCAGGGGGTCCAGGTTGATGGGGAGGGAGGAACAGATGTAGCCCTTCACTAGCTTCTCAAAGCACTTCATGGCTATGGAGGTGAGGGCTACAGGGCGGTAGTCGTTGAGGCAAGCGGGCGTAGATTTTTTGGGTACAGGGATGATGGTGGACTTCTTCAGATAGGTGGGGATGACAGCCTGTTCCAAGGACAGGTTGAAGATGTCAGTGAATACCGGGGCCAGTTGGTCGGCACAGACTTGTAGGACGCGGCCTAATAGTGTTTGAAAAGTAGATTATCATGGTGTTTGAAGGCCTAAACCATTGCTGCATTTCTCAATGCTAAATATATCAGTGAGGAATATAAATATTTGGGAAACAGCATTAGTATATGTGACCGCGACCAGTGCTATAGCCTACATGTCTATTTTTTCATTTTCCAGATTTTTCCAGATTGTGAAAGTACAGAATGTAAGCTTTCAAATGATGTGTCATACTTTGAAATCTGAGAATGTTATTATTGTGATGTGCTAATTTTAAATCTTGTAGCAGTCTTTTTTCCCCAGAGACGTAAGCAGAGAAAACAGCTCTTAAAGATTTGACACCTTTTGCCAGGATTCTGCTGGGCGTAAACAATACCTCCCAGCCACACCTCTCCCCTGAATAGTATTAACATAATTAAGTGCTGTGACAGCCATGCTGACAGATCAGATACAAAATCAAACATTTTGTATTGTAGTAGTAATATAACTACTAGTCTGAATAATGTATATTTCAGTTATTGAATTGAAAACCTTTATCTGTTTTATTGATTAATGATATATTTTGAAAGAATGCAGGTTATAGCTGTATAAAACAAATGTCTGTCCCATTGTACCAATCAATGGGATATATTGCATGTTGGCTATAATGATTTTATAAAAAAGAGAGAGATTAAATGCATGGCCATATATTTATACATTCATGTGACATCACAGCATATTCTTTGTATAGCCCAGTGTTTCCTGAAAACAGATATGTACAGTGTTCAGGTTATACATCTATCATTACACAATTACAACCAAAATAGGAAGAAATTATGTTGACCGCAGGGAATTTTAATGCATAGTTGGTAGAACTGGCCAGCGGAGTGATAGACACAAGCCTCATTATTATCATTATCAGTCTTTGTTACCACCTTTCATGTGACAACTGGATGAAAATCAGCAGACAATATCAAATCAATTCAAGAGGTTTATTAGTCACATACATACCAGGGCATACAGTGAAATGCGGGTGGTCATGCCCGCATCGATTGTGCAATAATACTAATAATAAAATACATAAACAGGTAATAAGAAGGCATAAGATGTGCATGATAAAAATAGACATGCTAATACAGTTTCAACTCTGTCATTATGCTATACTACAATAATCTAAACTATACAAGAACCACATCGGTTCTTTCCTTTAAAGTGACCTTTCCATTTAGTTTAAAGTGACATTTTTTTTTATTCATTGCATACATACCAGGGCATACAGTGAAATGTGGTTGGCCATGCCCGCTATGATTGTGCAATAAAACAATAGTAATAATAATAAAAATATAATGTACATGTACCGGTACACAACAATACAATTCTTCTATGTCCCTATGCTATACTAGTACTACTATACTATCAAGTCAAGTCAAGAATGCAATAATAAGAATCCAATAGGATGAGAATGCGACATTGTGCAATAATACAAGTAATAAGAATAAGACATATCAGGTATATGTACATGAGTTTTACAAAAGCTTTTACTCTACAAGAACCACTCCTGTTCTTGTTTAATTTTTTTAAAGTGACCTTACATTGTGAGCATGTGCAGCATGAGTGTGTGTGTGTGTTCATGTTAAAGTGACTGCTAGTACAGTGTGTGTGTGTGTGTGTGTGTGTGTGTGTGTGTGATCTACATCCATGTGTCTTCTCCATGGTATCTAACATCGTACAGTCTTCTTGTTCTGACGTGCTCTAGACGTTGGGAGTGGGCATGTAATGTCTTTTGTCTTATCTCCTTATAAAGATATTCCTGTCGGTCGTTGTCTAGACCAGGTGGGGGGAGGACAGGAAAACCAGAGATGGTTGGGTAGCGTTTTGGGTCTTTCAACAGCTGAAACGTGAATGGCTCTGTATCGTCACAGTGTAATTTCGCCGTCACCATGCCAGGACTGTTGGCATCGAAGCTTAAGTGCTGGTATTTCTTTATTTGTGGGAATCTTTTGAAGAAGCCTCCCAGATGTTGTTGCCAGTCGTAGCTTGGAACATACACTGTGCCATCTTCGCGACCGACAAGTTGGGGGATATTGACTCCTTTCACTGCAGAGCTTTTCCTGACGATGTCTGCGATGCCTGCCAGGGTGTCGACCGCAGTCTTCCTGTAGACCTGCTTTATCAAACCGAAGCACCAGTCGAGGTTATTGGTTCCTTCTGGAGTTGACTGCTAAATTAAAGGTGCACTATGCAGTTCCGGAGGAAAGTGATTTGTTTGTAGAGCCTGCAAAAGACTAATACTTATTCTATCTTATTTTGTCATAAATTAAAACAAAATAATTTTTTAGGCACTGTGAACGAAATGTAAGCCTAGAATATGTTTGTTAACAAGATTGCAGGCCTGCCTTTGTAAACGACAGCAGTGAAATAGTAACTTTTCAGGAAGCTTTCTAGAGGACAGTATATTTATTCAATTGTGAAGATGTACCATTAGAAATGATTCACTTCTCACAAAACTGTAGTGCACCTTTTAAACAATGTTTGCCCAACAACCCTGGTAACTCGAGTCATTAGTATTTTTGAAGGATTTTGGCAGAAAGAAATTATATTTTTTTATTTTCTGTGATATTTTCTTCACTTCAACTTTTTCTCTTTATACAAAGGTATCAATATGTGAAGCTGTTTTTGTTGACTTGCTGCTGCTGTAGACTCCAGTTAACAATCAGAATTACTTCTACCAAAACCATTGAGGTGTGGAGAAGACTGGAATACAAAGCGTCAAATTGTGTTGCCGATGATATGTGGACATTACATGTAAATGGTGGCACATGACCATGTGTAGTCTGCTAATTTAGGTATTGCTAAAACTTGTAATAGTGGGGACTAGGGATGGGTATCGTTAGGATTTTATCGATACTACTACTCTTATCGATACTGCTTAACGGTTTGGTACTTTATCGATACTCTTATCGGTTCTTTTAGATTATTATTTAAATATATTTAAATTTAAAAAAAAATTATAAATTATTATTTGAACGGCTTAAGGCTATATCTGTACTTGATATTTGTTTGTTGTGTTGCATATTTGAAATAAACTTCAATCAAATCAAACCCCCGGCCCCCTCTTAAAAAACAAAAACCTGTGTTTAACCTGGCCATCTATAAAACATCATGCTAAAACTGTGAAACAAATGTCCTACTCCCCTAAAGAAAGAAATACATAGCAAACATGACTCAGTTATGCAATAGTGCTGCTGCTTTTTATTTTGTTAAAATCTTTTAGTTAATAAGACTACAAAATGACTACAACGATTTCACGACGTTTTCCTGTCCACGCCGGAAGTGCATCGGATACCTACCTTAACGTTAAATTTTCAACAACGGAACAGATTGTTGCTAATTAAACACTTTAAAAGGGAAACGGAGTAACGTTAACGCTATGTCGAGTTCATACGTGTAGTGTAGTATGAACTCGGCGAGTCGCCATAACGTTAACGTTAGTCAGTTTCAGTGTTGCTGGATGTTACACTCTATTAGCTCCGTAGCTAACGTAGCTAGCCACGTTAACGTTAAATGTTCAACAACAGAACATATTGCTGCTAATTAAACACTTCATGGAAACGGAGTAACGTTAACGCTATGTCGAGTTCATACGTGTAGTGTAGTATGAACTCGGCATAACGTTAACGTTAGAGTGTACCATCCAGCAACACTGAAACTGACTATTAGCTCCGTAGCTAACGTAGCTAGCCACGGACATGCACCTCCAGTCCCTACCCGTGTATGTGTGAGTGTGAGCGGCTCGCGACAAGTGTGTGTAATGGCTTGCTGCGGCTCGCTTCTCGTGCAGAGACAGAGAGAGGATCGTTCGCAACTTTTAAATAATAATAATAATAATAATTTCTCTAGAGTATCGATAGCAGTACAGAGGACGTCGGAGCTTATAAATACTCCGGTATTTTCTAATATAGTACCGGTTCCCGTTCAAAACCGGGGTCCGGGGGGCATCCCTAGTGGGGACGCCAAATCAGGGGGTGCATCCGGCTCCCCTGCGCTCCATTCCGGACATGGGAGAACCTTTTGAACATGTATCTGTCATCTGCCTAAAACAAGGGCGGAAAATCATTACATGTTGACAATTATATGTGGTTCCACCCGTTTCCCGGAGGCGATACCTCTGAGGAAAGTTATTGTTCCAGCCGTTGCCAAGGTTCTAATTTGAGTGGCATCATTTTGGATCCTGATCATGTTATTTTTTACTGCCACCATTTTGGATCCTGACCATGTTAGTTTTGTGACGCCATTTTGGAAAGAAGATGGGCGCTGTGATGGTGCCAGGGCAATGTGCTGATTTTTGTTTCCCTGTGTGCTGTCCTGTTAAGCGCGATGAGATGATTTTTTGTGCTTTATTTGTTTTCCCAGGAAGTTTCCAGTTTGTTGTCTTCTGTTGACAGGACGGTATCGGCGGAGCGGCCTGTCAAAGTAGAGGTTGTTGTTGTTTCTGTTTTCCCTGGTGTGTGGTACTAATCGGATGTTGGGTAATAAGTAATAATGTTTTGCTAACCCTACAAGTTCGCTCTTATGGGGGGAGGTGTGACGTACCTGGGTACGTGGGTTGGTCATTACCATTATTACTGTATTTATGACACCTTCTGAACATCAGGTTAGTATATTTAATGTGTTGTGTTTTGTATGTGATGTGTGTGTGTGTGTGTCAGGTGCTGCCCATCCCTATACTGAAGAGTGCTGGGCCCTGTTTCATGTACGTGGTTCAACTAAGTCGATCAACATGTCCATTATCCAGCTTCAGTTAACCCGATGTTCAAAGCCGGGATTTTCCTGTTTCACAAAGGAGGATTCAGTCTCGTTAACTCAAGCCAGACTTGAGAGTCAGGCTCAAGTCAGGCTAGATGCGCGCTCCCGTTTTAGGTGGAAAGCCAGCACGTATCGATGGCAGAGACCCTGATTCTCAACGGCATTGATTGATTAATTGATTTAAGACTTTATTGACAGATTGCAATAGGCTCAATCGCCTCGCCGACAAGTTAAATGCGTTATCTATAGGCTAATTCTAAGTCCCTCATTACCTCAATCAATCAGATTATATTTCTTTAAACTTGCCTGCTGGATTGAATAATCAAATGAGATCTTGCTAGCGAAAATAACTAGTTAACTGTTATACAGAATTACGAGACGGCTTTCTTGCCCATTGATTGATGTATAGTCAATATTTAACTTATCTCCAATGTGGTCCAACGGGTTGTTCTTTTGACTTCCACACGGACGACCCGGGTTCAAGACCGGGGTCCTTCTTTTTGCAATATAGGAATAATTCAATTTGGTGCACGTTGAGAGCTATATAAAGAATGACATCCTCAATGCATGTAGATTTATAATATTTTAACTTAAAACCAGGCTACTTTGGCGTATAATCATTAATATTATATTCAAAAAAATCATATTGGATAAACGGGGATTTGAACCCCGGTCGGTGGATTGGGAGGCTTGAGCACTACCGCTGGGCCACAGAGCCAGATGGGATAAATTCATTGTTTATACATTAATGAACGAGAGACCCGTGTTTAGAATATCCTTTGTTTTGAATGAAGTTTATCTCTTTATCCTCATTCATTAATGTGACGTCAACGGCTCATTCAATTTCTCAAATCCGTCAAACAGCGCATCTCATCAGACATCTTAATCCCAGTTACAATTAAAATAACCACATCATGTGTACATCGCACGAGCGAGCGCCACCGTCGCCACGGTATATATAACGTGCATTATTTAGGACAAAGTGAATTTAATATCAGCATTTTGGGTCTATTTTACATTTCAAAAGCCCCCTCTGGAAGAATGGAGCACAAAAACGTAATTCAGAATGGTATAATGCAGATCGTAGACTGTGGGAATAGTTTCAGGAAACGGGCTGTCACTTCTTTGCGGGGGCGTGGCGATAGTTCAGGCTAACTTGAACTTGAACTCTGCTTTCGACCAGGCTCAAACTTTTGGATATGTTGTCATGGTGATTTGGAAAATCCAGGTACATGAAATCGGAAAGTCAGGCTAACCCAGTTATCCAGCTAAAGTTATCCGGCTAACTCGGTTATCCCGGTACATGAAACGGGGCCCGGATTGCCTAATGAATGACAGCTGATGGCAATCACCTCGAGAGGGATGGGTAGCCAAATACCTGACAGCACACACACGTCTGGGCGCCTCATTCTGTCAATTGCCAGTGACCAGAGAAGAGTGAGGTTGCCATTGCTTGCCACTGTGGTGGAATTGATACTGTGCTTTGCTACTGCTTCGGGTGGACTAAAGTACTAGTATATGTATATAGATATTGTTGGCCTCTGCGCCACTCCTCCATTGGAGTAAGTATTCTCTTGTTGGCTTTAGGCCTAAATCCCACTGAGTGTGGAATTGTACCTTTGGTACCTTTGCTGGGGGTTTTTCCCAGTACCAACCTCTGGCTGGTTGGTGAGTGTCTGTGGGCGCTTATCTAGTTTACTTTATTATTATACTTACCTTGTTTGTTCTCCCCTTACCCTTCTCCCTGTTTGTTAATTGTTTGTGATTATTATATTTACCTTGTGTGTTCTCCCCTTACCCTTCTCCCTGTTTGTTAATTGTTTGTGGGTTGTTTTTTCCCTTTGCTACATATTCATATATCAAGTGGAGGTTTGAATTCCTGCCACAGGATAATAAATATAATTTACTATTTTTGGAACAACGTCTTGTGTTTATTATTACCTACCTGCCCGGGACTATTTTGAAAGCATTTACTGAGATAGGCTGACTCAGTCAGCGTGAGACCGCGGGTCCATGTAGTGTACGTTTTGAGCCCAAATAATCCAAAACAAATCCAACGAACAACACAAGCGACTCAGTCAGTCCATGAGCGTCTTTTGTTTACTCTTGTTGTGTTGCAGCACAGGGCACTGGCTGCAGTAGTGGCTCTACTGCTGACAGCCTTATCAACAGTGCTGCACTTCCTGGTTTAATAGCACAGTCTGGTGCGCAGTGATATATATATATATATATATATATATCTGTATGTCATGCATGTCTTAAATGTCATGATTAGATTAGTTTAGATGATTCGATTAGATTCTTATATCTGTATGTTGTGTATGTCATAAATGTCATGAATTGAAAATGGGGGACCCTGATGTAAACAAGACAAACGTCTTAGGTCTGCATCCCCTTAACAATTGTGTGTATTGAGCCGTACTGTATTGTACCCATTCTGCAATCTGTTAATTAAAATGTTCAATCAATCAGTATATATTTGTTATTTATTTTTGGTATAGTGCTTAAGCATAATTTAATGTTGCCCAGTTGTGGCCTGTTGAGGGGCAATACATATCAAAAGTTCCAAAACATCTATTGTGTTTGTATTTGTATGATCCACTATATAAACATAGTAATTATAATATCTACATACATGGCATTTGATTGGAGGCTAGTCTCACTTTGTCCCAGAGCAACATTAAAATAGTTTAGATTTGTGTATGTTGTTTATGTAAAAAGAAAAATCTTGAAAGTAACTTTCTGAAGTAACTAGTTACTTTTATAATTTGTAACTTAGTAAGTAATTTAGTAACTTTTTGGAAGAAGTAACTAGTAACTGTAACTAGTTACTTTTTAAAAGTAACTTGCCCAACACTGGTTGCAGGACTAACTCTTTCCTCCCTCCCTCCCGTCGAGGCGCAGCCGGCTGGCTGCAGCAGACTATACATACGCTGTCTCAGACATACTGTAGTCGACATGTGTCAACAAATGTACATGTCTGTTTGAATTTATGTTGTACCATTATTACTGTAAAAATTTAATGATTGTGAAATGATTGTTTAATGAGACTATGAACTGTATGTGTATGTCTCTGAATTTCCCCAAGGGGATTAATAAAGTATCTATCTATCTATCTATCTATCTATCTATCTATCTATCTATCTATCTATCTATCTATCTATCTATCTATCTATCTATCTATCTATCTATCTATCTATCTATCTATCTATCTATCTATCTATCTACGTATCTAGTCAGCGCCCCCTCAATCATAGCCAATCATAGCCACGTTAATAATGTTTGTAATAGGGCGGCTCTAAGACCAGCGGTCTTAGTGCTCGTCACCAACGCGAGAGACACCGGTATCGAATCCGGCTGTCAGCGTTGCCTCCGGCTTGGGCCGGCCGTCATACTGACTCAATTGGCAGAGTCAGGGGGAGGGGAGTCAATGGGTGGTAATCTGGTTGTTGTAAAAAGCGACTCTTACAGGTCGGTCAGGGTGCCTGCACAGCAAGGACAGGAGATGGCGAGGGTAGTGTGAGCCTCCCACACGTTACACCTCACCAATGAGAGTCCGCGCTGGCACGTGAAAAGATGTGGCTGGCTGACTCTGCATGTATCGGAGGGGACATGCGATAGATTCTTCAACCCTCCCTACGACCGACCAGTAGGGGGCACATACGAGCAACGATCAAAGACAGGGGAGGGGGGAATTGGCACGACTAAATTGGGATGGGAGAAAAACTGAAAAAGAAGGAGAAAAAGTGGATAAAAAGAATAACGTTTGTAATAAACCAAACCGTTTGTAAATCCGTCAAGATTTCAGCGAGTTAAGAGTGTTTTTGTTTGTGCAGATCACTCACCTTAAAGCAGTAGCACCATAGCAAGAAGGCCGCCGGTGAACTACGCGGGAAACTCCGCCTTGTGCCATCTAGTCTTTATATATATCTATGACATGACCCACCTGGCAGCCCTATGGAACTCTGCCATTGTTTCAATTCATTGTGTAGGCCTACGTAATTCATTGATTGTTTAAAAAACTAAATAACATGCTTTAAAACATAAAAAATATCAAATAAATAGGAATTTTTAAGAAATGGTGTAGCTATGTAGTGAATATAGACATGATTACTGTTGTGAAGGGCCAGATTAAACTGAATATATATATGTATCGTTTGATATACCTTGTGAAAATTAAAAACGTACCTATACAGTCTAGCTTACAAATAGTTATGGCTTGGAAAAACCTGATGGATCCATGAGGCTAGGATAAGCCTTGTGGACCCAACTTTTTAGATGAAGGAACGGGTACATACGCACACAATACACGACCACTGATGGATCCGTAAGGCTTGGAAAAGTCTTGTGGACCCAACTCTTTAGATGAGGGAACGGGTATATACGCACACAAGACGCGGCCACTGATGGGTCCATGGGACTTGGTAAAGCACTATGGACCCAAACTCTGGCCACTGACCACATGAGGGAACGGGTACATACGCACACAATACACGGCCACTGATGGATCCATGGGACTTGGTAAAGCACTATGTACCCAACTATGACCACTGATAAAAACATAACTACACTAGCGTTATAAGAGCTAAACATTGCTACCTACCATACAAGTGCATTGGTTTAGTGCACTTCCGGTTGCTACTGAGCGGACATGTTTGTGTGGACCTGTTCTCCCAAACTGGTAAGCAAATGACTGTTTTTACGTTATTTTCATTTTTACGTTACTATTATTATTATTATTTTTTTAAACATTGATCTTAACTGATCACTGTGACTTTATTGCTTTTATCGTTATATATGCCTATATTTGTGTACAGCACTTTGAGCTACATGACATGTATGAAAGGTGCTTTATAAATACTTACTTACTTACTTACTTACTTGTATATTATTTGTATATATACACGGAATATCCCTTTACCTGCGTACAGACCAGAGTAATATTCGCTCTCCTATTGGACAGCGGCCCCAGGCGCCAACGACCAAGCCCCCAACGGCAAGTTCAAAGGCAACTCCGGGCATGTCAGTACATGCCCAGAGTCTGCGTAGTAATACGAGACAAGAACTGAGGTTGGGACTAGATATTCACTTACGTATAAATACGGCACAGGCGTAAACAGCAGTAGTCTTACCAAAACCTTAATACCTTCACCACGAGTCAACGTGCAGTGAAGTGAGCAACCTTGCATCTAAATAGAGCGTTTAGAACATGTGCGAATAGAATAGTAAAAGTGTCAGAGTTTAGTGAAGTAACGTCAAGTTCGACCTAGTTTAATGTGAAGTATAGTGCACAGGAGAATCGGCACCGGCGATTGCAGAACCATTTCTGGTTGGATTATATTGCTTTGGGACCGTGACCACCGGAGAAGAGCACCGTTGATTCCGCTGTCGTTTGGGATTTAACCTCGTGAGGATCACCACTCGGGCCCGCCTCGTGGAAGGGGCTGGCTAGCTGTCGTCAATGCTGTCGAGCATATTGGATTACAACTATTGCTTTTGTCTGCTGATCAAGGGAGTACAAGCACCGGCTCCTGTATCTGGAGCCTCTTTATTCCTCGTTGACCCAGACTGGGTACCCGAACATTCCTCTACCCCTCCCGGCTTTACACCCCGGAGGGAACCCAGTGTCTCCAGTTGGTACCGGTGTGGCCCATATAATTGCTATACCACAGGTGGCGTCAGCTTAGACCCATCATAGTATTCCTACTATTCTCATTGACTTATGCTCTTGACTGACTTTACGTATGTTCTTCGCCATACAAGCGCGAGCCTAATTCTCAATCTGTAACCTAACGTTGCTTAATAATAATAAATAACCCTCCAATATAATTTATGTGTCAATGCCGTATTCTTGTGTGGGTGTTCACCATCAATATTTGATGTACTGTTTGGCCAGTAATTAAAGTACATAACTAGTAGTGGTTTAATATATCACAATCTTTAATACAGTCAGGGTTTTGTAACCCCTCAGTTACAATTGGTCCTTCGAGCCGGAGGGTATCAGTGTAATATTTAATATAATATTAATATTAACCATGGCCAGCGGTGAACACTCCCCAAGCGGCTCCCCAAAGCTAGAACGCCCGCAGCGCAAACGTCAGCCACCTCAATATCTGGAGGAATTCGCTTTCGTTCTACCCCCTAGCTTATCTAAACAGACGTTAAATACGGATAAAGCGGATAGTCAAAGCATGTCAAATCCTATCGACCAGGCGACCCTGCCAGTAGAGACCCCAGTGGGTTCTAACGAAACTGACTCAGCTCACGGGGGGGACCAGGTGGGACATGACATGACTATACCTCCAGACAACGTCACCGGGATAGTCCCCGGAGCGCTCCAGGATAAAGAAAGCGCTCCAGGGACAGAACCCGACACACAACCAGAAGAGAAGCGCGCTCAGGAGATGGACCTCGGGGCGCGCCAGGAGAACAGATCTCCAACGAGCCCTGTCAGAAGCCGATCACCTCCGTCAGTGTCATCCCCCAGTGAGGCGGACCAGATACTGGCGCAAGCCTTGATCGCCACACTGACAGCCTCCACCGAAAGAGACCGACTTCAGGGTGAACGCGACCGGCTTCAAGCAAAGACGCTTAGTGAGCGCGAACACTCCGCCACGGAAAGAGAGCACCTCCATGCGCAACAATTAAGCGAGCGCGAACACTCTGCAGCGGAACGAGAGCGCCTTCACGCACAACTCCAAGCGCAAGCCCTTAGTGAGCGCGAACACTCTGCAACCGAACGAGAGCGCTTCCAGGCGCAACAAAGGAGTGAAGACGACCGCATAAGACTGGAGGAGAGACGCCTTCAGACGGAAGAGAACATTGAACGAGAACGCGCCAATGCCCAGCGCGAAGCAGAGCGCGACAGGCTGCAGGCGCAGATGATAGAACAATTGATTGCCAGGGCGACACCCCCTCTCTCCGCACGGAGCTCCCGGAGATCATCACGACAAGGGTCTAGGGCACCTTCCCCTACCCGACAGAGCGACCCGGGACCCGGCCAACAGGAGGATCCTGTCTACGTCTCCGACCCCCCTCCCCGACCGGTCCATACGAGACCCAGCCACCGGGAAGAACCGGCCTACGTCGCCGAGAGACTGACTAGAAGACTCCAGGACCTAGAAGAGGAAGAGGAAGAGGAGGAATGTCAAGCCCACCAGCAGCAACGTACTCTGGACCAGGAGGCCCAGTACAGCCCCGACATCAGCCCCGAGTCACTGCACTACAAACCCCCGACCCAACTCACGGGTGAGTTTGACGTACAGTCAGCACCGAGGAACAGCACCTGGGTACCCGGCCTCTGGTACCCACCAAGTACCAACCCACGACAACACGTACAGGGAGACTCGCCCAGGAGGCCTCTTCCCCTACGCTCACCAATGTGCCAGCCATCCATGGCATCGTACCTTGGCACACCGACATTCCCAGACTTTACGCGCGAGGACAGAGCACAGTACACGGAATTACGCATGTGCTTGGAGACTATGATGTCCGACGTCCCCGACGAGTCGTACAAATATGCCATCCTCCTCAAGCATCTCAAGGTGCCCAGAGCGCATAACATAGCGCTGGCATATTCCAACTCAAGTACCCCATACTCCGCGGCTCTAGTGGCCCTCGACCAGCGTTATGGACGCATATGGGACTACGTGATACAAGAAATAAGAGATATCGACCGCCTCCCCCCAGCCAAAGACAATAGAGCACTGGATGACCTCTCTATCAAGGTACAATCCCTCGTGGGGATGCTGGGGTCCTAAAAGGAGAAGGGGAGACATGAACTATATGCAAACTCTAATGTGGAGCGAATACTGGAGAAGCTCCCTCCAGCCCGCCAAGAGCGTTTTCGGCGGCAGAGAGACCACCGCGACCCCAACGGCCCAGAAGCATCCCTCCTAGACCTAGCTGATTTCCTCGCCAGGGAGGTCAGCAGTCTACGACTGGACACATTCGTGTGGAGTGACTCTAGCCCTAGAGATGGACCGCGGAGGTTCAATGACAACCGCCGGTCCGTGACAGTTATGCACCAAGCCGAGGTTGAGCCACGGCAGACGAGCCACAACACCCACGCCAAGGGGGAGTGGAAGATTGTATGCCAGTACTGTGAAAAGGAACATTGGCTGTCTCAATGTGACACGTTCAAGAAGCTGACCGCTGACGAGGTGAGTCAGTGGATCAAAGCCAACCGCCGCTGCTTCCGCTGCGCGCGCAGCCATATGGCAGCTGAGTGCCGTTTAAAGAAGAAATGCAGCAAGTGCGACGGCGCCCACCTGGAGGTCCTGCACGACATCAACAAGCGTCCGCCAGGAAACCAAAGTGGGCCCGTCACGGTGATGTATCAGGCCGAGGCGGTGTCACCACAAACCAGTCCTGGACCCCCCCCCCTGGTGTCCCGACTGTCGCAGCAGACACAGGGACCGACAGTGCCACCCGTACTACCCCGAGTCGGCGCCACCACCGCCGAGTCACAACTCCCCCGCCAGAGAGGAATGGGAGATCGTCTGTACCTACTGCGACGGCGGACACTGGCTGGCACAGTGCGACGAATACAAGACACTGAACCCCGTCCAAGTTGATCAGTGGCGTGAGGCGGACCAGGCGGGCGCCGCTCACCGTGCATCACTGTGCGGGGCCCACCAGCGAAGATTAGCCAAACAAGGCAACCGACCAACAGGAGTGCTCCACATAGACCCCAAGCATAGCGGGACCCCCCGAGTGCTCATCAAGGTGGTCAGAGTGCTCCTGAGCTACGAGGACAAGGTCCTGGACACTTACGCCGTCCTAGACGATGGGTCTGAAAAGACTCTCCTCCTTGCTTCCGCCGCAGCCCAGTTGGGCCTGCGGGGTGCCAAAGGAACAATGACAATCCGTACCATTAGAAGAGACCGGAAGACCATAAAGGGTGAAAATGTCTCCTTCAAGATAGCAGCGGTCGAGCAGCCCGAGAAGCAGTATAGCATCACTAACGTCTTCACCAGCCACGACATAGGCCTGTCACAGTACACCTACCCCATCCCACAGCTGATGGCGAAGTACGTGCACCTACGTCAACTACCTATACCGCTCATCGACGGCGCCACACCGACCCTGCTCATAGGCTCCGACCACGCGGACCTCATTCTCCCAATTGAGGCGGCCCACATCGGACCCAAAGGATGCCCAGTCGCGGTTCAGACCCGACTAGCGTGGACGCTCCAGGGCCCCCTCTACGGACTTGACAGTCAACCCACGTCTACACGCTGCCTGCACACAAAGGTGAGCGACACCGGCCACTCTCTCGTACAGCCCGTTGAGAGGCTATTGACATTAGACGAGAGGCCTGTGAGAGAACCGTGGGCCCAAGAAGAGGGAGTTCCGACCACCACCCCCCTCAGCTGCGCTCCAAGCGACGTAGCTGACCTCGAACCCAGCACCCCAAGCGACTTCTTGATGGGGCGGCCGGAACCGGCCCCTCCTCAGACGGGGTACAGACCGAACAAGAGGAACAGACGGAGGATGTGGAGACACAGCCAAGCACAGATCAACCAGTCTCAGGCCTGCTTCCTCCTAAGCTCCCTACCATCCCTTCCAGCCCGTCAGAAGCGGGTCAAGGACAGGGACAACTTAAAAGTGGACACAGTCGTTATGATCATAGACCAGTCACTACCCCGAGCTGCGTGGCCGGCCGGCCGCGTAAGCAAAGTGATCACTGGTGCCGACGGAAAGGTCAGAGCGGCAGAAGTTATTGTCCAGGGGCGGACCTACACCCGACCCGTGGCGAGGCTGATAGAGTTGCAGAGGCTCCCTGACTCCCCTGATGACGACCATGACCCACTGACTTTGTAGATTGCCCTACTCCCCACAACAGACATTGAGTAGTTGACAGGACTATTAATCTGTCTTCCTTTTAACTAATTAGGTGCAGACTAATTAGGAGGCGGCTGTTGTGAAGGGCCAGATTAAACTGAATATATATATGTATCGTTTGATATACCTTGTATATTATTTGTATATATACACGGAATATCCCTTTACCTGCGTACAGACCAGAGTAATATTCGCTCTCCTATTGGACAGTGGCCCCAGGCGCCAACGACCAAACCCCCAACGGCAAGTTCAAAGGCAACTCCGGGCATGTCAGTACATGCCCAGAGTCTGCGTAGTAATACGAGACAAGAACTGAGGTTGGGACTAGATATTCACTTACGTATAAATACGGCGCAGGCGTAAACAGCAGTAGTCTTACCAAAACCTTAATACCTTCACCACGAGTCAACGTGCAGTGAAGTGAGCAACCTTGCATCTAAATAGAGCGTTTAGAACATGTGCGAATAGAATAGTAAAAGTGTCAGAGTTTAGTGAATAACGTCAAGTTCGACCTAGTTTAATGTGAAGTATAGTGCACAGGAGAATCGGCACCGGCGATTGCAGAACCATTTCTGGTTGGATTATATTGCTTTGGGACCGTGACCACCGGAGAAGAGCACCGTTGATTCCGCTGTCGTTTGGGATTTAACCTCCTGAGGATCACCACTCGGGCCCGCCTCGTGGAAGGGGCTGGCTAGCTGTCGTCAATGCTGTCGAGCATATTGGATTACAACTATTGCTTTTGTCTGCTGATCAAGGGAGTACAAGCACCGGCTCCTGTATCTGGAGCCTCTTTATTCCTCGTTGACCCAGACTGGGTACCCGAACATTCCTCTACCCCTCCCGGCTTTACACCCCGGAGGGAACCCAGTGTCTCCAGTTGGTACCGGTGTGGCCCATATAATTGCTATACCACAGGTGGCGTCAGCTTAGACCCATCATAGTATTCCTACTATTCTCATTGACTTATGCTCTTGACTGACTTTACGTATATTCTTCACCATACAAGCGCGAGCCTAATTCTCAATCTGTAACCTAACGTTGCTTAATAATAATAAATAACCCTCCAATATAATTTATGTGTCAATGCCGTATTCTTGTGTGGGTGTTCACCATCAATATTTGATGTACTGTTTGGCCAGTAATTAAAGTACATAACTAGTAGTGGTTTAATATATCACAATCTTTAATACAGTCAGGGTTTTGTAACCCCTCAGTTACAATTACCATATATATAGAGATGACTCCGCAACTTGTCCCATTGCTGCTGATTGGACCAAATGCAGTGATGGCCTATTTAAAAACACCTGTGTAAATGCATTGTTTAGAGGAAACCTGATGAAGCTGTGCCCGAAACGCAAAATGTATTACTTTTGAAGAAATAAAAATAAAAAGCAACTCATTCTTCTGGTTTGCTGTGAATTGTTTTGTTGAATTGCTCATATGATTTCTCCTGCCATCACCTGCACCAAGAAGAAATAATGGCTGACAACGCTGTGCAATGCATGGGGGCCGGGCATCTACCTGCTGAATTTGTAGCATAAACATATCTGCTTATGTGGGTCTTCCTCATTTAAATCTTAATTGCTATCCACACTACTCTTCCTAAGACGTTGTGCAATTGCACTGTAAACCACAGTGGAAAATGTTTGCACCCACCGCCTTAAAGAAGGGTGACAGAGTACATAACTCTTCCCTTAAATTTCCAGCTCTCATAAAGCACAAAAGAAATTATCAGCAGCCATTCAAATGTAACCCTGACATTACATATGGCTTTCAACATTTCTAAATTATTTAATTGCAGCATTTATACCCAGCTTTTTTTCTTCCCAGGCTAAACATCTATTTACAAAGGTTTAGCTGCAGAACAAAGCCTGACAAGCTGTACTATTGTGATACAAGGTTATGTCGAATTCAAAATAGTGTATTGGATACCTTATTGGGACAGTAGAACAAGACAAGTTGCTTTCCCTTTCAATTAGATTCATGGTCAACTTGTTAAAACGTGGACCATGTGTTGACACTTCCCAGAGTGGGATGAAGCCAAGATGCTTCCCAAGATAATGTAAGAGTAGATGACGAAGCAAGAGATAGGCATCAACTCTCTGCACAACAGCATAGTAAACAATGTCCTCAATCTGGTAAAGATGGCTTGTTTTAATTATTTAGAATGATTCATTGTCTTTATCTAATAATCAAGACAATGTGGGGGCAACAGTGGCCCAGGCCCAGGAGGTAGAGCAGTCGTCTGGTAATCCGGAGGTTCCCGGTTTGATTCCCGCTCCTCCCTGGCAGCATGTTGAAGTGTCCTTGAGCAAGATACTTAACCCCTAACTGCTCCCGATGAGCAGGTTGGCACCTTGCATGGTTGCCTCCGCCGTCGGTGTGTGAATGTGTGAGTGAATGGGTAAAACTAATTGTAAAGCACTTTGAATAAAAGCCTTATATAAATGCACCATTTGCAATGCATGCCAAGCAATAAAGCATTTCAGAAGTCTGAGAAATAAAAGCAGGCTTTATTTGGGAAAATGATTTCTCGATACAGAAGGATGGATGACGGTGAGTATCAACACTATGAATGACACAGGCATGTCAGGAAGCTATAGGGATGAGGGATACGTCACCTGCCCCCTGGCACAATACAAGGCTAGCTGGCAGTCATGCGGCTGTTGATTTTGCTTCATATTTTTGTAATAATTCTAATTTAATTAACGGCTAAAAGAGAAAATGGCCTGAGCTGATGGTATAATGAGTTGCCAAGGGACATCTTTTTAATTATCTCAGTTTGTAACAAAGATGTTGCCAAGTGGTGGTCAGTTCACTGGGGCTTGCATGGCCACTTCCACTGCCAAGAGAAATTAAAGCAGCCTGAAGGACTGCATTCCTTTTCACGTAATCTTCTGATTAAACTGATGATTTCAGCTTTGAGCCTTCTTTGACGTGGGGAAACAGAGTGAAATCACAACATTGCTCATTTTGCCAAGGTTTCATTTTTGTCTTCTGTGTCACAGCAGCCCTGATCCAATTAATCTTTAATTAATACAATTAAGAAGGC
Organism: Notolepis coatsorum; assembly: GCF_963971535.1. Lineage (NCBI taxonomy): Eukaryota > Metazoa > Chordata > Actinopteri > Aulopiformes > Paralepididae > Notolepis > Notolepis coatsorum. Next base: position 67,688,999 of record NC_140184.1, on the reverse strand, counting down.
CTCTCCTCTGTCCTGATTCTCCTGGACCTGTCTGCAGCCTTCGACACATTCAACCATCAGATCCTCCTGGCAGGATTCCCTTGCAGGAATGGGAGTGGCTGGCTCTGCGCTGACATGGCTGACATCATACCTCAGCGACCGCTCCTACCAAGTGTCATGGAGAGGGTCCCTGTCGGCCCCCGCCTCCTGCAGACGGGTGCCCCTCAGGACTCCATCATTGGACCCCTCCTCTTCTCCCTCTACACCAAATCTCTGGGTAACATTATCACGTCTCATGCCTTCTCGTATCATTGCTATGCCGATGATACTCAACTCTTCCTCTCCTTTCCTCCCTTGGATATCCACGTCTCTGAGCGGATCTCGGCCTGTCTGTCCGACATCTCCGCCTGGATGACGACCAACCACCTCAAACTGAGCCTAAGCTAAACTAATTGCTTCACCTGCCGGCCAAATCCTCCCCCCTGACGACCTTTCCATCACAGTGGAGAATGTAGCTGTGGCCACATCCCAACCGCCAAGAACCTTGGTGTTGTCCTTGATGACCAGCTGAACTTCTCCGCTCACATCGCAGCAACAACCAGAACCTGCAGATTCCTCCTGAGCAACGTCAGAAGAATCTGCCCCTTCCTAACCAAAGAAGCCACCCAACTCCTCGTCCAATCAACAGTCATCTCCCGCCTCGACTACTGCAATGCACTGCTTGCTGGCCTTCCGACCACTTTCACCAAGCCTCTTCAACTCATTCAGAATGCAGCCGCCCGCCTGATCTCAAACCTGCCAAAGTCAGCCCATGTCACCCCACTTCTTTGAGACCTGCACTGGCTCCCTATTGCCACACGAATCCGCTTCAAGGCCCTCGACCTGGCATATCGTGCGGCAAAGGGAACGGCTCCCGCCTACCTCTGATCAATGGTCTCTAACTACACACCCTCAAGACCCCTACGCTCTGCATCTTCTGGCCGCCTCAGACCCACCCCTATCCAAGCTCCGGGAGGGTCATCAAAGAGAAGCCGCCTATTCTCGGTCCTTGCCCCACAATGGTGGAGCGAACTTCCCACCACAGTTAGGACAGCCGAAACCCGACTAAACTTTCGCTATCGACTGAAGACACACTTCTTCTATCAATACCTGAAATGAGAAAGAAATGTATAATAATAATAAATAATTATAAAAACCCTAACTAACCTTACTATCATGCACTTGTCCTAATATACTAACCTACATTGTACCACTCGACACTTTGATGAACATTGTTACTCAGCTGATAGAGTTGTACCCTTCCTGCTGACTTGAAGTACAAAACTTGTAAATCACTTTGGATTAAAGAGTCAGCTAAATGACTAAATGGAAATGGAAAATGGAAATCTAATTAATCCCTTATTTAAGGACTTTGTGAACGCTTCATTATTCCTATTCAATTACTCCCTGCTACTGTATGTTCTCTATTTAAGATGCTTGATGTATTGACCATGTCTCTTGACACTGAATAACATCACAACATATCCAAGCAAGATCTCACACCATGGACCAATGGCAGACTTCAGTTTGACCAATGCCATACAGAAATGACTTTGGCTTGACCAATGGCGTACAGAAATGACTTCGGTTTGACCAATGGCGTACAGAAATGACTTCGGTTTGACCAATGGAGTACAGAAATGACTTCGGTTTGACCAATGGAGTACAGAAAGGACTTCGCTTTGACCAATGGTGTACAGAAATGACATCGGTTTGACCAATGGCATACAGAAAGGACTTCGGTTTGACCAATGGCGTACAGAAATGACTTCGGTTTGACCAATGGCGTACAGAAATGACTTCGGTTTGACCAATGGCGTACAGAAAGGACTTCGCTTTGAGTTTGTTTTATTATTGTTAATACTGAGGTACTGCATTTGCATATTGATCATCTCACTGTGTCTCACATTGCTCATTACAATAATTTAAAAACAACCTTTATCGCACACCTGGAAACCTCTGCATGCAGCTCAGTCAGGAAGACTGACTGTTGTGGACAGTTGGTTATTTATTATTGGTATTTACTAGGGCTGTCAAAATTAATGCTTTAACTTTGGAGATTCATTTAAATTATTTAAAGCATTAAAATAAATTAATCTAGATTCATCTATGGAGTGAAAAGTCTTCAACGTTCTGAACTTTCAGCAGTATAATTTGCTTGTTCGGATCTAAGAAAGAGGTCTAGCTGAGGTTTTGTTGTACAAATGTATTTCACAGGAGAGAAACTGTATTAAAAGAAAGCTATTAAAATTGTCTTTGAATCTAAATATATTTTCTTTGTGTTGATTTTACATTAATTCCATGATTTTACTCAAGTAAATATCTGTTACAAGCTTCGGTCTTAAGTAGAAAAATGCTATTTTTAATATAGATTAATCTAGATTAATTACAGAAAATTGCTGCCTTGCCCTCGAGGGCTTCATGTTGTCCTCCCATTTCAAAAACATTTCAACTATCAGACAAACAAAAATTCAACTGGATGGCGATCAACGGGGTGTGTTTAGAAATCCAGTGGAATTATATGAAAAATCATTTGATATTATGGATTGGAGTGACTTTATTGGTGTGTTCCACAGAGTTACCAAAGCAGACCTTACAGCCATGCAATATTGTATTTGAGAATAAAGCATTCCCCCGTGGCAAGCAGATTTGAACAATTTACCCAGTTCCGGTTGCAATGGTCTTATAAATGTTCATGGAGTTCAGCAGTTCACAGCACATTATACGAAATAAAAAGGCTATTGTAAGGAATCAGTTTCAGTATCTCTTATTCTCATGCACCCTGATGACTGTTCTAGGCCCACTAGAGGCAGGATACAAATGTGCTCATAATAAACTAGAGGGAAGGCTATTTTCAAAACAAGTAAGCTACACTGTAAAAATTAACCAGCATTTCACAACATTTAACAGTATTATCTTACAGTAACATATTGTAATTAAGGCCTCCTTTAATATCCCAACAAATACATGTAAAAAAGACAGTATCTTTTTATTTAACATTATATTATTCTTATTTCACAATAAAATACCGCAATCAAAATCCTCTGTAATATCACATCAGATGTTGTAATCTCACAATAGCATATCAACATATCACATTATATTATTCTTATTTCACAATAAGATACCGCAATCAAAATCCTCTGTAATATCACATCAGATGTTGTAATCTCACAGTAGCATATGAATATTTCACATAATTTATTTATTATTTCACAATAAAATATTGCAATCAAAATCCTCTGTAATATCACATCAGATGTTGTAATCTCACAGTAGCATATCAACATATCACATTATATTATTCTTATTTCACAATAAAATATTGTAATTTTATACAAAACAAGATGAAAGTCTTTCTCTGTAATATCACATCAGATGTTGTAATCTCACAATAGCATATCAATTTATCACATTATATTATTCTTATTTCACAATAAAATATTGTAATTTTATACAAAACAAAAGTCTTTCTCTGTAATATCACATCAGATGTTGTAATCTCACAATAGCATATCAACATATCACATTATATTATTCTTATTTCACAATAAGATACCACAATCAAAATCCTCTGTAATATCACATCAGATGTTGTAATCTCACAGTAGTGTTACGACCCAAGGGCCGGTCCTGCTGACCGGCAGGAGAATAACATTGGACATTGCTCTCCTCCTGACATTGGTCTCCTACCCTCTAGTGGCCAGACTAGCCTATGGGTACAGGTGGCTATTCTACTGTGGTTCCAAGTAATAGACATAGTGTCTAATTGTTTATTATCTTTGGCCACCACTGTCTATGTGTAATGTTACTCCCCTGTTGTGTTGTTGTGTGTCATTGCCTTAGTGTCTAGTTGTTGTTTAGTTTGTCATTGCTTTACTGTCATTGTGTATGTTGTGATTCTGTGTTGGCCAGGTGTTGTTGATTATCAATTAGTGTGGGTATTTAGGTGTCTTGTCTGTCCTCCCTTCCTTGTGGCGACATTCCTCCAGTATCCTGTGTGTTCCCCGTGTCGTGCCTGCCTTCCCCGTTGATGTCTAGTGAGTCCTGTATACTTCTGTCGTTTTCTTGTTTTCCGTCATTGTGTTATTAGTAGTGTTGTTTTGTATTTATGTTTGGATAAGAAGTAAACACCCTTCTTCAAGCATCGCTCCTCGTCTCTGCCTACGTTCATTCTCCCTTGTCTGCTAACTGTGCTCTCATCTTCAATAGCACATCTAGCGTTACACAGTAGCATATGAATATTTCACATAATTTATTTATTATTTCACAATAAAATATTGCAATCAAAATCCTTTGTAATATCACATCAGATGTTGTAATCTCACAGTAGCATATCAACATATCACATTATATTATTCTTATTTCACAATAAAATATTGTAATTTGATACAAAACAAGACGAAAGTCTTTCTCTGTAATATCACATCAGATGTTGTAATCTCACAATAGCATATCAATTTATCACATTATATTATTCTTATTTCACAATAAAATATTGTAATTTTATACAAAACAAGACAAAAGTCTTTCTCTGTAATATCACATCACATGTTGTAATCTCACAATAGCATATCAACATATCACATTATATTATTCTTATTTCACAATAAAATACCGCAATCAAAATCCTCTGTAATATCACATCAGATGTTGTAATCTCACAGCCGCATATGAATATTTCACATAATTTATTTATTATTTCACAATAAAATATTGCAATCAAAATCCTCTGTAATATCACATCACATTTTGTAATCTCACAGTAGCATATGAATATTTCACATAATTTATTTATTATTTCACAATAATATATTGTAATTTTATTAAAAAAAACAAGACGAAAGTCTTTCTCTGTAATATCACATCAGATGTTGTAATCTCACAATAGCATATCAACATATCACATTATATTATTCTTATTTCACAATAATATATTGTAATTTTATTAAAAAGAACAAGACGAAAGTCTTTCTCTGTAATATCACATCAGATGTTGTAATCTCACAATAGCATATCAACATATCACATTATATTATTCTTATTTCACAATAAAATATTGTAATTTTATACAAAACAAGACGAAAGTTTTTCTCTGGTCTGCATCCCCTTACAGTTTTTCTCGATTGCTAAAGCACAATTTCTAGATCTCTGAGCACAATGACCAGTTGCCTAAACACATTTAATAAATCAGGCCCCCAGGACACATTTCACCTCAATCTCAGATTTCACAAAACTCTGAACACATTGGCATTTGCCAAAACACACGTTGCAGAACTCTAAACACATTCGCACTTACTCTAAACACTTCCGCACTTGCTAAAACACACGTTGCACAACACATTCTCATTCACTGAACACATTTTGCTCACACGATGCAAAATGGTAGATTCAATCATCAAAAGTTGAACACAATGAAAGCACGGGTGTCATTGCTTAAACACGGTGACTCAAAATTTAAGACACCTGCAAATAATGTGACACCATCCATATTGGCCAGTTTAGAATGCACAACCTCATTGCTTAAACACAATGACTTGAGTCAAAATTGAAGACACCTGCCAATGATGTGACAACACCTATATAGGCCAGTTTAGAATGCACAGTTTGCTGAAGGTGCCAAACAGCCGGCATGCCAGAGCTTTCTTCCCCCGCTGCCTGGCGAGGGAAAACATAGCCTGTGATGTCAACGAGGTCCTGTGGCCTGACCCCGCTCGACGACCCCCCCACAGGCCCCCCACAGGCCCCCCCCACAGGCCCCCGCACAGACCCCTCCACAGGCCCCGCCACAGGCCCCTGCAGAGGCCCCCCACAGGTTTGCTAGGGTGTTTCTAGGTGGTTGCTAGGGTGTTACTAGGTGGTTGCTAGGGTATTTCTAGGTGGTTGCTAGGGTGGTATAGGTGGTTGCTAGTGTGTTTCTAGGTGGTTGCTAGGGTGTTATATGTGGTTGCTAGGGTGTTTCTAGGTGGTTGCTAGGGTGTTATAAGTGGTTGCTAGGGTGTTTCTAGGTGGTTGCTAGGGTGTTATATGTGGTTGCTAGTGTGTTTCTATGTGGTTTCTAGGGTGTTATAAGTGGTTGCTAGGGTGTTTCTAGGTTGTTGCTAGGGTGTTATATGTGGTTGCTAGGGTGTTTCTAGGTGGTTGCTAGGGTGTTATGGGTGGTTGCTAGGGTGTTTTTAGGTGGTTGCTAGGGTGTTATATGTGGTTGCTAGGGTGTTTCTAGGTGGTTGCTAGGGTGTTATAAGTGGTTGCTAGGGTGTTTCTAGGTGGTTGCTAGTGTGTTATAAGTGGTTGCTAGGGTGTTTCTAGGTGGTTGCTAGGGTGTTATATGTGGTTGCTAGGGTGTTTCTAGGTGGTTGCTAGGGTGTTAAATGTGGTTGCTAGGGTGTTTCTAGGTGGTTGCTAGGGTGTTATATGTGGTTGCTAGGGTGTTTCTAGGTGGTTGCTAGGGTGTTATAAGAGGTTGCTAGGGTGTTTCTAGGTGGTTGCTAGGGTGTTATATGTGGTTGCTAGGGTGTTTCTAGGTGGTTGCTAGGGTGTTATAAGTGGTTGCTAGGGTGTTATGGGTGGTTGCTAGGGTGTTTCTAGGCAGTTGCTAGGGTGTTATAGGTAGTTGCTAGGGTGTTTCTAGGTGGTTGCTAGGGTGAAAAGCATGGTGAGGAATGTAGGGACTCGAGGGAGGGAAGGGGGCAGCCGATCACACTCTCCACTGATCGTATCACCCGCTGCAGCTTGGCCTTGTCCCTGACCGTGGCTGCAGGGAACCAGGTGATGATGGAGAGGGTGAGGATGGACTGGATGATGGCAGTGTAGAACTGGACCATCATAGGCCTAGGCATCATTGGGACAGGTCTCTGCTCATCAGCAAGGAAAGGTACTGCTTTGGGGAAAAAGTATATCATCTATCACTACTTGCACCTCATGGTAAGCACCTCAAAGGCGCTAAAGCCTAGCAGGCCAGCCTGGGTTAAGTACACATGATTGTTGTGTGATAGCCCAGCATTTCAACCCTAGGGGAGCCTAGGCATCATTGGGACAGGTCTCTGCTCATCAGCAAGGAAGGTACTGCTTTGGGGACAAAGTATATCATCTATCACTACTACCACCGGGTGTGGGAGGGTGCGGGTAGTATTAGGAGAAGTGTGGGTGTGTGGGGAATTACTGCGAGTCGCCCTGGAGGGCAAGAAGGACCAGCGCACTATAGGTTAGTAAATCATAGGCCCCATCCACTCCCTCTGCTAAAGCTCCACTCTACTCCTGCACTAAAGTCGGGGATTCAGTTGGACTCAGATCTGCATGCTGTGTTCCCCCTACCTGGTGACAATGTACATCTACTCTCATAAAGTAGGGATAATCCACCCTGCTACACAAACATCTCAAAACAAACTGGTCAGACTACTGCTTGACCTTACTCCTAGAACCGTGCACCTCACCCCTGCCCACTTTGACAACCTATGGCTTAGAGTAGACGACAGAGTACAGCAACTTGCAATGGGCCTGGTCTACAAGATACACTACACCACTAAGGTACCCATGTACATGTCAAAATACTTCCCAAAGGTCAGTGAATACCACGACCACAACACCATGCAGAGGGAGCTCCACAAATCACGTTAAACCCAGATTCGGCTCAAACAGGGACTAAACACGTTTCGCAATTATGCCACATCAATGTGGAATGCCCTACCCAAAGCTGTAAAGGAATGTGAACCACTAACCACTTTCAAAACCACTCTCAAAGAACACCTACGGGAAACTGCAATTCGAAACTGGCCCCTGTAAATGTCCTAACCCAACCCCCTCCAATGTACAGTAAATTACCAAACATGGTTTTGTCAATATTCCAATGTACAGTTGTGCTTGCACAGTTGTACAGTGTCCACCTGCACCCCTCCTACCCAACCTACCCAACCCCCCCACCCCACCCACCAAACCACCTCCAATGTACAGCCCCCCCCACCCCACCTATACGGTTTCATAAATGTATAGATGTAGCAGTACTGTCTATCTGTGTGTGTGTGTGTGTGTGTGTGTGTGTGTGTGTGTGTGTGTGTGTGTAAATTAATTAACCAAAATATGTAGTTTGCTGATAGATACACAAAATGGGATTATTTATGTTGATTTAATTTGTTTGTGTTGATGTTTCCATTTTTGCAAAATGGGTATATTATGTTTGGTTTTACACAATACAGTAAGTCTATCAGTGTGTTGTGTGTGTGTGTAGGGGCAGGTATATATAAGATTTTTTCTTCTTCCTGTTCCTTTCGGCCATGGTATTTGGTGAATTATATGAATATGTACTGTTGGACTGTGGTAATTCCATGTACGAATAAATAAATGATGATGATGATGATGATGATGTATCCTGATGAATTGAAAATGGGGGACCCACTTTCGTACCCATTCTACAATCTGTTAATAAAGTTTTCAATCAATCAGAGTGCCATAGTGCTTAATGCCTTAATGCATCATTTCCAATGCCATAGTGCTTAATGCATAATGTCCAATGCCATAGTGCTAATGCCTTAATGCATAATGTCCAATGCCGTAGTGTGTAATATCTTAATGCATAATGTCCAATGTCATAGTGCTTAATAATGCCTTAATGCATAATGTCCAATGTGTCCAATGCCAGTGCTTAATACCATATTTCAAAATGCTATAATGGCCAATACCATAATATGATCCAATGCCATAATGCTCAATGCCAAAATGCCAATGCTTCATACCAAAACCCCTATATGCGCAATGCTTGGACTCCTGCTAATTGCTGCTAATATTGTTGTTTTTATTTATTTGTATTATTGCTATTTATTTATTATTATTCAACATTGTTCATGTTCATCCTTGTTAGGACAGTGAGGAGCTCCTGGCCTTCTCTCGTACGGAGCCTCCACCCATCTCTCTGTCCCGGATCCACAGGCCACAGAAGCTGCCTCCGTCCCCCTGGCTGCTCATTCACTTCCATGGAGGGGGCTTTGTGGCTCAGACCTCCAGATCCCACAAGGTGCAGTGTTAACAGTTTAACTGTGCAGGGATGGTGTTTTAACAGTTTAACTGTGCAGGGATAGTGTTTTAACAGTTTTAATCTCAGTTAATTTCATCTTCAATAGTTGCTTTTCAGCAATTACTACTGGTACATTGAGGTAATAATTAAATTTGGTGTAACATTTGTAGTTCTTTGCATATAGTACTGTCACCTAGAATATATCCCTGTTACCAACATTGGTCACTCTGAGGACCCATAGTCATAAAAAGGAAAATGCTCTACCATGGTGAAATAAATGTGTAAAGCTTATGGCTCAGCATTTACTATTTGCTCCATCAACATAAATTCTTATTCTACCGCGCTTTTAGTTTTCTCATAGTATTCTAGGACTAGGTACACTCTCTCTTCTTTGAATCTGTTGCAATTCACTCATCTCCCGTCTTTTAATCTATACTCTCTCACACATCATAGAACTATCTGAAGACCTGGTCCAAGGCTCAGAGCGCCCCAGTCCTGTCTGTGGACTACTCCCTGTCTCCAGAGGCCCCGTTCCCCAGAGCGCTGGAACAATGTTTCTACGCCTACTGCTGGGCCCTCCAGAACTGCCAACTCCTGGGTCAGTGCCACCTGCTGTTGTGTTGGAGCCAAACAACACAGAAAGATAGTTCCTTCTACGGATGAGTTTTGATAGTAGATGCCAGTACCACTGAGAAATGTGAGAATTTAGGGTTTTCTCTTGAATCTCAGCGACATGTGCGAGTTGCAAGCCACCCTGGGTGCCCCATGACCATCAAGGTCTCCCCTGCATTTTAACACCATGACTGGCTTTCTACGACTGCCAACTGTTCAACTCTTGGGTTCTGTTCTACGGTTCCCACACACACACACACTACAAGATGAAGAACATGTTTGGTATTCCTGATTGGCCTGCAACTGGTTTGCGAGCAGAGCGGTAGGCTTCCGATTGAATCACCTTAGCCTGAAATTGTGTGTGTGTTGTTACAAAGAGAAATCATACAAAACATGTGATAAGTTGATGAAAAGTATGCACTTTCAAAGTTCAAGCTAGGGCTGCTCAATTATGGCAAAAATGGGGGGGGGGGGGGGGGGGGGGCAGAGCACACCACTGAAGGAAGGGTGTGCTGCATTTACAACACAAGACAAAATGAGAGCAACACGGCATGTGGCACAATAATATATATATTTTTTTGTATCATTCCATTTGGGCTGTGGGGGGTGCTTAATGTCTGAAGGAGACGACTGAAGGCTTCTTGTCTTCTGCAAAAGCATGCAATTGGTCCACTGATGGATACATCTTGATATTTGTCTAGTCTAGTGTGTTCATTAGAGTGAACTCATCTTTCAGTGCCTCTGTGCCTGTTTTCGTAGGCAGTTAGCCTCTGGTATGCGTGCCATTAGCGTTAGAGGCCTCTTTTCTTTTGGAAAGAATGATAAAAAAATATATGGGCGGCTACGTGGCGCAGTGGGCAAGGCGCTCGCAACGAATGCTGGAGACTAGGCTCGAACAGGATGCCTCCTGTTCGAGCCCCGCTCTCCACATTGCTTTCAGTTTAGCTGGTCGTCCACAGTAATACACATTGGCCGTATTACGGGGAGGGAAACTGATGGGTGGGGATCGGGCATTGTGGACAGCGACTCCTACAGGTCGGTTGGTGCGCCTGCACAGTAGAATCAAGAAGCGATGGGGATGGGGCCCCTCCAAAGCCCAGACCCCCGACGCTGAAAGATCGAGCCGCGCAGGTGAAAAGATGCGACGGCTGTTACCTCGAGTATCGGAGGGGACTCGTGCTATGTATGACTTAGTCCACATTGCAGCCGGCTTGTGGGAGGCAAGAAACAACATTCGAAGACAGGGGAGGGTTGAATTGGACGATATGAAAATTGGGATGGGAGAAAAATAGAAAATGGGAGAAAAAGTGGATAAAAAAAAATATATATATATATATATATATTATAAATATATATATTTTTTTAATGTATTCCACTAAGAGGTTTGCAGTCGACTACGGCTCCTTTCGATCGACTAATAGGGGTCAGCCCTAATAATAGTATTGAGTTAACCTATGATTCCTTCCTATCCCTAGGTGTGTGAGGTGGGGCCCAGCAGACTTACCGGACAGGGAGACAGAGGAAACCTTGGCGGCTTTGAAAAGGGATCTGCGGAACATCTACTCAAGCATGCAATCTACTTTACTTTTGGTGAATTGACACCTGAATAAACATCCCACATTAAGCAAAAAGGCCACCTTAATATTCAGAATGAGTAATGATGAGAGAGCATACAATTAAAGGTTTGCCACTCAATTTCCCAGATGTGGCAACATCAAATCTAATTGTTGTTACTTGGTTTGTATGTCTGTACACAGAGGAAGGGATGGGTGGGACAGCGAGAGCAGAACTTCTGATGGAGAGGACCTACGTCATCCTGCGGCGTTACTTGAACAAAATGCCTGCACCAACGATGGTGGAGGTCAAAGAAGAATGGCCTTTTCTCTTCTCTCAGACGGGGCTTTTCTCCCACTTTGGCCTCCTGACAGACACTGATGTCCTTCAAAAGATCACTGTGTCATCGAGGACGGACCATCCTGCAGTTCTGCCAGAAACTGGACAACACGAAGATCAGGGATGTTCTGGCCAGATATGATCCAGAGGTTTTGGAGATCGGTGCCTGCATCGTCCTGCTCCGTATGGTGTACTTCAAGGAGCCTACGGAGAAACTACTGCTCGTAGTTGATGTACGTTTTATTTATTTAAATATTAAAATATTTGAAATGCGAGTGATTACATTAGGGGCGACTGAAGCTCAGTTGGTAGAGATGGTCGTTCATCGACCGTAGGGTTGGTGGTTCGAATCCTGGCTCTGACTGTCCGCATGTCGGAAGTGTCCTTGAGCAAGACACTTAACCCCCAAGTTGCTCCAAATGGGCCGAGCTGATGTGTGGTGAGCTGTAGTGCGTGGATTAGCTTATCTTCATCCTTTCATAATGTTAAATCTGCTATTGTATGTTACTTTGTTGCAGACCTGTGCCACTGCTGCTGATGTGAATACTGCAGCACTCCCAAGCACCCCCTGTTTGATAATTCAAGGTAATGTAATGTTCAGGGATGAGCTTGTGTTCCTTTGCATCGAGGGGGAAAATCTGACAGAAGGCAGTTTGTGATACGGCACACATATGACGCTTATAAATAATATCCTGAGCTGGCATGTCTCCATTCCATCTGCGCTTGTAACTGGAGGGCTAGGAGTTGCTTCGTCCTTTAGCCGGATTTTCCTATCTGCGCAGGGACTCTTTTACAGGCTGACAAGTATAGCCTATACCCATCTGATGGTGGAGTCGAAAAGTGCTGTCCACCTGAACTGGAGGGTTCTGTGTAGGGCTGACCTTTGATATTTTTTTTTGGAATTCGAAGCTTCGGGGCCGAGATTCGGTTTTAATTCGAAGCTTCGAAATTAAAAAAAATTATATTCTTTTAATTTTTTTTTTATTTTTTTATTTTTTAATGTTGTGGGACTTGCACAGCACTTTGTTCAACTTTGTCAGTGCTGTAAAGTTTAAACCTTTTTAAATCTTAGACAAACAAAACACTTTCATAAAATATTGTAAGCCGTCATTTGAGGCTTTATAAAAGCAGCACAATGAACACAAATCTGTCAGTGTGACCTCATCTTAAATAACAGACAGCATTGCTTGTTATTATTAACAAAGAGAGGCAGAGTTGATTTTGCAAAAAAAATAAAAATTGCATTTTTTATTTTTTTAATAATCAAATTTTATTTTCATATTCTAATCCCATGCCCATCGAACGAAGCTTCAAAGTATTTAAGACAGCCCTAGTTCTGTGTCATGTCCTTGCAGGAATGTATACCTATCCACAATAACGCATGATGGGGTATCTGTTCATTTCAGGTGACACAATGCAGCCTCCTTCTCCATCGAGGGAGAAGTTGTGATGGGCCCACACCCATTCTTTTTGCATGGGGTAGCTGCTTTATTCACCAGCTACTATGTCTTCAACCTGGAGTATCCTTCCGTTGGATCATCCACACTGGAGTTCATCCAAAGGTATTTTAACAGTCTGAACACATGATCAATGTCATCAGTAAGACTTATCATGCAAAGACTATCTGGCTATAAGTCCATGCCTTTCTACAGAGGACATAAAGTAGATGAAATGCTTTGAGTATGAAGCCTGGAACCAACTATGTGAATTGGGACCACACCATCACTTGATGTTGCTGCTATCTTGTTAAGAAATTGACATAATGGTTTAATTCACATTATAGTATGGCTTCAAAATCCGGATAAGTAAACATTATGTTAGAGGTACGATGAGGCTAAACAAATATTTGTATTGTGAGGATGATCCAACAAGTTTGAACTAGTAGAAGTCTTCATCAGGGTGTGGTGTGGGAAAAAACACAGGTGAGAACCTTGATAAATGCTGAGTCTATTTAAAACAGAAACGTATCTTTGCTTATTAACAGGTGCTTCTTGGGCATCAACCCGGAGAAAGGCTCCAGGGCAAAGAAGCGAAGCGCCATCAACCTTCAAGTGACCACCCTTCTTCGTAAGCTCATAGACTTTGAATGGTCTGCATAGACAATTGTCCTTCTCCTGTCGTCCCCTGACGTGAACACCCTTCTTCGTAAGTAAGCTCATAGACTTTGAATGGTCTGCAAAGGCAATTGTCCTTCTCATGTCGTCCCCTGACGTGAACACCCTTCTTCGGAAACTCATAGACTTTGAATGGTTTGCAAAGACAATTGTCATGCTCCTGTCGTCCCCTCACATGAACACCCTTCTTTGGAAGCTCATAGACTTTGAATGGTCTGCAAAGACAATTGTCATGCTCCTGTCGTCCCCTCACGTGAACACCCTTCTTCGGAAGCTCATAGACTTTGAATGGTCTGCAAAGACAATTGTCATGCTCCTGTCGTCCCTGCGCCTCTTTTGTTATTTTGAGTGCCTCTTTTGTTCTTTTGAGTGAGTGCATAAAGTGTATTCATTAGTTCCATTTTCGGGTAAGACCTGGAAGTACTAGTTTCATGGCGACCGTGGCTCGGGAGGTAGAGCAGTCGTCTGGCAATCCGGAGATTCCCGCTCCTCCCCGGGCAGCGTGTCGATGTGTCCTTGAGCAAGACACTTAACCCCTACGTGCTCCCGATGAGCAGGTTGTCACCTTGCATGGTTGCCGCTGCCGTCAGTGTGTGAATGGGTAAAATGTGCACAAATTGTAAATAAAAAAAAAAAGCAGCCATTTACCATTTTACTTAAGAATATTATTACTTTGTCTTAGTTTTGCCGTTTTGAGCAGTGTTGACCAGCAGTTTATAAAATAATATTAAAAATGTTTATTAGCAACGCCGAGCTTTCAAACCATTGTGTTTCTCTGTCCGAAACTCTCGTGCAACTGTGTACCTTTGAATTTTCTCTGTGATACTTGTACAACGAGCATTTCGCAGAGGACCAGTTCTTCAGAGTTAATATGGGATTTTCCTATGGGTAAAATGTACACAAATTGTAAAGAAAAATAAAAAAAACAGCCATTTACCATTTCAAGAATAAGAATATAATTCTTTGTAATATAATTCTGTCTTTTGACAATAAAATCCCATAATTAACTCTGAAGAACTGGCGAAACGCTCGATGTACAAGGCGCATCAGTCAGCTAAAGCCGTTTTGAGCAGTGTTGACCAGTATTGACCAGCAATTTATAAAATAATATTTAAAATGTTTATTAGCAACGCCGAGCTTTCAAACCATTGCGTTTCTCTGTCCGAAACTCCCGTGCAACTGTGTACCTTTGAATTTTCTCTGCGATACTTGTACAACGAGCGTTTCGCAGAGGACCAGTTCTTCAGAGTTAATATGGGATTTTCCTATGGATAAAATGTGCACAAATTGTAAAAAAAAGAAAACAGCCATTTACCATTTCAAGAATAAGAATATAATTCTTTGTAATATAATTCTGTCTTTTGACAATAAAATCCCATAATTAACTCTGAAGAACTGGCGAAACGCTCGATGTACAAGGCGCATCAGTCAGCTAAAGCCGTTTGAGCAGTGTTGACCAGCAGTTTATAAAATAATATTTTAAATGTTCATTAGCAACGCAGAGCTTTCAAACCATTGCGTTTCTCTGTTCGAAACTCTCGTGCAACTGTGAGTACCTTTGAATTTTCTCTGCGATACTTGTACAACAAGCGGGATTTTCCTATGGGAAAAATGTGCACAAATTGTAAAAAAGAAAACAGCCATTTACCATTTCAAGAATAAGAATATAATTCTTTGTAATTCTTTGTATATAATTATTTGTAATAATTCAGGCTTTTTGAAAATATGTTGAAGCTGGTGAGAGAGCAAGGCTTGCTAAATAATTGGCAATATATGATAGAGACACTCTCAGAGGATGAAAGTCTTCTATCTGAAAACGGCTTAGTTACTATTTTAGATCATATGAATGGTCATTTTAACAGAGCACACCTGTTATGTTTATACACCGTAATAGTGGATGTTACGGCTTTTAAACTGACAAATCATAAGTGTTTAGAAACTTTAGATATTAATCACATTATTGATGTTATCCACACTTATATTATTGATAAAAAAGGTTACAGCATGATCTGCAATATTCTTTAATACATTTTTTATAATATACCCATCTGCGTTTCTTTCTACCTCTAGATGTAATAATTGTTTTGAATGATTTTAAGTTCAGCTCTGTGAATTGGAACCCTTTAAAACTTCAAAATGTCACCACTGTCTGTTAAATGTAATGCTTGAAAACATTTTACAATTTGTTGGGATCATGATCAAATCAGATTTATTTGTAAGGTCCTACAATACATACATTAATGACCCCTCTGGTTAAACACATATTCTTTAAACAATTCAATAAGAAGTATCACATTAAATCACGAATAAGCTATAAATACCATAAAGTCCACCAAATTTAAAATAAATGAATGCAGCACAGTCATACATATCCTTGCAAAGGTATGGAAATCAATAGGACTTAAATGCATCTCAGACCTAGTGTTGAGGAGATAACCCTAGACCCTTCTTAAATGTTGCTGACAGTCTTGCACTAAAAACAAGCAAACAGTCAAACAGTTACAATAAAACATACCAACACATTGGTTTTGTATAGAAGAGGTGTAATTCCCATAGCAGGGGTCGGATATTTATCATTCTGTACACGTTTTTAAAATGAAATATATTACTAGAACTCTTTTTACATCATTCTATATAAGACTTGTAGATACATAAGAACATCTTATAGAACATAAGACATGTTTTGATATTATAAATGAAATGCCTCATTGTTTTAAGATGTTTCATACAAAATATAATCGATCCACTATACCCCTGTAACGGGGGTATAGTGTATCACTACCTATGACACAGTGAATCAGTCCAGATATTATACATTATTTTTACACAAACAGCATATTTATTGTGTGAATGAAGTAAATCTTTCATGTAGAAATAAGACAAGTCGACAATAGACCTATCAACAAGACCATCACTGAAACAATATGAATTGTTTTTGCTACACATTACATTTCGCAGAGTAAATTTCACACAAACTGAGTACATTTGGATAATTGAATGTGAATAATACATTCCTATCTCTGACTTCACAAGTCTGTTCAGGGTTACTGATGTTACTGAATGTATCCTGGATACATTCCTATCTGTGAACACTATAATCATGGTAAAACCTAACATTGCATTATTTTCATGGTTATAATGTATAAAATACATCTTTGTTTTAAGATGTTTCATGCTAAATGGTTCTTAAAATGAATTTCCTTCAATCATCGGGGGACTATGAGCAAACAACCTCCGCCGATAATACTCTGTATTTAGCTTTTTTCTGCATAATTATTATGAATTATAATATTGTATCAACAACTTTCATACATGTTAGCCATACTATACACTAACTATGGTGAGTGAGTTAAAATGTATTTGCCTTAGAATTATCATCTTTGAGCTGTTTGAATATTTCCTATCGTGTGTAGGATTTAATGTATATCGAAATATTGAGAGCATAAAACTCAGGGGGGATAAAAAACTAGACACTGTTCAGCAAAGTAATTCATAAATGTGCTATTTGTTTACCTTAGATCAGGTTAAAGAAAATACCTTTGGGGCTTGATCGTACTAAAACTTGTAAAAATACATCTGTATTGTTTTTACCTTATCATTATGCAAACAGGTAAAAAAAACTATGTTGACATGTCTGTTTTTAAGTGTATCGGTCAGTTTCATGGTTTTAGATGTTTATAATTTATGTGTATCCTTGACACTCAACCAATAAACAAAGAATTCAGAATTCAATAGGATTATGAGTTATCACGTAACGAGCAATAACACTATACAACAAACATCAAACTGCTTGTCTTACATAAGTAGGGATGTGTCATGGGGGTGATATATGTCAACCCTTGACTAAAATAGCATTATCCTTCTGACTATTGATTAAATCTACTAAAATAGTTAATTC
Source organism: Notolepis coatsorum (assembly GCF_963971535.1). Taxonomy (NCBI): domain Eukaryota; kingdom Metazoa; phylum Chordata; class Actinopteri; order Aulopiformes; family Paralepididae; genus Notolepis; species Notolepis coatsorum. The sequence continues at coordinate 67,671,457 of NC_140184.1, read as the reverse complement.
GCCCTTTTAAAAACACCTCATACAATATCTTGAGTTTCCTTCGACCGTCATATGGTCTTGGAACAAGTCAAATTTTCAGAGTTTATGTTATGTGAACCCTTCCATAGTTCTGCTCTAAGTCGGCATGTCCTCTAAACTGATAAACTTCACGCCACCATGCGGTTTTTTAACACCTAAGGGGGCCCATTTCACACACACCCACACACACACACACAGACCCATACATATATTTTCTGAACATTAGCTTACTCCTAGCCCCTACTAACTCAGATATATATGTTGACTGAATTACATTTTATTTACCCTAGAACCGTCATCTTTGTGTTGATTGAATAGTTCATGCTGTGTGTAACTGTAGGATGTAATGCAGGTCACCATACTAAACTTCTAAAATACATTTGTAATGAAGCACATTGTTTTATTTAACCTCTTTTCTTATCATTATGCAAACAGGTAAAAAAAACTAGGTTGATATGTCTGTTTTAAGTGTATAATTGACCCTCAACCATTAAACAAGAAATTCAGAATTCAATAGGATTATGTGTTATCATGTTCTCTGTCTACAGATGGAAACTAGTTTCTGCTAAATATCCTGCAATATGTTTTCAGGTGACAATTATATAATTGCATATTGTCTACATTAGATACAAAGTTTTGTAATACACTGTTTAGAACAATACTATTTGCAAATATTATGGCTGAATTACTAGTGTGTAACACGTTAGAGTTGAAATTCATGCATGAAAGATGCTATACCATGATTGGAGATCATTGACCCCTCTTTTAGCTAGACCTGGTCCCAATTGACAGCAACAGCAAAGACCTAAAAATACACATTTTCTGAACATTACATTTGAGGTGGAGCAAACTATATTGAATGGGTTTTTCAGGCAAAAAAAAGGATGGAATGTATTGATCTGCAGGAGGTTGGTATGGGAGAGATGGTCAGGTCATAAATATAAAATATAACACCATGTTATGCAATGATGCAGGGACATTAGCCCTTCTCATTCTTTAAATGCCCTTAATTTGGAACTTTAAAACAGCTCGGACAGACACATCCTTACAAGTTATCACAAACAGTGCTGTATTTGTAATCTGCTATGTCCTAAATGTATCGATGTAGCATTACAGTCTATCTGTATGTCATGTATGCCCTGGTGTATTGAAAATGGGTGACTCTGATGTAAACAAGACAAAAGTCTTTCTCTGATCTGTAGCCTCTTAACCTCGTCAAATACTTATTTTCCAGTCAAGATTGTATTCGTTCTACGAAATAAGAAATACAGCTATCTCTATGGTCAGCAATGTGTCCCAACCTGTCAAATAGTTGGTATTACAACTCTGTCAGCTGTGTAACAATATTCATCAAAGTGTTGCATGTTATAGTGTAGGTTAGTTTATTAGGACAAATGCATGTTTATGGGGGAAATTTCTTAAGAAAAAATATGTGTGAAAACATGTGAACCCATCCATTGTGTGAACTAAAAATATGCTATGAGTATAATGTTGTACACTAACTTTCAGGTTACAAAGATATAGACCATTTGTATTTGAATGTTGCCTGTCCCCTAAACTTCACGCCCCATGCGGTGTTTTGACACCTAACAGGCCCCCTGTTCACACCTCTCATACATACAGAGATCCTCACAGACAGATATTTTCAGCACTTTATATTTTCACCCCAACTCTTTAAGCTATCATGTCTTTAACTTTTATAATTAATGTGAATAATAATACAAAAAACACTGTAATGCAGCCTTTTTAAAATAATCTATTTTTTAAATAAAATGCTTCAATGCTATTCTGAACACAAATGTCTAAAGATTATGATATTCTACACTTTATAGACACATTGTATTTTTCTTTAAAAAAAACAATCCTCCACCCACACACACACACACACACAGACACTACATACATAGATACATAGATACATACATACATACATACATACATACATACATACATACATACATACATACATACATACCTACCTACCTACCTACCTACCTACCTACCTACCTACCTACCTACCTACCTACCTACCTACCTACACACACACACACACATACATACATACATACATACATACATACATACATACATACATACATACATACATACATACATACATACATACATACATACATACATACATACATACATACATACATACATACATACATACATAGATAACCTTTTTTTTTGGGGGGACCTTGCGTTTTTTTTCCTGCAGAATGGAGAAGTAAGACACGTCATAAATCTTTTGAAATGACAGAAGCTGCATACTCTGAAATTTCAGAAGAGAGGGTGGGACCAACCTCCATCATGAAACCCCCTCCTTCACGACCACGAAGGGGGTGTCACTTTCAGAATATTTTTTCACAGCTCTAAGCACCATTGGGCCAAACAGACACGCACACACCGTCACACCTTTTTGAGGGGGCTGCGAGTTTTTTCTGCAGAAAGGAGAAGTAAGACATGTCGTAAATCTTTTGAAATGACAGAAGCTGCATACAGTAGTTTCAGGCTTCCCTATTCGCTATCATGAAACCCCCTTCTTCACAACAACGCAGGGGGATGTCATAGCGCTGGAGGAGTGTCAGAACCACTCTAGTGTTTCTGTATGTCATTTCAGCCTACGGAGTGGAGACACACACAGCATGGGGAGAATTCAGTCTACTGAGAGGTAGACATAAAGAGAGGGGAGAATGCTTTCTGCTCAAACCATACCACTTGGAAGAAAACATTCTCTACTTAAACAGATACATTGTATTTTCTTAATTCCTCCACACAAGTGTCTAAACACTCTCTTGCTTTTTGCATTTGGCATTTTGCATTAAGAAAACACACATACACACACTTATTCAGAAATATTCAGGAACACATACATTCTGAACACACTTATTCTGAAGATATACACATATTCTTAAATCCCCTAGACACATTTGAAATGTTTATGTCCACATACATTTATTGTGAAGAAACACTAATACATATTCTTAACACTTTGGCTGCCATGGGTTAAATTCATTATCAACCGTAGGTTGCCGGCTCTATTTGTCTATAGAGAAAGTCCCCTTCTTTGCAGGGCTATAACTTTTTAAATTCTATTGCTACATTTCCATTATTAGGGCCCATTCAAAGTCCTATATGTATTGTTCATTGTGTAGCAACGTTAAACTTTTTCATTCACATATTCATAGTAAAGTATGGTCTAATGTATAAGTATGTTTTCATCTCTTTCTGCAGCTTTCTCCAGAACGTGATCTATAGCCCCAAATACATTATATTGATGATGCAATACAGTTTTATGGCAATCAGCGCGATATAAAAAATTCCAACTAGACGTACTTCTAGAAGTTACTACACGTCATCTGATGTTGACCGGATGGGCTAGGGGGCGTTTATAATTCCGTGGGCAGCGTTATACCAATCATCTAATGTGGGTCAAATGTTGATAATAGCAGTTAGTATCGAAGACGGTAACTTTACACGCTAAAACTCACCCCAGTCTCCGCGCGCCGTTGGGCGATCATCGTAGAGTAGAAATTGTATCATTATGGGATGTAGATTTACCCGGTCCATCTCCAGCTTGTATAATGGTATATACGTCCAAATCATGTTGTTTATCGAGTTATTGGCAATCGATCGCTATGTAGTGTGTCGAGATCGAGTCCCGGGACCTATTAGCGAGTGCCCGGAAGTAATACGGCCGTCCAGCACAACCTCTACGGCACTTCCTGTTAAGCGATTGCGCCGATCGGCCACCAGATGGCGCTCCTGAACCGCCAGAGAGCTCAGTGGGTCCTCCTGGTGGATCTCAGGCCAGCGGAGGGGACATATGAATCCGATCCCAGATTTTTGAAATATTGATATTAAAGACGCTGTAAGGCGTCTTCGGCAACTTGAGCATGGCCGGGAATGACGTGTTTAGGCGTTTCCCGGCACCCAAAGTGTTAAGATACACAAATACAATCTGAAAAAAAAAAAAAACGTTTGAATCTTTTATTTCTGACAATAAAAAAAAAACTCCTCCCCTTCTGTAACCAGATGTCCCTCCCCCTCCTAAACCGGATGTCCCTCCCCTCGAAACCGGATGTCCCTCCTCCTTGAATCATCGACCAATCGGAGAAGGGGGCGGGACTTAGGGGGTCATACATCATCTCAAAAGGGGGCGTGGTTAAAATTAATCAAACTAAAAGGGGCGTGTTTTGCATAATGTGACACATTGTGCCTCTGTATTCTCTCTCTAACATTGCCCCAGCAGAATCTGCGCACAGAAGCCAGAGCTGAGCTGCGCCTGCAGCAGCACTCGCTCAGTCAGTCTACCTCTAGACGTCGGCGTATGAGCATTTAAAAGAGTTTAACGTTAACCCTTTACAATTCAAACTATTTGATAAACTTCTACTTTCAGCCCAGAAATGCATTCTGATAAACTGGATTAAGGATAAGCCTCCATTTTTACAAATGTGGTATAGAGAGATCTTCGGTGTGCTACCCGATGAAAGACACTGTGCAATGCATAGAGGCAACAACGCTTCCTTTCAGGAGGTGTGGGCCCCACTATTAGACTATTTTCCTGCTGAAATTTCTCGGATCCTTCTAAAGGCCCAGTGCCCCATTGTATGGACAGACCTAGGATAGGAAAAAATAAATATATGTATGTCTACATGTGAATGCGCTCGAGGCAAGTGCAATACTGTACAGTGCCTGTCTTGGTTTGCTTTCCTTTTTGCTTGTTTTTCTTTTTCTTTTGTTTTTGCTTGCTTATGGTGTGGATGATGGCATAGAGATGAACTGGAGGACCCCCCCTTGTCCCAATGTGTGTTTTTGTAATGTAAGTACCTGTACGTGAAAAATCTATATATTAAAAAAGAAATCTAAAAAGAACTAAAAATAACTAAATTAGTTCATTTTTGAAACCATGAACTTTAGTTAAAAAAATTTAATTATGAACTATGAACTGAACTAGTTCTTTTTAAAAATTGTGAACTGTGAACTGAACTAGTTCATGTTGAAAGTGAACTTTCCCAACACTGCTGCTGCTGCTGCTGCTGCTGCTGCACGTTGTTACAGCGGAGATACAACAAGCAGAGCAGACCCTGAAATGGTGTTTGTGTTGCCGGGTGTCAGTCAGCTGTGTCCCCGCTGCCGCGCAGGAGAGAAGAGCCGGGGTCTGTAGTGACGCTGCAACAGCAGCACCGTGCAGGACTCTCTCTCTCTCTCTCTCTCTCTCTCTCTCTCTCTCTCTCTCTCTCTCTCTCTCTCCGCGGTCATCAGTAAAGTCAGGGTTAGGGGGGGACACACACACACACCCCAAAATCTGACCAATGAGTGACAGTTTGCTCGCGCATGCATTTGTTTTGGTCCGCTATTAACACAGCCGTGTGAACACAAACGAACTAAAGGACAAGTGCAACATTGTATCATTATAGTCCCTGTGTCTCCCTGAATCGGAACAAAGCAAACGAACTACAGGTGTGAAAACACCCTAAAAGTCATGCAAAATATTGCCAGTAAGCTATTGTAACTTTTACGGTGAAAAATCTTACAGTGTAGTGTCTGCTGTCAACACCACCATTCCTCCCAGGTGTCAAGGTCCTCATTCACTTTGAGTTAAAAATATGTGATGTAAAAATAGAAAGAGTTTCTGATATAAAATGGGGTCTACGGGTAGTTATTGACCAGAAATTAACATGGAAACAACATGTTAACTATATTCAAGGAAAAACATCTAAGTCAGTAGCAATATTGTATAAATGTAAGGACATATTAACACATTCGGGGCCATTGGGATTAGATGGGGCCCACTCTATAAAGCCAGCTTATCATAATAACCTTTCATTGTGCGTGAGGCTGTTTGTAGAGCTAAATCTATACATTATATTATTGCTATCTGTCCATTCTCATTGTCAATTGACACTTTAAACCGTCCCTTCAATATGCCTTAAATAAAAAAAAATGTCATCAATACATTCCCATTTTATAGCGTCTTGAATATGAATGTTATAGCAGAATGTTCTGGGGTATTTCCTGGAACGCGAGATATAGGGTGCTAAGCTAATAACGTTAAATCGAATGGCATTTCGGCTATAGACAAGCTAGAGGTAAAACTCAAAATGCATATTGTCGGTATCATGGTCCACCATGAATGCATGAAAGGGGGGGGGGGAGACGTTGTTTCTGATTATTGATTACCAATAACGGCATTAGCCTCAGTAGCCTTATTCGCTGACCGGGTGGATGGCTATCAAAGCAAGGCCCGACCAAGCTGAAATTGACGTCAAATCGCTCTTACCTGTGGCCGGTTGGACTGCAAAAAGGATTTCGCAGTTATCGATCGCCATCTGGTAGATCCATATGTCCATTGGCTGATGCTATATTCCTGTACTGCACACTGAATTCAGTGCCCCAAACATTATTCTAGGCGATCGGCTACACGCATAGCTTTAGGCTAACAGAAAAGTCCATTCATAATACAAAAAAAAAAAACACCGGTCTGTAACAGGGAACACTGCATTATCGAGACAGCGCCCCTACGAGGATCTGGCCGGTAATGCACTTTTCCGAATTTCAAGAGTAGGGTAAATCTGCAGTGCCGCTCGGTGACATTGAGTAGGATATTGTCATGAACAAAGGTCTGATGACCATGTGGAATATAGCTGGATTATTATTATTACTATAATTATTATCATTATTATTATTATTATTATTATTATTATTATTATTATTATTATTATTATTATTATTATTATTATTACCAATAGAAGGATATGATTTATGGGAATGTTATGATTATCTGTGTAACCAATTGAATGGACTCTGTTGTACTGTGGGTGGATCACCTGTCAGGCGGATCAGCCACAGCGCGGCGGAGATCATAAATGTGTGATAGGAATCAGCTGGGGTGTGTAGCCACGGGGAAAGCATAATATTTTCTGACCGCTTCGGAAACGCTTCGGAAACGCTTCTGATCGCTTCTGATCGCTTTAGAACATTTTAGATAGTCTTTGAACCATTATAGGATAAATAGGATCGCTTTGATCACCTCTCCCATGTAACCCATACATATTCTAAATAAATCGGATATCTGTGGTATCTGATAACGGAACTCAAGGTGTGGAGACTATTATTTGGATGGAGCGCGTACGGAATCACGTCCCCGACTACCACTAGAAGCGGACCCAGGCAGAGGCCGCTACACCTTCACCGAGCCTGGTCTGATACAGTGGGAGCCTGCACAACAGTGCAACGCTTCAATACCGCTGCCTGGTGGATGATCGGGCGAGTTACCAAACCGGAAATGGATCGAGTCGATCTCCGTGCATCTGGGAAATGCGTCCGGCAGTCACATATTGTTGCGGGACTCTAGACACACATCCGTGGATCGCTGCCATAACTCAATAATCGATATGATTTGGGCGTTTATTTCGCCATACAAACCGGAAATGGATCTAGTCGATCCACGTCAAATAAGTGGGATCTTTTTCCTCCAGTCTCATCGGCGAACAGTAAGAGGACAGTAACGTTACTTTCAGCGCGATTGTTTATTATTATTAATGCAAACTGCTCTGATCAATATATCACCCATACTACATAAAGCATTTACTGATGATCACGGAATTATAAACGACCCCCCCCGTTCATCCGCGCATGATGAGTCATAACGTTTAGGATCGTATTCAGTTGGATTTTTTAATATAGCGTGTATCACGAATAAACTGTAATCGATAATCTATATTATGCGTTTAGGCCCTATAACTAGCGTTCTAGGAATTACTGCAGAAAACGATAAAAACATATTTATATTCTATATATATTTTCGTATGAATCTATGAATGAAAAAGTATAACGTTCCTACATCCTGAACGATAGATAATCGATGTTGAATGGGCCATAGTAATGTCAATTTAGCAATACAATTTAAAAAGTTATAGCCCTGCAAAGAAGGTGAACATCTCCATAGGCTTAGAGTGGTGGCAGAGAGTGGTATGAGAGGGGCAAACTACGCGGCAGTTAATGTGTTAAGCATGGCGCCGAAACACGTATATATACGTGGTTGGCCCCGAATGTGTTAAACTACAAAGCCTTGCACATCATTTACTGCTCACTTATACTTCCTTACATATCTTACTGTGTGGAAGTATGGGGGTCGACATTTAAAAAGACAGTAAATCCAATAGTCTTACTGCAAAAGCGGGCCATTCGGAACCTTTTCAAGGCTGGTTACTATGAACACACAAATCCATTGTTTATAAAGTCTCATATTATGACATTTTATGATTTGGTTTATTATAAAACTATGCAAATAATGTACAGAGCTAAAGCAAAGTTACTCCCAGATGGGGTGCAAAGGTCTTTTTCAATACATGAAAGAAAATATGATTTGAGAGATATTTATAAATTTACTGTTCAAAAAGCTAAGAAAGGGATTAAAAGGAGGTGTATTTCTATTATTGGGGTTAACTTGTGGAACAATGCTGATATAGAGTTAAGAATGAGTAATTCGCTTTTGGTTTTTAAGAAAATGGTTTGTAAAGCTATTTTTGAAAACTACTGAATAATACTTGTTTTTTTTATATTTTCTTTTAGAATACTGTTTTGGAGTCTTAATTTTTGTTAAGAATATAGGACAGGCATATATAAGCATTATGCTTCAGTCTGTACCTTTTCAGTCACTGTAAAATCAAATATTGTTAAATGATGGTGTATATTGTATTGTGTGAGATGATGACTGAATAAACTACTACTACTACTACTACTACTACTACTACTACTACTACTACTACTACTACTACTACTACTACTACTACTACTGTAGCATTTCCCAAGCTGGACTTTACTTCAGACAAAATGAACTCCGTGAGACTGATGGCTATGGTGCGGTATGCCAACCATTTATTGACAGTTTCACCATTTGACACCGTAAGAGCTGAAAGTAGAAACAGACATACAATACAGTCTTTTGTTTGTCCAAACCACGTTTCCAGTGAAAGGTGTAGCACTGGTTAGCATCTTAGCTAGTTCAGCTCAATACACAAAATATGAAGATTGCCAATGCCAATATAACACAAATAACACAATCCATAAATAAACACATACCTCTTCGCCTTCCAGCTAGGTGCTAAACAAGGTAAAAAAGGGGGTTTCCTTCACAAACAGTTATATTAATGAGAGATATTTACATTAGTACTCTCTCCGTCAACCATTTCTCTGAACTGTAACGTTAACCGGATATCGTTGTTATGCAAGAGTATCCACAGATCGAGGGGCACCGCCAGTAATTTCAAAAATAAAAGACAGCATTTCAAAATAAAGGACAGCAAAAACAATTCCACGTAAAATCAAGTCTAACGTTATAAACAGAGGAATTTGGTTCTTTACAACTACAACTACTACTACTACTACTACTACTACTACTACTACTACTACTACTACTACTACTACTACTACTTCAATACATTTTAGTAGTAATTTTAATAATATACTTCTGAAGTATAAACAAACTACTGCTGTTCACATGTCAATAAAACAGACAATTCTGAGTCAAATATACATGCTTGTTTTGGCATTTGATATGTATTTACAGATGTATTACCTTTGGGGGAAAACAGATCCAGTCAATTTGTTGTAGGCTTGAATGTACTGTGTATCTTTGCCTTTCTTGCCTGGGAGTGGTTACCATGTGCTGCCTTGAAGAAAGATTCTAAACATTCTGTGAAAAGTTGCCAGTTGGTCAAAGTTTCTTTATGGATCATTTGAAAATGGCAACATTAGAACCTTTGACACAGAAAAATACATTACACAGAATAACATTGCTGTATAGTTTGTTTATACTTCAAAAGTATTTTATGTACATTATACCTGTTATGTCTTATACTTATTACTTATATTATTGCACAATCGCTGCGGGCATGACCACCCGCATTTCACTGTATGCCCTGTATGCCGTGACAAATAAAACTCTTGACTTGACTAAACTTTGCACTTAGTCCTCAAGTGTATGGAAGTGAATAGGAGCCTGACACCTGGGCGGAATGGTGGCCTTGACAGCAGACAACAGTGTTCACTAGCTTACTTGTTGATTACTTTAGATAGAGTCAATACTTGATTAATTGATTGATTGAAAACTTTATTCACAGATTGCAGAATGTGTACAATACAGTACGGTATTCCAAAAAGAATAATTCCAAGTGATCGCATCGCCATCGCGATTACCAGTGTATAATTATGTCTATACTCGTTTATATGGGAAATACGCTTCAGGCAACAAGATTTCGAGGCGATCGCTCTGTCTCTCTGTTCAGGCAGGAGGAGGAGCCCTTGCCAAAAAAAAAGAAAGGAAAACGTGTATCCACACCAAGCCATTCAAGTTCAAGGGTAGGCGATACTGCCACCTGGTGATATTCGATCGCCATTGCAATTCCAACGTAGGTAAATGCATCATAGACACCTAGATGGCTCCGGCTGACCGTATAGAACGGGGATCAAAGGAAAATATCAAAGGATAAAAACCTGACTATACTCGGGTATGGCCATTAAAGAGTTAAGGGGATGCAGACCAGAGAAAGACTTTTGTCTTGTTTACATCAGGGTCCACCATTTTCAATTCATCATAACATTTATGACATACACGACATACCGATAAACAGTACTGTTACATCCAGACATTTATGACATACAAGAAATACAAATATACAGTACTGTTTAAGAGACAGAGTTTCTAAAAGAGAGTATATACATTTGAGGAAAGAAACTGTACATTGGAGGGGGTTGGGTGAGGGGGGGGGGGGGGGGTTGGACATTTACAGGGGCCAGTTTCGAATTGCAGTCTCCCTTAGGTGCTCTTTGAGAGCGGTTTTGAAGGTGGGTAGGGATTCACATTACTTTACGGCTGTGGGTAGGGCGTTCCACATTGATGTGGCATAATTGCGAAACGTGTTTAGTCCCTTGTTTGAGCCGAATCTGGGTTTAACATGATTTGTGGAGCTCCCTCTGGTGTTGTGATCGTGGTATTCACTGACCTTTGGGAAGTATTTTGACATGTACATGGGTACCTTAGTCGTGTAGTGTATCTTGTAGACCAGACCAGCAGGGCTGAGTGGTCCGCAAACAGGAACAAGTTGCAGTCACAAGCTGACGACATGTCATTTGCATAAATTAGGAACAGTAGCGGTCCTAGTATGCTTCCTTGTGGAACACCACAGCTCACTGGGAGGGGGGGGGGGGGGGGATAGGGTACCGCTTACCTCCACCATCTGACTTTCCAGCCAATCAATCAATCAATTTCTTTAATGACCACCCAGCCAGGCTGGTGGAATTTGGTTTCAGTGCATAGCATAGCAGTTCCAACATAAAAACATAAAAACATAGAACATATAACATCACTTACAGCGGACATAAAAGAAAACACAATTACATAGATACAGTTCAGAGTTTGTCCATGTCCATGTCCATGTCAGCAGAGGTAAGGGGGGTTGCGGGGGGTACTACAGGGAGGGGGGGGGGGGGGTGCTACAGGGAGTTCAGTGTCCGTATGGCAGTGGGGAAGAAGCTGTTTTTGAACCGGGTTGTTTTGGTGGTCAGGGATCTGTAGCGCCTCCCGGAGGGCAGCAGCTGGAAGATGTGGTGTGCTGGGTGAGTGGGGTCGGAGATGATTTTCCTGGCTCTCCTGATTGTGATTTGGCGGTGGAGTGATTCGAGAGAAGGGAGGGGGGTGCAGATTATTTTTGAGGATTTATTGATGATTCTTTGTAGTTTGTTTTTTGAGTGAGTGTCCAGATTGCTGTACCAAACAGTTATGGAGAAGGTGAGGATGCTTTGTATAATGGCCTGGTAGAAACGGAGCAAGAGATGTTTATTGACTCTGTATTTCTTAAGCTGGCGGAGGAAGAAGAGTCTTTGATTTGATTTTTTGTGTATGTGGTCTGTGTTGGTTTTCCATTTGAGGTTATTGCTTATGTAAGTGCCGAGAAATTTGAAGGAATCTGTGGTGATTATGGGTTTGCCGGAGATGGATATGGGGGTTTTGGGGTTTGGCTGGCGTCTGAAATCTATGATGAGTTCTTGGGTTTTTGATGAGTTGAGAAGGAGGTTATTGTCTGTGCACCAGGTGAGTGTGTGGTTGATTTGTGTACGGTATTCTGTTTCGTTATTGTCTGTGATGAGGCCTATAAGGGTTGTGTCGTCTGCATATTTATATATTTTTACGGAGTTGTGGAGGGATATGAGCAGGTTGGTGTATAGGGAGAAAAGCCAGGGTGAAAGGACGCAGCCTTGGGGGCAGGGGAGGAAACTAACTTTTTGGCTTACCAGCCAACTGGCGGGTATCTGATTTTTTTTACCAGCCAAATAGATTTTTTACCAGACAAAAAAAATCGCTAATTGTGATAATTACTTCTTTGTACGTCTTCGTCTAAATTGATTTTCAATCATAGTAAATTAATCACACTGTCTCTACTCTTCAAAATATTACATCATTAAATCACATATTAACATGAAAGAGGGAACTATTCTGGACTGGGTTGGGCTGAACTGGGCAGTGAAAGATGCTGGGTTGGGCTGGTCTAGGTTATACTGAATGATGAATTGAAAATGAATTGAAAATGGGGGACCCTGATGTAAACAAGACGAAAGTCTTTCTCTGGTCTGCATCCCCTTAACAATTGTATGTATTGAGCCGTACTGTACTGTACCCATTCTGCAATCTGTTAAATAAAGTTTTCATTCATCACAGCTCAACTACTAGGAATGTGTGTCTGACTCTTAAGTGCAGGAAATATTCATCAGAAAGGGGGGACATGATGGAGGGAATGGAAAGAGCAGGTTTGACAGGAGCAGGGTTGAAGGGATTGATTGATTGAAACGTTTATTAACAGATTGCAGAATGGGTACAGTACAGTTCAATACATACAATTGTTAAGGGGATGCAGACCAGAGAAAGACTTTCGTCTTGTTTACATCAGGGTCCCCCATTTTTAATTCATCATAACATATTGGAGTGTGGAGGAAGTGGACAAGGCATTAAGCAAACAGGACTGAAATGGGGGACCCTGATGTAAACAAGACTAAAGTCCTTCTCTGGTCTGCATCCCCTTAACAATTGTGTGTATTGAGCTGTACTGTATTGTACCCATTCTGCAATCTGTTAATAAAGTTGTCAATCAATCAATCAATACTGGGTTGGGCAGTGAAAGAACCAAGCATTTCACTGTAATGTAATAGCTAAATAAAACAACTTGAACTTGACTTGTTACATTTGCACTCTGGTTGTATGCCAAATGTATTCTGGTTGTACTGTACTTGTGCTGTAAGATGACAATACATTGGAACCGAATCGACAACGCTAGGGGTTCAGCAGGTGTGTTCTGAATGCCAAATATGACAACATCACCGTTGTGAAGGGCATATGGGCGAGTGGTGATATGCTGGGAAACCCGGTAATAATAAAATGTCACTCGGCTGCATTTAAGCAAAGCCGCTCAGTATAGTCGTCCACTATGTTGAATGCGCGTTATGGTAGCTTGTTACATGCTAGGTAGCTAGTCAAGTCAAGTCAAGTCAAGAGTTTTAATTGTCACGGCATACAGGTATACAATGAAATGCGGGTTGACTTGTCATTCTCATCCGACTCGAAGGAGACGCGTCGCGTGCTGTTGTTCGCCCCCATGTCAGACCGCACCGATATCCGAAAGCGACGACTCTACATGCAATTATTTTCATCCACTCATGTGTTTTTGTAAGTTTGTCTACGTTGTCAAGCCAGCTGCCGGTGGCAGGAGTTAGTAGGTCTGCGCGCAGTGGTATGTCCACTTCCCCTAGATGGGCGTCATCTTCTAGAAAACGAGTGTTCATTGGAGGAGCTTAGAGCGCATCTGTACAACGATGATGTTCATTGGTTATGGTCTGATTATTATGTGGCGCAAATGGGAGGAATCAAGGGGGGAGTCAGAGTTCGGTTTGTGTCAGTGAGCGAATCAGCAGATTGCAGAATGATTTTTTTGTTTTGTTTTGTAATTACTAGTACTCGCCAGACTGGCGAGTGCTCTTCATGAATTACTCGCCAAACGTAAAAAATACTCGCAATTGGCGAGTAAAGTGGCCTAATTTCCTCCCCTGCTTGGGGGGCTCCTGTGCTGAGATATAAAGGGTGGGATGTAATGTTATTTATTTTGACCTTTTGTTGTCTGTTGGAGAGGAAGCTGTGGATCCAGTGGCAGATGCAGGGGTCAATGTTCATGTCCAGAAGTTTATTGATGAGTTTGGCTGGGATGATTGTGTTGAATGCAGAACTGAAGTCCATAACCAGAATGCGGGCGTATGAGTTGCGGGTTTCCAGGTGTTGCAGCAGGTGGTGAGTGGCTGTGTTGACTGTGTCATCCACAGACCTGTTGGTTCTGTAGGCAAATTGATGTGGGTCCATGAGGGGGGTGGTGCTGGTTTTGAGGTGGGTGAGAATGATGCGTTCAAATGATTTCATTACTACAGATGTGAGGGCAATTGGTCTGTAATCGTTAAGGCAGGAGATATTATTGGATTTTGGGACAGGGATGATGGTGGACTGTTTGAGACATTGGGGGACTGAGCAATTACGGAGGGAGGTGTTAAAAATGTTGGTGAAGATGGGGGCCAGTTCTGCAGCACAGTGATATAGGACAGATGAACTGATGTTATCTGGGCCTGCTGCTTTATTTTTCTTTATCCTCTTGAAGGTGGTCCTCACCTCTTCCTCCTGGATGTGGAAGGGGGGAGGTGGCAGGGGGGAGGGGGGCGAGGGGGGTGGGGGGGTGTCTGTTCAAATCTAGTGTAGAAGATGTTGAGTTTGTCCGGGAGCTGGTCATCACTGTCAGGTATGGGGGGGGGTTTCTTTTTGTAGTTGGTAATGTCCTGGAGTTTTTTCCAGATGGTTCTTGTATCGTTGGTTGTGATTTGTTGTTCTAGTTTGGCGGTGTAGTTGGATTTTGCTTTTCTTATTGCAGCCCTTAATTTGTATTTTGCAGTCACATAGTGTTCTTTTATTCCTGTTATGTAGGCAGTGTTTTTCTCTTTTCTTAGTTGTTGAATTTCTTTGGTGAACCAGGGTTTATTGTTGTTGTAGAACTTGACCGTTTTTGATGGGATGCATAGTTGTTCACACCCAGTGGTGCAGTGCTGGTATAACTCGGTATAACGGCGTTATACCTCGGTCACTGAGGCTGAAGTACGCGCAATCGCTTTTTACATGGCATTATCCAACCGGACTCCCAGAGAAGCATGCAGCTGCAGAGCCGCAGAGCCAGCTGCGCTCTCTGGGCCGCGCGCTGACGGCCGCGCTGTGAGGCAATAGTATCCAGCTGCAGGACGAGAGCAGCCAAAAAAAACTGTGCATGCGCGCGCACGCGCAGCGTTTGACCTACTGTCAATTTGCCACTGCACCACTGTTCACACCTAAATGTAATGTTACTCAAGAACAGTGAAAACCCACAAAGACTAACGTTAGCCAGTGGATAAGTTATACGATTATGAACAGCTCGATCAAGGTTTATAATTTACTAAAGTCAGTTGCTAGCTAATGTCAACTGGCTAGTAGTAGACACAAGCTAGTGTAGTAAATTTACTTGAATATTGACCAAGAATGCATGAATGATTAGTTCCTGACAGGCAGTTTCACCTAGCCTCAGGACTGTGTGATTAGGATAACACAGACAATGGAGAATGTTAATGTAATCAGCGCCAAAACAATGAGACCAAAAGTCACACCTCAGTGTGACTAGCTTATAGTAGAGACAGCTGGTCTGACCAAGACCCCAGACTTGCTCTGAAAATATCTCAAGAATCATAGTATTATTTATCACAACTATATTACATTCATCTGACTTATTAGATAAAAAGGGATACTTGAATGTCATTAGAATTTCAACTGTCTATGAAGATAATAGAACATGTTCTTCTACTTCTCTGTTAAAATGTTTATATATATAAAATGGAAATCTCAGTATCCATAAGTTCAGTCTGATAAACAGATATTGTGTTATCTTATAACATCTGTCTGCTATTGAACTATAGGTAACGAATACATTGTTTTAATTCTGGATATATATATATATATAATTCATTACACTAAAGATCCTTAGAAATGTTTTATTGTAACAAGAAGACATCAAGAAGACATCCATCTATCTGTGAGCAGGACAGTGGCTGTGAGCAGGAAGCCAGGTGTGAAATAACATGACCGTATTTGGAAAGACCGGCCCAGATGGAAGACAATGCCTTGGATGTAACTTTTGATTGGCCAGGCAAGGCCAGGCAGTGTGTGATATCATAACCACTATAAAACCCACATTTAAAAAGTATTAGAGGTTAGGTCAGGCACCCAGTCTGGCCTCCTCCGCCACATCTTGAAATATTTTGCTGTACGTGAGTAAACTGGCTTCTAAATATATTGAACAATTGTTTGTGGACTAGATTAATGTAAGGTCACTGCACTGGACTAGGGTGAATATGTCTGGATAACCATGTAATGCACAGTATATATAATTTGTCTACCTGTGTGGACCAAAAATACTATCCAGGGTTTCTCCACCTCTAATAAATATGGGATAAACAAACCACTTTTGTTGTGTACACCGTTTTGTTCATCATCTCACCATTAAGCAAACAATGTTGGTTAACTACCTTGACTACACCAAATACACGACAGAATGACGCCGCAACCCGGATTTGCGTTGGGCAAGCCGTGCCCAGGTAGAGCAAAAACTGGGGTTTGATTAGTTTCAAGGGTATTAATTTAACAGTGTTTGCTGATGAGGTGGTGAAGGAGAGAGGGTTACAGTTATTGGTGGTGGAATGAGGCCTGGGGAGGTTTTGATCGACATAGGGGTAGATCTGACTATCCATCGATGAAGGGACGGTGTCCTTTGTGCCATGCGGCGACTGCTAACGGTTGTGGGGGATGCAGGACAAAGGAAACGTTTCGGCCGTCTCACTTAGGGACAGACAGGAGACATGTGCAGCATGTTTTCTGCCTGTCTGGGTGAGGGGGGGGATAGGAGTTTAAAAAAAATGTAAGGTGGGAACCAAGCAAATTGCAGATTGATTCTAGCCAAAATAGGGACAGTGTTTAGGGACAGTTAGGCGCAAACAGGTGGCTTAGAAAGTCCACATATTAGGGGGTTAAATTAAACACGTTGAGGGGCAGCATACGATTTGGCGAATGGGCAGATGTTCATAGATTGTACCCTGCCACATGGAACACAATATCATAATTGACGCATTGCGAGGGGAATTAGGTTAAGGTTTATGTTACACAGGGAAGTCGTTGGACAATAGGGGCATAGACTGTCACAGTATCGGAGATATTTGAAATAGGGTAGTCTGACCTTAAACAGGGGGTCAATGGTAGGGATATTGAACAATATCACATTGACATGGTAGGGATGTAAGAAGGGGGGATATAGAGTATCATATAAGGTGGGATACAATGACGTAAAATGTGGGCAAGTGGCATAGACTGTCCACGACATGAAGAGGGCAAGTGGCATAAACTGTCCACAATATGAAGAGGGAATAGTGGCATAGATTGTCCACAATATGAAGGGGGAATAGTGGCATAGACTGTCCACAACAAGCAGAGAGAATAGTGGCATAGACTGTCCACAACATGAAGCAGAACGAATCACGGGGTTGAGAAATGGTGTCATTGTGATATTGTGCCTTTCAAAGATTATGCATTTATTATGATGTTGTGGCCCGTTAGGGGTTTAAATTCAGAAGAGCAAAAGGGATTCAATTGGTTCCTGCCCGCGGGGATATTATTTGGAAACCTGGACGCGAGAGGACGTTCGAAATTAACTATTTGGATAATGGTTCAACTCAACATGCCCAGCTGGAATAAGGTGTACAGTCTCCATGCTGGGTGGAGGAGAACGGTTAGCATTAGGTAGACTAAATCAATATGTCCCTGTATGTTATGATTGTGAGGCGCAATGTAATTGAGATCTCGCGCGGGAAATCAATTTGTTTGTATTTATGTATACAAGAGCACTGAAACTTCGAAGGATATAGGGCAGGGGTGTCAAACTCATTTTTACAGAGGGCCACATCAGCATTATGGTTGCCCTCAAAGGGCCAAAGACCGTATAAATGTTAATGTAATGTAAAATAAATGTAGCTACTCATTTACATATTGTTAAACATGTTGTTTCTGTATTTATTACTTATTCAAGTTATACATATTGCATATGCATTTGCATAGATGTAAAAATATATGTTAGCTTATGTTATTTTAACAAATAATTTTAGTTTATCAGAACCCCATATTACTCCATCAATCAATGATCAAACCATTCAAGTAAATAACAAAGAAGAATATCATCAAATACAAGCTATGACATTAAGTTTGTTCAAAACCTTTTTGTCACAGTCAAGAGGGGCAGAACTAACAACTGTGAGCTGCAAAGAACACGTGGGACAGATGTAGCAGATGTTACAAAAACAAATGGCTGCACACAACCTTGCAGAGGCCATACATCCAACTAAGGGAAGATAGTTTAATTAACTTTAATTAACAGATTGCAGAATGGGTACAGTACAGTACAGCTCAATACACACAACTGTTAAGGGGATGCAGACCAGAGAAAGACTTTCGACTTGTTTACATCAGGGTCCCCCATTTTCAATTCGTAATGAAATTGCTATTATGTGTCTGCATGAACACACAACTGTAACTGTACTCAAAAATAACAAAATAAGGGTTGTCTCAGTTCACAACTATATTGGTCAAGTTTTGGGTGGGACTTGTTTGCGTCCCTACAGCTTCTTATTCAATTGAGCGAGATGCTCGGTTATGTCACACAGCCAGTTTGCATCTGACAGTTCAGACAATATTTCTTCAACCCTTTGTTACCTATTCTGCCTGGATCTTTTTTGTATTTTGGGCTGTAAAATTGTCAAAGAATGTCTGAGGAGTAAGTGCTTTTGGCTTTTTTCCTTTGTTACTTCATCAATACCTCAGATGTTCAACATACATGTATGTGTAAGAATGTGTAATAACTAAGGCTGTCAAAGTTAAAGCTTTATTAACGCATTACCCCACAATTATTTTAACACTGCTATTGTTTAACCCAATATTAATGTTAAAAAAAAAAAAAAATTTACCTGAGCTCTTGGGGGGCCACATCAAATGACGTGGCGGGCCACATTTGGCCCGCGGGCCGTGAGTTTGACACCTATGATATAGGGTGTGCGGTCCTTTTTGGGCCTAGATCAGCTGGCAGAAGGGGTTATATTTATAGGAATGCACTCATGTTATGATGCATGAGCTAAATAGGAAGCACATGAGATCGTTATATGGTGTTTATGAAGCTGTTATGATGATGATATTTTGCTGAGTAATTCTGTGTTATATAATGTACTGTTAATAATGCTATGTTTGCTAAAAGTCTTTATATCATAGAGTGATAATTTAATGATGAAGTCTTGTTGGAAGTTGATGGTTATAAAATTGAGTATTGTAATATAATGACATTTTTAATAATGATTATGTTGATCTGTTTATAATGTTGTGATGATTTGATAAATGTGATTGTTTTCATTCCATAGTAGGGTATTGATAGTGAATAGAATTAAGGCACTGTCATTTTTATGTGTTTTGGGTTTAGAGTAATTATATTGATTTAGGCTTGGGAACAGGCAAGTGTGTGTTAATTTTGGCTCTGGGAGAAGGTCCTAGAGGTGTTGAAGTGATGTTTAACCCTTTGTTGATTTTCAGGAAGGGCTGACTTCATGAGGGACAAGGGGTGGTAAATGTCTTAGACTAGGTCACAGAGTCAGAGGAGGGAGAAGTGTTGTTTAGTGATATGCATAGAATAGGGGGAGATCAGGTGATATCATTTTTGTGTCTGGGGAAAGCAGTTGGAGGGGAGATAGCAGACAGGCTGTGTTTACAGTAGCTGGTTTACGACAGGGGACAAAACAGGTGGGGTCAGTTAGGTACAGGGGGAGATAGAGGTCAAAGGTGGCCATAGAGTAGTGAGGACAATGGGGAGGGCTATGCCACATGGAAGTGATAAGAGCAGAGGGAGATGAGAGAGTTTGAGCTAATTCAGGAAACAGTTGAGGTGTGAGCAAGGAAAACCAATAGGAAAATCATTCAATTGGATTATGACTTTTGAAATGATAAGTGTTTGGTGAGGGAATAACTTGGAGGCATCGTGGCTCTGGTAAGCCGAGATGGCTTCGGGTTGAGAAGGGGTACCAGCCTTTTCTTTGAGTGAGGGGAGTGGAGCAGAAATTGAGTGTGAACTGAGTTACAGCTTACGTTGAGTGCAGGCAGGAAAGTGACTAACATTGTTTGTAAGGTAATGTTGACTAATACATGTTGTGTAAGAAAGTATCTGTTTGTTTTGTTGTGTTTGAGTGCTATATGTTGGATGTCATAGTTTTATTGCATGAATGTATGTTAGGTATGCATGAGTATATGTTGAGTGATACAGAGATGGGTGATAGTCTGTGGTATGGAGATGTCCTTGTAGTATTTCACTAATATATGTGGTGTTTGTTGTCATCTGTTTTTGTTTACATATCTTTCTAATTTTAGTGGGTGATTGAAGTATGTGTGTGCTAGATTATATTTCAGTTTTAATTTTATTTCGTTTCTTTCCAATTTATTTTATGGACTGAGTGTGTAGGAATGTATGCAGGTGTCAAGGGTGAAGCTGGCAAAGCAGGACTCAGGACAGGAAGTCTGAAAAGCTAAGTAGCTATTTACACATGTGTATATATTTTTCAAAGCCTTTCTCTTAAAATTGTTGGTTGTTGTGTAATCGAAACTTGTGCTATGCTTTATCTCTTCATAGGCTCTGTTGGGGAGAGAGTGCATGAACAACACATTAGCAGAGATCGTAATAGGAGGAGCAAAGTGGATGAGTATACATTACTTTAGTTACTACACGATAGGGGGAAAAAAAGTTCAGTATTCCCTGTTCTTTTCAATCCAAGGGTGAGAAATTACCAGTTTGTGGAGAGAGGTCGCTTGTGGACAAATACCCCCGCCTTCTGCATAACCCCTGTTGGAGCCAAAAAGCCTTTCTGTTTATTTCATGTTATTTGTACTCACGGTGCAGAGGTGTGGCATTTTCAGTCACCATGGAAACCACCACAGGGGTTGGTTACCCATTTATACTGATCAGTGGGTGACGAGCGGCAGGTGTGCAAGGGGATAGCCAAACAGTTTTTGACCGTGTTCGTGTTGATGTGCCGTATAGGTCGGCGTTCAGTGTTATTAGTAAAAAGAGTTTTTGTATATATTTTTTGGTTGATAATGGTCAATAAAAGGATTGGCATATCGAAAATGATACCAGCTCTCTGGACATTGAATTATTCAAGCACGCGTCTAACTCAAGCCAGCCCACTTGCCCCTCGCAGTAGGCTTATAGGTAAAGGAGTCTACATTAGTCAAAAACTGAGGCTCTTCGTTTGAAACTCGTTTGTTACTTATTGGAAGACGAGGATAATCGCGCTCGGCGCTCAAGATTCATTCAAACAGCTGATCAGCGAGACAGCGCGCTCTGCGCTCAAGATTCAACAGCTGATCAGCGGGACAGTGTTTTGATTTTTGAGGCCGCTGAAAGACATTAGTGACAACTGTTTGGTTCACCGTTTCGCTTGGAATTGCGCGGAACGTGGACAATCTAGACCAAGCTGCCCAGCACCGTCGGGGAGCGGACGGACCGGGAGGAGCTGCCCAGCACCGTCGGGGAGCGGACGGACCGGGAGGAGCTGCCCAGCACCGTCGGGGAGCGTACGGACCAGGAGGAGCTGCCCAGCGCCGTCAAGGAGCGGACGGCACCAGCTGAGCTGCCCCAGCACCATTTGGGCGAGTGGACGGACCAGGGAGCTGTCCACGGTACCAGTGTACCACCGTCAAGGAGTGGACGGCATCAGCTGCCCCAGCACCATTTGGGCGAGCGGACGGATCGGGAGCTGTCCTGCGCGCAAGCAGTTTATTGAATAGCGCTCGGACAAGGAGCGCTGTTTGAAGTTGAATAGCGCTCGGACAAGGAGCGCTGTTTGAAGACTTTTCGAAGTTCAAAGAATAAAGTCAAACGGCCCGACAGCGCTGCGCAACGAACAGGTATGTAGCGCGCTACCGGTATATCTTATATGGCCATATAAAAAACAAATGTGTGCACACACAGGGTCAATTGAGAAAAATATAAAAAGGGAAAATTCCAATGCATTGGTGGTATATGGTTGTGCAACCCGTTCGTGTGTGTGTCAAGGTTTGGTTAGAACGTCATGTGATGATTAACTGTGGGTTTTGTTTATTGTGATTTAACCAAAGGTACCGTTTCATACTGAATCTGTTGGTCTTATATTGCTGATATGAATTCTGATAAAGGTGTTCAGAATCCAACAGAGACCAGCGTTATGGTTGAACAGCCCGCCACGGCTGAAACTCATTGTAAAGAACCTTCATTGGTTGAAAAGTCACAGCCCACACCCACAGTGGCTAAAACACAGTCCGAGGTGGACAGAGGTCAAATCACACACAATGTTGATACCGATCAGCAGGTCACAAAACGCAAGAGCAAATTAACACCAAAAGCCCTATTGGATAAAATTTACACATTACATAAATTACATAAATCTAAATTTAACAAGGCTTCTAACTTGCAAAAAACGATTTTGGGGTTAATGCACAGTGGATGCAAACAGGAGGTGCAATGCGCATTTATGCAATATCTCCACATATGCAAGGAAGCAGCAGCAAACCAGGAGGCTCTGTTGCCAATAGTACCTCCTGAGGAAAGGGGAAAACATGACATTTGGTTCAAAGCCAAAATGATCAATGTCAATGACTTTATTGATCACATGAATGCATGGACAAAAATTACAAAACCTGTGGAAAGTGTTAATGAGGATGAGGAGGATGTGCAAAATCTAATTAATCCAAATGACAGCATTTCTAATGTGGGAAGTAAAAAATCTGCTCACAAAGGTCACACAAGGTCTGGTACCAGCAGGTCCAGCAGGTCCAGCAGATATTCTACCTCAGCAGCTCGCTTACAGGCCGAGGCAGATAGAGCTTCACTTGTGATTCGCGCTGCAGCGTTAAAGGATAAACACGCTCTGGAGGAGCAGGAACAAATGCTAAAAAAGGATAAACACGCTCTGGAAGAGCAGGAACAGATCCTGAAAAAGAAAAAGGAAACGATGGAGCTTGATGCACAATTGACAGCTACCAACGCAAGAATAGCAGTATTACAATCCCCCAGTCACCAAGCTCTTTCACTCACACAGTCCGATGGAATGGACTCCTACTACAGGAAAGGAACAAGGTTAAAGGAACCCTCAGTCACTCTCAATCCTCATGCAAACGAATATACATCACTACCACAGCAACCGTCTATGCAACCACCAGAACTGCAGCAACCATCTGCACAGCAATCATATGTGCAACAACCATCACTATGGAAACCACAAGCTATGCAACAGCAACAAGCACCCATTCAACAACCACCACCCTGGCAAATACCACAAGCTATGCAACAGCAACAAGCACTCATTCAACAACCACCACCCTGGCAAATACAACAACCTATGCACTTGATGCAGCCAACACCCATTCAACCGCCCCCATTTTGGAAAAGACAACAATCTATGCTGTTACAGCCAACCCTCATTCAAACACAACCGCCATCTTTACAAAGACAACATGTGTCTTGGGATGGAGAACAGGACAATACAACTCACATGGACCCTCCTGTGCAGCTAACGACCCCAACTGTAATTTCACCTCAAAGTAATGAAACCTCAGTTGTATGCAACCTATTAAAAAGACAAAATGAGATAACAGCAATGCTAGTGGAGCAGCAAACCACTCACTTACTGCCACCAAGAGAGATTCCATATTTTTATGGGGATCCTCTGCAGTACAGAACCTTTGTCAGAGCCTTTGTTCATTGTGTGGAGAAGAACACAAGAAACAGAGGTGATTGTTTGTACTTCTTGGAGAAGTACACCAGGGGTCAGCCTAAAGAGCTTGTACGTAGCTGTCAACACATGGCTCCAGACAGAGGCTATGATATGGCAAAGTACCTACTTGAACAACACTTTGGAGATGAATATAAAATCACAGCAGCTTACATGGAGAAGATGCTCAACTGGCCGCTAGTGAAGGCTGAAGACATAAAATCTCTTCAAGCCTATGCTCTTTTCCTTCGGGAGTGCTGTAATGCTATGGAGAATGTCCAGTACATGAGGGAACTCGATATGCCAGCAAACATGAAAGTATTGATTTCAAAGCTTCCATACAAGCTCAGAGAGAATTGGAGAGTCTCTGTATGTTCGATAATGGAAAAACACCATCGCAGACCACAATTCATGGATATTGTCACATTCATTGAGCGCCAGGTAAAGATTGTCTCAGACCCAGTCTTCGGAGACATTCAAAATACACCACCAAATACAGGAAGTAGACCTATGAACATGAACAGAATGAAATCACAAATTAAACCCAAATTCAAAGGAGACAGTTTTGCAACCACAGTTACTACCATCGAAACCCCTGCAAAGCAAATAAATGAATCTGCTCACAACACCAACACTTGTGTATGTTGCTCTAAAAATCACACTCTGGATCAATGTCCTCGGATGGAGGAGAAGACACACAGGGACAAGATTACTTTTATAAGGCAAAAAGGAATCTGTTTTGGCTGCCTTCGCATTGGACATCTTAGCAGGAATTGCGAGAAGCGCTTGACTTGCAAGGTGTGCAGCCAAAACCATCCCAGTGTTCTTCATATTAATCAGAAGGAGAGAGCAAACAACACAAATCAGCCAAAGAAACCTTCGGTGAGTAACGCACAGATCTCCTTGCAAACATGTGGACAAACAGGGGCCGGAAGCAGCAATGGGACTCTGTCAATCTTGCCTGTACAGGTGAAGTCCAGCAAGGGAGATAAAATCATCACAACATATGCATTTTTAGATCCAGGCAGCACTGACACATTTTGTTCAGAATCCCTAATGAGAAGGCTGAACCTTACAGGAAGGAAAACACAAATCAGCTTACATACCATGGGCCCAAAGGCATCTGTGTCCAGCTACATACTGACAGACTTGGAGATCTCCAGCCTCACTGGGAAACAGTTCTATGACCTGCCCAAGGTCTACACCCAGAAGAGGATGCCCGTAACCACGAGTAACATCATTAGCCAAGAGGAGTTGGCTAAGTGGCCATACTTAGATGGGGTTGCCCGTCCTCGGATTCAAGCTGATGTGGAGATATTGATAGGTACCAATGCCTCCAAATTGCTTGAACCTTGGGAAGTTGTGAATAGTCATGGCAATGGGCCATATGCCATTAAGACCCTATTGGGGTGGGTCATTAATGGTCCCCTATCAGGCTACAGTGAGCAGCAGAGTGAGAATGTCAACCCCGCTGCTATTGTTAATAGGATCTCTATAACAAATCTGGAGGAGTTACTGAACAATCAGTACAACCATGATTTTAATGAAAGGTCATCAGAAGACAAAGAGGAAATGTCGAGGGATGATATGAAGTTCATGGAAATCATGACTGATTCATGCAAACTGCAAGACGGACATTACACCTTGGAGCTTCCCTTTAAAAGGAAAGAAGTGTCTCTGCCAAACAAGCAGTTTGTTGCTAGGCAACGCATCCTTGGACTGAAAAGGAAGTTTGGGAGAGATGAGAAGTTCCACGAGAATACACCA
Organism: Notolepis coatsorum; assembly: GCF_963971535.1. NCBI lineage: Eukaryota > Metazoa > Chordata > Actinopteri > Aulopiformes > Paralepididae > Notolepis > Notolepis coatsorum. Next base: position 67,645,732 of record NC_140184.1, on the reverse strand, counting down.
ACTTTCTCGACGACGTATTCAGTAAAGGATATGCTGAACGTGTTCCTGAACATCAAGTGGAACGGTGTGATGGAAAAGTATGGTACATTCCACACCATGGAGTGTACCATCCCAGGAAGGGAAATCTGCGTGTCGTATTTGACTGTGGAGCAGAGTATAGAGGAAAATCTCTCAATAAGGAGCTTCTACAAGGCCCTTACCTCACCAGCACCTTGTTAGGAGTCCTCACACGTTTCCGGCAAGAACCTGTAGCCTTAATGACTGATGTTAAAGCGATGTTCCATCAGGTCAATGTGGCACAGAAAGACAGAGATTTTCTTTGGTTCTTGTGGTGGCCTGACGGCGACGTATCCCAAGAACTGGTAGAATATAGGATGACTGTGCATCTCTTTGGGGCAGTGTCTTCTCCTAGCTGTGCTTGTCATGCCCTCCGAAAGACAGCAGAAGATAACCACAACAGTTTCCCTGCTGAGGTACTTGACACGGTCAACAGAAACTTCTACATGGATGACTGTCTTAAGAGCTTGCCATCAGAAGAGGAGGCTGTTAAAATGGTCAAGGATTTGACAGATGTTTGTCAAAAAGGAGGTTTCCATTTGACAAAATGGATTAGCAATAACCGTGGAGTGCTGCTATCCATTCCAGAGGAAGACCGATCCAAGAATTTGCTTGACTTGGATCTCGACAGAGACCAACTGCCAGTGGAGAGGCCCCTTGGACTTCATTGGTGTGTTGATACAGACACTTTTAAGTTCAAGTTGGCACTCAAAGAACAGCCTCATACTCAACGTGGGATTCTATCGATGGTCAGCTCAATCTATGATCCTTTAGGATTTCTTGCCCCACTCACACTTCCAGCCAAGCTCATACTGCAAGATATGTGTAGGAGGAACTATGGATGGGATGATCAAATTCACCCAAGTCTCCAACAGCAGTGGACGAAGTGGTTGAGAGACCTGGAAAGAGTGATGGCATTCAAAGTTGAAAGATGCCTCAAGCCGGCAGATTTTGGAGAAACCATTCGTGGTCAGTTACATCACTTCTCTGATGCCAGCGAAAGTGGATATGGCACTGTGACCTATCTGAAGATATGGAACAACAGCAACAGGTGTCATGTCTCTTTCCTGTTAGGTAAAGCCAGAGTTTGCCCATTAAAGCAAGTCACCATTCCACGCTTGGAACTCACTGCAGCTGTTCTTGCTGTTCGTGTGGACACCATGCTCAGAGCCGAAATTCAGCTTTGCCTTGAGAAATCTTGTTTCTGGACTGACAGTACTTCAGTTTTAAAGTACATCAGAAATGAAGACAAGAGATTTCACACCTTTGTGGCAAATAGGATTTCTACCATCCGAAGAACATCTGAAGTCACGCAGTGGGGGTACATTCATACCACTCAGAACCCTGCTGACAAAGCCTCAAGGGGAGTTACGGTGGATGATTTGCTGACCAACAGAAGTTGGATTGAAGGCCCTGAGTTTCTTTGGAAACCAGAGGAAGAGTGGCCAGATAGTATCTTGGAGTACAACATTGCTGCTGATGACCCTGAGGTCAAAAAGGATCTCACCATCAACGCAGTAATTGTCGATGCACCAAGTGCCACACACCAACTGATCACCTACTTTTCTGACTGGAAAAGGTTGAAAAGGTCAGTTGCTTGGATCCTGAAATTACGAAAGACTCTATTGGAGATGAGTCATAAAAGAAACCAACTGAGTCATGAAGATGCAGACAAAGTGGAACAGGAAATGCAACAAAGTAGAGCTGCATTGGGAAACCAGAACTTAACACCAGATGATCTTTCTACAGCTGAGTCTGCCATCATTCGCTTCACTCAACAGCAACGGTTCCCTGATGAACTTGGTGTGTTGACATCTGGAAAGGGTGAAGTAAAGAAAGACAGTTCCGGGGAGCTCCAGTAGCTCACCACGTACCGCGAGTGCTATTTCAGCGCCGTGGACAACCGTGCTCGTCACGGATCTGGGGCTGAGCGCGTTCGAATCCCGGACGGCAGCCGTGCCTTTCCCAGAGTGTCTTCCCCCCCATCTGAACCCTTTCAGCCTGCTTCTGTCGGTCGAACTTGACCAAGTATGAATGCGATGAAAAAGCGATAAACGCTAAAAGAACCAGCTGACTGGTCAAAGTAAAAAAAAAAAAGAAAGACAGTTCCATCTATAAACTGGACCCCATTCTGGAGGATGGCTTGCTTAGAGTTGGAGGGAGGTTGAGTAGGGCAGCAATGTCTGAGAAATCTAAACATCCTGTTATCCTCTCGAAAGACCTCCATGTATCGACTCTCATACTAAAGCACATCCACGAACAGATGGGTCATGGTGGGAGAAACCATGTTCTCTCCAGATTGCGCCGAAAATATTGGATCACTAGTGCCAATGCAGCAACAAGAAAGGTCCTGTCTGACTGTGTCTTCTGCAAATGCCATAGAGGAAAGTTGGGTGAGCAGAAGATGTCAGACTTGCCTCTAGAGCGAATCGTTGCTGATCTTCCTCCATTTACCAATGTTGGAGTTGATTATTTCGGCCCGATTGAGGTCAAGAGGGGATGTTCCTTTGAAAAGCACTATGGAGTCATTTTCACCTGTATGGTATGTAGAGCAGTCCATTTGGAAGTCGCTTATTCATTGGATACGGACTCCTGTATAAATGCTCTACGCAGGTTTGTTTGTAGAAGAGGACCCATCTCTCATTTAAGATCGGACAATGGAACCAATTTTGTTGGTGCTAAAAGAGAGTTGAGGGAAGCTCTCGCTGCTTTAAACCACAGAAAAATACAATCAGCTTTTCTGGAAGAAGGAATTCAGTGGAGCTTCAACCCACCAACGGCCTCTCATCATGGAGGTGCATGGGAGCGCATCATACGGATGATTCGACGAATACTAACATCAGTTCTACACCAGCAAACCTTGAATGACGAAGGATTTCATACAGTGCTGTGTGAAGTCGAAGCCATTCTTAATGATCACCCCATAACTAAGATGTCTGGAGATCCCAACGATCTGGAAGCTCTCACTCCCAATCACATTCTCACAATGAAAAGAATGCCAATCTTGCCACCTGGATTGTTTGAGAAGTCCGACCTCTACCTCAAAAGGAGATGGAGACAAGTCCAATACATCTCAGACCTTTTTTGGAAACGCTGGCTGAGAGAATACTTACCTTTGCTACAGGAGCAGCAGAGGTGGAGTAAGGAGAGACGAAGTCTTGTCCCTGGAGACATTGTATTGATCGCAGACGCTACAGCTCCACGTGGTTCCTGGTTACTTGGAAGAGTCCTGGAGACCTATCCCGACAGGAAAGGACTGGTGCGTTCTGCACGAGTGAAGACAAAAACGAGCACACTGGATAGACCAGTAACTAAACTTTGCTTGCTTCAAGAAGCTGCAATTTAAAGCTTCTAATTCAAATAATTGTTTTTTGAGTTATTTTTTATGAATATATTGGCTCCATTACGTAAATATTATTTTGAATTGTTCCTGGCCTCCTGCCATTCTCAATTAGGGGCCGGTGTGTTGGAGCCAAAAAGCCTTGCTGTTTATTTCATGTTATTTGTACTCACGGTGCAGAGGTGTGGCATTTTCAGTCACCATGGCAACCACCACAGGGGTTGGTTACCCATTTATACTGATCAGTGGGTGACGAGCGGCAGGTGTGCAAGGGGATAGCCAAACAGTTTTTGACCGTGTTCGTGTTGATGTGCCGTATAGGTCGGCGTTCAGTGTTATTAGTAAAAAGAGTTTTTGTTTATATTTTTTGGTTGATAATGGTCAATAAAAGGATTGGCATATCGAAAATGATACGAGCTCTCTGGACATTGAATTCTTCAAGCACGCGTCTAACTCAAGCCAGCCCACTTGCCCCTCGCAGTAGGCTTATAGGTAAAGGAGTCTACAACCCCTGAGGGGAGGGGCCAGGTTAGGCTTATGAAAACAGATGTAGTACGCAGGTTTGGGAAACATATCCAGACTAAGAGAGCCGTCTGTAAGTCTGACGACAGGTAGTCATTGGACAAAGAGATGACTAGACCTGAGTCATGTGACCTGGCCTGGAACATGGCTACAGCCATTGGCTGATAAGGACAGAGGGGGGGGTCCTCTGGGAGATGTTGAATTAAATTTGGATGTTTATGGGTGGGGAATAGGGAAGACACTGAACAAAAACACTGATGTACTCTGTTTTGTGCACATTTTGAGGTTAGAAAGGGCACAGACAGAAGGCTGATAGGAAAAACACAACGCAGGGCTAAAGATGAATGACATGTACACATATCATTGTTCATTTCACTCCCACATCAAATCCGTCACCAAGTCTGCCTTCTACCACCTCAAAAACATCTCCCGTCTCCGACCCTCACTCTCAGACTCTGTGGCTGAGACCCTGATCCACTCATTCATCACCTCCCGGTTGGACTACTGTAATGGAGTCCTGTTCGGGGTACCCAGCAAAGCCCTGGACAGGCTCCAGTATGTTCAGAACTCAGCTGCCAGGGTTCTCACTCAAACCAAGCCCTGGCAGCACATCACCCCCACCCTCATCCACCTCCACTGGCTTCCAGTCAAGTTCCGCATCACCTTCAAACTCCTGCTCCTCACCTACAAATCCCTCCATGCGCTCGCCTCGTTTTATCTCCTCCACCAGTACACTCCATCCCGGAACCTACGATCCTCTGATCTAGGTCTCCTCTCCATCCCTCGCACCAGGTTACAGACTTTTGGGGACAGAGCCTTCAGCGTGGCGTCCCCTACCCTCTGGAACTCTCTCCCCCCCGAAATCCGCAACGCCCCAACCCTGGACACCTTCAAATCTGCTCTAAAAACACACCTCTTCACCAAGGCTTTTCCCCATCAATTAGTTTAGATTAGATTAGGTCCATTATCCCTTACCTTCCCTCATCCCCCCTTCCCCCCCCCCCTATTTTCCTTGCCCTATTTTTTTTGTCCTGATTGTGAAGCGACCTTGGGTTCTATGAAAGGCGCTAGGGAAGTGTTGTTCTGCTATTTCTCTACCCAGGTAAGAGCTGTGAATGATGAAGTGTGACCGTTGACAAGTCATGATCACAAGGGTGAGAGGGGTCAAATGAGAAACCAATTGATTAATTATGCAAATGTCACTGAACTATTTTCCAAATTGAATTTAGGTAAAAATGGACATTAGGTCAAAAATTATGATGAAATGTTGGATAAATAGAGGAGTGAATGCATTGATGATTGTGAGAAAACAGAAGGAGACTGAAGTTTGATGACTGTTGGAATAATAACATGTAACATTTATTTATTTCCACTAAGATGGATAGGGGAAAAGAACTGTGTATTAAATATGTATTAAAAATGGACAAATTCAGATTACAAGGGGAAAATAATATATTTTTTTTGAATGTTTATTATTAGGACGCAAGTCAATTAAATGTTTATGTCGTTAGATAACGCCAAGGGTGAAATGTAGTAAATTGACTTGAATATTGACCAAGAATGCATGAATGATTAGTTCCTGACAGGCAGTTTCACTTAGCCTCAGGACTGTGTGATTAGGATAACACAGACAATGGAGAATGTTAATGTAATCAGCGCCAAAACAATGAGACCAAAAGTCACACCTCAGTGTGACTAGCTTATAGTAGAGACAGCTGGTCTGACCAATACCCCAGACTTGCTCTGAAAATATCTCAAGAATCATCAGTATTATTTATCACAACTATATTACATTAATCTGACTTATTAGATAAAAAGGGATATTTGAATGTCATTCGAATTTCAACTGTCTATGAAGATAATAGAACATGTTCTTCTACTTCTCTGTTAAAATGTTTATATATATAGTATGGAAATCTCAGTATCCATAAGTTCAGTCTGATAAACAGATATTGTGTTATCTTATAACATTTGTCTGGTATTGAACTATAGGTAACGAATACATTGTTTTAATTCTGGATATATATATAATTAATTACACTAAAGATCCTTAGAAATGTTTTATTGTAACAAGAAGACATCAAGAAGACATCCATCCATCTGTGAGCAGGACAGTGGCTGTGAGCAGGAAGCCAGGTGTGAAATAACATGACCGTATTTGGAAAGACCGGCCCAGATGGAAGACAATGCCTTGGATGTAACTTTTGATTGGCCAGGCAAGGCCAGGCAGTGTGTGATGTCATAACCACTATAAAACCCACATTTAAAAAATATTAGAGGTTAGGTCAGGCACCCAGTCTGGCCTCCTCCGCCACATCTTGAAATATTTTGCTGTATGTGAGTAAACTGGCTTCTAAATATATTGAACAATTGCTTGTGGACTAGATTAATGTAAGGTCACTGCACTGGACCAGGGTGAATATGTCTGGATAACCATGTAATGCACAGTATATATCATTTGTCTACCTGCGTGGACCAAAAATACTATCCAGGGTTTCTCCACCTCTAATAAATATGGGATAAACAAACCACTTTTGTTGTGTACACTGTTCTGTTCATCATCTCATCATTAAGCAAACAATGTTGGTTAACTACCTTGCCTACGCCAATATACGACACTAGCTAGCACATTTTGGCCCAGCAACTGATTGAGAAGATGTTCTGCTCGGTCCAGGGCGGGCAGTTATCAACTAATAATGAAATTATGATAAATTGAAAATGGGGAACCCTGATGTAAACAAGACGAAGGTCTTTCTCTGGTCTGCACCCCTTAACAATTGTGGGTATTGAGCCGTACTGTATTGTACCCATTCTGCAATCTGTTAATAAAGTTTTCAATCAATCAAATGTAAAATAAATTGCTATTCGAAAGACTACAGAAATAAGTCAAAACTGTGTAACATTGCAACAGGAAATGAACTGCAGTCCAAGCTGTTCCCTAACAACACAATTCCACTGAAACGGTCTATAGACCAGGAAGTGAGGTTCCACAGATTTTCACTCATTGCAGCTGCTCAGTAAAGCCCAAGCTCAATCAGTAATTACAGCCATACCATATTACAGGTTCATAATTTTTGACGGGGCTAGATTATTTGATTATTTTACTGCTACAACCAATAAAATAAATGTTTTAACTTAATCTTTGAGAAATTGTGTTTTATATCCTAATCTTTACTTGTTTCCATGGTAACTACTACAATACCCATAGGCCTTGACAATCCTCAACCAATCACAAGTATCCCTTGTCATTCTCATTTGTTATCTTCTTTGTTTTCATTGAATGATATGAACATCCACGTCCAAAACATGAAATTAAACCGTAAATGTAACCATATAAACCCAGCTACCTTGAGAAACCCCTTATAGAGACTATAGGAAAAAGTATTAATGTCTTAGAACAAGCACATGACTCCCCAAGTCTATAGATAAAATAAAATAAATGTAAACGTACACATCATGGTTCCATGTGAGGTTTTTGGCTTTTCAAGGGGAAGGTGGCACCATCTCTTTTGCTCTGTATATAGGCTACCTTCCTCTCTCTCTCTCTTTCTCTCTCTCTCTCTATCTCTCTCTCTCTCTCTCTCTCTCTCTCTCTCTCTCTCTTTCTCTCTCTCTCTCTATCTCTCTCTCTCTCTCTCTCTCTCTCTCTCTCTCTCTCTCTCTCTCTCTCTCTGGGATCACTCTAATCCAATCCCAAATATGACTTGGTCCACAGTGAGATAAGGTAGGGGGGATGTTGTTATTTATAGGTTTGTGAGTTTGGTTGCTTGTCCTCCATGTTAATCTAGATGAATTGCTGCCAGTAAAAGGGGATATCACAAGCATTGTGTTTTGTAGTAATGAGCTCTTGGTAGGTCACAGCACAGAGGCCTGATTAAAAATTATGACATGGAAAACAAGGGCTTTTATTGTAGCCATTTATTGTATAGGATACTGCTTCTCTGGACAGTTTAGAGTCCCTGAGAGAGAACCAAAACATCGGAGTAGTCGTGTGCTGCTACTGCAATATGAATGCCCTACACCATTATGTTTGTACACATGAACAACTGCCACATTTACTTTACAGTTTTAGTGGGAAATGTATCAGTATTGTTGGTAAGGTGGTGGTCGGGTGTCAGAGTGTGTTTGTGTGTCTCTGTCTTGGTGTTCATGTGAGGACTGTTACTGTGAACCATTGTTTATACTGACTGGTTAATGTCTTGTTTCAGGAGATCAGTGGTACAGTACATTGGAGAGAGTCAAACAGCAGCTGAGATGAGAAAAATCCTAGAGGAATTCCAGACGCTCTACTAGGGCTGGGCAATTAATCGAAAAAAAATCGCGATCTCGATTCATAGACCTATGCAATCTCATTTCTATGTTATGGCGATTTTTTTTATAAAAAAAAATATATTTATTAAAGAAAAATCGTGATTCACATTTTAGCAAGAATCGCCCAGCCCTACACTCTACCATGAACGTCTTCAGCTAATTGACCAATCAGGTGACAGCCGGGAAGAGAATCTGCAGGTAAGCAGCCAGTGGTCAACTGAACACAGGCACCTTCAGTTGATGTGCTTTGAAGTGTTTCTTTCACCCAATCTGGCCTGATGAAAATCACAATTTGTCACAATTTGGCATCCAATGTAATAAAAAAAAGTCAACCAACGAACTAGATTCTTGTACCGGTTCTCCTCTCTGGTAAACAAGAATACCCTGAAGACTCTGGCAGGAGCACCCATTCAAGGGTACTACGACTATGCTTGCACCTCATGGTACCAAAGCACCTCAAAGGCGCTAAAAACTAAATTACAAACATCACAAAACAAACTGGTCAGACTACTGCTTGACCTTACCCCTAGAACCCACCTCACCCCTGCCCACTTTGACAACCTAGGATGGCTTAGAGTAGACGACAGAGTACAGCAACTTGCAATGGGCCGTTTACAAGATACACTACACGACTAAGGTACCCATGTACATGTCAAAATACTTCCCAAAGGTCAGTGAATACCATGCACGACCACAACACCAGAGGGAGCTCCACAAATCATGTTAAACCCAGATTCGGCTCAAACAAGGGACTAAACACGTTTCGCAATTATGCCACATCAATGTGGAACGCCCTACCCACAGCTGTAAAGGAATGTGAATCACTACCCACTTTTAAAACCACTCTCAAGGAGCACCTACGGGAGACTGCAATTCGAAACTGGCCCCTGTAAATGTCCTAACCCACCCCCCCCCACCCACCCAACCACCTCCAATGTACAGTTCCCCACTGCCCCTCCCACCCCACCTACCCCCCCCCCCCCACCTCCTCCAATGTACAGTTTCTTCGACAATTACTCTCTTTATTTTATTTTATATATACTCTTTTTGTATCACAAACAGTACTGTATTTGTAAATCTGGTATGTCATAAATGTATAGATGTAGCAGTACTGTCTATCTGTATGTCATGTATGTCATATATGTTATGAATTGAAAATGGGGGACCCTGATGTAAACAAGACGAAAGTCTTTCTCTGGTCTGCATCCCCTTAACAATTGTGTGTATTGAGCTGCACTGTATTGTACCCATTCTGCAATCTGTTAATAACATTTTCAATCAATCAATCAAAACCCTCTGGCCTGATGAAAATCACCCTCTGGCCTGATGAAAAACACCCTCTGGCCTGGTAAAAATCACCCTCTGGCCTTATTAAAATCACCCTCTGGCCTGGTTAAAATCACCCTCTGGCCTGGTTAGAATCACCCTCTGGCCTGGTGGAAATCACCCTCTGGCCTGGTGAAAATCACCCTCTGGCCTGGTTAAAATCACCCTCTGGTGATTATTAATATTAACTCATTCACTGCCAGGTTTAAAATATAGGCATTTTCACTGTGCGTCGCGGTGTTTGCAGGGCTATATCTATATTCTATATTATAGCTATGGAGACAATACTATGGCTCATTTGACAGTAACTATCCCTCGTCCAACATGTAAAAAAGAATAAATTTGTTTCATGTATACGTTCGCGTGTTATCCCATGGTGAATATTGTATAGTTTCATAGTGATCCTGGCTAATTCCTGGAAACTGTGTTATGGAGTGATATGTGAATTTTGCTAAAGGCGTTCGCGTTGCTCGCCTGTACTCGTTACTATTTCCAAATAAAAGGTTTTTTGATGCTCTGATCGTCAGCAACGGCATTTTTTTTTAATACTACATACGTTGATCGTTGCGATCGATGTGAAATCATTGTTGGATGAAAGTAGGATTGATGTCATATAGTCTTTACCTTTACTAGGAGGTATCCCAAAAAGAATATTCCAATTGCCTTATCGCGATTTCCAGTATTGATGTCCATCGGGTCCCTGACATGAACTGGCACAAAATACGCATGGAGTGTGCTGAATGCGTTTCAAAGTGCTCGGATGAAGCAATTTACTTGGCTTGGTCTAAGTGTGGAATACGGTTTCAAAGGGTAGGCGATACTGCCACCTAGCAGGATTCGGCCGGTATTGCAGTCTCGGCGTCTCAGAATGAGTCCCAATGGCGTGTTGCTTTTTAACAGCGGAGGAGTGCAAGAATGTGACAATGTGACCATGTGACCGCTGCAGCGCGAGAGAGCGGCAGTGCGGAAATAGGCTGTCTATTGCCATTCTCTAAGACAAACGCTAACCTTAACCAGCTCCTTAACAGCACCTAAACTTAACCCTTCTAACCTTAACCAACTCCGAAACAATGCCTAACCTTAACCTTAACCTTAACCATGCCTAACCTTAACCTTAACCATAGAAAGAATATTGCCATTCTCTAAGACAAATTCTAACCTTAACCAGCTCCTTAACAGTGCCTAAACTTAACCCTTCTAACCTTAACCAACTCCGAAACAATGCCTAACCTTAACCTTAACCTTAACCATGCCTAACCTTAACCGGCGAAAGAATACATGTTAAAAAAAAAAAAAAAAAAAAATTGATGGGATTTGAACTTGTCACCAAGTCGCAGATTGCAGCGCTGCCAGGTGAGCTAAGCTTCAAATGAAAATCATGGCGGATTACGGCTACATAATGCCGCAAGCTCTGCCGCTCCGCTCCGCTCTGCGGCTGCCGCGCCTGCCGCGGGGCGTGTCGCAGCCAATCAGGGAAAATGCGGAAGCACTCGGCAGCACTCCTCCGCTGTTAATAAGCAATAGGCGTCCCAATGATACACAAGGTCTGTGAGACAGCATAGAATATTAAAATCGAAAAAAAGAAAAAATGCTGAGAACGTTTGAGTTTTCGGGGGTTCTGGCGCTCAACCGCTGGTGAGAAATATGTTAATATTATTATTATTATTATTATTATTATTATTATTATTATTATTATTATTATTATTATTATTATTATTATTATTATTATTATTATTATTATTATTATTATTATAATTATTATATATTATTATAGTTGTTTCAGTGGAAATCACCCTCTAGCTTGGTGAAAATCACTGATATATAAACCTCATCTATTATTATTGTTATAATTAGTAGTATTATTAGTATTAGTATTATTATTAGTATTATTTTCAGTGAAAATCACCCTCTGACCTGGTGAAAACTATTCTTTCCTTATACGGTGATCGCACAATAGCAGCTGCACCCCTTCCACCAATGCTCATCCACATTTTCCTGACATGCGTTGTGTTTTATGAGGAAATGTTTCAGCTCTCATGCAGAAGGTACTTAGTGAAACTCCTATTACAGGGATTAGAAGTGTTGGCACGACTGAGGACCCTGGCCTGACAAGGGCATGGAGGAAATGCTTTACTTTACAGACTTATAACCCATGGCCACTAAAAGGCAGTGTGCCATATTAATGAAAGCATGGCAGTTTCATCAGTGTTGTTAGGAGAATTAGCGTTTTTACATCAAAAAGCATTTTGCTATTAAGTGACCTTCATTGAATTGCCTATCTTTAGATCTAAGGCAAATGCACCTTTTAGCCAGCGCTCATCAGTAAAACTCTAATTAAATATTTCTGATGGCATAAAAAAGCAATTTCCTTTACCTCTGGGTGCTCTTAGTCTTTGTACGGTTATTACTAATTCATTTTCTCCTCAACATTTTAAAGATGCTACTTTAAATGTAAAGAATGACAAAGATGATGTGGATGAGCAGATCATCCCTCCCCCTACATGTCCTGCCAGTGACTGTATGAGGTTAGCAGTGGGGTTGAAGATTTGGCTTGATGATGGCTGATGAATGTTTTAGAGTGCTGGGCCTGTCTCTTTGAGTCTTATCACCAGACGAACCCCCCCCCCCCCCCCCCCCCCATGCGGATCCTTTCCTCCATGGTGAGGCTTACAGTAGGAGTAATCTATGGTATCTGCATTCCCCCGTGATTTCAGAGAATCCTTTATGATTCTCACTGCCTCCTGACCGTGTTCCGGCAAAAACAAGCTCAGAGAATGCAACCAAAGGAGCGATGATAAGCCGCTCTGTTTGAGTCCACATTGTAAAGTCTGGCCCCCCCTGACACGTCTTTTCCAACCAGCTCGGCTCTGTTACCATAAAGCCATGTTTTAACCACACACCGTAGAAACCAGATGCACACCGCAGAGGCTCTGCTCCCAAGTGCATAGTCGGTACATTTTGCATTGTGATGCATGTCTTTCATCAATAGTGGCAATTGCAAATGTCATCAGGCACAATCGGTAAATATATACTCATTGCTCACTAGTAAAATATCACCAAACTAATTCCACATAATTTCCTCCTGTATCGTTGAATGCCTTTGAATCATTGGAGAATAAAAAGGGGAAAAAGCCTGAGGTCATGAAGTTCACTAGGTGTTGAAGGAATGGTCTCGTCTGTTTTCATTCCCAATCCATCGTTTTACCAGCGCGGTAATGGTCCAGCGAGGATGAGCAATGGCATTAATTTCACATCTTCTCAGAGAGGCGAGGGCTTGGTGAAGGCCCAAGGTAAATTCATTCTTGACGAGAAGAAGGCTCACGTCGAGCTACACTCTCCACTCGGCCCACTCGGATCTTAACCCAGGAACGCGTACACACACGGCGTCCATTAATACAGTATGCATGTATGTTTCTGTGAGTGTCTGTGTGTGTGTGTGTGTGCGTGCCCTCCGCGCATGAGTGCACAGCCGGTTGTGTGGAGCCGGAGAGGATGTGTGAGAGATGGGTGAGACGAGGCCAGAGGATGTGGCCGAACCGCTTGTGTCGGGTGATACTTGATCTGATGTTAATGTGCTGCTGCTGTGTTTGAGGGAGGGAGTGAGTTGAAAGAGGGAGAGGGGAAGATGGGCAGATAATCCCGTCTGCCTGATGAGATTGAAGGCTGGGATTGATTGATCGCCTAATCATAGGAGGAAATGGGCCTGAAAATGAATGGGACTCTGCCCTTGGCTTGCCGTGGAGCTGGGAGGCCGGGTTGCAGGGGGATGTTAGCTGCAGAAAGACATGGCCTTAATGTGCATGGGACCTGATTTCATTTGTGTCTGATATACAGTTATACGATCCCAGCTAAATGATCAAATAAAAACGGAAGAGGGGGGACAGGGAAGGGGGTGTAAATCAAGCTTTATTGCTGGAATATTACTTTTTCATACCGTCTGAAATGGATGCTGTGAGAAAGGTGGTAGAATGAAAAGCCATTATGAATTTTGAATTGGCGGAGCTTTGTTGAAGCCACTGTCCTGGATCCAGTGGGATGGTTGGCTATTGGTGTAGGTGGATTATTATTATTTGTGCCATTAATGCGGTTTGTAAAACCTTTATCTTGGTCAGGAGATTTGTTTTGTAAAATTGCTCACAGCTGGAAGGCAGGATTATACAAAGGCCTTACAGATAATATTCTCTACCTTTTTTTTTTTTCTTTACATATCTCATTTCCCCTCTCACTCTCCCTCCCCTCCTCCCTCCCACCCTCTCTCTACCACTCCCTCCAACCTTTCTTCACACATTTCACCTCTCTTTCCTGCCGCTCTCTTGCTCAACCGAGGGCAGGATTACTTCAACATAGGAACTTTTGATGTTTGCAATGTCCACGCTGGCACTCTTAGGGAACCTAATGCTCTTTCTCTCAGCTCCCAGGCACAATAAGGACTCCCACATGTGTGTTTGAAAGGGGAAATTAGCTCAGTGTTTGAGGGTGTGTACTTTTCAAGTAGGGTCCACAGTTCACAGAGTGGGTGCTGCCAGAGCCGATCACCATAGACTGATTGAGATTGTAGACCAGGCCATGCATCAGGGCACCATCAAACCCACCTGTTTGCCTTGTTGTTTAAGTGAAGTGTGGCAGTTGTCGCTTTCATTTAGCCTCCGTGTCCACTCTAACAGACTTCTTTGAAAAGCAAATACCCTTCAATCTGATGGAGCATTTATCTCCATTTTCGACCCCATGGTTGACAGAGCAGCAATAATTCCTATGTGGCTGCCCAGGCTAAATTAGAAGCTAATCTGAGCCCAATAGGACTGGTGTCTTCTGCAGACAGCACATCCCTGCCTGGGAATTAGCACCAGAAGAGCATCAGCATGCGAGCGAAGGTGCCTTAGTAGACTGCAGATTGCATATGACTCAAAGCGTTCTAGGTCTGGATGTGGGGCATTACACCTGTGATTGACAGTGTCTGAGTCCCACTCTCCTGTTGCCTCTGTCCTGCTGATGAGAACAAGATCAAGCCATGGGCCCATGAGAAACCGAAAGAGAATAGACTGCCCCCCGTTCACCATTGTCCAGAATTATAGATTACCTGCTGCATCACTGAAGTGACCAAAATTCACAAGCACAACCTTGAAGCCATCAGATGTTCATATCTGGACCCAAATTTGATCTGTATGAACAAATCTGTCAAAGTAAAATCTGGTTGTTACTTGCTCCTCCAAATTCCCCATTCCAATCTACCTTAGATTGGCTTCTTGGTAAGAGTTCACTCTGCTCTCCTATGGAACAGCTGGCCTGCATGGGGACCCAAGTGTATTTCCTGTTGCAGTGTTATGTTATGTTGCAGCTAATGTCAGCTAAATGTAGTCCATTCTAAATGGTTTGTTTTGTCTGTATTCAATTACCAGTTGTATTACAGTACATAGAATGGAGTGAAAGAAAATGGTATACGTTATTGCTTGTCATTTTTCCTCTTTGGACTCCCCCCCCCCCCCCCCCCCCCCCCAACGTATCTGTCTTCAGTGTTTCTGCTGTATGTGTTTATTGTGCAAAGGTCATCACACCACACCAAAGAGATTTTTCAGATTTCGATTTTTATTATTGTTATTCATTTAAATTTTTTCAATAAAAGGCGATTCCTTTTAAATGTGTCCCTCTTTTTCACGAATGGGTTATTTCAACATTTTATTTAATTGTCAAAACACTGTATCAAGTGGAATGGGAGAAATTGTTCTGGTTTCTGCAAACTAAAAATATGTTTTTTTTTCTTATTTAACCTGGGGGTCAATGCAAGCATGATTATATATATCATATGGCACACTAGATTATGAAACCCAGCTCCCTATAGCTGCAGAGCGGAAAATATTGGGAAAACGTTGGAATTTGTTGCATTACATAAGTTGGAATATAGAGTGTTTTGCACATGTTTCATAACAAAGGGATATTTTCATGTAAAAACCCACAAGAATCCATTAGCCAGAGGTCATGCCTGTTGTCCCCCTCATCTCTGTCTCCCTCTAGAGCAAAGTGGGTGTTTTGCAGGCGTTTGTACTGGATCTGAGTGAGCAGAACGAGGTTCTGATCCAGACACTGGAAGCCGAGAGCCGTGCAGCCGAGGGCAGAGTGAGCAGCCTGCACGAAGAGCCAGGGGTAGGCGCACTGATCAATGACATTGATCATCCAGTCAATCCGGGAGTCTATATCCCTCTCTGTTTACACTCTCTCTGTGCCACTGTGTTAAACTGTGCGTGCTCTAAGCAGGCCACCTCGGGGACCCTTTTAAAGCCTGCCTCATACCAGCCATTGATTGACATGTCGATTAGCTTGGAAGCTGTTGACGGTGCAGTTGTTAGCCATCTTAAACATTAATGATGGGAAGTAGCGGCCTCCAAGCCTAGAGTTACATTTCTGACCTGGAGAACAGACATTTCACAATATGATATAGATGACCACCAAAATATGGATTAGAATATTTTTCTTTTTCTTTCTCTTTCTTCCACTTTTTTGTTAGCTATTTGATAACTATTTAAAAATAACAGTGTAAATGTTGAAAAAAGCCCTCTGTTGTGGAGAAAAAGGTTTAACATCTTTGACATGGGTATATCATTGCAAAGATTAGATGATGTCAACCAAAACTAGTTTATGAAGATATGAATAGGGTCTCTGAATAAGCCTACAGCCAAAGGTAACTTCAGAATGTTACCTTTCAAAAGAGATCAGACTCATGCATGTGCTTTAAGGCAAGACACTGCAGGTGAATAGGCAAATATACTTTTTTTGTTGATTTTGAGATTTTGTTATATTTTGCTTCCTAAACATGTCTTCTATGAAACTAATGACAATAAAACGTCAATAACACACATTTAGTTGTTTATTTTACTTCATTTTGCCTTATTGCATCCATAAATGTGCACATATTTAATGGGGAAGTGCCTCATTTGCATATATAAACATAAATTTCAGAAAACTTGCAATATATTTTTTCTTAGTTTATATGTACATAACAAACTGGGAAAGTTTCATAGTGATATCTATTTAAATATTTTTTGCCTTTTAGGGGGTACTACACTGTACTACACTGTTTGTAGCCTGTGTGTAGTTATGTTCAGTTCAATAACATCATTATTATTATTATTATTCAGTTATCAGGCATGTGTTTAGGTTGTCTATTACTAATGGTTTGATTAGATATTGTGTTTGTAAATATCTGTTTCAAAAAAAAAAGCATGGCATTTTACAATACAGAACTTTGAAGGCGTTTTCCCAAAAATGAGTTTTAAGAGTTTTTCCTCATACTCTGAGCCAGAAATCTCCACTTCAGTAGCACTCACATACACCAAAACTTCCAGTTCTATTCATATCTATGTTCTGAAGGTATTTACAGAAGGGTTTGTTGATATCGCATTCATACCCAGATTTATATCACATTTTATTCCTAAAAACATGGCGAAATATGGAATTTTACCATAAAAATGGACTGAATGGAGTATTTTCTGATTTATGGAGTGATAAAAAGAGATATCCAAAATCCCCTCTGTAATAACCTTTGGCTCTAATATGTCAACCAAATGAAACTATAATTTTGAAAATGGCTTTATCCAATGTTCAGATTTCTGTCCTGGAATTATATGCAAATTAGTGCATATTTAAGTAGTAGTAAGTATTTTTTGCCTTTTAGGGGGTACTACACTGTACTACACTGTTTGTAGCCTGTGTGTAGTTATGTTCAGTTCAATAACATCATTATTATTATTATTCAGTTATCAGGCATGTGTTTAGGTTGTCTATTACTAATTGTTTGATTAGATATTGTGTTTGTAAATATCTGTTTCAAAAAAAAAAGTATGGCATTTTACAATACAGAACTTTGAAGGCGTTTTCCCAAAAATGAGTTTTAAGAGTTTTTCCTCATACTCTGAGCCAGAAATATCCACTTCAGTAGCACTCACATACACCAAAACTTCCAGTTCTATTCATATCTATGTTCTGAAGGTATTTACAGAAGGGTTTGTTGATATCGCATTCATACCCAGATTTATATCACATTTTATTCCTAAAAA
Organism: Notolepis coatsorum; assembly: GCF_963971535.1. NCBI lineage: Eukaryota > Metazoa > Chordata > Actinopteri > Aulopiformes > Paralepididae > Notolepis > Notolepis coatsorum. Next base: position 67,628,128 of record NC_140184.1, on the reverse strand, counting down.
CATGGCGAAATATGGAATTTTACCATAAAAATGGACTGAATGGAGTATTTTCTGATTTATGGAGTGATAAAAAGAGATATCCAAAAGCCCCTCTGTAATAACCTTTGGCTCTAATATGTCAACCAAATGAAACTATAATTTTGAAAATGGCTTTATCCAATGTTCAGATTTCTGTCCTGGAATTATATGCAAATTAGTGCATATTTAAGTAGATAATGCCTCATTTGCATATTTAAACATACAATTTCAGAAAACTTGTAATACAAAAAAGTCTTGTCTTAATATAAGTAATCAACTGGGGAATTTTCATTGTGATATCTATTAGTTAATTCTTTTACCCTATTCACCTGTAGTGTCTCCCCTTAAGTATAATAAAGTATAATATATCGCAAATTACTTTGGGTATGCAATCGTCAAAAAAGAAAGACTAGCCCCATTTTGCCCGATGCATAAGTGGATAAAGGCAAGGTCGATTATTTAGTTGGTTAGAAGTTTTTTTTTTTTTTTTTTTTTTTTCATTTCAGATGTTGTTTGAAGTAGTGTTTTTTATTTGATTTTTTTTGTGTCTGGTCTTAGCTACATTGTAGTATTTGCACTAGCAACTTTGTAGCTAGCTAGCTAGCCAAGTGTTACCATAACCGACTCATATATTCTCACCAGTTTATCGACTCCTGTTGATCTCTTTTCTTACTGTCGCAGTAATATTTTCATATTTCTTGAGCAGAACTGCAATGTCATCTTCTGCCTCATTGGCTTTATTTTCTGTTTTGTATTCAAATTTGTGTCCATTTTGGAGACGCTAAACCACTGACAATAATGCTGTTTCGCAAAGTAACATTACAACTGCCTATTGGCCAAAAATTACATTTGAATATTCCTTCTAAAAAACACATATAGGTTCCAACCATTCGAATATCTATTGTTGCGCATTATGTCCACAAGAGGGCAAACCAATACAACAGGACACATAACTAGTAGGCTATAGGTCATTTATTTAAACAAAAATAAATATCAACATACCTACACCAGCATACAAATAGAATAATAATGTATTATCTCAATTTCTCAGAAGGGTGTCTCTCGGAGCAAGATCAAATTAATGAAAGTTCACGGTATATAGAATGGACATTTATACACAGCAGCGCACCACCGAAAAAGGCATGATAAACATCAAACAATATATTTTCCTTGACATGAAATGTGAAATAGTAATCAAACCATTGGCGATCCGTATGATGCTTTCTGTCAATTAATTATTCAATATCTGTTCAGTAAGCGTACAGTAGCCTATATACTCAACCAGTGGCGGCCGCCACTGGGGGGCGCTAGGGCGCCGCCCCCCCTGGTAAAGAGAGCAGGAGAAGAAGAAAATGTTTTATTTTTATTTTTATTTTAGACCCCTAAAAATAAAATAAACATGTTTAAAATGAATAATATTTACTCATTTTAAGTATGTTTGTGTTTCCAATGCACAATATAACGTTAAAATATAAAATATTAATAATCGTTTTCCTGAACAGGAAGTGACGATTCTGTCTTAGCCGCATTTCTCCTGCCGTATTTCTCTCGGGCTAGACGCAATAGCGCTCTGAGTGCGCGTCACTGTTTCATCGCTGTATCCGTCGCAGCCAATCAGTGCGTAACGCGTTGTGCGTTGAAATATGATGTTTATGATGGAAGCCGGGCGCGATTTGAAGCGGTCTAGTCAAGCGTTTAGAATTTCCGTCTAGAATTTCTATAGCCGCATTTCGCGGAGACGCTCTCTGATTGGCCGACGCGGCGATGCCAGTTTTTTCCTTAGCCACAGTTTGCAACATGTTCGAGGCTGTTTGTTGTGAACTTGTGATTCAGTCTGGAGTCTGGACAGTGGGCAGTGAGTGGAATGGATATACATCGACAACAGTCTGGGGGACAGTCAGTGGACATACACTTTATTAAGCCCTCCGGCTGGACCACATTTCAATTAAACAAAGTGAGTTAATTCTCTCTCTCTCTCTCTCTCTTAGCCAACTCAGCTAACTTTAGCTGCTGTTAGCCACTCAGCTAATGCTTAACTAACGCTCTCTCTCTCTCTCTCTCTCTCTCTCTCTCTCTCTCTCTCTCTCTCTCTCTCTCTCTCTCTCTCTCTCTCTCTCTCTCCCTTCTGTTGTGCTGCACCCGCCGTGGTGTGTCTCTCTCCATCTCTCTCTCTCTCTCTCTCTCTCTCTCTCTCTCTCTCTCTCTCTCTCTCTTCTGTTGTGCTGCACCCGCCGTGGTCTCTCTCTCTCTCTCTCTCTCTCTCTCTCTCTCTCTCTCTCTCTCTCTCTCTGAATATGCGTGTGTTTGGAGACGGAGCGAGTTTGTTTCTAACGTTTCTATTTATATATTGTGTTTCAAGTTGTGAATTAGACTGTACTTTATTTGGCCAATGCGTGGTACATGTTTGGTATAGCGCCCCCTAGCGCCCCCTCTGGAGAATAATTCAGGAGCCGCCACTGTACTCAACACTACTATACGGTGCAGAATGCTGGAAAACCACAGAAAGCGACATCCATAAATTATCTATTTTCCACACCTCATGCCTGCGCAAAATCCTGCGTATACTGTATACTGGCCCAAGATCATCTCCAACTATAACCTCCTCAACATTACACAACAAGATGACATGCACTGTATAATTAATAAACGAAGGTGGACCTGGATTGGCCATGTCATCAGAATGGACATCAATGCGATCCCTAGAGTCACATTACACTGGACCGCAGAAGGCAAAAGAAAGAAAGGGAGGCCTAAAACGACATGGCGTAGGACTATAGAGAAGGAGCTCCAGCAACACCACCAGAGCTAGGGGACCATAGAGAAGATGGCCAAAGACAGATGCATGTGGAGAAACTTTGTTGCTGCCCTATGCGCCAACCGGCGTAATGGGGATAAGTAAGCCTATATACTTGTTTCATGTTTTGTTTAAATAAGATTAAGGCACACAAGTCCTAGAAATGTGACTAAACAAGGGGATGATTTACAGTAAAGTGCTTTCTTAAATTCTTGACACTAACTCTCAAAATGCTAGCTTTAGCACTTAGCACACAAAAAGATACATGTAACTTAGCTGACAACGCTAACTGGTTCAGCATAAAGTATTTCCAAACAAGGCTTTTCAGATTGCTCGGAGTGCAAATCACTCTCCGGAGCCGAGTTGGGATCTGAACTCTACCATCATCACGAATTGGAAGCGTGGTCTCGTGTCTTTCTAACCCTTCCAGAAGCTTTGTGGTCCGGTCTTGAACTTTCCATAAATGTGTCTCTATAAATCCATTTTGTTAGATCCAGCACTGAATGTCTTGTGATTATTATCAATTTTCAACAACTACTAACAACTATTAGACGTTAGCTATTTCCTGGTTGATTCCGGACATTATTTCACACGAATGCCAGGCTGCTCAGCCAATAGACAATTTGTTTTATTAGTGTGAACGTATACTTTTATCCAGTGCTTTTGTAAGGTGCACATAAAGGGTGCAGTGATATCCCATGAATATATATAGCTGTCACGTCTCTCCTGTTCTGCCCGTTCAGACACACGAGAAGTCGAGAGGAGGGCTGTTTAAAAAAAAATAATAATAATTATAAAAAAGAATTCACACAATTCGACAATACATTTTTACAATCGAATCTATTTCTTAAATAGATTTTTTACAATTTCATTATTAATTTTAATATAGAATATGTGACCCGGCACAGTTTAACCCGTCTTGTTAAGGAGCTCACGATTCCTCGGAAAACGCCAAAATGTCACGCAATTCAGAAATAGGTTGAAATGGAGATATTGGCAATTTTGAGTGCTTTGAAATGTTCTCTATATGTCTCCTTATTTGCAAAACTTAATACGACGTGTAAATGTGTTAATTATTGTTAGATTGTCCGACAGTATTATTTTCCTTGCTGTGTGGAAAAAACTACAGTTGCTCTGAGGGGAGTGGCTACTGGCACAGAAATGAGAGGAGAGGAGACGCACCAAAATCCATTCCCAGACAACGGGCCCAGTACTTTGTTGGCGGTGTGAAAATATGCCCAGAAACATTAATATCTTTGGAACCGCTTGTGTTAAATTGTATCTGAATCGCGAGATGATCTTCTCTCCGTCACAATTGTCTTTTTCCGTTGCACAAAAGCTGGCTGGCAGTCGCATTGAATAATTACTCCAGTACGCGTTCCGCAAGTCTATAAGCTTGCGCATAACGGAGTATAGAGAGAAGGCTCTATAGCAGAGGTCCCCAACCATTGGGTCGTGGAACGGTACCTGGCCATGGATAATTTGGTTGTTGTGGTAGAGACATGATTATAATCAGGTTTTTATGCACCTGTGTCTCCCGAACACAGAGACAGCATACATAGGCTGAGCTATGATAACGTCCGTGCACCTACCCCCTACCAGTGAATGCCTCTCACCTGGGAAAGGTGTTAGGTGGGGGAGGGGTTAGGTGGCAAAACAGTGGGTATTTGTAGTTCTGCATGCATCTTAAAGGATAACTCCACTTTTTTTTTAAATTAGCTTATTTAACATCTTCCCTGGAGTTAGACAAGAAGATGCATACCTTTTTTGTCTCTGTGCGTGCATTTTAGTTTTGGGAATAGACGCTCCGTTAGCATAGCTTAGCTTCATCACTGGAAGTGGGGGAGGACAGTAGCCTTACAGTGCCTTACAGTGTATTGCAAGGTCTGACATTGACCAAACTTGATATGCATGACCTTGGTGGGCTCTAGGTCAACTCCTGAAAAGGGGGTCAATGTCAGACCTTGCAATCAAAAGTTAGGGGGCTAATAACCCTTGCCATAATTTCAGTGCGCCCCTAACTTTTGATTGCAAGGTCTGACATTGACCCCCTTTTCAGGAGTTGACCTAGAGCCCACCAAGGTCATGCATATCAAGTTTGGTCAATGTCAGACCTTGCAATACACTGTAAGGCACTGTAAGGCTACTGTCCTCCCCCACTTCCAGTGATGAAGCTAAGCTATGCTAACGGAGCGTCTATTCCCAAAGCTAAAATGCACGCACAGAGACAAAAAAGGTATGCATCTTCTTGTCTAACTCCAGGGAAGATGTTAAATAAGCTAATTTAAAAAAAAAGTGGAGTTATCCTTTAACACTTTGAGTGCCACGCCGGGTTTTCCTTTTTACCCCCTTGATGCCACGGTCCACTTCAATGTTAACATTAATATCGCCTAATCTATGTTTTAAATTATGGCTATGTGTCTAATCTGCCCGTCGCTTATCAAAGACTACTTTTCCAGTCAGTGCTGTCAAGGCAGATTGGTTTTTTATCGCTTCATTTCCGTTTCAGAGCATTTAGAAAAGCACCCGTTTTGAGATAAAAAAACAGTTCATTCTGGACCATTCTATGATAATCGTCTTTTACTGGAATATTCCAGAACGTTGATATTCGTCGGCCTATTTATGAATCGTTTTCAAATAAACGCTAGATGATCAATATTATACGTGCACGCAAGCACATTCGGGCCGTGCACGGATAATCGCGTGTTCATTTCCTCTAGGACTTTTACAGTGAAACTGAAAGAGCCCATTTCACAAAACAGCCTATATCTTCATAAAAATTTGTCTGATTATCCTAACACTGATAACATAGATTCCTTACCTGACATCAGATGGTATCCAACTGGTATATTCCAATTCCTGATCACCATTAGAAAAAATTGATAAGTGTATGGATCCAACGTGATACAGTAGTACACATGATTCTGCGGGGCTGAGAGGCTCCAGAATGAACTGTGGTAACCCCGGCTGGATCAGTGGACTGGAAAATGTGGAGTACCGGATTTTTTTCCCCATCCATTTTCATTGAGTCCATTCCAAAATCCCTTATGTCATCTGGGAGACGATAGGGGGCGCTTTTTTCCACATATGATCGCCGGCGGCGCTCGGGTATACTCGGGTAGGCTCGCATCATGCAATATGATTTCAGATCGCTAAAAAAAATAAAAATCTAAATTCAGAGAAATCTCGTGAGTGGCTTTCAACATAACTATCGGAAACCCGAGATATCTCGTGTGTGACAGTGAAAGTGTTAAGAGAACAGCCAACAGCCCCATTGAAGCGCTGTAGCTCAAAACGGGCTATTGTGTTATCATCTTTATTAATAAAACATAGATTGAAAATTATCCGCCCGATTTGTTTTGAAGGTAAGAACCTGTACTTTGTAATGTAGAAGAATAAATATTTGAAGCTTGCTTAACAAGACCCTATTATCTGTGCCTGGCAGGGCCGGACTGGGGAAATAATTCATACCGGGAGATATAGCGCGAAATATAGCCCCAGTCAGGCCACTTTTTAAGCGGGGGGTCTTGGGGGTCCCCCACCAGGAAATGTTTTGTTACAAAGACTTAATTTCCTGCATTCTGGTGAATTTTAGTGCATGTGAATCACAAACTAATGAGCCAACAATTGCTTAGTACAATGTACTGTTATGAACCTCAAATAAAACTGTTGTGGCACTAGCAATGCTACTCTCTCAACCTTCAAAAAGAAAAAAGCAAGAGCACAACATATTTTTCTATTTACTATTATAATACAGTTAACCACTCTCTCCACCTATTCAAACAGAGCAAGAGCACAATACCATATTCACTTTACTGATGCACTACCATCAACAGTTAAAATAGCCCTTACACAAACATTAAATAACAGACTTTCATTATTACAAACCTACCTGGCTCACTGCCTGGCTGTTACAGTATTCTGCAGAGTGCCATCTGCCATTCCATTCGCCGCCTCCACTGTCAATCAGTTGTATCGCCTGGTCCCGCCTCAACCAATCACAAGCGGCAGCATGGCTCCATCGTGTGTGTGTGATCCGAGGGAGAGAGTCAGATAGTTCTCCAACTCTGTCACAGACAGTGAAATCCTGGTTGTTCCCCACCCACCTAGGTTATCTAACTATCGTGCCGCGCCGCCGCCACAACTAGAAACAATCGCCTGGCAAAAAATAAAAATAATAATAAAAAAATATATATCGTTTTTTTTTTATATAATTTTTTTTTTTTTATCTGTGCAGGCCAGGCCACCGGGAAAACTCCCGGTGCTCCCGATGGCCAGTCCGGGCCTGGTGCCTGGTCACATTCGTTGACAGCCCTAAGTGCCTTTGTGTTGAGAATTTACAAAACATGTCTGCCTCTCATCTCATATTCCTAATTTCTCATATTTCAGATTATTCAGCGCCTTGTCTGTTTGGGCTGTTAACCGAGCTAAAGAGTGGTGGGAATTATTGGTCCCCGGTTCCTCTGATGGCGACTGGGTAAAGAATTTTTGAATATCGAAAGAAACCTTTCATTTATCTTTGCCACAAACTACTGCCAGCAATGGAGTCATGGGACATGACCGCCCGCCTGTGTGTCCCCCTCGACAATAGAGTAGCGATGGCACTGTGGAAGCTGGCGACCAACTCGGTGTACAGAAAAGTTTCACATCTGTTGTCTGGTGTCTGTATCACACCTGTGTGGCGGTGTATCAGATTTCTGCATTGCTGTAGAGGAGATACCAGAGCTTAGGCTTGCAGCCCAGGAAAAGTTAGAGGAAATGGCTAACAACTTTGCCCAGAGATGGGGGTGATTCCATCAAGGGTTTCATCCATTGATGGATCTCACTGTTACCTTCCCCCCGGCCCTGCCCTCTTCCCCCCTCGTGTTCCTGGACTTATCCCTGCACCTCACCTCCCCTCACCTTCTCTTGGACAGCTCCCCTCACATCCTCCACCCATTCATGGTCCTCTTCCTCCACCTGCTGGACAAATACCCTCACTACTCCTCATTCACTTGTGTCTAGTTAAAGTATCCATGTTTCTCTGTGTTCTCCCCATCTTGTTGCCCCTCCCTGTGAGCCTGTTACCCTTTGTGTTCCCTTGTCTGGTTTAGGTATTATTCTTGTCTTTGGTATTTTGTCCCCAGTGTGCTTGGCCTTGTCTTGTGTTGTTATTTAGTCCTATCCCAGGTGTGTCTCATTTCCAATCTACCCTCATGTGTCAATCAGTCTGTGTATATTAGTCCTGTCTGCCCCCTTCCCTGAGTCGGTTCATTATCCTGTTTATCCTGTCTACACTGGTAACTCTTTATCATGTATTCTGTTTTCCTGTCATATTCGTGGAGTTGGATGTTCCTGTATTTTTTATGTCATTGCTGTTTTTTCCTGGTCCCCTCGTGTTTAGTATAGTCTTTTTGTTTTTGTGCCTCGTTCTTCTTCCAGCATTTTGCTGAGGTTTTAGTTTGTGTTTTTGGAAGTACTTTTGTTGTTGCATTTAGTTATGTTTTTTTTTTTATTTTTTATCTTTTCCCCCCTCCTTTTCCCTCCGATTTTTCTCCCATCCCAATGTTAGTCGTTATGCCAATTCCCAATCCCCTTCCTGGTCGCTGCGCACTTACCCCCCACAGTCGGTCTGGGAGAGTGGAGGCTATCACGTGCTTCCTCCGACACACGTCTAGCCAATCAACCGCTTCTTTTCACCTGGCAGCGCGGACTCTAACTGAGAGGGTGTAACGTGTGGAAGGATCACACTACCCCCCTTAGATCCTATCCGCGCTGAGCAGGCGCCCCGACCGAACTGTAGGAGTCGCTGTTTACAACGACCCGGACCCACCCCGCCAGCTTTCCCACCCTCTAATACAGCCAATTGTATTAGTGTGAACGGCCAGCCAAGCTGGTGACAACGCCGGAGCTGTGAGCTGGATTCGAACAGGCGAATCCAGCGTCTCCGGTGTTGGTGACGAACGCAATCTCCTCTACGCCACCTGACCTGACTGCTTTCTCCTCATCCTGTCTGCTATTGCGTCCTCCACAACACCAATCCTTAACAGAATGAACTGACCAGAACTGGACCCAGCGAACAGGACGAGGGAGACATTGCAGACTTTGGAGGCCTTCGCCAGGACTGACATTCCTTCCTCCTCCTTGGAGGACAGGAAGGACGCCCTACGACTGGGGTGCATCACCCCAGCCAGGATGTCGAATTCTTCACTGTTGCCGTCTGGGGTTACCACCTTGGCCCTTGTACCCGTGTGCATGGTCCCTATGGCCCGGAGTAGATTGGGAGGGACTCCGTAGGCCTTGAGTATCCTCATCATCACGGCTCTGTGTATCGAGTCAAAAGCCTTTTTGAAGTCGATAAAGCATAGTACTGTCAGGTTGTTCTTTTGCACCTCCTCAATGATTCTCCTAAAGGCCAAGATCTGGGCCACAGTGGTCCTCTTCTCTCGGAAACCATTTTGGTTCTCCCTGAGGTGGGGGTCGATGGCGTTCCGTATCCGGTTTAGTATCATGCGATTGTACATCTTTGCAATGACACATGTCAGACTTATGCCTCGGTAGTTGTCTGGCTTCGAGAGATCTCCGGACTTAGGCACTGGGATGATGTTAGAGAGAGACCACATATCAGGATGGTTGTTTTTCATCAGGGCTTGGTTGCAGAACTCCAGGATGATGTTGTCATGGTCACAGTTCTTATAGACCTCTGGGGGAATGCCGTCCGGCCTCCACTCTCTGCACATTTTCCATCAGCTCCTCCCCCCTTATCTTGTCGTAGGTATCGAACAAAAGCCATTTGGCCTTGTTCAGTACCTTGCGATTCTCTGCAGTCTGCTCGTGCCCGTAGCCTTGTCGTGCCTCCTCCACTCCCTCATGCGCCACCATGACTTCCGGGTGCTTGGACCTCCGGGAGACCCCATTCCTCTCCACCACTGGAACACACATTCTGGCCGCCTCTTCATTCGCAGCAACAAACCGCCTGTATTTGGTATTAGGCTCCTCCTCCTCACCTAGCAGCTGAAAGCGATTCCTCACTTCCACTGCATACCTGGTTTGAAGCCAGGGTTGACTGAGAACGCCTTCCAGTCATACCAGATCTTCAGGCTTGGTTTGGGGACCCTGAGGCTCAGTCACACCCTCATGGAGACCACTCGATGATCAGAGCCCACAGAGTTGAACGTGCTGTAAGGTTCAGCATTCAGGATGGAGTTCCTCCACCTTCGTCTTACTAGTATGTAGTCCAGTTGACGTTGCATACCGGTAGCCCGGTCCTGGAAGGTCCATCTCTTGCCCCTTCTTTTCTGGAACATGGTGTTCGCAACCAGTAGCTTGTGTTCCATCAGTAGGGCTGCCAGGTATTCGCCATTGCGATTGGTGGATTTGTGGTGTGTGAAAGGTGCATCCTCTGGTCCGAGCCTTGCGTTGAAGTTGCTAGGAAGTTGTGAGCCGGGATATTATAATAATAATAATAATAATAATAATAATAATAATAATAATAATAATAATAATAATAATAATAATAATAATAATAATAATAATAATAATAGATTCTATTTGTAATGCGCTTTACAGTTGCGGGGCAAATCTCAAAGCGCTACAGTTAACACATTCCTGGCCATTGGGGGCCTACGGAGTCCCTCCCAATCTACTCCGGGCCATAGGGACCATGCACACGGGTACAAGGGCCAAGGTGGTAACCCCAGACGGCAACAGTGAAGAATTTGACATCCTGGCTGGAGTGATGCAAGGGGACACCCTTGCCCCCTTCCTTTTCGTCATAGTCCTCGACTATGCGCTCAGGAAGGCCATCAATGGACGGGAGCAGGAACTTGGTCTCACAATAACCCCAAGGAGATCGAGACGACACCCCGCCATAGTCCTAACAGACCTTGACTACGCGGACGACATCAGCCTGCTCTCTGACCACGTGGAGCAGGCACAGGAACTCCTGTGCAGAGTGGAGACGGAGTGCGCCAAGGTTGGCCTTAGGCTAAATGCCAAGAAAACCGAGGTCATAATGTATAACATTCTCCCGGATCATCCACCTCTAAGGACAACAGGAGGCTCTGCTCTAAAGGAAGTCGTGATTTCAAATACCTGGGCTTGTGGGTCAACTCGTCCGAGCAAGACCTTAAAGTGAGGAAGGCGCTTGCGTGGAGGGCTCTGAACGGCATGACCAGTGTGTGGAAATCCAACCTCCCCCGTCAAATCAAGCTCAACTTCTTTCATGCAACAGTTGAGTCTGTCCTTTTGTATGGCAGTGAATGCTGGACCTTGAAGCCCACCCTGCAGAAGTCCTTGGATGGGTGCTACACCAGAATGATGCGTGTGGTGCTCAACATCAATGCAATGCAAACTTGTATGGGGGGGTGCTAAGGGTGAGCGAGAAAGTGGCAGTCAGGAGAATGAGGCTGGCAGGTCATTGCCAGAGACATCATGAGATGCCAACCAGCAAACTTAAGATAAGATAAGATATTCCTTTATTGATCCCCTTGGGGAAATTCAGGCATCATAGCAGCATGGGGGGGGGGTACAGTAGTAAAACAACACAGTACACAGGTAGTAGAAAAACAACACAGGCAGTGTAAACAATTTGATCAATATGGTCAATATAATTTACTATCTGACTAGCTGAGGAATATTCACATTATTCACAGTGTCACATAAGGTGCAGTATGCATGAGGTAGTGTTATAATTTACTATCTACTGAGTATACATTATTCACAGTATCACGGTATCCACTGAAATATACATTATTCACAGTATCACAGTATCCACATAGGGTGCAGTAAGCCTAAGGTAGTGTAGGTTGTCCTCCTTGGGTTCCTATAAGTCCCAGGTCAATGTCTGGTAGCAGTCGCTGTCGCTGCCCCCTGTTGTGGAGCCTGGAGGCTGCTAGTCGCTGCCCACTGTTGTGGAGCCTGATGGCCGCTGGTATGAAGGACTGTCCGAGGCGGTTAGTTGAGTGTCGGGGGGGAATGAGTATTGAATGAGTATTACCAAGTCAACTTGTGTTCTTAAAACAATGACAATAAACATTGTTATTAGGTTGAAATAATGTGGTTGTGTACTTATTTTTCTGGATTATTATGGATTGAAGACTGAAAACCTTAATGCACAGTAACTGAACTCAGTATTTGTAAGTTCTGGTAACTTATTATTATATATTTTTTACAGTGTAGTCTTGCGATCAATCAAAACTTATTTACACGATATACCTCACATTCACCCTCCATTCACATCCTGGTGTTCTCCATTAGGCCTGTAGGTGGAGCTATGACAGCCCACGTACAGTACACACACCGATGGTGTGTGATGTGTCCAAAAATGAATGGGCAAATGTGAAATGATCGCACTGTATGCAGCTGTTTGTCTGCATTGCATTCCCCCCCCCCAACTCAGATTTAGGGTTGATACAACCATCATAATAATATTGTTAATAATAACAATAACGATAATGATGTAATAATGTAAAAATTATCATTAAAAATACCTGATTATGAGAAAAAATATTTACGATGCATGGAATATTGTTGAGGCACACTAGTTACAACTATATTTCAAACAGGCACGCCATGTCAAAAAGGTTGCTGACCCCTGATGTAGATGATGGCATCCTCCACCCCGATGTTTGCCTGGTATGCAAACTGCAGGGGGTCGAGGGAGTCACGCACCAGGGGCTTGAGGTGTTGCAGGACCAGTCTCTCAAACGTCTTCATGACGTGTGACGTCAGAGCGACTGGCCTGTAGTCGTTGAGGGTGCTGGGACGTCCCTTCTTGGGCACCGGGACAATGCAGGAGGTCTTCCAGAGCTGGGGCACCCTCTCCAGCCTCAAGTGCTGTGGGAACCAACACACGGGCATCGATCACGAGGACGACCCACATTAACCTATGTGGACGTACTCAGGAGAGATGCGGGAACAGAATGCACCGGCGAGCTAGCCAGATGCATGGAGGATCGGGATGACTGGAAGCACTGATGGAGGGCCCGTCCGAGGACGACCTAGATAGATAATATCACTCTATAAGCCCAGCTTTTCAAAACAGACTTTCATTGTGCGTGAGGCTGTTTGTAGAGCTAAATCTATACTTTATAGTATTGCTATCTGTCCATTCTCATTGTCAATTGAGACCATAAACCGTCCCTTCAAAATGGCTTAAAGAAATAATTTTTTCATCAATATGTTCTCATTTTATAGCCTCGTGAATATTAGCGTTATATGGGATTTGGTCTAGTATATTTCCTGGAAGGCAAGATACAGGGCGCTAAGCTAATAACAGCTAAAACTCAAAATGCACATTGTCGGTATTCATGGTCCACCATGAATGCATGAAAGGGGGGGGGGGGCGGGGGATGTCGGTTCTGATTATTGATTAACAATAACCGCGTTAGCCTCAGTAGCCACATTCGCTGATCGCCTAGTTGGCTATCAAAGCAAGGCCCGATCAGCATGTAATTTACGTGAAAAAGATCTTACCGTGGGCTGGTTGGATCCCCAAAAGGATTTCCCAGTTATCGATCGCCATCTGGTAGATCGATATGTCCATTGGCTGATGATATATATTCCTTTACTGCATAGTGAATTCGGCGTCGCAAAAGGTATTCCAAGCTACAGGCTACACATAGATTCCAGCTAACAGTAAACTCCATTCAAAGTAAAAAAAAAAAAAAAAGAAGAAGGCACCGTTCTGCCACAGGGAACACTGCATTATCGAGACAGCGCCCCTACGAGGATCTGGCCGGTAATGCACTTTTCAGAACTCCAAGAGTGGGGTAAATCTGCAGTGCCGCTCAGTGACATTGAGTAGGTTATTAAAATGGAATAAAAGCCAAAACAACCTTGCCACGGACATGTCCGTGGTTGGCCCTCTACCGTTGGATTCAAAACACGGACATGTCCGTGGCCGGGCGGGAATGTGTTCAAAGAACTTAAAAACTAGCGAGAATAAAGGAAAGAAAGAATATAAAAAATAGGCAAGACTAAACATAGAATAACATAGAGAAACATAGAATAAATAAAACTGATAAAAGAAATTGGTAAAAGAACATAAAATGTGTGAAGCAAAACATTTGATAAAAAGAAGGCTCTACTAAAAAGGTGAGTTTTGAGGCCTTTGATTTGATAAACAGAAGGCTCTACTAAAAAGGTGAGTTTTGAGGCCTTTCTTGAAAGCATCCACAGTCTGTGGTGCTCTCAGGTAGTCAGGGAGAGCATTCCACAGACTGGGAGCGGAAGAGCAAAAAGCCCGATCTCCCATAGTGCAGAGATTGGTCCTTGGGCGCTGGAGGAGGTTTGCCTGGCCAGAGCGGAGATGTCGAGAGGAGGAGTGAGGGGTGATGAGTTCTTTGAGGTATAGGGGGGCGTTTCCGTAGAGGCATTGGTGGGTGAGCAGGGAGACTTTGAACTCCATCCTGAGTGAGACAGGGAGCCAGTGAAGGGACTTGAGGATGGGAGTGATGTGGTGGTATTTCCGCACTCTCATCAGGATCTTAGCAGCGCTGTTTTGGATACATTGTAGCCTTTGGATGTTCTTGCTAGGGATCCCAATGAGGAGTGCGTTGCAGTAATCCAGCCTGGAGGAAACAAAGGCGCGGATGAGCTTTTCGGCATCTGACAGAGTGATTGAGGGGTAAAGTTTGGCGATGTTCCTAAGGTGGTAGAAAGAGTTTTTGTATAATTGATTTATGTGTGCCTCAAAGGTCAGGTGAGGGTCCATTTTTACCCCTAGGTTGGTGATTGTTGGTTACAGGGTGATGTTTTGGCCGGAAAAGGTGATGGTGGTGATGGTGGGTGAGCGAACCTGGTGTGGGGTGCCAATAATAATGGCTTCAGTTTTAGAACTGTTTAACTGTAAGAAGTTGTGCTTCATCCACGCCTTGGTCTCCTCAAGGCAGGTGGTCAGAGTGGAAGATGGCAGAACTGTGGATGGGGTAGGGTTTATTTTTAGGTAGAGTTGGGTGTCATATCATAGACCGCTGTTGCAAGGTCCTCATAGAACTTCTCCACCTCCTCAGCTAGTGCCACATTGGTGGGTGAGTACACGACTATGACAGTTGTAACTGGGTTGCCATCAAAGTCAGCAATAAGGATCCTGTTGGTGTGATAGCGTACCCTACGGAGAGCCTTACATGCCCGAGAACTCAGCAATAGCCCCAAGCCGCCAGTGGCAGCTTGTGCCTCGTTTCGCCACGCTGATGAGGTGATGAACCAGCATCTCTCCACTCTGTGATACACTATCTGATCCTCAGCATGCACTCTTCTATGCTCCTGGATTCCCAGGATCTCAACTCCCCTTTCCTCGGCACAGTGTGCCAGCTCCTCCAATCTTGCTTCTTCTCTCACTGTGTTTGCGTTGAAGGTTCCCATGGTGAATGGTCTCTGACAATGCAGGGGTGCATTGGACCGCGTGCTGTGATCGGATAGAAGCCTCCACCTGCTGGACAAATACCCTCACTACTCATTCACTTGTGTCTAGTTAAAGTATCCATGTTTCTCTGTGTTCTCCCCATCTTGTTGTCCCTCCCTGTGTGTCTGGTTTAGGTATTATTCTTGTCTCTAGTATTTTGTCCCCAGTGTGTTTGTTCTTGTCTTGTGTTGTTATTTAGTCTTGTACCCCAGTTTGTTCAGTCTGTTCCTATCCCAGGTGTGTCTCGTTTCCAATCAACCCTCATGTGTCAATCAGTCTGTGTATATGTCGCGGGTGGGGTTATGTGTGTGTCTGTATGTATGTGTGTTGATGTACCTACGGGACCCTGAGAGGAGGACACGCCCAGTGATGGTCCTGATGAGGACCTAGATGCTTACCTGGCCGTTTTAACAGGCAAGTGTAATTCCGACTGTGTTGTGTATTGGACTCTCCTATCGCAGTACTGCGCCATGCTGTCCCTTCTTCCCTCGTAGATGAGGTCCATGGAGTCCCGGTGGGAGCGTGGGGAGCCGTCCTGTGGGGATGGTGATATGTGCAGAGGCCAGTGACAGCAGGCGAGTGCGGGGCCACCAGGGGGGGATAACCTATTTGCAGTCGTACAGTCTACACATGTGGTCCCTCTTTCTTACGCAGCCGGGGTGTGCCGCTGAAGGGAGCAGGAGATGGATTGGCTGGCTGGTGTGGAGGGGCGGTGCCCGGAAGGACGGGGCGCTGTTGAAAGGAGGATTCGTGTTTGGCAGTAGGCAGAACAGAGTCGCACGGTCGACACCAGGAACGCAGAACTGCGGAGATACGAGGACACGCTACCCTTCTCTCGTGCCTTGTTCCACGGAAGACACTTACTGCTGTGTTCACTTTCTCTCTGGGGAACGAGTGGAGCCGAAACCAAGAGAGAGACATTGTAGCCACGCTACACGCCTTGAGTAAACACAGAGTATCGGTATATCTGCGCCGGATGAATGTACTGTTTCCCGAGCTATCAGTGAAAGGAATATATGAACTGTGCTATAAGGAACTTTGGATAATACAAACGGACATTACAATTGAAGAGAATTGAGAGCACCGCATGCTGAAACGCTGCTACTATTAACATGGGCCTGCTTGTTGGAGAGCAGTACAACGGGGCGGCCATTTGACTAACAAATGAATGTAGGAGCTCGACATATGTAATTAACTGTGCTATTTCCTTGCCGCCAGGAGGACACTACCGCATTACCCTGGTCTGCTCTGTACTAAGAAGTACCCTATTCCCCGGTCCCAGTCGAAACGCTTTTCAGCCCGGGGCCGTGGGAGAGAAAGGGAGGGGGGGAGAGACCCTCCCCGCCCACGCGCCTCCGGGCCGCATTATATCCTTTTTGTCGTATTGTCTACCAACTATGACCAGCGCTTTTCACTGCCCCAACCTAGGCTAGGATGTGGAAGGAACATTCTGGCCCCAGACCTAAACCTCGTAGCACCCCATACCCACTACCCTAGACATGCCCCCTTATCTTTGCTGTGTGCCACCAGTGTGTATTGTTCCTAATAGTACTTGATTATGTGTTGTGACTCCCTGAGACCAGATGTGTGGTATTTATATTCTCAGGCTATGTTTGTAGTGTAGTGTGCAGTGTGATTCTGGATTCGTTTGTGACCATTTCCAGACCTGGGTGCAGTATCGGCACCATTTCCCACGTGTGCAGTGCTTCAGGGGCAGAACAGATAGTGGGGGTGGGAGTAGCAGCTTGGGGTTGGCCTACAGTGCAGAGAAGCGCTTCCTCTTTTATTCACCCTAGGCCTACGGGCACTGGTCTTTTAGATTAGGTTAGTTAGTAGTTATTTATCTAGGTTTATGAACTTGTATGCTATATATATATATATTTCCTGTAATAAAGTATTTCTTATTGTTTCTTAAACATTCTCCAGTGTCTGTTTGTGATCTTGGGGAAATTCATGTGTGGTAGGTCAGCTGAGCCCTTTGGGAAGTGTATCCGTGCGTTTGCACACTTTAACTCTAGATCTGGATACTTCCCATGGGGGTCTGGTGACATATATTAGTCCTGTCTGCCCCCTTCCCTGTGTCGTTCATTATCCTGTTTATCCTGTCTACACTGGTAACTCTGTATCCTGTATTCTGTTTTCCTATCATATTCGTGGAGTTGGATGTTCCTGTACTTTTGATGCCGTTGCTGTTTTTTCCTGGTCCCCTCGTGTTTAGTATAGTGTTTTTTTTTTGCTGAGGTTTTAGTTTGTGTTTTTGGAAGTACTTTTGTTGTTGCATTTAGTTATGTTTTAAGTAAAGCTCTATTTTGATTCACACTCCGTCTCGTCCTGCCTGCTTTCCCCTCGTCCTGTCTGCTATTGGGTCCTCCACAACACCAATCCTTAACACTCACACCCCCATTGATGAATCTAATGTAGCAGGGTGGATTATCCCTGCTTTATGGGAGTGGATGTACACTATCACCTGGTAGTGGGAACGCAGCAGATCTGGGTCCGGCTGAGTACCAGACTGTAGGGCAGGATTATTGGAGTGGAGGTTTAGCAGAGGGAGTGGATGGGGCCTAGGATTCACTAACCTAGGGGTGGTGTGCTGGTCCTTCTTGCCCTCCAGGGCGACTCGCAGTAGTTCCCCACACACCCACACTTCCCTCAATACTTCCTGCGCCCTCCCACACCGGATGACAGTAATGATGGATGATATACTTTCTCCCCAAAGCAGTACCCTTCCTGATTGGCAAGCAGAGACCTGTCCCAATGATGCATAGGCAGGGGGTGGGGAAAGGGTTAAACAATAAAGTGCATTACCCGGACAGGAAGGGGTTAAGAGAACAGACACAGTAACAGACACGCACACAGTGCTCCCATTTAGCTCTCTTTACTGAAACCTTTAACCTGCAATTAACACAAGGCACAATGAATAAAGCTCTTCCCACACTGGTCACTATACAGTAATGGAACCCGTCCCTTTAAGGGTTGAAATACTGGGCACCTAGTGCTCTCACTCTACGGCAGGGGCGTCATTTTGGTATGGCAAGGTATGGCACTCGCCATACCTTGGCGGCGGCCTGTGAAAAAATTATCTAATTTGCGTGACGCAGTGTATTCATCCGCAATGTTGATCTCTGTAGTACACCCTACCACCACCCAGCCTGTAGATGGCACTGCCGCGCTGTAGTTGAATGCCAGGTAGAGGTGGATGCTCTTTATTTAATAATAAACAACCAAGCGACTGACTAACGTTAACGCCGGAGCCTTCGCTGCCTAAACGTTTTCTAAAACCTTGTCCGAATTTCAGGTGGGGTTAAATTAAACAAACTAATTAAGTCCATGTTATGTTGTGTCAATACGAACACGTTCTATATGTTATTTTAGTGAAGCATGTTTTGATATTGTCAATCATCTCACTTTTACTAGGTGACTAACTCAAATGAAAATATGCCGCCAGAAAGAAAAAAAATAAGGGAAATGGACATACGGACGTTTTTTTGTCAAAGGGCAGCAGAGACTGAGACAAGTGATATAGGGACACAGCCTCAGGTAAGGTCTTAATGGCTTAGTTATTATAACAGTGCAGTTCAGCATTCAGTAACCCATACATTTTGTGAAAGTGTTTTTGATAGAAAGTGTTTTAGAGTCACCAAAAGTGACTATTGCAGAACTGATTTGACAAAAACATTTACCAAGGGAGGGGTACCCCCCCTTTACCCCCCCCCCCCCCCCGCCCTCACCCTTGCCGTACCTTGCCTTTTACTGAAATGACGCCACTGCTCTACGGTAATGAATAAAGCTCTTCCCACACTGGTCACTATACAGTAATGGAACCCGTCCCTTTAAGGGTCAAACCACCTGTTCATTCACCCAGTCCAGTATCATGTCCCACTATTAAGTGTCAATGTTAGGATATGGAGGATCAAGAGGGGTCAGCAAGTTGCACAACGTTATCATGGACACAGTAGAGTACAAGGAATCAGAGTTAGATACATTGAATTATTGTTAGACATATTCAGGTGTCTACACTTACATCCCCATTGATGGATCTAACATCCCCATTGATGCATATAATATCCCCATTGATGGATCTCACATCCCCATTGATGGATCTCACATCCCCATTGATGGATCTAACATCCCCATTGATGGATCTCACATCCTTATTGATGGATCTCACATCCTTATTGATGGATCTCACATCCCCATTGATGGATCTCACATCCTTATTGATGGATCTCACATCCCCATTGATGGATCTCACAACCCCATTGATGGATCTCACATCCTTATTGATGGATCTCGCATCCCCATTGATGGATCTCACATCCTTATTGATGGATCTCACATCCCCAAGTTGGCACCAAGAGAATACCAGAGCATTTCAACCACAAGGGCTGGCACTCTCATCATCCTGCAAGCCGTTGTAGATCTTAAGGGACTGTTCTGGAATGTCTGCACAGGGTTACCAGGGAGTATGATACATGTGCTCTCCGTGTGTCAAAGCTGTGGGAACTAGCCAGGAAACCTTTTCTCATGTCACACAAGGGACCTTTGTGGTTATGATGTTGGCTTCTACCTTCTAGGGGTTGCTGCATATCCCTTGCAAAGCTGGCTTTTGAAGCCATTTTCTGATCATGGACTACTGACTGCAGAACAACAGCTGTACAACATCAAAACAAGCAGAGCAAGGATTGCTGTTGAGAATGCCTTTGGCAGACTCAAGGGCAGGTGGTGTTGCATTGTGAAGCGCAATGACTGTGATCTGACCCTGGTGAAATCAATGGTGATTTCATGCTGCACTCCACACAATCCCTGTGAAGCCCATGGGCGAGGACTACAGACAGGAATGGGGTGGTCATGAACCACTGGTACCACCCTTGCCATCCAATCTGCTGCCACAAAGAGACTGAGACTGAGGGACTCAGTGATGTGTGTCAGGGACTGCTACTTTAGCTCACTCTAGTTGCATTGTAGTTGCATTGTTGTTATGAGCAATTCATATACTGTAATGTCCCACAATGCCGTATCCTGTTTGAATAAACTAAAACAAAAAATAAAATAAAAACGTCTATAGGTTGTGCAACTCGTTATTTCCATAGCAACCAGTGTGGTTTCAACAGCAATACAACGCTTGGTTTAACTATAGAGGATACATGGCAGTTGTTGGAGTGGGATAAACGTTATGAGCAATTTCTTTTTAATAAAATTATTGAATACCCAAATAAAACATTTAATTTGTTGTATGAGGGGGTAATGTAGCCATCCTTCCTTCAGCCCAGTTGTATTTCTGGTATTTAAAACAACCTGCTGTTTTTAGTGAACTGAGTGTCATTTGTGTATCAATTGATATCCCCTTCCTGTTGAAGTGAATGTTCTATAGCATAATATGTTCTTGGTCTATAAATTACGCTGACGGTATTAAGTGATGAGCTACATTAAGTCATTTGAAAAAAAAAAATTATCTGAATTTGGACAACAAATAGACAAACTACACAAGTGTTTGTATCAAATTATTAATACTTGGTAAAAGTATATTGTAGGTCCATACTATCGCCCGATTTCACCGCACTGTGTTTCTGACTCCAGAGACTTGAACGTGATTTCATCTTCCTTTGGATTGAATAAGGTTGACCTTTAACAGACAGTATTTATTATGAAACCCAAACCTAATCAGCCTGCTCATTCATCACAGGTCTGCACAAAAGATAAGAACACACACACACACACACACACACACACACACACACACACACACACACACACACACACACACACACATAGATCTGACATTTTGAGGGTTATACGATGCTAAATGTAGTGCACACTTATTTCCCTGCTTGGTTAAAGCACATTATTTTAAGCTGGTGCCTAATTGGTGCCAGCTTGGCATCATGCACAGATGTGGCATCTTAAATGTTTTGGTGTTTTGTTTTGTGGAGCGAGATAACATTTCATATCAGTATGTCATCATTTTGACGTGTGATCTTGTGATTTTGATGTGTGAGCTGGATCAGATTGTTTGTGCATTTGTGTGAGTGAGTGTGTGAGTGTGTGTGTGTGTGTGTGTGTGTGTGTGTGTGTGTGTGTGTGTGTGTGTGTGTGTACGTAAAGATAATTCTGTGAAGTGTGCAGACATTACACACATTCCCTAAGCCCCCCAGCCTCAAACCTGTTTCCTCTTTTATGCCTCATTTACTGCCTGTAAACAGTTTCTGTAAAGCAGTTTATAGATGATTTCTAACAGTTTGCCCAGCTCCCCAAATGTGTGCCATAGTTAAACTAACTCTTACCTTAATAGACATCAGTGTTTCCCCTTTTTTCAGGCCTGGTGGTACGCACCGACAAACCCCTAAACAGATGAGGCGCACGGGACGGCATATTGGCAACGTTGGCTTTGGTCAGATGGTGCAGCAGGCGGTCTGCAATTTATATAGATAAAGTGAACAAATGTGTGCTTCTACCACCGTCCACGGTTGACTGGGTTCATACTACTACTACAACCAGGGCTGTACGTTAACTTTTTTGGCACATAGCACTGGTGCTACAGAGGTTGATAGTTTTGTAACACAGGCCAAAACCCTGTAGCAGAGTATAGTAGAGTATTGTAATACAATACTATTGTATAGAGTATAAAACTTCTTTAAAATCTCTAAAAACATCCACAAGTAGTGCAGTTCATCACTTAAACATGTATGTGACTGGCAAAGGACATTGCATGTTGCAGACAGGACACACAAAATCAAACCTTAAAAATAAACATGTCTTCTTTATTTGCCCATAATGGTAAATTGCAGGGACATAACAATTGTATACAATACATCAATATGTTACGCTTCGTTTGGGGGTTTGGCTCGTTTCTTTACTTTGATTTAAGATTTGAAAATACTTCTTCATTTTCTAAGGTTGGGCATTGATTTTCGTATAGTCATTAAATTATAAGAAATTGAATCGTTTATTATACGTGACTATCATTTTGTCTTAAAATAAATATATATATTTTCCCTTGGCTCTGTCACTACAGTACATTCAAGAACAGAAAAGAAAGATGAAGAAACAGAGACCGGTTATTTTACACTTTGTTTCACTAAGCTCACACATTTCAAGCATCAGTGAATGAATGAATGAATGAATGCTTTTGTTCTTCAAGTTTCTTTAATAGTTGTCATACAGAAGTACAGAATACTTTCATACAAAATGCTTCTTACTGTTACGCTCCAGAGACTGTGCTAGACAAGATAGTATCAAATAACATAGTATAGCATGTAAATTAGAAGTAGAAAATGAGGTCCCAGTGTTCAGTATAGACATATGTACAATGTTCGATGCAGAATAGACGTAACTGAGTTACCATATAATATACAATACTATGCAGTGTACTAATGTACAATACTATATAGTGCAAAGCAGAAATGGGATGAGGTACAATTTAGGTACAATTTACAGTAAGGTGTACGAGTTGTAGTGCAATCCTTCATCAATAAATATAAAGTGTGGGGAGTGGGTGCTACAGTGTGTTTGTTTAAAGTGAGTGTGTGCTATAAAGTGTGGGGAGTGGGTGCTACAGTGTGTTTGTTTAAAGTGAGTGTGTGCGTGTGGATGTGTGTGCTATGTGCGTTTGATGGTTGTTGTTGTGTAGTGTTCATTGTTCGTTGAGCAGCCTGATGGCCTGGGGATAGAAGCTTCTTCTGAGTCTTTCTGTGCTCGCCTTGAGACTCTGGTATTGCTTGCCTGACCGCAGCAGTTCAAAGAGGCAGTTGTTCGGGTGACTGGAGTCTTTAATGATTCTCTTAGCCTTGCCCCTGCACCGCTTGTTGTAAATGTTCTGGAGGGTGGGGAGCCCCCCTCCAATTGTGCGTTCGGCTGAACGTGTCACTCTTTGTAGTCTGCTTCGGTCTTGTGCAGTGCTATTCCCAAACCAGGAGGTGATGTTGCCAGTCAGGATGCTCTCTATTGTACATGAGTAGAAGTTCTTAAGGATCTTCTGACTGACTTGGAACTTCCTTAGGCGCCTGAGGAAGTAGAGGCGTTGTCGTGCCTTCTTCACAACACTGTCAATGTGTGTGGTCCATGTCAAGTCCTTGGATATGTAGGCTCCGAGGTACTTAAAGCTGTTGACTCTCTCAACCGGTGCCCCGTCGATGCTGAGGGGGCTGTAGTCCTTGACCCCCGACCTCCTGAAGTCCACAATCATCTCCTTTGTTTTGCTGACGTTCAGGGAGAGGCTGTTTTCCTGACACCATCCCGCCAGGACCTTGACCTCTTCCAGGTAGGCCCTCTCGTCGTTGGCAGAGATCAGGCCCACCACCACTGTGTCGTCAGCAAATTTGATGATTGTGTTGCTACTCCGCTGAGCCACACAGTCGTGTGTGTACAGGGAGTAGAGGAGGGGACTCAGAACACAGTCCTGGGGGGCCCCTATGTTGAGCGTGATGGATGAGGAGGTGCAGTTGCCTGCTCTCACCACCTGGGGTCTGCCCGTCAGGAAGTCCAAGACCCACTGGCAGAGGTCATAGTTCAAGCCCAGGTCCCTGAGCTTGGCTATGAGTTTGGAGGGGACTATGGTATTGAATGCCGAGCTGTAGTCGATGAATAGCATTCTCACATAGTTCCCCTTCCTCTTGTCCAGGTGTGCAGCACATGGGCTATGGCGTCCTCCGTGGACCTGTTGGGGCGGTATGCAAATTGCAGGCGGTCCATGTTGATGGGGAGGGAGGAGCAGATGTAGCCCTTTACTAGCTTCTCAAAGCACTTCATGGCTATGGAGGTGAGAGCTACAGGGCGGTAGTCGTTAAGGCAAGCAAGCTTGGATTTTTTGGGTACAGGGATAATAGTGGACTTCTTCAGGCAGGTGGGGATGACAGCCTGTTCTAAGGACAGGTTAAATATGTCAGTGAATACCGGGGCCAGTTGGTCGGCACAGACTTTTAGGACGCGGCCGGGGATGCCGTCCGGACCTGCTGCCTTCCTGATATTCACTTTTTTAAAGGTCCGCCTCACCTCATGCTCTGTTACCCTGAACACTGAGTCTCCATCAGCAGCAGACCCCCCCCCCGCCCCCATTGCCGTGGCTTGTGGGCTGGTGTTGTTATTACCAGCATCAAACCTCGCATAGAAGGTATTGAGGTCATTTGCTAAGGAGATGTCACTGTTCAGTTTGAGGGAGGCGCCTTTGTAGTCTGTCATCGTTTTGAGCCCCTGCCACATAGTTTTTGTCTTGGAAATAACGCTAGGCTGGTCCGACTTTTTGCTGTCATTGCTAGCTGTTAGCAGCCAGCTAGCTCGCTTGTTTGATTAGCTCACATTTGCTATTAAGTAAGGGATGGGGATCTTCGAATAGTAGTGGAATAGTTCCTAGTGCAATTTTGTGAGTTTTGTCCATCCTCCATCAGTTTGTCGCCATCTCAGTGTCCCAGATAGATAGCTAGCTCGCTCGACTTGCTGAGGAAAATGTGATTGTTTGCTAGGAATTATGGGATTTGGTGTTGGATGTATGGACTCTACGCAGACGGGGACATGTTTTTTAATGGCATGATAGACCCCGTCTGGTGGGGGTTCTTGTTCGCGTGGCAGCCCGCCAGGCCTGTACAATTACAGGGGAAATGCTGGACATCCAGTAATAGGTTGGTAAGGCCTGGCTTAAAGCTCAGGCGCCAGTGCTATGGAAGTACTTTGAAAAACAGTTAGAATTTGCACCACAACAAAGCCACTGATGAACCATGAGCCTAATACCCCTCAAGCTGAGAAAGTGGCACCAATGAAACATGATGTTTTTGTCATCTTGTTTTCCTACCCTCTCTCTCTTTTCTTTCTTTCCACCCCTCCTCTCTCTTTCTGCCCCCTCTCTTTCTTTCCACCCCCCTTTCTTTCTCTTTCTCTTTCTTTCTCTCTCTCTCTCGCTCTCTCTCTCTCTCTCTCTCTCTCTCTCTCTCTCTCTCTATCTCTCTCTCTTTTCAACCCCCCACCCACTTATAGCCTGCTCTCCCTGCTGCCAGATTACAGTGAACCTGTCTTCGTTGGTCAACACATTAAAACTTGGGCTGCCTCTTTACAAGATTGGCTTTAATCTTGTGCCTCTTCCATGTGACCTCAAAACGTGTGGAGGCTGATATGATAATGATGTGGACCTGTCCGAGGTATTAGAGTTAAGCTGACTGATTAGGCTGCACATCGATTAGTCTATCACTCAGCAGCACTCCATGCTGGCCAGGGAGGATGCTCTGCTGCTCTGAAGGACAGCCTTGGCTCTCTAAAAGGGAATCAATCTCTCTCTCTCTCTCTCTCTCTCTCTCTCTCTCTCTCTCTCTCTCTCTCTCTCTCTCTCTCTCTCTCTCTCTCTCTCTCTCTCTCTCTCTCTCTCTCTCTCTCTCTCTCTCTCTTGCGCGCACGCACACACACACACACACACACACACACACACACACACACACACACACACACACACAAATACTACAAACAGACATATACACACATGTACTCTTGCACTCTGTCCCTTTGACTCAGGGAAATCTGACAGGAGTTCATGTGCAACCTTGCAGATTTTTCAGTGTTGGTTCTTCATTTGTAATTTATAAGTAAGGTATGTTAGAGAGTTTCCATTGATTGAAAGCAAAACTTTAGGCTACTAATCGTTAAAAAGGCAAGCTCTGAAAAGGGATTTACAATGTCCAGGTTTTTCCTGGCTCAAATTCAGATATTTAAAATTATCTTTACCAACAAATGCTCACTCCACTACCTATGAAAGCAAAGATAGGCCTATATTAACCTCTTAACTGGAGTTTGTAGAGCTATAACTATATTCTATATTATAGCTATGTATACAATACTATGGCCCATTTGACATCACCTATCTAACATTCAATATGTGAAAAAGAATAAATTTTTCCATCCATACGTTCCTGTGTTATACCGTGGTGAATACAAGTATAGTTATAGCGTGGTCTGGGGTAATTCCTGAAATGCTGAGTTATAGCCTTATACGTCAATTCTACTATAGACGTTGCCGTTTCTTGCCTGTACACGCTATTATTCCTAAATCAAATCTATATCATAGGTATTATGTTCCATCATGAATGCATGAAATGATTGCATGATTGTCAGTAACGGCATTCGTATTGAACACTAAAAACGCTTATCAGCTTGATCGGTATAAAAGCATTGCAAGATCAAGCAAAAATTTACGTCAGATAGTCCTTACCTGTGATCGTGAGTATTCCAAAAATAAGATTCCAATTGTTTGATCGCCATCTGGTACATCCAATGTCCAAGGAAAAGTGAAACCGGAGACATTTGGCCGTTCCACAAGCCAAGATACAAGGTTACAAAGGGTGCTCAATACCGCCGTCTAGCTGGATGCAGCCGGTATTGCACTTTGGTGACCTCAGACTCATTCCCTATGGTAACACCAAGGTCCCTGGATGAATAATGAATACAAATATTGAATAAAAGAATAAACTACCAAAACCAGAGAAATCTCGGGTCTGGCGCCCAACGCATGGCGAGTTAACTCGACTTATCTCGGGTTTGGCCTCCATTGAGTTAACAGGCACCCAGAAAAACTTGAGGACTGCATACTTTTTTGCAACACTTAGCTTTATACTTTATACATATAGCACATGCATGAGCCTGGTCTCTTTTGAAAGATAACATTCTGTCATTAATGCAAAAAAGATAAATCACTTTTAGTGCTAATGAAATAGAGTAACAGGGGTCTGAACTTGAGTTGATCTTGAACTTGTGTACTAAAAATTTTCTGTAGTGGTTGCAAGATTCCAAATTTGAATATTCCAGCATAGAGGTATAAGCAGGAAAACACTGCGCTTCCATAGCCTGAACTCTTATGTAGTACAGGTCCTGAACTCTTATGTAGTACAGGTCCAAATTTTATAAAAATCCATTCAGAAATGGGTCTTTGAGAGATGTCAGAGTACAACCGACGACAAAAATAAAAGCTTTCCAAAATCCATTTCCTCATCCACCGCCGTGAGTTCTGAAATCTGATTCACTTAAACCTACACTCGTTGGCTACAACGCTGAACAATAATTTTCGCCATCAGCGGATGTTTGGCAGTTCTGGAGCGTCAGCATATCATCATGTAACTCGAGAACCGAGGCACGGATTGGCATGGTGAGGTGCCAAATAGATCTTTCAAACGGTATATTATATGTTTCTGCGAAAAATGCTAGATTTGCGCTAGATGCTCGCAAATTGCCGTGACCATTACCAAAACCTGGTCCAGTGCATTGACCTTACATTAATCTAGACAACACAAACAGTTGTTATCATTCAGAATCACAATATTCCCAGATGTAACACTTTTAGATCTGGTTTTTATACTCAATATGACATCACACACTGTCTGGCCTTGTCTGGCCAATCAAAAGTTACAACCAAGGCATTTGTCTCCCTCTTGGGCCTATCTTTCCAAATATGGTTGTGTCATTTCACACCTGGCGTCCTGTGGCATCTGCTGGCCACAGTCATGAGAGGATGATCCCTCAAAGTAATTTCTTGTGTACTATTTGAATAATAAAACATTTCTAAGATGTATCTTTAATATAATGAATTATTTATATCCAGAATTAGAACAATGTATTTGTTTCCTATAGTTCAATACCAGACAGACTATATAAGATAGCATAAAACCTTTATTTACCAGACTGAACTAATAATATAGAGATTTGCAGATTATTTATATATACATTTTAACAGAGAATGAGCAGAACATGTTCTATTATCTTCACAGACTGTTTAAATTCTTAATGACATTCAAATATCCCTTTGTATCTAATAAGTCAGATTTAATGTAATATAGCTGTTTTTAGTTCTAATCTAGTATAATGTAATTACATTTCTCCTTAGCAAGGCTGTGGCTGCTGGTCAGACCAGCTATTCTCTGCTGTGAGCTAGTCACAGTAAGGTGTGCATTTTGGTCTTTGTTCTGGTGCTGACAACATTACCATTTTCCATTGTCTTTGTTTCTCTGAGTATACAGTCAACAGAGGTTCCCACGCTAAGCGTAGTGAAATTGTGAAATAGTTCTCTAGAGACTCTCACAGAATGTGACACAAACAGTTGTCCTGGTAGGGGTTTTACGATGTCCTGTATCACCAACTGTCTCCCAAAACGCTCCATATCAGCAGCTGAAACCCATTTTGTTCCAAAAGGTACACGAGGTTTTTGCATACTACTTGCTTTACACAGACACATTGGCTCCTTGAAATGAATCCTTCCAAGTCAATTTACCATATTTCACCCTTTGGCGTTTATTAACGCCATAAAACAAATTGACTTGTCACTTAAAATCAAATAAACATTCAAATGAAAAATCTGCAATCGTCCATTTTTAAGACACATCTTCAAACTTCTTTCTTCTTGTCTTCTCCTTGTTTTCTTCATGTTTCCCCATCATTCCCTTGGCTATGGCCCCTCCCAGGAGTCTATTGACCCATTCGTCAGATCCCCAATTAATCTACACTGCCCTTGTGATCCTGTGTTTACCACATGCCATCACCAGGCTCTTATCCTCAGGGCTGATAGTCAGAGGCCTACTTTATCAAACAAACACTTTGAATATGCTAAAAACAATTATACAAAATAAACCAGTTATTTTTCACCATTGCTTAATGGAAAAAGACACAAGCTTTATGTTTAACAATTGCACCAGTCATCAAAAATTCAGTCTCCTTCTTTAATATAGAGGAATAAACAAAAAATAATCAAAAATAAATTGAATCTATAAAACACAACTTAAAACCAGTATTCTTAATCTATTGAAAAGATGTTCAACACTTTTTAGACGATCTCCTGGTGTGAGAAAAGACATACATTAGTTTCACATAAAACAATCATTTATACTCTGAAATAATATTCATCCCAACTAGATTTTACTTAAGACAGCACAGTCACATTTGCACAATTAATCAATTGGTTTCTCATTCTACCCTTCACCCTTGTGACCATGACCTGTCAATGGTCACACCTTACCGATCACAGCTCTCACCTGGGCAGAGAATAGCAGAACAACACCTTTCAAAAACATCTCCTCCTCACTACACTAATCACTGTCGTATATCCCTGAAAGGAAAAAAATTATCACAATCTGCTTTATCGTCTAGTTCCCTAACCTATGTGTACACGTTTACTCACCTTTAGCCCTGCGTTGTATTTAATCCTATCAGCCCTCTGTTCGTGTGTCCTTCTTAATCTCAAAATGTACACAAACAGAGTCCATCAGTGTTCTTGTTCAGTTTCTCCCCTGTTCTCCACACCCCAATCGAATTCCACATCTCCCAGAGGACCTTGTTTACATATGCTGCTCAGTCTCAGACTTCCCCCCTTTCTGTGCTAACCAGCCTCAGCCGTAGCAACGTCATAGGCCAGACCACATGACTGTGATCCTGTCATATTTTGTCCTATGACTGTCCGTCCTCGGACTTACAGGTCAACGGCTCTCTTTGTCTAGAGACGTTCCTTAAATCTGCGTACCACATATTTCCCCGTAAGTCCAACTTGGCCTCCTCCCCTGGGGCTATGATGAAAGAGGGGTATGTCACAAGCGTCCCCTTCCCATATATCTGGCCATTTTCTCACCCTTGGATTGAAGAGAACAGGAAACAACTGAACATTATCCTATCGTGTTGCAACTAATGTACATATACTCATCTACTTTGCTCATCAATTATGGTCTCTGCTAATGTGTCGTCCATGCATTCTCTCCCCAGCCGAGCCTGTGAAGAGATAAGACACAACAAGCCTCGATTACATAACAACCAACACTTTTAAGAGAAAACCCCATTGACAAATATATACAAATGTGTAATGAACTACTTAGCTCTCCAGACATCTTGTTCTGAGTCCTGCCTCTCCAGCTTCACCCTTGGACGCCACACGTCCCTACCACTCAGATCATGAAAAAAATAATTGGAAAGGAAAGAAATAATTAAAACCAAATATTCCAGCAAACACATACTTCAATCACACACGTGGTAACCCACTTGTGAAACCTCCATGCATACCGAAAAAAGATTAAATGGAAGGAAAACAACTAAATTAAAGTCAAATACTATATCTGCACACACACAGCTCTATCACACACGTGGTGAAACACCACAAAGGACACACATGTACTAACACCTTATACACAGACTTCTAACATCTGACATACACTCACGCATCCATCACTCAAACTGAACAAAACAAACATGTACTTGCAAACATGACACATTAGTCAACACAGTCTCTCACACAGAAACCAACCAAACCATTCCACACACATGCATCAGTTGAAACACAACACACATATGTATCAATAAAATATCCCTACACACAATCCCACACATTCAGTCCATAAAAATCAAAAGCAGAAAGAGAGAAACAAAAAATTAAAACTCAAACATCCTATATCAAATTTGTTAATTGAGTCCCCATGTAGTGATTGAACATAAAACACATTGGAAAGGAATGAAATAAAATTTAAACTCAATCAGACTCTAATCTAACACACCTACTTCAATCACCTACCAAAATTAGGAAGACATGTAGACAAAAACAGATGACATCTACCACCACAGATAGTAGTGAAACACTACAAGGACCTCTCCATACCACAGACTATCACCCATCTCTGTATCACTCAACATATACTCATGCATACCCAACATACATCCATGCAATAAAACTATGACATCCAACATATAGCACTCAAACACAACAGAACAAACAGATACTTTCTTACACAACATGTATTAGTCAACATTACCTTACAAACAACGTTAGTCACTCTCCTGCCTGCACTCAACTTAAGCTGTAACTCAGTTCACACCAATTTCTGCTCCACTCCCCTCACTCAAAGAAAAGGCTGGCACCCCTTCACAACCTGAAGCCACCTTGGCCTGCCAGAGCCATGACACCTCCAAGTTATTCCCTTACCAAACAGTTATCATTCAAAAGTCATAACCCAAATGAATGATTTCCCTATTGATTTCTCACTCACACTCCAACTGTTTCCTGAATTTAGCTCAAACTATCTCACCTCCTGCTGCTCCTATCAACTCCATGTGGCCTTTGATCCCTATCACCACTGTATCTTCAACCCCCGCTCTGTGTTCCTGTCGTAAACCAGCTACTGTAAACAACAGCTGTCTGCCATCTCCCTTCCAACTGCTCCCCAGGCCCCAAAAATTATATCACCTGATCTCCCCCATTCTATGCATATCACAGAACAACACTTCTCCCCCCTCTGACTCTGTGACCTAGTCTAAGACATTTACCACCCCTTGTCCCTCATGAAGGCAGCCCCTCCTGAAAATCAACAAAGGGTTATACAACACACATTCTGCCTCCAGGTGCAATTTCAATTCCCCCAGAGCCAAAATTAACATACATTTGCTTTAGACACAGAACACATACAACCTTATAGTGCCTATCTCCACTATCAACACCCTACTTATGGAATGAAAACAATCACATTTATCAAATCATCACAACATCATAAACAGATCAACACAATCATTACTAAAAATGTCATTGTAATACAACAACCAATCTCACAACCATCAACTTCCAACAAGCCTTCATCATTAAATTATCACTCTATGATATAAAGACTTGTAGCAAACATAGCATTATTATTATAAACACAAACAGATTTAAAAATTACAATCTACTACAACATCAATTTATAAACACAAACACTCCATAAAAGGCCATTGTCCAAGAATAGCCCTATCTTAAACACAAGCTTCTAAAAATCGTTAGAAGTCCAACATCACAGTTGCAAACATTAAAAGCTTAAAATACTACTAAACTATCGCTTCCCCACTAAATTCAGACAAACACTTTTCCCCAAATAAACAAATGCCCTGTAGCACAGAAACAATCAACAAAGCATCACACAACACCACACAATATAAACGCATGAATTTACACACAATCATCCCATATAAACTATAGAAACATTTTACGACTTGCAGCGACACCCGAAATAACGCAAGTTCACCTTATTGTACCGGATTCACTCACATTCAGTCATAATCACAATTTCGTCACCTCCGCATCATAGCCGTCTAATAACAGGCGGCAGTGTTGGGGGCACAGAAGCGCAGAGCTTGCGATATGTTTCAGATGTACACTTATTGCAAATTTATTTAGTAGCACACATTATTCCAATCCTATGCATGCTGTAAGCAAGTTACTCCTAACCATGTACGTGTGTGGTAAGTGATCCTATATACTGCAGTTGTACTAATTGACATAATGTTCAAGTAAAGAATCCTAAGGAATGTACTAAAGCCCACCTTATCACCCACGCTTCGACAAACACTGAACCACGACCCATGACAGTTTACTTGCTATATACAGACACTCACAGCCCCAATCTTCCTGCCTTCCTGTGACGAACAAAGCAAATAAACTCACACAGATCGATTTCAGACATGGACAACGATCTCCAAGCTAATCCTATCGCGGCTCTAGCAGCTTCTCGGTCCTCTTCCCGCCTATTAGAAAACAGAGCCATCGAAACAAATACCCCCAAATATCGTTCTCCAAGAGTCCCCCCTATTAACAAACCTCTAGTTCCCCGTACACTCCATTAAATTTTAACCTAACCTAACCTATAGCACTCTCCACCATATTCCCCTCTGCACCCCCTAGTTGACCAACGTTAAAATGTCCCATTTTTGGATAAACACCTCTTTAACCTGCATTTACCCATTCCTGTCAAGGACCTAATAACATCACTCGAGTAAAACAACATTGCTTACTTGACAGTCCTAATGTATTTGTATTGTTTCTCCTAAATAACCTACTATTAAAAATGATGCATTTACTCACAGCAGTCAACTGGTGTATTCAAACTAGATATAAGCAACTGAAACCATTGCCTATGAATCTAACTCACTGTATTGTTTGTAGTAAAAACCCTGGAATCTCTCATTCCAGCATAATGCGTTAACATAAACACAAACAACCATTTAACGTGGGGCGCTTTTTCTCAACACTCGAGCCTTATAAACAAAACGTCTTACCTCAAAATCTGACTCTTGGTACTGAACCGACAGACGAATATTATATTAGCTCCCTTTGCCCGCCCTCACGATCTGAAAGTATCTGAGGATACTTCCTCTGCCCGTCCCGTACCGAATTGCCGCACTTTGTTTAATTTCTCGTTGCACTCGACCTCCAGCTTTTATTACAACAGACATTAATATTGGCTCCCGTTTACCCGCCCTCACTATCCGAAAGCCTGCAAAAACGTATATCAAACCTACCTGGAAATATTGCCCCGCTTCAGAGAGAGTGAGAGGGGCATTCCCACGCAGACACTCTCGGATATGAGGCTGGCAGGCAAAAGGCTTCACCCACCCTCACGATCTGAATGTGAGGCTGGCAGGCAAATAATTTTTACCCTAATCCGTATACATTATATCGGCTCCCTTCTGCCCGCCCTCATGATCTGAACGCGAGGCTGGCAGGCAGAAGGATTCACCCGCCCTCACGATCTGAACGTGAGGCTGGCAGGCAAATAATATTATTCACCCGCCCTCACAACCTGAACGTGAGGCTGGCAGGCAAATAATACTTACTCTAATCCATACAACTTTCCCTACAACCTAAACTCCCAAGGCATCGAAACACAGTGAAATACTGTCCTAGTAGCCCGCGAGTCAACTACGCCCTTAATCCCTAATTCTGTCCCTCAAGGCATCTACTGGATTTGCAAGACGCATGGTCGAGCATGTTTTATATTCTATACACTGCCGTCCCCCCCCTCACCCAGGCAGGCAGGCAACACGCTGCCTGCATTGACTGCTTTTTACCCCAAGTGAGGGGGTCGAAACAACCTCCTGCCGTGCACAACCACACAACCGCCAAAGCAAGCAGCCGCACAGCTGCAGGACAAAAAATGTGCCTCTTCATCGACGGACAGCCTATCTACACCGCCCCGTCCATCCCTGTATGCCGAACGATTCTCCTCTCTTGGCCCCACCCGACTACTCAACCAACCCCACCTATCATCTCTACTCAAAACAGCAAACACTGCAACTGTAACCCCTCTTAAGGAACGTACCAACCCCGGCTTTATCCTGCATGCCCCCAACGAGCAGGGGCCGCGCAGCACTGGGCAGCTGGCCATGCGCCAAGCCCACTGCACCTCGGGGCAGCGCAGAACGGGTCACGCGCACCAATTGTCGTAAATTATGTAAACCTATTAGGTTAATTACAGTATACACAGCTTACTAAATGAAGCGAGGAATGGTGAAATAGGCCTTCCCCCCAAATGAGATTGTAGTCCACAAGAGAGCTAGAATTTAACATTGCTTTATTGTCTGAGGCCAAAGTGGGAAGAGGATTAGACATACAGGGATTCATCTTTTAACAAATATTAATACATGGTTATAGATACTTTCACATTCCTGGAGCCCATCAAATTGGCTTTACACATCTAGTCAAACAAGTCTATACTCACATATTCACATGCTTGTCAATTGAAGATACTGTGCATTACATGGTTACCCATTACCAAAATCTGGTCCAGTGCATTGACCTTACATTAATCTAGACAACACAAACAGTTGTTATCATTCAGAATCACAATATTCCCAGATGTGACGGCGGAGGCCAGACCGGATGCCTGACCTCCCACCTAACACTTTTAGATCTGGTTTTTATACTCAATATGACATCACACACTGTCTGGCCTTGTCGGGCCAATCAAAAGTTACAACCAAGGCATTTGTCTCCCTCCTGGGCCTATCTTTCCAAATATGGTCATGTCATTTCACACCTGGCGTCCTGTGGCATCTGCTGGCCACATCATGAGAGGATGATCCCTCAAAGTAATTTCTTGTGTACTATTTGAATAATAAAACATTTCTAAGATGTATCTTTAATATAATGAATTATTTATATCCAGGATTAGAACAATGTATTAGTTTCCTATAGTTCAATACCAGACAGATATATAAGATAGCATAAAACGTTAGGTTATGACTATAACCAAGTTCTGTTAATAGTGGTGACGCTCGGCGTCACTCATGCACTGTCCTCGCACACGTGCACGCGCACTGAATAAAGACCACAATGTACCTTTAATCCCAATATTTGTCTGACCACACCCCTATCAGCTCACCTACATAAGCAGGTGTGTGGTCACCTGCTCTCCTCCTTCCCAAGCTTTCACCACAAGGTGAGATCAAGGGCTGCAGCGGCGTCGGATGCCGAGCGTCACCACTATTAACAGAACTTGGTTATAGTCATAACCTAACGTTCTGTATCATAGTCGGTTCCGCTCTGCGTCACTCATGCACATAGGGAGGCCGAGCGGAGCCACCGGCCGACAAATACACCCCGCTGAAGGCCCCCCACAACCATCAGAACAGGGAGGGCCGAGCCCCCCCGACCCTCCCTAATGGAGGGCACCCCCCCTATTTGAGGTTTCCCGGGAGGGCGACGGACCCGACCGTGCGAAGAGGCACTCAAGCAACTCAACGCACAGGGTGAGCAGACCGTGGCCTGACCCCACGACTACACACACGCACAACCCGCATGCCACCCGGGAACGAACGGAGGGAACAACCTCGTTACTGCCCCCAGAATCACGGGGTCAAGGGCAAACCCAACCCTGTGGCAAGGCCGTAGCAGCGGAGCGCAAAGGAAGGCCCAGACCCACCAAAGGGACTGGACCCCCTGGAATGGGGGCCCGGAGAAGTCCATGATGCCAGCATCAAGACCCCACCAGGTGGGCACTTAGTGACCCCGCCCCCCACATCGCCAGCGTATTCAGACAAAGGCCCCTCAGCCGAGCGGGCCCTGTCCCCCCAATAGTACACCGCCTGGCACACTGACCCTGCAGAACAGGCAGTCAGCATGGCCGTAAGCACACAAAAAAGGTTAACCAACGAAAGCAGGCAGCACACCGGGGAAAAACCAGGCAACAGACTGTTAACCCTAGCCTGGAGACTGCGGACGAGACAGGCGCCAGAGGGGACAGCTGAACACAGCCGCCCCGGCGGAAGGGGCGTATGCTGGCGTTGTTGCATGACCAAGCCTCCATTTAAAAAAAACCCACCCAGAGGGGTTGAGGCAGAGAAGGCTGACATGATTGGCAGACGTCATGAACGTGCAGGGGCACCCTCAACCGCTGAACCCGGGAGTTGACACTGCTCCAACACACCAGGGAATCAACCACCTTGGTGTTACCCAATGCGGTGGTTGTTCCTATAACCCCTCAAGAAAAAACACACCTGCAGGTATACACCGGCTATACCGCAGTACAAGTGTTTCAGTTTTCAAAAAAGGGTTAACCCAGGCCTACGGGTCGACGAAACATTACTTCGGACCGGGCCCGGCGATACGGGAAGCACAGGGTCACCAGAGGAGGTCAAAGACCACCCCAACAGGCCCCTCTTCGCCATGCGTGAGAGAGGAGCGAAAAAGAATGGAGAACCAGCCCCAAGCACACCGTACTTGGTATTCCCAGGCGGTCTCCCAACCAAGTACTAACCAGGACCAACCTGTGTAGCGGCCGAGATCTGACGAGATCGAGCATGTACAGGTTGGCATGGCCGTAAGCCATTACGACAGTGCTGAGTAAAAAATTTACCCAACCAGGGTCTCCATAGCGCTTAACCCTGTGACACCCGGACCGACCTGGCATTTTTCCCCCTGAAAAAAGCCCAAGTCCCTCAGGGTACCAGAACAGCAGATCTGCATCCCCGGCGGACAACGGGTTCAACTGATCCGGACCAGCGTGACCAGAACCAGTCCCGTGCCCTAACCACGCCGACATGCCTACTCCAGGAGAAGGGGCAGATATGCGTGTTGATCTTAAACATGAAAAGAAGGCGCCACCCAGACGTTCGGGGCGAACCGCGCCCGGTGGCCCACCCCCAGGGCGTGAGACCCCTCTACATATGTTCAGATCCATTCCGTCATCATCCCCCAGATATGAACGAGAATCCGTCGACAACCAAAACAGGTCGTCGGAAGAGGAAAAACCTCCATCCCAGTTGCTTTATAAAAACGCCGTTTTAACCCCAAGCAACCAAGGCGTGCCAGTCAGTCGCCTGATTACAGAACACCCCGAGCTAGCACTATGCGTGCGTCGGGACACAACCATATCAATGAACAGGCTATTTAGACCTGTCATTGAATCCCCAAGGCGCCCAGGGGAACGACAAGAGGGGTGTGATACTTCCTAACTCCAACTCTTTTTAAAAGAAAAGAAGGAAGCACCAACAGTATGTATCCCAGTCTACACGGCCGGGGGTAAATTTTTTTTACATTTTTACATTCCACCACCCTCCCATAGAGAGGAGACGGAAATCCCCAGAGAGACTTCCCACGCGAGCTGTACAGATTGAAAAGAATATATTGCACCTTGAGCCATGTAAAAGTTTGGTTGTAGGGCTCTCCGGGGAGGAGGCACTGAACCCATACACACTCAATAATCGAATTGAATCGAATACACACACAATAGAGTAGGACTCCTTCTTGAGGTTCCACTCACCTTATCAATCTGAGGAGGAGGCTCTGTACTCTGAGGAGGCTCCCTCACATGGAAGGAGAGTCCCAACTCACAGAAGGCCCGAATAGGAGCTTTGTGAGGAGGAGCCCTGACCACCCCCTGTTTTAAACAGATCCATCATATGGACCTGAACAGCACACGGAAGTCCTACCAACAGAGACGCGCACAGTGACGTACTCTATGGCGGGGGAATTTCTGAGGTGCACACGCCCAATATTCCAGGGCGTGGGACCAGGAAACTCCCTCCCCCCCCTGTAACGTGCCGAACCGCAACGTGACAGGAACCTTGAAGGACAGGTGGGTTTACCCCTGACCAACAGAAAAAAGGGGGAGGAAAGGTTACCAGGTCACCCCTTTACGACCCCACACCCATGATACGATGTAATGACAAAAAGAGAGTATGACACAGTCATAGTCAGCTCCATGAAGCGTCTAACAGCTTCACACAGCGCATGTGCTAACCTGCTATCTGATTTTTACTAAGGAAAAAACACAGAATAGAGAGGGCTCTCCAAGAGCCCCGGTACCAAATTTACACATGTGCTTCTGTGGCCAGCCCAACCCAGTTGTAGGTCACATGACACACACAACCCATCATCACCTACAAAAAATGGCAAAAACACTCTACAGAGGAACGCCGTTTTTCATAATGAGAGAATACCTAATTCTCGATTAGTATCGGCCACAGGATTTGCTAAGCACACACGAAAAGCGACCAAACAATCTTTTCTTTTAGGAAAATAAAGTTTCTCAAGCAGTTTTAGCACAACCTCAGCAATCAAGCTAAGGGTTACATTGTATCCCTACCACACAGTGACACAATGTAGTGTAACAACATGTCTGAGGAGGATGAAGAAGTCCCCCGGGAACTGGGGGGAAAACACAACCCTCCTACTTTACCCTTAATACAGCCAGTTGAACAGGTAAACCTGTTAATATGTGAACACACTGTTCATTGTCATTACAGGCTGAGAAAAGAATCATTCTTTACTCATATGTCACTAAGCATAGCTTTATAGGTTAGTTTAACCCCCTTAGTTGTGAGTACACAGTACATAAACACACATGATGTTTCTCAACACAACAAACCAGATCATTTTCACATCTGTAACAAACAACCCGATTTGCATGGAGAAGCTAAATACCAGTGACAAGACAATTCACACATAACTCGCATCGTATCCTAAATGTAGTGCAGCAACACTCGTTTTGGAAAACATCGTTATTTACAAAACATTTAGAAGGGAAAGCAAGAAGACGTGCTCAAGCTAACGTGTCCTAGCCTAGCCTAGGTAGGCCATAACTAGCACGCAAGCTAACGTTTCCTAGCCTAGTGATCACAACAGGCTAGCGCCGCAGCTAACAGCTGACTGGCTAACAGTAGGCCACCACTAGCACGTAAGCTAAGCAGCTATCACCTGAACTTGTACACAATGATATAACAATCACTCAGAGAGGCCGCCGTTCTGAAACCCTCCTCACTGTTTAAGAGAGAAGAGAAACAAGATGTTAACACATTTTTACAACGGTGATTTTACCAACACCCGACGGAGCCAGCACAATACCCAACTGGCCTGTAGCTGACTTGAACACAGATCTTCCGCTAACGAACATCCATGCCCATATTTCCTCGTGAGGGAATACTCTCATTTGCATTATGAAAGAAGGGGCCTCACGGTGACAGAGAAACAACCACTCGTCCAGAAAACACAGGGATCACCAGTGTTATTGGTCGTGGCCCACTAGTTAATTATAATGGGCTTCAGACCAAGGTCTTCCGCCGTCGCCTAAGAGGCTGAACAAAAGACCCTAGTCTGGGGCCGGTTTTCATAAACATTGTCAACTAGCCCCCATAGCACTAATAGACAAGTGGAGCTCGCCAGCAAAAACATAACTCACCAAACCTGGAACCCACCGCTTCTCACAACAGCGGCACGTCCTACAGTCCAGCTGTGCCTTTACCGCAACCAGCACACAACAAGGACTGCAGTTGGAAAGCATGTAGCGGCGCAAACTCCCAATACGAAAACCGGTGGAGGATTTTTAGAATGATCATCATCTTCCAGACACTCCAGTACGAAGACAATATCGCCGTATTTTCTCGAATATAGTGAGAGAGAAAATAAAGATATGATGTCAACGTATCTCGTTTTCCAACTCTTCTCCTACCATCACATCACGTCAAGTGGGGATCTACCGAGGCACTTCCTTGTGGTGAAAGCGAGAAAGGAGGAGAGCAGGTGACCACACACCTGCTTATGTAGGTGAGCTGATAGAGGTGTGGTCAGACAAATATTGGGATTAAAGGTACATTGTGGTCTTTATTCAGTGCGCGTGCACGTGTGCGAGGACAGTGCATGAGTGACGCCGAGCGGAACCGACTATGATACAGAACCTGTATTTACCAGACTGAACTAATGATATAGAGATTTGCAGATTATTTATATATAGTCAAGTTAGACCACGCTCACAAGTTCTCACACTGGGTGCTGTAATCCCATACAATTCAGTATATCAAAGCAGGGTAGCCGGACCAGCACTGACAGGTTCAATGTTTTTTAATGGCAGCCTGAATAAAAAGCAGACATGTTTCGGACAATGTCCTTCTTCAGTGGTATGGCTAGCACTGGAAATACATTCAAGGTGATGGTTAAATACACCTGGCAGGTAATTGACATGGCAGGAAATGACATCACAACACAGGTGTGCCTGTGCAATATGACCAAATGAATGACCTATCAAAATAGAGTCCAATCATAATTTATACATATATATAGATATATCTATATCTAACACCAATCTATATTATAAACAATACAATACAAAACAAAACAAAACAAAATTACCAGAAACTTGATAACATATAACATGCCCATTAATTTATAGGGCTGATTGAGCCACTTTACGTAATTAATTAATTAGTTTCAAATTATCCATTGGGCATCTTTGTGAAGCATGCCTCTAGTTTGGCAACAAACAACAACTTTAATCAGACCAGAAATAACAATGTAGGAGTAAGGAGGTTAAAGGAAACAGGTTAATACGTTCTCTTCATTCATTCCTCTAGGTTCGATGCAATTGAACAGGTGGATATAATAACATTCACGTTGCAACAGCAGCTTGTGTCTGTCTCCACCTCGTGCTGGCCTGAGTACTAACTCTAGTCCCATATATTTGAGATCGTTGACGGTATGTTTACACTTAGAGAAATGTCGAGCTACCGACGACTTGACATCTGAATTTCTCACAGCACATTTGTGTTCACTTATTCTTGATTTAAAGGCTCTCATTGTTTTGCCCACATAAGAAAAATTACAAGGACATTTTAACAAATACACCAGATTGGACGAATTACACGTAATCCGTCCTTTGACTGGGATATTTTACCCCGTTTTTGGATGTGCGAACAATTTATCTTTAATCATAACCTGGCACTGTACACAGGATTGGCAGGGAAAATTCCCATCTGGGATATTGGACATAAAATGAGAAGGTTTCTTTAAGGGCAAATCAGTTTTGACTAGGAGATTAGATAAATTCGCTTGTCTCTTGTAAAAATAGTTAGGCGAATGCTGAAACGCTGTCCCTATAAGAGGGTCGGACTGCAGAATATGCCAATGTTTATTGACAATACTCTGTGTGTCTCTCGTAATGGGGCTGTAAGTAGACACAACAGATACTTTGTCAGGTTTATCTTCTTTCTTTCTGGGGGTAAACAACGTGGCCCTATCGATATGCTTGGTTTTATTCAAGGCTTTGAGTGTCAAATCGGCACTGTATCGTCTCTCGTGGAAACTGCCACGGAGCACCTTTGCTTGTGCAATAAATGTATCGTCAGTATCACATATTCTCTTATAACGAAGTATTTGGCTATAAGGAAGACTGTTCTTCAAGGCTGGGGTGTGATAACTAGAATAATGCAAGAACGAGTTACGGTCTGTCTCATTTTTAAAAACCTCTGTGTGTAATGAGATGCCATCAAGGGCTTTCTTGATCAGAACATCGAGGAAGGGTAAATTATGCATATCAAACTTTAATGTAAACTTTATCGTTCTTCTACAGGAGTTCAGGTACTCAAGGAAGGCAAAAAGCTCAGATGATGAACCAGACCAAATAAAAAACAGATCGTCAATATAGCGCATATAAGATTTGACACATTTCTCAAACGGGTTATTATTAAAGATATGATCTACTTCATATTTGGACATATAAAGATTGGCTAGGTTCACAGCGGCTGGAGAGCCCATGCTGAGGCCTCTGTTTTGCAAATATTATTTATCTTGGAATCTAAAATAATTTCTAGTTAGAACTAGATCGGTTAAACTAACCAGCGCTTCTGTAGGGGGGAGTAATACTTCCCTCGAGTTTAAATAAAAACTCAGCGCGTCCAGCGCATCAGCATGTGGAATGCTGGGGTAAAGACTGACTACATCTATGGTAACTAGTAAGTCTGTAGGACTAATGTTGCAGGACGAGAGCCTTTTCAAAAAAGTAGTAGTATCCTTCAAGTAACCACGCTGAGAAGAGGCCAAATCCTTAATATGCGCATCAATGAACTGAGATCCTGTGTACAGTGCCAGGGTATGATTAAAGATAAATTGTTCGCACATCCAAAAACGGGGAAAAATATCCCAGTCAAAGGACGGATTATGTGTAATTCGTCCAATCTGGTGTATTTGTTAAAATGTCCTTGTAATTTTTCTTATGTGGGCAAAACAACGAGAGCCTTTAAATCAAGAATAAGTGTATCACCAACTGTCTCCCAAAACGCTCCTTATCAGCAGCTGAAACCCACTTTGCTCCAAAAGGTACACAAGGTTTTTGAATACTACTTGCTTTACACAGACACAATTGGCTCCTTGAAATGAATCCTTCCAAGTCAATTTACCATATGGTCTTTCAGGGAATGGCCCAGAACTCTGAACCGATCATACTAGGCTTTCATTTCTATTGTGTGTTGATCTCTAGAGGTTTTCCTGAAATGTAGATGTTAGTTCCAGTGGTGCTTCATATTTCTACTTTTCACAAATACTACGGACTCTGAGCATATCGGCCACATTCGTTATGAAACTGTTGCTTGAGGAATGAGAGCTTATTTATCAGTCCTCTCATCTTCTGAATTCTCATTTGCATTATCAATTTTTTTTTCTAAGATCTTTACTTTACTGGCACGCTGTCTTGTGGCTATTCCCAAATTACTTGCGGCACCTCATTTGCATGTAGCAGTTGATTTTCTTTTTAATTTGTTTTCGAAGAAGTAGCAGCAAAAAAACAACTACCTCTCCATAGAACAAGTTTTTGGTACTTTTGAACTCTGAAACTGATGAATTTGTTCTGAATGACGGAACAACAATAGCTGTTGACTACGGAGTCTTATTATACATTCACACCACACTACCACAGGCAACTCGATAATTGTCTGTGACCTGTAGATAACTAACTATCTGAGGACGATTGTGTCTGCGAGTTGGATGCAGTTGATTGATGTTGTTACTTGTTTGTCAGTAATTGATCACATACTAGTATTGCCAGTGCCGCTTGGGAGAAATGCGAGGCCCTGTGCAAGATTTAAACGCGAGGCCCCCCCCCTAAAGGTTTATAAAAAAAATAATAATAAAAAAACAGTCAACATATTCTTAAATAATAGCGCTGCCCGAGGCTGGGCATGATACAGTCAACATATAGCAAGAGAGAGAGAGAGAGAGAGAGAGAGAGAGAGAGAGAGAGAGAGAGAGAGAGAGAGAGAGAGAGCTCCCATTCTACAGTCAATATACAGTGTTATCGCTTTGTAACACTGTACAAATTTCTCCACAACACACATGTACAAGTGGCAGTAATGCAGAAAATCCAGCAAGGGAAGAAGCAGTGTAGAAAACAGGTGGGGTTTTTGCCTAGCAATGGGAATGCTCTGGCTGTACTGTGTAGATAGAAGTACACACTCTAGTGTTAATGTCTTTGTTTACAAGGCTTCAGGTATGGGTGCTCTGCTACAAACACAGTAGAGCAGCTGTGTGCACATCCAACCTGTTTTAGACCAGGTGCAGGATAAAACTAAATGTGACTGAAGGAAAAATTGCAATGAACTGACCGACACAATTGACAACTATAAGCAATGCAATGCTCAGAGAGAGAGAGAGAGAGAGAGAGAGAGAGA
This sequence comes from Notolepis coatsorum, assembly GCF_963971535.1. NCBI lineage: Eukaryota > Metazoa > Chordata > Actinopteri > Aulopiformes > Paralepididae > Notolepis > Notolepis coatsorum. The sequence goes on along the minus strand of NC_140184.1, from coordinate 67,584,254 downwards.
GAGAGAGAGAGAGAGAGAGAGAGAGAGAGAGAGAGAGAGAGAGAGAGATCTGTGATGATCCAGACAGAGAGAGTCTGTGGTCCAGAGAGAGAGAGATGAGTCTGTGGTCCAGACAGAGAGAGAGAGAGAGAGAGAGAGAGAGAGAGAGAGAGAGAGAGAGAGAGATGGGTCTGTGGTCCAGACAGAGAGAGAGAGAGAGAGATAAGCAAGACAGCTAAGATGAGCTCCTAAAGGATATTCAACTTTTAATGGAAGAACAAAACAGAAGGAAAAGATAACTTCACAAAGGCAACATGAACATACATAGATCAAAAAGGACAAAGATCAACACTTAAATCCAAAGAGAAGAGGGTCTATACCAGAGAAAACAAAGTAGCAAGGAGCCAACGGCCGACATCAGCTAAATAGGCTAACTGCAAATAGAGTAGCCAGGTACTGACACCAGGTACACACCGTTAGCTACGACAGCTAGCCGGCCCGTTTGGCTCAATATAACGTTAGCTACGTTAGCTAGCCGGCCCGCTTGGCTCAACATAACGTCTACGACAGCTAGCCGGCCCGCTAGCTCAACATAACGTTGGCTACGATAGTTAGCCGGCCCGCTAGCTCAACATAACATTAGCTACGATAGTTAGCCGGCCCGCTAGCTCAACATAACATTAGCTATGATAGCTAGCCGGCCCGCTAGCTCAAAATAAGGTTAGCTACGATAGCTAGCCGGCCCGCTGGCTCCACATAACGTTAGCCAACATAACGTTAGCCACGATAGCTAGCCGGCCCAAGAGAGAGAGAGAGAGAGATATCTCCACGGCGGGAATAGAATAGAGTGCATTAAAAACTCACCAAACGTCCAAGAGGATGGAGACAACCGCGTGGAGTTGTGCCGAATGACCGTCCTCTTCATCTTGGCATAACAATGCTGCATGCGCTCTCTCTAGGTTAGCTAACGCTAGTTAGCCTTTAGCTAAGCTACTAGCCGACATGGCTATCCCGACTGAACCACACGTTAGCACTCGATATTATAACATAGCTAAAGCTAACTAGCTGTCCCTGCCTTTAGCTAAGCCGATATGGCTAGCCTGACTGAACTTTCTAACATGCAACAACTTCAGTCCATCTGCCGAACGACCGTCCTCTTCGTCTTGGCTGGCATAACCTCCAATGCTGCACGCGCGAAATAGTCAGACGCAGCTGACGCACGCCGGCCGACTGTACACATGTAACCCCTCCCTTCGTTGAAACCCCCCCCTTCGTTGAAAGCCCCAGAGCTCCAATAGTGTATCTGCAGAGCCGCAGAGCCAGGAACAAGTCAGACACATTCTACAAACATGTCTAATGTGAAATATATAAGCATATAAGCAAAACTCGATTTTAGGTCTGTGATGAAAAAGGGCCTCGCGGGAAGGGGGGCCTCGCAGATTTTTTTAAAATAAAAATAAATAAAAAATAAAAAAAAGATAATAAATTAAAAAAAAAAAATTATTTTTTTTTTATTTTTTTTTTCGAGGCCCCCCTTCCCGCGAGGCCCTGTGCGACCGCACTGCTGGCACACCCCCTGAGGCGGCCCTGAGTATTGCTATACATGTGTATAGCATGTGTTATGTGTCCCTTATCACTACAACGTCAATGGCCATACAGCTAGCTCAAATGGGCTATTCAACGTTAGCATGTCACTGTGGTTGCTAGTGGTCTACACATAGTAAGCACTACTGTTACGCGGTCACACTTGTTCACCATCAGGACGGGACCTTTTAATCTTTTACGTTGTAAACATGAAGGCAACAGACAATGGTTTAATGCACAGGAAGTCTGATGTTGAATGACTGTAGATGGGAGGTTGGCAGAGCCTGCTGCTGTTCTGCCACTACTAGTGTATAATGGCAGTATTCTAATTTAGTGTATATACCCTACTACAATCCTGCACAATTGTACAGCCCTGTCCTATATTCTATTCCATTCTATTTTTTATTCTAATTTAGTTTATATATTCCATGTGATTGTATTCTACTTTAATTGTCTGTTAATGTTGATGCACAAAAAGACCAAGACAAATTCATTGTATGTGCAAGCTTACTTGGCAATAAAGACATTTCTGGTTCTGATTCTGATTCTTCTGATGAGCAGTAGAATGGAATGAGAATATTAAATAGAGGGAAATAGGGAGTTGGAAAAAGGGAAAGAGGCAAAAATGAAAGAAAAAAGAGAGAGAGAGAGAGAGAGAGAGAGAGAGAGAGAGAGAGAGAGAGAGAGAGAGAGAGAGAGAGAGAGAGAGAGAGAGAGAGAGAGAAGAAAAAAGGGGAGTGGGAGAGAAGGAGCAGCCTAGAAGAGGTTAGGACCCTGGCCTCGCCTGAACACTCTGAGGCTTTTAATCCAGGAACAAAGTCATTAAGGTTCACAGCTACAGAAGAGGCCAATTAAAGCAGAGCGTAGGCTTGCGTCTGGAGAAAGGCATCGTTTGCTGCAGGAGCCCATGCCTTTTATGGGACCGGTGGGAGCCCTCCCTCATGCACCCAGGGAATCAAAACGCCTGCCAGACATCTCTTGGAGATGGTTTGGAGATCTTTTTTTTTTCATTTTTTTTTATTTTATTATTTTTTCTTTTCTTCAAATTAATTCACTTTCGCCCAGGAATAGGCTAATGGTGGAAAGTGTGAAGATTGCTGTGGCTAGCCCAAGCCGTAGGAAAGAGTTTAATTATTATTATTATTCATGTTAAGTGCTCAAAGTTGAAAAAATTTAACAAAGACACCTTTATTATAATAAGTACACTGACAAAAAGAGGAAATCTGTACTCGGGACGCCTTTCTTTGTTCAAATGTCTTTAATGATTTTGTTATGTTAAGTAGTAATTTTTATGTAATATTTCCCCTCTAGATTTAAGTGAGTGCAACCAGCGATATTAATGGGCTTCCCTGACTAAATACTGCTAAATACTGCCTAACCGCTCCTAAAGTATTCTCTCTTGCTTCTCCTTACAGACATGGCCACACATGCTATGGAAATCCTCGGTTATCCCACACAAAGCCCCATTTTACTCCAATTAGCTGCAACGCTCATCTGCGTGTGCAGATTTAATACAGAGATAAAGTGAGGGCCAAGGGTTTTATCTAGGCCCTCTGCACTGAAATAATTGATATGATCACATTCTGCCAGATTAAAGGGTTTACCAGGGTATACTGTTAGCTTAAAGGAATGCATGAATACAAAGCCCAAGAATCACATTCCCCTGATTCCCCGTAGTCGACCAGTATCGACTTACGCTAGTGTGGCCTACACTGTGTAAAAAGTGTTAATGTTCTAGCAAAGTGAAATATGATTCACTTAAAATTCTTTGGTTCGTGTGAACTGCCATGACCCACAGAGAGTCACTTGTACTGCTCCTGTCAAATTCAGCACATCAGTCTAATGCGAACCAGTACTCGGTACCGATGTAATTCGTCCAGAGTTTGGTACCCAACTCTAGTCTTTAGTAACAATGAATCACAATCCATGTAAAGATAACCTTCCTGACAGACAGCGTTGCCCTGGCTGTGCCTTAGATGGTACTTCAAAACGTGTTGTTTCAGTTGAAGAACCGTCTATCACTGCAGTGTGCATGCATCTTGGTTTTAACCCAAAGGTCAGTGTGAATTTTTTTTATAATGAAATCTAATTTTCATTCTCATTGACTATATTCACATGGCGGCTATTTTCCTCTATGTCATGCTCAGGTTGGGGTGGAAAGGAATCCCAACCTGTGCATGACATGTGAGCAAAATGGCCACCGTGTGAATTGTATCAGTTCTCATTCTCATTCCTGATGTCAGAGAGATCAGGAAGGTAAACAGTTATGGGAGGGGGTTGAGGTCATAAAGGGTAATGTCATTAATGGCTTTAAAGATGCTATAGATCACATTCAGCCACTAGATGTCGCACTAGAGCACCAGCATGTCTTTTATCCAATCAGGTGCATTCCATGTGGAAAAATGGGAAGTAGGGAGGGGATATATGCATGCAATTTCTTTTTTTATTGATTCATCAATAATTATTTGGGGGAAAAGCAATACTTTTATTCCGCACTTTTGTAAAATGACTACATAAAAACGTTATCTATAGCACCTTATAACACCTTATCAACCTGTTAATATTGACACAGCCCTAATGTAAAGCAGGGGTGTAAAGTACTTGAGTAATTGTACTTCGTTACAATACTTACATACTGTTTTGGGGATTTGTACTTTACTCAAGTATTATTAGGTTTGTATACTTGTACTTTTACTCAATTACATTTCAGAGGAAAAAAACATACTTTTTTTAGTTTTACTCCTTACATTTAAAATGCAGACCTACAAAGTACAAAGTACAAATCTCACAGGTCCAACCATTTTAATTAGTATATTTGTTTATCTGGCCGAACTAACGTTAACATTATTAATCCTGCGGCCACTCTTTATTTAAAAACAGCCAATCAAATCCCCATCAATGGAAAATTAACCCGCCCATACAAATGCTGATTGGTCCTTGTGCAAGACTAGAAAGCGGGGATCTTTGATTAAACACCTGCTATCAGAAGAATAGACAGTCAGAGTGACAAGCTACAGAAGATGGCCACAAACGATAGTATGAGTGATGAAGAGGAGGAAACGGAACATTTGATTGCCCCGGAATAAAAAAACGTTTTTAATTTTCCTTTTTAGTACTTAAGTACATTTAAAAGTAGAAACTTTTTTACTTTTACTCAAGTGTGTTTTTAGCCAGGTACTCTGACTTTTACTTGAGTACGATTTTGAGACAGTAACCATACTTTCACTTAAGTATAATTTCTGGGTGCTTTTTACAGTCATTGGAAGGAGGCAGACAAGATCACAAACTGAAGGGAACAGGCTCCACTATTCCTGTTTGCAACACATTTCTAAACATCAGGGCATCAACTGGACTTGGACTTGAAGAGAAGGCAGTGACCGCAATTTATTTACAAGAAGCTACACATTAATCTTTTGACAACACGCATGAATTGAAAAACAACAACTGAAAACTGTAGTTAAAGCTCATTTACTTTGTCTACACAGGATATGTTATGTATCTTTTCAACAATTTTATATAACTTTTTTGTGCAAAAAACAAGTCCAAATCTAATTTGCATTATTTTCCACCACCTCTTTCTTCCCTTGTATTGTTTTTGGTTAAAAGGGGACCTATTGTGAAAATGACCTTTGATGAGTGTTTTGCAGTTTTTACAGAGGGGTTGTCCCAACACTGAGAACATTTTAAATATCTGCATTGTACATTTTCTGCAGTTCAATTGTGACAAGAACCCTCCCTCTTGAAACAAGCCACACCCCTTTAAGTAGGCCTAAGTGTTTCCTTCCCTTCCTGGCTACCCTGCACGCAAGAGTAAAAAATACGTTTACAAACTGGGAAGTAGAGTAGGTGAGCAGTATTCCTGGCTTTACAGTAAATAACCCATAAGTCCCCTCTTAAGGGAAGATTTAGGTCATGGTAACATTTGGTTGTTATGAAACAGCTTCCTTCTTGGTACGTGTTTTGTTGTTGAAAAGCAATACTCCTGATGGGGGCCTTGAGATTCGGTACCCCTCCCCAAGCATCTAACCTCCCTTGAAGGCACTTTGCACTTTAAGGTCTTGTAATGGATTTTACTGTTCACATTTTTGTACAATTTCCAACAAATTATCACACTCACACAAACTCACGCACGCACGCACACACACACACACACACACACACACACACACACACACACACACACACACACACACACACACACACACACACACGCACACACACAAACACACTTCTCTCTCTCTCTCTCTCTCTCTCTCTCTCTCTCTCTCTCTCTCTCTCTCTCTCTCTCTCTCTCTCTCTCTCTCTCTCTCTTGCTGAGAGGACTAGAGGTATTTCAGTTCATGACCAAAGGGAGGACAGAGCTTGAAGGAAAAGATAGAGATGGAGAGTAAATTCCACCAACAAGGATCCAGGAGAAGGTGGATGAGAGGAGCCAGCCGTGTTTCTCACCTAGCAAGGCCTCCCGAGCTCCTATTAATAATGAAACAGCTGACTGGTCTGTACAGATTTCACACGTCATGAAAATGGCTTTTTAGTTGCTGTTAGGCCTTTTACCTGTCTGCTAGGCTTACGCAGGTGCATGCGTTTGTACAGGGCTCACTGGGAATGCTCCCTCTTGGCTCTTTTTAGCAACTGTTGGAAGCTGGTGCTTGGTGTTGTACAGTGTGCGAGGAGATGGAGAGGAGAAGCCCGGCTAGTGCTCCCAAGGCAGCCCGACAAGGAGGCCAGACTCCAGCTTACTGACTCACAGACGTGCTGAGCTGGCAGAGTTTGAGGTATTGCAGACAGTGAGGGAACCCAGCGAGCCTAAAGCCTAGAGCACCCATGCATCGGAGGACGTGGTTCAAACTGGAAATGTATCAGTGTGTATTTTGTTTGTCTTCGCCCTCAAGTGCCTTTTCCAAGAAGAGAAAACAATGGATTTCTTTAGACAAAAATAAGAAGAGGATTTCTGATGATATTTGTGAATATCTTTGGCACATAGTGATAAATAGATGCAGACTAGATGCAGGCAAAAGGGGTAAAATGGAGGGAAAAACTTTTTAATTTAATCTTTAAAGCTGTTGGCTTGACTGATGTCAGAAAACCTTTTGAGTTTGATGCCTTTTTGGGTTTGTTCTGTTGTGGCATCAGAGTTGGCCAGCAGACAGCTAATACATTTTAAAATGTTTGCCGAGAATTTTTTGGCTGGTTGGAATTCATTTTCAGTTTAGAGGTTGTTGGGCACCTAGCAGGCCTCTCTGTCTCCATGTCAGCATGTACAAGCTTCACTCAACTTCCATACTGTATGAGTTGCACCAGCAGAAATGGCTCAATTATGTATGTATGGACCTCGGCTGACAGAGCGGTGGAACCAGGGGCATAATTATGGGGGGGGGGGGACACAGGGACATGTCCCCTGCATGTTTTCAGAAGGCAGTTATTGTCCCCTGCACTTTTTGACCGTCCAAATTTTTTTACACAATAATAAATGGTGCCGCGACGCGGCACTATAGGACCACACGGAAAACGGCTGCTTGTTCCATCTCTGAGCTCAGGTCTCTGATGACCTAAGCCATTGTCATGCAAAGACAGGTAGCCAGGTGAGCACCCGGCGAGGGACGAGTCGCATTTTTGTGTGCACGCGCTAAGTACCGACCACAGCTGTCTTTGCATAACAACAGCCATGTCGTCAGGTGTGCTCAAATACATAGCACCCCTCCCCTCAAAGTTTGCTGTGAAACTGTGAACGATGGTCTGTGTGATTGCCATGAAATGCAACAGGATTGCTTGGTGTCTGTGAAATATCTGTCTATGACCTTGTTGTATTTAAAAGCCTCTAGGCTGTTGTTTTATACATTGTAGATAATAAATAGCGCAATCTCTCTCTCTCTCTCTCGTTCCGAGACTCGTGCTGCGTTATGACTTGTCATAAGTGAATTGTATATAGAAACAACTCACCAAAATGTACTTGCAACTATACGCAGCAACCACCCTCCACCACTGACCACGCCCCCAAATGTGTCCCCTTCACATTGAAAACAAAATTACGCCCTTGGGTGGAATGGTGGACCGGGGACTGTTCTATTTCAGAGCCCCCCCCCCACCAGACACAATAGGCACCGCCGAGCCCATATCATGCTGGGTTTGGAACTGAACCACCATATTCTGCTGTCTGCCTGCCTGTGTGCCACTATCAGCAATGGTGATTGCTAGCTCTTTCTCTCACTCCCCATCCCAGAGCTCCTTTTATTCCTGTCTGCTTTTTTGTCCCTTTCTTTCTTTCTTTCTTTCTTTCTTTCTTTCTTTCTTTCTTTCTTTCTTTCTTTCTTTCTTTCTTTCTTTCTTTCTTTCTTTCTTTCTTTCTTTCTTTCTTTCTTTCTTTCTTTCTTTCTTTCTTTCTTTCTTTCTTTCTTTCTTTCTTTCTTTCTGTCTCTCTCTGTAGTCTGTGAGCTGGTATCAAGGTAATGATCCCGGTGTGTTGAGATTATGTATGTGTGCTGCACGGTATAATGGCCTGGCTTTTTATTACTTGCCGCATACTAATCCTGCGACTGAAGGAATGAGATGACACCTACAGGGAGCCGTGTGTGAGCTGCAGCCTCACATGAAGGAACGGCCATTAAAAATGATCAAAGAAATTACTGCACTCGTCTGCACAACACCGCTCTCACGCCTGGCTAGGTGTGCATCCCTCTGCCCTAACACGCACACGCACAAGCACACACGCACACACGCACGCACACACACACACACACACACACACACACACACACACACACACACACACACACACACACACACCAATTAGTATCTCCCTCTGATGGATATTGTCCAAGTGATCCTCTGTGGATATGCCCGGAGTGGAGTTGCCCAAGGCCTTTCTGCACTGACGCGCCCACGCTTTGCTCGTAGGAAATGGAGGATAAGCACTGGTTCAATTTTTTTTTTTTTTTTAACGTATCTCCACCACAAATCATTCATGGACACATTTACCACAAATATTTCCCAGTTGAATATTTAAAAATCGTAAAAAAAAAAAATTATCAACTTTTATTTATTTGATTAACAATCAATTGAAATTATCAGTGTTCTTAGTGTTAAACGGCAGTATCTTGGATATTATGGATTCACAACGCAGGTCCTTTGTGTGAACACGATAACTCAAATAGTTTTGAAGAGAATCTTTTCAGATTTGGTGTGAAGATTCATGCCCAGCAGAGGAAGAGCCATAGCCTACTAATTTTGGCGAACCCATGACCTTTGCTCAGGTCAAACTTTACATTTTTTAAATTAGTGTATCTCCTGACCTGACAGTCACAAACATTGTATACAGAGACGTGGCTCTGGATAAAAAATTGCCATGAGGACCTATGAAGTCCACCATATTGGATTTTTCACAGTTTTTAATAATACAAAATAGGGGAGAACGGGGGACGTTGTCACATGGGTAGGTTGTCACATTCATTATATTTCACCACCAGAGGGTCCTGTTTCCCATATTTTGGTATTTAAATATCCAGAATTGCGGTCAGAGTTCACCTACATTGTCATCTTTGGAGTGAAACAGCTGAACTTGAGGTGAGAGGACTTTTTGTGTTTTTCATGTCAATTTGTAAATATTCCACTCCTCAGTATTTTTCTTCTAGGCTTTTACACAATTGGTTTATAATGAAACAATTATTACCCTTAAAAAGTGTGAAGGGATAGCTATAGTTTAGATTGTTGTTAGCTAGCTAACTAGTTGTTAGATGGGGTTAGTCGTCACATTTTCTTTGGGGTTGGTTGTCACATGTTGTGTAGGCTATTATTGTTAGGCCAATTTATTGTGTTCTTATTTTGTTCTATAGGATGGCCTAAAGATGTGTTTCCTGTTTATGTTCATGTTAACACTTTAACTGCCGGAAGACGCTTTTAGGCGTCCTTCCCCGCCATGCTCAAGTTGCCGAGGATGCCGTAACTCGTCTTTGATATCAATATTTCAAAAATCTGTGATCGAAATCATATTTTCTTTCCGGAGCCCTGAGATGTACTTGTGAGCTCCCATCAACTGTTTAATGGTTCGAGAGCGCCATCGGCCAAGAGGGAGGGGCTCGCCAAACAGGAAGTGCTCATCCTATGTGCTCCGGGCACTCGCGATCGGTAGCCGGACTCCATCTCAACACACTGGATGATCAATCGCTCGCCCTAACTCAATAAACAACGTTATTTGGACGTATAGTATTATACAACCTGAAAATGGTTCATCTGGATAAACATCCCATAATCGAAAACGGTCTACACCACGCTGATCGTCCAACGGCGCGAGGAAGATACGGTAAGATTCAGCGTTATTTTTGAACGTGTTCGATATAAACTGCTCTGATGAACATATGACCCACACTAGATGAATGATATAACGCTGCCCACGGAATTATAAACGATCCCCCGCCCATCCGGTCATCATCAGATGATACGTAGAAACTTCTAGAAGTACGTCCAATTGAAATTTTTTATATCGCGCCGATTGCCATCAAACTGTATTTCATCATCAATATAATGCATTTGGGGCTATAGATCACGTTCTGGAGAAAGCTGCAGAAAGAGATGAAAACATACTTATACATTAGACCATATTTTACTATGAATATGTGAATGAAAAAGTTTAACGTTGCTACACAATGAACAATACATATAGGACTTTGAATGGGCCATAATAATGGCAATTTAGCAATAGAATTTAAAAAGTTATAGCCCTGCAAAGAAGGGGTACTTATCCATAGACAAATAGAGCTGGCAACCTATGGTATCATGAATTTAGCCTCAGGCAATCAAAGTGTTAAGATGCATTAAGTTATGTATTTGTCAACTTGTCAATGCAATTAAACTTTAAAATTTAGTTCTGCCTTCTTGTCTTCTTTTTAAGATTTTCCCATTAAAATACATGGTGACAACCAACCCCATGGTGTGTGACAACCATCCCCATGATGGGGTTGGTTGTCACAATGTGTCAGTGTCTTTGATAGGTGATTAACTATTTGTTACAATACGTTGGAAAATGAGAGGGATACACATTTCAAGCCAACATCTTAAGCTTCAATTTAATGTAGGAATGACTATTGAAAGATGTTTTGATGATGAGCAATTCACAGTAGAGTAAAAAGTGTGACAACTATCCCCGTTCTCCCTTACTACTTTTTTTCCCTACTCCCCCCTAGCCTGTTCACAGGATTGTGACAAAATTAGCTGTGTGGAATCTGGGGACTAACATCTTTAAATGTGTCATTGATAATTGATAAGCCAAACCTATGACCACCACATCTAATAGAATTTTGGAAAAACATATGGTAAACAGGAAGCAATGTGTTATCCCCCCCCCGCCCTATATTCCTCCTTATTTTGTGTTGTACCCAACCCCCCCCCACCCCAACCCACCCACCCAACCCCACCCCACCTACCTAACCTCCTCCAATGTACAGTTTCTACGTCAAATGTATATACACTCTTTTTCTGGACACTTTTTGTATCACAAACAGTACAGTATTTGCAAATCTGGTATGTCATAAATGTATAGATGTAGCAGTACTGTCTATCTGTATGTCGTGTGTGTCATATATGTTATGATGTATTGAAAATGGGGGACCCTGATGTAAACAAGACGAAAGTCTTTCTCTGGTCTGCATCCCCTTAACAATTGTATGTATTGAGCTGTACTGTACTGTACCCATTCTGCAATCTGTTAATACACTTTTCAATCAATCAATCAATCAATCAAATCAATCAATCAAAGGAGAATGGTCTTTAGTCTTAAATTTTGTCTCACATCCCCCAATTTAGTTGTTGTGCCAATTCCCCCCTGGTCACTGCGCTGCCCTACTGTCGGTCTGGGGAGGGTGTACTGTAGACAACTGTAACACTTCCTCCGGTCCTGGTCCTGTGGGACCAGGACCCAGACATTCACATTCACAACCTCCCATCAATAAACCTCAGAACATAACATTGCCAACCAGTGGGCTGATGCAGATCTGGCATCAGCTCACACACCAACTCATTATTGTTTATTGTCAGTTGTGTTTGTTGTGTGTATTATCTGTGTTGTTGTTGTTGTTGTTGTTGTTGTTGTTGTTGTTGTTGTTGTTGTTGTTGTTGTTGTCTCCACTGTGTTAGTCTTGTGTTCCCCTGTCTGTGGTTTGTAAATATGTGTTAGTCTGGTTGTTTAATTGTTATTGTTTTCCCAGTGTACTGTGTTCGGTTGGTTCTGTCTATCACACCTGTGTCCTGTTTCTAATTACCCTCTGTGTCTATCAGTGTCTTGTCAATTAGTCTGTGTATATAGTGTTGTCTGTCCTGCCCTCCTGTGCGCGATCATTGCTAAATGTTACCGTTGTATGTCAGTCGTGTTTTTGTCTTGTGAAAGTAAACTGTTCATCACCACGTCGACTTCTGTCTCATTATACTCTGCCACCTGGGTTCATCACCATGCCGAAGAAGCGTACTAATCGTAACAGAATGATCGCGCCTAACCTGAATCCGGCAGAGTGGAGAGACGGAGCGAGCTTCACGCTCGGGATCCTGGGCGCTTCCGTCCTGCGTGCCGACTAGGCGACCGCTCGGGGTCTGGCACCAGGGGACGCAGTGGCTGGGCCAGCGGCGCCGATGACATCGGGTGCTTGCGCCGCGGCCACCCCTGTGCTGGATCCCTGGGTGGGGAGTCGCCTGGCCCGCAGGGGAGCGTCGGGGAAGGGGCGCGGATCCCGACGCCACAGCCCCAGGGGAGGGGGTTCCCAGGACCGCAGGTCTTCCTCGCCGGCCTGGTCGAGGTCTTCTCCGCCCTGGGAGGTTCCAGAAGACGAGCCACCACCATGGCAGACCTGGAGGACGACGTCGGATTCCGCTGCCGGAGGGACCCCGGTTGGGGGTCCTGCACCGTGTCCTGCCGCCAGGGAGCCTCCGGTTCGGGGTTCGGCGGGGGGTCTCGCCACCGTGGAGACCCCAGCCCCAGGTCGCGCTCCGGAGCCGTCGCCTCTTCCCTCCATCCTTCCCTGCTCCAGCCCTCCTCGTCAGCCGCCTCCCCCCGATCCAGTTCCCGCGAGCCCCGTCCCTCGAACCCCCATCCTCCCCCCTCATCTTTTCGCTGATGCGGCTTCCATCCCCCCCACCCTCCCCGTTCCCGGGGGGCCTGATGGGTCGCCTGGGAGTCGACCTTCGAGGGTGGGGTACTGTAACACTTCCTCCGGTCCTGGTCCTGTGGGACCAGGACCCAGACATTCACATTCACAACCTCCCATCAATAAACCTCAGAACATAACATTGCCAACCGGTGGGCTGATGCAGATCTGGCATCAGCTCACACACCAACTCATTATTGTTTATTGTCAGTTGTGTGTATTATCTGTGTTGTTGTTGTTGTTGTTGTTGTTGTTGTTGTTGTTGTTGTTGTCTCCACTGTGTTAGTCTTGTGTTCCCCTGTCTGTGGTTTGTAAATATGTTTTAGTCTGGTTGTTTAATTGTTATTGTTTTCCCAGTGTACTGTGTTCGGTTGGTTCTGTCTATCACACCTGTGTCCTGTTTGTAATTACCCTCTGTGTCTATCAGTGTCTTGTCAATTAGTCTGTGTATATAGTGTTGTCTGTCCTGCCCTCCTGTCATTACTGCCCTCAGCAATGTCTGTCCTGATCATTGCTAAATGTTACCTTTGTATGTCAGTCATGTTTTTGTCTTGTGAAAGTAAACTGTTCATCACCACGTCGACTTCTGTCTCATTATACTCGGCCACCTGGGTTCATCACCATGCCGAAGAAGCGTACTAATCGTAACAGACTACATGCTGCCCTACTGTCGGTCTGGGGAGGGTGTAGACTACGACATGCTGCCCTACTGTCGGTCTGGGGAGGGTGTAGACTACCACCTACTGTCGGTCCCCCAGATCCCCTCCCCGCTAAACAGGCGACCTGACCGGCCAGTAGGAGTCATTGTTGCAACTACCAGGACACATACCCTACTGCAGGGGTTCTCAGACGTTTTCATACCGCGACTCCATTTTTTTGGCAACCCCACATGTGTATCGCGTAATTTCAACATGGAAATAATGAATATCAAAATAAAAGCACACGTTGTTGGAACTTGATCATGCATATTTATTAGCAAATGAAATTACAGCACAATGTTTTTTTCCCCCTTTTTTAACATAAAATTAGACAAACAATACAGTAACAGTAAAAATCTATGATAAATCACAGGACAATGACAGAAATAATAATAACAATAATGACAGTCCAGTAATTAAATCAAAATAAATGTAGATTAAAAGACATACAAATAATAAATACAATACAATACATGTGCTCTTGCTCGCTCTTCCTCACTCTTTCCTTCCCCTTCCCTCCCCCTCCACCCCCCCCCCCTCAGGACCCCTTCTTGGACTATACATCCACTATTCCATTTAACATCAGAAATTACAAGTTCATATGCTTCCCTTTATCTTCTCCACCACAGCTAACCAGATTGCTATGCTGGCTTCATTAACACCTAAAATTCGTGCAGTAGATATCTCTAGATAAATCACATCGAGATAGGTAAGAACCCATACTTTCCGGCACATTTTATCCGGTTGAATTGCAAAGGGCGCATTCTGGAACCATAAAGAATTATTGAGAAGAAACATAAGTTGGAAAACGAAAACCAGGGCCCTCATTCATCAACGTGTCTTACGCACAGATATGTGCTTAACCTGTGTGTACGACCATTTCTAAGCAAAGAGTGGGATTCATCAATTTCAACTTGAACTTGAGTTCGTGCTTATGTGTACGCACAGCTCGGAGCACACTTAGCTGACGCCCAGTGGTAGAATATATTATTACAACAATGAAATGAGCTTCTGTGCATTAGTTTCAACACTGGCATGTTCTGTATGAACCGTAATTCATTATAGTTCATTGTAAAATAGCAACAGTAGTGTAATTATGGTCAAAACCCTATAAATAGCATTTGGAATAATAGATCTTTCTCTCAGAATGAATGCAGCATGGTTTATATAGCGTTATCGGAATATACGGGGTGTACTGACTGACTGCGCTCCGCGTAGCTCAACTCGTTATTATTTTGCGCACACGGGAACGTTTTGATTATATTTAAAAGGCTTTACGTTAAACGAAACAAGTGGAATTTCGAAGCTGTAAGCAGAATACAAGTCATATGAACACCCACGATATAGTGTTCTTCCCCCTTTTTACTATATAAGAAAGAATAAAAAACGCATTGCAATGACACCAGGGTGTATGTGTATTACAAAACCCTTGCAATAATGTGTCTTAAATGAATGAAAAGCATACATGCTCTGGACACAGAGCATATCGTGTGGGTGATATGACTTGTATTATGCTTACAGAATTCCACGTATTTAGTTTTACAATGTCAAAGCCTTTTAATGTAAATCAAAACGTTCCCGTATTTCTGCAATCTATGTGCAAAATAATAACGAGTTGAGTTCTAACACAGAACATATTACATGCTGGTATGCTGATAGAGTAAACTATTATATGAATATGATATGATATAAGGTATACACTGGTCCGTCGCATACACTGGTATGCGCAAGTTACTGTTGCATAATGTAGGCTATGGCTGCTATTATATGTAATTCATATAGGCTACCTAATAGTATATGATTTTTAGAGGCATCTATTTTGTTGTCGGTAATACCGACAACAAAATAGATGCCTCTAAAAATCATATAGCCAATCGAACACAACTAATAAAGGCATTCATATTACAGCACGGTTATAATGACACACAACCAACGCCAAACAGTGGTCAACGAACGGTCTTTATTAGTATTTTGAGCTGTCCAGGCAGAATTGCAGCAATGGTCTTAGGGAGCCGTTGATATCTGACATCACCGTTTACAAGTCCGCCTTTTATTTATCCCATAACACGCGTTGTGTCTTCTTGGTTCGGCAGCAGTGAACAATCTCCGTGAAGTTTCTCAGAGTTCCGCTCGGGTCAGTCCATTATTTCACATTCCATGGGGGGTGTTTCATCACTTTCATGACCATATATGGATAATCATGCACGAGCATTGACGGTAGAACAAAGAGGTATTTATCAACACGGAGGAGCATAGGACCTGTGTACGCACGGTTGATGAATCCCAATATTTCTGTGCGTGCACTGATTCTAAATTCTGTGCTTACGTGTGGAAATAGAACATTTTCTACGCCACGTTGATGAATGAGGGCCCAGGATTTTGGAAACGTATGTTATGTCAGTCTTTTCAGTCAGTCTTTTCATACGGAGCAGAAGCATGGACGCTGAATCAAGAGGCAAAGAGGATGATAGACTCTTTTGAAATGTGGACGCCGAGGAAGATGCTGAAGATAACATGGAAGGATAAGATCAAGTATGAGGAGGTACTGAGAAGAGCGGATATGCAAGGAGGACAGCTGCTGGAGAGGTTGAAAAAGAGAAAGATGGAGTTGTGCGGGCATGTTCTGAGAGGATCCAGCGGGGAGATGTTCAAGAATGTGGTGATGGGGAAGGTGGATGGAAAGAGAGGAAGTGGAAGACCAAGAAGAGGCTGGGTAGACAACGTCTGTGATTGGAGCTGAGTGAGAGGCGGAGTCACAGAGTTGGAGAGAAGAAGTGGGGTCAGAATGGGTTGGAGAGTGATAGGCAACCTATCCTAGGAACCTAGGAACGAAGAAGCCACCTAATGATGATGAATCCAGCGTGACGCTATCAACTTTTTGGCAGCCATAAGACCGGACAAAATTAGTCTCTTTACATGTACAGAGGTTGATAGCTGAGAAACATCATTCAACAACAATACAGATGGCAGTATAGGTATGGTCAGAGATACAAATTCTGATAATTGAGTGGTTACTTTTTCCCAGAATATCTTAACAGGAGGGCATTCCCAATACATATGCATAAATGTACCAAGAGCACCGTTTAAACACAAGGAGCATCGATGGTCTTGTCTAAGCCCCATTAGGTGCAAACGTCTAGGAGTCAGGTAAGTCCTATGAACAAAATTAAGATTAATCTGTTGGTGATCCGGGTTGCGTGATGTTAGCCGAACGTTTGCCCAGACTTCATCCCAATCAAAATCTACTTCCAAGTTTGGGATATCCTTCCTCCAAACCGAGTCTAAGGGAAGGACATCATATGAGGACGTAAGTAAGTGACGATAAAAGTCAGAGACGAAGCCTCTCGATGTCTCCTTTTCATAAAATAATTTGTAAAATCTGTGGTGCTCAAGTGGAATCTTTAATGGGACTCCGTGAGCCTTTAAAGCTGCTCTTAATTGTAGATAGAAATAATGAGTGGAGCTGGTGAGGTTAAATTTGTTAGATATACCTTGATAACTGCAGAAACCATGGACATCGAATATATCCCCCAATGTATGTATACCTTTCTTTTCCCATGTAGGAAATCTGATAGGTTGTTGTGCAATAAGGAGTACATTGTTATTAAATAGGGTTTGTACACTTTTTCTGTGTGTCACGCCATATCCTGATCACATGTGTAATAAGAGGGCCAAATCTCAAGTTGCATTGCTTAATTGATAAGTTGGTGTACACTATATCCTGCAGTCTATGTGGTGCCACTATGTTATTACAGCACAATGTTGAATGAATATTATCAAACGGAATTGTTTCTGTATACACATTTATAAAACGATCGACTCGAGGCACATTTAGCCAAAATATGTTTTTTAAATGCGTTCACATGCGCTTTTCAAGAATAAACAAAAACGTGACTTAATGGGAAGGGTGTGCTTGTACATTTGAACATAGTTCCATGATACGTGGCTGCGTTGTGCTGAGTAAGAGGCGCAGATCCGCTTCTACTCTGAGGCGAGATCTGTATTTATTTTTTATTAATGTCAGAGCCAAGAATCCCGCTTCACAGAGGTATGTTGATGCAAACGGGACAAGCTTTCTCAGCGCAGCATTACACAGCACTGGGTAGTCGTTCCGGACTGATATCCAAAACTTTGCGAGGGCCTGTCCAGTGAACTTGACTTTCTGTTATGGTTTGTAACCGACCTCAAACGCAACGGCACAGACAGGTAGTTCAGAGTTAGCCAAATACTTGGGCGTATTTATTTACAGAGTCAAAAAAAGGGTAAAGTACTATAATCAAACAAACAGGGAGACTGCCTTCGGCAGAGTCATCTGCGGCTCTGCAGAATCCTCCTGGTGATAGCGGTGGGAAATTGGCATGTGACGTTGTAGCGGCTCTGCAGATACTCCCAGCCAAACTCAAGGTGGAAAACGGAGAGAGAGAGAGGTATCAGAAACAGTCCAACGAAACACAGAGGCAGTGTGGTTCCCTCCTCCCTTAGCTGTGTCCAGAACCAATTGACAGTGACAGTCTTCAGTGTTCCCCAAAACACACAACTTAGCTGAGTCAGTGCAAACAAAACGAAATCTTCAGTGTCTCTTCTAAAACACACAATCAGAATAATCCAGAGGGGTTTGGTTCCACTCACCCAAGCGCAACGCGTAAAGCGGGTAAAACGAGGAGCAGCTCCAAATGGGGAACAAGGTTCTCAACAGCGGTTCTCCACAGAAAGGTCCTGGAGAGAAAGTAGACCAGGAACAGCAACGGGGAAAAGCAGGCAAAAGCAGTTGTATTCCAAAACGACCCGACAACGATAGAAGGAAGGTCCACGTATATAAAGCCCTCTGGGGCGCTAATCACAAACTATGACAGCTGCGTGATGAAAGTGGCAATCGCTCAAAAAGCGTGTGGCGGGGAATGCACCAATCAGCACCCTACCTCAGGAGAGCGTGTGGCGGGGAACGAACCAAACCTCACAGTACCCCCCCCTCCACGGGAGCCACCCGGCGACCAGCCCGACCCGGCTCGCTCGAATGGGCACGATGGAAGTCGGTGATAAGGCTGGGATCCACGATGAGCCGGCGGGAGACTCAGCTCCGTTCCTCCGGGCCGTACCCCTCCCAGTCCACCAGGTACTGGAACCCCCGACCCCGGCGTCGAACGCCCATCAACCGGCGGACCTGCCACTGGGGGTGACCGTCCACCATCACGGGAGGAGGTGGTTCCGGAGCAGGAGGCATCAGGGGATTGAGAGAGACAGGCTTAACCCGGGACACATGGAAAACGGGGTGAATGTGCATGGACGCAGGAAGCTTAAGACTCACCGCCGCCGGACTGAGTACCTTCAGAACCTCAAAAGGACCGACGAACCGGGGGTTAAGCTTCTTGGCCGAGGACCGAAGCGGAAGGTCCCTTGCGGAAAGCCACACCCTCTGCCCAGGGTGGTACGTCGGCGCAGGGACTCGGCGCCGGTCAGCCCCACGACTGGCGCGCTCCGATGACCGGAGCAGCGCAGTCCTGGTGATCTCCCAGACCCGACGGCACCGGTCGAGGTGGTCCTGTACGGAGGGAACTACCACCTCCGACTCCTGTGCAGGGAAAAGAGGGGGTTGGTAGCCCAGGGATACCTCAAAGGGTGAGAGGCTGGTGGCGGAACTGACCATGGAGTTGATGGAGTACTCGACCCAGGGAAGGAAACGGCTCCAAGAAGCGGGTTTCTCGGCAGCCACACACCGAAGAGCAGACTCCACACTCTGGTTCATCCTCTCCGTTTGTCCGTTAGTTTGGGGATGATAACCAGAGGAAAGACTGACCGTTGCCCCCAATCCCTTGCAAAAAGCCCGCCATACCTGGGAAGTGAACTGGGGCCCCCGGTCCGAGACGACGTCCTGGGGAAACCCATGGAGGCGAAACACGTGGCGTGTCAGGAGGTCCGCCGTCTCGGCTGCCGAGGGAAGCTTGGGAAGGGCCACGAGGTGAACCCCCTTGCTGAACCGATCCACCAGGGTCAGTAGGCACGTGTTCCCCTGGGAAGAAGGAAGACCCGTGACGAAGTCCAACGCCACATGGGACCAAGGGCGGCTCGGAATGGGAAGCGGCAGCAATAGCCCGGAGGGTGCCTGGTGGGAGGCCTTGCTGCGGGCGCAGACTGCGCAGGCCAGTACGAACTCCTTGACGTCGTTCCTCATGGTGGGCCACCAGAATCGACGAGCCAGGAAGGAGAACGTGCGATGAACGCCTGGGTGGCAGGCGAACCGGCTGGTATGGCCCCACTGGAGGACCCGGGACCGGACTGAGTCGGGGACGAAGAGACGATGAACCGGTACATTGCCTGGAGCGCGATGGAAGCGTAGGGCACGCCTTACCACCCCCTCGATGCCCAAGGTGACTACTCCTACCACCCTGGCCTCTGGGAGGATGGGAGTCGGGTCCTCAGTGGTTGGAGCCCCCTTGGAGTGTAACCGGGACAGGGAGTCGGCCTTCGTGTTACGGTAACCAGGGCGAAACGTCAGCGAGAAGTCGAACCGACTGAGGAAGCTGGCCCATCTTGCCTGCCGGCCATTGAGGCGCTTGGAAGCACGGATGTACGTCAGGTTCTTGTGGTCCGTCCAAATGGTAAATGGCTCCTCGGCCCCCTCTAGCCAATGACGCCACTCCTCCAAGGCAGCCACAACCGCCAGCAGCTCCCGATTGCCGATGTCGTAGTTCTTCTCGGCAGGGAGGAAACGACACGAGTAGAAGGCGCACGGATGTACCTTCTGGTCCGTTGCCGACCGCTGGGATAAGATAGCTCCAAGTCCAGTATCCGAGGCGTCCACCTCTACGATGAACTGTCTCTTGGAGTCTGGATGGAGCAAGACCGGGGCGGAAGTGAACCTCTTCTTGAGGGAGCGGAATGCAGCACACGCCGCTGAGGACCAGTCGAACGGCAGGGCGGGAGAGGTCAGCCTGGTAAGTGGTTCCGCCACCTGACTGTAGTTCCGGATGAATCTTCGGTAGAAGTTGGCGAACCCGAGGAAGCTCTGTAACTCCTTCCGAGAGGTGGGTTCCGGCCACTCCTCCACAGCCCGGATCTTGCGAGGGTCAGCTCGGGTCAAGCCTCTCTCCACGATGAAGCCCAGGTAATCGACGGAGTCGGAGTGGAATCGGCACTTTTCTGCCTTGACGAAGAGCCGATTGTGGAGGAGGCGTTCCAGCACACGGCGGACATGCTGGATGTGTTCCTCGAGGGTCTTGGAGAAAATGAGGATGTCGTCTAGGTATACTACCACAAACTCCTCCAGCATGTCACGAAGGACATCGTTCATGAGCGCCTGGAATACCGCCGGAGCGTTGGTGAGGCCGAACGGCATTACCGGGTACTCGTAGTGGCCCCTGGGAGTCTTGAAGGCGGTCTTCCACTCATCGCCCTCTCGGATACGGACCAGATGGTAGGCACTCCTGAGGTCCAGCTTGGTAAAGTCGGTAGCCTGGGTGAGAGGCTCGAAGGTACAGTTCATGAGAGGAAGAGGGTACTTGTTCTTAATGGTGATCTCGTTGAGCTGGCGTTAGTCGATGCAGGGTCGAAGGTCTCCGTCCTTCTTCCCAACAAAGAAGAAACCAGCCGCCACAGGGGAGGAGGAAGGCCGAATGAGTCCTGCTTCCAAGGACTCAGAGATATATTGATCCATCGCTGCCTTCTCAGGGACGGTCAGACTGTAGAGGCGGCTGCCGGGAAGGGGAGCCCCTGAGCGGAGGTCGATGGCACAGTCGTAAGGCCGGTGAGGCGGAAGGGCCTGAGCCCTGGACTTACTGAAAACCTCCTCGAGGTCGTGGTACTCGGGGGGTATGGTCGAGAGGTCCGGAGGCGGCTCACAAACGGATCTCCGGGGCGAGGGACAGGACGCCGCCTGAAGACACTGGGCATGACAGGAGGAGCTCCACCCCCTGATGGTACCGGAGGACCAGGCGATGTGGGGCTCGTGCAGCGCGAGCCAGGGCCGGCCCAGGACTACTGGGACAAGAGGGGATCTGGTGATAAAAAACTGGAGTCTCTCAACGTGGTTACCAGCAATGGTGAGCAGGACAGGACAGGTGCGTTGAGTGATGTCAGCCAGGCGGTGTTGGTCCAATGCGAACACCTCCAATGGCCTCACGAGGTCCTCTAGTGGAATGTTGGCCCGGGTAGCAAACTCGAAGTCTAGGAAACTCTCGTCAGCACCCGAGTCAATGAGTGCCTCCACCGTGGCCCGTTGGTCCGCCCAGGCCAGGGTGACGCTCATCAGACGGCTAGGTGGTGCACGGCTCTGGGAACGAGAAAAACGACTCACCAGGATCTCCCGGGGTCCCGGAGAGCCTGGTCTTTTGGCCGGGTGGGGCAGTTGGAGATACGGTGTCCATCCCGACCGCAGTAGAGGCAAAGGCCGGACCTGAACCTTGCCTCCCGTTCAGCTTGGCTAAGATGTGAACGTCCCAGCTGCATGGGTTCCTCCCCGGGCACCGAACGGGAGGGGAAGGAACCACCAGTTGTGTTGGGAGCAGGGCGGACCGCAGTACCGTCACGAGTACGGGGGGTCTGGGGAACCTCTGGAGGTCCCGGTCGGGTTCTCTCACGTCTTCTCTCCTGGAGGCGTCCGTCGATGCGAATGGCGAGGCTGAATAGGTCCTCGAGGGACTCAGGTTCCTCACGGGTCGCAAGCTGGTCCCTGACAGCGTCGTTGAGCCCCCTCATGAAGGTGAGACGAAGCGCTTGATCGTTCCAACCGCTCTCCGTTGCCGCCAGTCTGAACTCCAGCACGTAGTCGGTGACCCCGCCACTGCCCTGCCGGAAGGTGCCCAACCGAGCTCCAGGGTCCTGGCCACGGGCTTGGTTGGCTCCCGAGGTGCGGGATCGGGAGGCGCGGGGCCTGCCACGGCTGCGGGTGATGCTCCGGCCGAGGCTCCTGTAGTAGGTGGGGTTACAAGCAAGGTGTTAACGGCTTCACTCAGCACTTGTAATTGGTGGAGAATATTAGTCTGCTGATTACCCTGGGCCGTCTGCAGGCTAGCCAGAGAGCCAAGGGACTCCTGAATAGGCAGGACCTGGTCTCGGAGCTCCTGTACAGCAGCCGCAGCCGCACCTAGCTGTAGGCTGTGGTCGTTGGTTAATTCAATCTGGACCGCCAACGCTGTTCTGACCCTGTCTGTGTCGGCTGAGGTCGTCATGGTCGGGTCGTAATGTTATGGTTTGTAACCGACCTCAAACGCAATGGCACAGACAGGTAGTTCAGAGTTTATTTATTTACAGAGTCAAAAAAAGGGTAAAGTACTATAATCAAACAAACAGGGAGACTGCCTTCGGCAGAGTCATCTGCGGCTCTGCAGAATCCTCCTGGTGATAGCGGTGGGAAATTGGCATGTGACGTTGTAGCGGTTCTGCAGATACTCCCAGCCAAACTCAAGGTGGAAAACGGAGAGAGAGAGAGGTATCAGAAACAGTCCAACGAAACACAGAGGCAGTGTGGTTCCCTCCTCCCTTAGCTGTGTCCAGAACCAATTGACAGTGACAGTCTTCAGTGTTCCCCAAAACACACAACTTAGCTGAGTCAGTGCAAACAAAACGAAATCTTCAGTGTCTCTTCTAAAACACACAATCAGAATAATCCAGAGGGGTTTGGTTCCACTCACCCAAGCGCAACGCGTAAAGCGGGTAAAACGAGGAGCAGCTCCAAACGGGGAACAAGGTTCTCAACAGCGGTTCTCCACAGAAAGGTCCTGGAGAGAAAGTAGACCAGGAACAGCAACGGGGAAAAGCAGGCAAAAGCAGTTGTATTCCAGAACGACCCGACAACGATAGAAGGAAGGTCCAGGTATATAAAGCCCTCTGGGGCGCTAATCACAAACTATGACAGCTGCGTGATGAAAGTGGCAATCGCTCAAAAAGCGTGTGGCGGGGAATGCACCAATCAGCACCCTACCTCAGGAGAGCGTGTGGCGGGGAACGAACCAAACCTCACACTTTCAGTAGCTCATCACAAGAAAGATCGATCAACGCCTCCTGCTCAGACAGTGGGAGGCCTGTTGCGTCATGTGCAATGAACGGATCTTGGATCCAGTTGTTCAAATTGTCCGTGCTCTTTCTTTCGGGGAAATAATTCCGAAATTGATCAATGAGCCCTTCTATGTGGCTACAGATGATGGGCTTCAAAGAGAAAGCAAACGGTTCCGTTTTAAATTCAGGATGCTTAGTTTCCAAGTGCAGCTGTAATTTACTTGGTTTACCCCTTTCACCGACGCACTACCAAAACGGTTAACCCTTTCACTGCCAATCAGCTTTATATGCTTGGCCTGGATAGTCCCCCCCCCCCCCCTAGAATTGCTTTAGTTACGAGACAGTGTTGATCACAAATATCTGAGTACACATTGACTCACAAAAGACCAGACGATATACCTGTGCAGGGCTGTCACGCATGCTCGCACATGCACGTCGTGGCACTTTGCGCTCCTCTGACTCACAAAAGACCAGACGTGGCCTCAGTGATTATACCTGTGCAGGATGTATGAGATGTGTATTGCAATACTGTGCCTCCGTTGATGCAGGGGCGAGACGTGGCAAACACACAGGGGCGAGACGTGGCATACACACAGCGGCCAGCTGGAAAAAACTATCTGAGTCGGGCTAGCGGATTTTCGCTTGATAATTTTTTTCTCTCTGTCTTAAATAACTATACACTACCACATTACATTAAATCCAAATGACACCATTATCTCTGTCTCGCCGCTCTCTTCATTTCTCTTTTCATTCCGCCGGCTCCATGTCTGCGAGTGTTTTGTAAGAAGAACTCTGATTGTATTGTTTCCATGTGGCAAATAAAACTCTGAATCTGAAATCTGAATCTGAAAAAACCTGTTTGTGCGTCTCTGTCCATTCTCCTCTGAAGCATGGCCGGTCTTTGAAGCTACACACAGTGTGAACCAGGCGGCTGCTCTTATCAGCGGGCCCTGTGTGTGTGTGTTGGCTAGCAGATGACATTTTACCGCTGGCAGCCCCACCGCTCGTCATAACATATTCACTCCCCTCCTAGCAGGGACTCACTGATAAATGCATTTTCATTTCCTATAGAGGCCGGCATAATGTGCCTTTACTTTGTTAAAATGGCAACCACTCCTTATAATATGCTGGTGGGATCAACACATGAACAAAATTATGAGGCGGGTCTCATTGATGGCAGAGACAAAAATAAAATCTCATTGAAATTGTAAATGATTGTTGTACTAGCATTATGGTTATTTTCTTCCTTCTTGGTTGTTATTCTATGGTTATTATTCTTTCTGTGGCACATGTAGGCTTTGTGAAGCTCAGAGTAGATGGTTATCGCGGGGATCCATTTTAGTAAAAAGATTCCTCCCCCTCCCTGTGCCCCCCCCCCCCCTCCCCCTACAGCAGTCCATTTTAGAGCCAGGCGGCTGCATGGTTTTGTGGGTAATTTTCACTGCCTTTTCATGTGTCGTAGGGCGAGGAATCCTCCTCCATTAGGCAGTGTCTTCTTGTGATGTATGATGTATGCAGAGAAAGGCAATCTGATGTTTATTCATGACTTTCAAGGCAATGCCTCTGCTAAGCCCTCTGATTTCCTTTTAAGGAACATAACTATGTGAGATTGAGACTTCAGCTTAAAGGCACACAGACCCATCCTGCAATCCTCTGTTTCTGTCTCACTCTCTTTCCTCTCTCATCCACCCCTCGTTTTCTTTTTTCTTCATCTTCTTATAAATTCTCCCCTGGTATCATTTCTGTCAGTGTTAATTTACTTGACCCTTAGAAAAAAAGAGATCACATAGAGTTATTTCCTTCTGATTTGGCTGGTCTGTCTGTCTCCACATCTCGCCTCTGCTTTGCTAAGGGCTTTGATGAAGAGATACATTTTGGACCGTTTTTCTAGGAGGCCAGCATGTTAATGAGGCACCATCACTGTGACACGTGCACACGCATACACTCGCACACACGCGCATGACATGATGTCCATAGTACCAGGGGGCCTTTATCTGCAGTCAACCCCCCCCCCCGACACTGCAAAGCTTACCTACACGTGGCTCTGAACCATCTCCCTCCACAGGACCAAGATATGAGTGAACTCAGCACAGTAAGCCTTCTGCTCAGCTGCTCCTCGGCTGTGGAATGAGGTTTTTAAAAGGGGTCTAAAAAGCATTTCTTTTTAACAAGGCATTTGCCTGAATTATTATTTTACTTTTATTTATAATTTTTTTTATTAATTGTTTTTATTCATTTAACTATTTTCCTTTATCTCCTGTATCACTTTGCGATTTTCACAAATGTAAAGTGCGGTACAAATTGAATTTATTATTATTATTATTATTATTAGTAAGCAGTAAACACAGTCGCAACTTAACGCCTGTTGGTAATTTTTATCTCCAAAACAAAAAAAAGTCCAATAAAAGTGAGCATCATTTGAAAAGTCGGTCCCTATTTGTCTTCTAAACGACTTTTTAATGACAATCAAGCCGGCTCCATCCGTCATAACAGCACAAGTCGGCGCGGTGCGTTGATGGGACTCCTCCTATGAACAAATGGTGTCTATTTATATTCCCAATGAGCAACGCTGCAATGGTACATGCATCATGTATGTAGGGGCCATTCTGCGGGAGAAGCTCCTGGAAATAAACCTTGCTACTGCGGTTGAGTCTCAGGGCTGCAGTGCTCACACTGTAGAGGTGTAACTGATTTGGACCCGATCATTAATGTATCTATATATTAAGAATTTGTCCAGATTCAAAGAATGGTGCTTCTGGTTTCCAAAGCCTTGTTTTTGGTTTCTTGTGTTTGTGGGTTGATAGAAATGTTGTAACATGATTGTATGAACTGGATCACAATATATTGCATCATATTATCAACCAAAATGTTATATTATCGTATAGCTTACGCTCTGCTCTATCCCTTATCAATCTAATACTGAATACATTTCTTCACATGTACACACCCATCCGCCTGGCCACACCCACATCCGCTCCTCTACATAAGCGGGGACGTGGCCATACTAACAGCTCCTTCCCTATTTTCACCACCGACAAGTGTCTGTATACACCACTTGAGTTTAGTGCCGAAATAGTTGTTGGAAAGGAGCTACGTGGACATTGTATCTTATTTTTCTCTCTCTTGCCAATTTACGAGAAAAGCTAAGACATAATGTTTGCACCTTCGGAGGGTTTGGACGCTCGCAACGTCACCCTTCACCAGCTTCACCATTGCAGCATCCTCCGTGCGTCGTGGGGCATCTCTGGCTCTGCGGTCGTGGCAGTCAGATATGCCCGGGCGGCGCCCGGTGGTGAGTTTGCCTCTCCGAGGGGCCGTTGAGCCTCCATCTCCCGTGAGAAGGCCTGGTTCCGGCCCTGGTTCCCCCGCCAGTGGACAGTCGGCAACAGCTCCTCTGGTGGCTGGGGATTTGCGACGCAGACTCTTCGCCTCTGCTCGCTCTCGTTGTAAGGCGGCGAGCAGCAGGGGCGAACGGCCAGGCTTTGATGTTGTGCTGGAGCCGGACGAGCGTATGGAGGAGGCGAGAGCTCTCTTGTTCGAAGCCCCAGTAGAGACGTATCACTCTCCCCCTTGGGGAGTGGCAGCATAGGCGGCGGGAGAGCTGGACATTAGAGTAGGCTATACATTTTTCCTTTTTCTTTTTTTGCTTGCACGCAAATGGTGCACGCAAACGGTGCTGTCCAGGTTCTGATTTCATACAATACACACACCCACTAGGCTACTACAGCGAGCCCCACTCATTTCATATATTGCAAATTAATTGTTCAAATGAAGACATCCAATATGATTAACCATTGTCTTACCTAAAACTCGATTCTTGTACCGGATCTCCTCTCTGGTAAACAAGAATACACTGAAGACTCTGGCAGGAGCACTCATTCAGGGGTACTACGACTATGCTTGCACCTCATGGTACCAAAGCACCTCAAAGGCGCTAAAAACAAAATTACAAACATCTCAAAACAAACTGGTCAGACTACTGCTTGACCTTACTCCTAGAACCCACCTCACCCCTGCCCACTTTGACAACCTAGGATGGCTTAGAGTAGACGACAGAGTACAGCAACTTGCAATGGGCCTGGTCTACAAGATACACTACACGACCAAGGTACCCATGTACATGTCAAAATACTTCCCAAAGGTCAGTGAATACCACGATCACAACACCAGAGGGAGCTCCTAAAAATCATGTTAAACCCAGATTCGGCTCAAATAAGGGACTAAACACGTTTCGCAATTATGCCACATCAATGTGGAACGCCCTACCCAAAGCTGTAAAGGAATGTGGATCACTACCCACTTTCAAAACCTCTCTCAAGGGACACCTACGGGAGACTGCAATTCAACACTGGCCCCTGTAAATATCCTAACCCAACCCCCTCCAATGTACAGTCATTTACCTAGTATGGTTTTGTCAATAGTCCAATGTACAATTTTGTTTGTTTGTACAGTGTCTCCCCCCCCCCTCAATGTACAGTTTTGCTTGTTTATACAGTGTGCCCCCCCCCCCCCAACCACCTCCAATGTAGATTACCCAGTATGGTTGTCAATATCCCAGTATACCCAACCCCCCCCCCACCCAACCTCCTCCAATGTACAGTTTCTACGTCAAATGTATATACTCCCTTTTCCTGACTCCTTCTGTATCACAAACAGTACTGTATTTGCAAATCTGGTATGTCATAAATGTATAGATGTAGCAGTACTGACTATCTGTATGTCATGTATGTCATATATGTCCTGATGAATTGAAAATGGGGGACCCTGATGTAAACAAGACAAAAGTCTTTCTCTGGTCTGCATCCCCTTAACAATTGTGTGTATTGAGCTGTACTGTATTGTACCCATTCTGCAATCTGTTAATAAAGTTTTCAATCAATCAATCAATCAACCTTAATGCAACAAAAAAAATTCGACATTTCGCGCATCAATGATCTTTTCTGCTTTAAGTTTGTCTGTGAGATCACTTTCAATGTGAAGCTGCTTTGAAAACAATGTACATAGTAGCTCTAAAAAGTTTCCATGATTTGATTAACTGACTCAGTCTCATCATGCCCTCGTAGAGCAAGCCCTTGGCCTCAGGTGATCCGTGTTATTCCCAGGCGGCATGTAACTTGGAATGGAGTTCCAGGTCTTGGCAGCTCTCACGGAGAGGGCTGATTTTCTAAATGTACTTGTCCTTAATGGAACAGCCAAGTCACCGGTACAACAGTTCTGGTGAACCTGGAGGTGAAAAATCGGAAAGTGGGGGTGGGGCTAGACCATGGAGGATTTTGAAGACCAGACTGGCATCGGTTAGTTTGATGATGCAGCGTGATTGGTTACTGCCTGCAGTCTGGAATGTTAAACGGCCACCACACCTACTGCCATTGACACCTTGGTTGGCCGACCCTTGCGTATTGTCACCACCGGGCTGCAGCAGCCCACATACACACAATATCTTAGCCTAGGCTGCCTATAATAATGCGCAGACTGGGGGCATGGTTACACTGGGGAATACAGCAAAGTTTTTTTTGCTGAATGATTACGTTTGCTGTCCAAGTAAAAAAGAAACGCCGTTTTGGCAGGAACACGCGTTGTCCTACTGGCAACGCTGAAAAGGTGTTTTTGTTTTGGATACTCGCCAAAACTCGCCGACAATGGTGCCATGTAATCTGCGTGAGCCGGATACGGAGCCGTTCTGCCCAATGCCCATGCGCAGTAGAGACCTGCACGGTTATTTCCAGTATTTACAGCAGAGCTGTCCCAAGTAGCTGTGGCTACCATGTGTTGTCAAGTTATTGTTATAAGGAGCCCAGTACAAGCTACAACAGTCTGCATTCCCTTAACAATTGTTTGTATTGAGCCGTATTGTATTGTACCCATTCTGCAATCTGTTAAATAAAGTTTACATCCATTCATTCTGCTAGCATTAACATTACCAAGCTGCTAGCCACAATGCTATACTGTTATAATGGCATATCCCAATCACGTTAGCACGTAAGCTAACAAACTTCGCTGCTAGCCACAATGCTATACTGTTATACTAACCAAGCATACACTCACCCACAATGGAATGTGTTCTGCGATAGACAATGCTGAAATGAAAGAACAGAGGACACTTTTTTTGCATTAAAATTATTTAATGCACTTCACCATTGAAGGTAAACTAACATGGACGGCATTCACATCACAGCATGAATAATATCACAATATTAAAAACAGAATGGTGTATCCTGAATAATATCACAATATTAACCACAGCATACTGGATTATCCTGAATAATATCACAATATTAAAGGCAGAATACTGGAGTACCCTGAATATTATCACAATATTAAAGACAGAATACTGGAGTACCCTGAATAATATCACAATATTAAAGACAGAATACTGGAGTACCCTGAATAATATCACAATATTAACCACAGCATAATGCAGATCTGACTGTCTATTCTTCTGCTAGCAGGTGTTTAATCAAAGATCCCCGCTTTCTAGTGTTGCACAAGGACCAATCAGCATGGGTATGGGCGGGTTCATTTTCCATTGATGGGGATTTGATTGGCTGTTTACCTGCGGTCGCAGGATTAATAGCGTTAACGTTAGTTCGGCCAGATAAACAATAAAAATATACTAATTAAAATGGTTGGACCTGTGAGATTTGTACTTTGTACTTTGTAGGTCTGCATTTTAAATGTAAGGAGTAAAAAGTATGTTTTTTTTGTCTGAAATGTAATGGAGTAAAAGTACAAAGTATACAAACCTAATAATACTCGAGTAAAGTACAAATCCCCCAAAACAGTACTTAAGTATTGTAACGAAGTACAATTACTCAAGTACTTTACACCCCTGGACGCGTCATATGGGGCCCATATCGGTGTCTTTTGGCCTACTTCTCGCTTGGAACGTTATCTGGGTTCTTGTTAGAATTAATTGATGTGTTTTGGGTCTCGACGTGTACATAGCGCTGGCCCTGGGTGCTTAAGTGTGGAACCACGCATGGGCTGGCGCGCCTTGGTTGCTCATTATAGAAACGGCGTTTTTTGTAGAGCAACTGGGATGGAGATTTTATCTCTTCCGAGCGCCAGTGTACTAGGTTAGTCTCGACGAATTCTCGCTCATCTCTGGGGGGAGATGACGGAGTAGATCAAAACATTGACGGAGGGGTCTCACGCCCATGGGGTGGGCCACCAGGCGCGGTGCGTTCATGTTCTGACCGTCTTGGTGGCGCCCTCTGTGATGTTTTAGATCGACACGCGTACCTACCCCCCTCTTAGGACTGGGGATGGTGGCGTGATTAGGACACGGGACTGGTTCTGGTCGCGCCGGACCAGGTCAGTTAACCCGTTGTCCGCCGTGGCGCAGATCTGCTGTTCTGGTACCCTGAAGGACTTTGTGGTTTTTTCGGGGGGAAAATGCCGGGTTGGCCCGGGCGTCGCAGGGTTTGATGTTATGGAGGTGTGTTTGTGATTACGTCACTACGAGTTATCCTTCGCAGTTGCTTGGTCCATATTGTGTTGTACCTTGCGCTGTGCTAAGGAGCCTGGTCCTTCTCCATTATTTTTCACCCCTCCCTTCCCCTGCTTGGCGGGGCTGGGAGGGAGCTGTCGAGGTGGTTCTATTGTACCCCTCTGGCATCCCTGTGTACGTCCAGGTCCGCCGGGCCCAGGTCCGGACTCGTTCTAGTCTACCTGTTGGCCTGGGTTAACCCCTTCTTGAAAACTGAAACGCTTGTACTAATAATAATAATAATAATAATAATAATAATAATAATAATAATAATAATGGATTGGATTTATATAACGCTCTTCGTGACACCCCAGTGACCCCAGAGCGCTTACAGAGTTCATTATTCGTTCATACACAGTCATACCGGTGGTGGTAAGCTACAATTGCAGCCAGAGCTGCCCTGAGGCAGACTCACAGAAGCGTGGCGAATAATCATCGCCTACGGCCCCTCCGACCACCACCAACATTCATTCACATGCATACACATTCATACAAGGCAAGTAGGTTAAGTGTCTTGCCCAAGGACACAACGGCAGTGGGATGGACATGGGCTTGAGCGGGATTCGAACCACCAACCCTTCGATCATTTGACGACCCGGTCTACCCCTGAGCCACGCCGCCCCACAACTGCCTGTATAGCCGGTGTATACGTGCAGTTGTGTTTCTGAGTTTTTTCTTGGGGGGGTTAAGGGAACAACCGCCTCATGTTATACTAAACATAGGGGGGTGGTTGGTTCCCCGGTGTGTTGGTAGCGGAGTCGACTCTCGGGTTTAGGCCGGGCTTGACCCTGTCTGCCTGCGAGTGTGCCCCCGCACTTTTCATGACGTCTGCCAATCGTGTCAGCCTTCTCTGCCTCTGCCTCTCTAGGGGGCCGGGTTTTGTGGAGGCTGCAACATGGTGCACAGCATACCGAACGCCCCTTCCGCCGGGGTGCTGTTCACAGTAGACCCCTTAGGCGCCTGTCTAGTCCGCAGTGCTCTGGGCACAGGTCGAGTTACGCTCTTGACCTGTTGCCAGGATTGAGGGATCAACCTCTTTGGGGATTGTCTCCCTGGTGCGCCGACTGGCCCCACAGTGTTGTGGGGGTCTGGCCTCTTTAGAGTGCTTCAGGGCGGCGTGCTGTAGGGGGGAAGGGCCTGCTCTTGGATTGGACCCTGTCCGATACGCTGGCGATGTGGGGGGTGATGTCACTAGTGACCGTCTGGTGGGGTCTCGATGCTACGGCATCGTTGGCCTCACCAGGCCCCCTTTCCGGGGGGTCCTGACCCTCAGGCTGTTCCTGGGGCTGGGTCCTCCTCCGCACTCCGCTGCTATGGCCTTGCCACGGGGTTGGGTTCTTGACCTTTGAACCTGTGATGTTAGGGGCTGTAACAGGTTTTTTTTCTTCCCGTTCGTTCCCTAGTGGTATGTGGGATGCACGCCTGAGTAGTCGCGGGTCCTTCTGTGTGAAGGTAAGTCCCACGATCTGCTCACCCTGTGCATTGAGTTGCTAAACCCTCTTCGCATAGTCGGATTCCCTCCCGTCCTCCTCTAGGGGGGTCCAGGGGGCTCGGGTCCTCCCCGGTTCTGATGGTTGTGGGGGGCCTCAGCGGGTACATTTGTTGAGCTTCCGCTCTGCTCAGCTCCTATGTTCCAATAGAGCAGAGCGTAAGCTATACGATAATATAACATACGGTTATCCTATAACCATAGTTATATGAGTATAGCGAGCGCTCTGCTCTGACTCACTGAGGACCCCGTGGTCTTCGCCTTCGGTGGTGAAAGACTTGGGAAGGAGCTGTTAGTATGGCCACGTCCCTGCTTATGTAGAGGAGCAGATGTGGGTGTGGCCAGGCGGATGGGTGTGTACATGTGAAGAAATTTATTCAGTATTAGATTGATAAGGGGTAGGGTTCCAATAGAGCAGAGCGCTCGCTATACTCATATAACTATGGTTATAGGATAACCGTATGTTATGATTGGGGGTGATGATGAAGGTGAGGAGAACACAGTTTGCAGACAAGGATGAAAGAGCCAAGACAGAGACGAAGGGTGATACTTAATGAAGGGAATTTTACTGAATCATAACCAAAATACAAAACAAACTAAAGGCACTGGCACTGGTTGCTAACATAACAACGAGGTGAAAACAAGAAAACGACAGGAGTAGACAGGCATGAACTCACTTGACAAAACACCAGGGAACACGGGCACGACACAGGGACAACGTGGAGACAATGCCGCCACAATAACCCAACCAACCAACAAGCAATAAATACTGACACTAATTAATAATGAAAAACAGCTGGGGAGAGACAGGCACTTAGAACAAAACAATAATCAAAACAACAGGAACAAGGACTAGGCTATACAAAACACAGGATCAGAATACCAACACAAAGAACAACCTAAACAGATAACACTTGTAACAAATAAACTAATTGCAACAACAGCATATTTTGTATGCAATCAGAGAGGATACTGACTGCATCATCTGCAGGTGAGCGCTAGATGGCGCCATGATACTACTGTCAATTCCTTGTGTGGGGTAGTGACTCTTATTGTTTATACTGTCCCAGACTTGGGCTGGTCTGGGAGTGTAACAGTACCTCCCCCCAAACGGGGGGCTTCCAGACCCCCGAAAACAGCGCCCGGACACGGGTGACGCAGGAAGCCGGGACCCTGGAAAAAACCGAGGGCGAGGACCCGGAGAACTGGGGCCGGGAGCCCGAGCAAAGAACCCAGGAGGGGCATAGCAGCCAGGGGGGCTGAAAACGGGTGCAGAGGCCCAGAGAGGGGGGGTGGGGATGGGGACAGAGACCCGGAGAGGGGGGGTGGGGACGGGAACAGAGGCCCGGAGAGGGGGGCTGGACCCGGGGACAGAGGCCCGGAGAGGGGAGGCAGGGAGAGAAACAGGGAGCCGGTCAGGAAGCCTGGAGCCAAGGACCGAGGGTAAGGACCCCGGAGCAGGATCCCAGACGGGGGACCCTCCAGCCGCCGGACTAGGGACCGGATCAGGAGAGCCGGAACGTAGGGGCGGTGGCGACGACCCCCGGAGTAGGACCCAGCGCAACCCCCGACGAAGACCACGGCGAAGACCACGGCGAAGACCACGGCGAGGACCACGGCGAGGACCAGGGCGCCGGTCACGCCGTGGGGCTGGACCAGACGGAGCGGCAGGACCAGTCGACGAGCCAGGACCAGTTAAGAAGCCGGGAGCCGCCGTAGCAGCCGGACCAGGTGTAGAGGCTGGGCAGGGCGTGGAGACCGGACCGGTCTTGGCGGCGAGGCATGGCGTAGGATCCGGAGATGAGGAGCCTGGAACCGGTGTAGCAGCCGGACCAGGCGTAGAGGCTGGGCAGGACATGGAAGCCGGAGGAGGAACGGTGACAGCCGTGGCTACGCCAACCGGAACCAGGCTGGCAGCGACGGCCAGAACATCTGTGGAGGGCTGGCTAGCCACAACGGCCACGCTAGTCTTCCGAGCCTTGCTTCTTCTCTGAGGTTTGTTAGCTGCAGAAGCTAAGCTAACGGACAGGGCTGTGCTAGCTGTGGACGTCTGGTTAGCTGCAGGAGCTAGGCTACCGGACGAGTCTGTGCTAGCCATTGAGGCCTGGTTAACTTCAGGAGCTAGGCTGACCGTGAGTCTTATGCTAGCTGGTTGAACCTGGCTAGCTGCAGAGCCTAAGCTAGCAGTGGAGACTGTGCTAGCTGGGGAGGCCTGGCTAGCTGCGGGGGCTAAGCTAGCAGACGGGTTGTGCTAACAATGGGGAACAGGTTAGCTGACGTAGCTACGCTAGCCATGGGAACCATACCTGGGGTTTGGTTGGTGGGTAGGGTAGTAGAGAGCGACCTAAACCCCTCCATGAGGGTAGAGACGTGGTCGGCCATAACCTGCATCGCTGGCTCCTGTGTCGGACTCTCCGTTGCGACCTGGTAATTATTTGTATTTTCAGGCTGTATCTGCGCCTATACAGCCTGAAAATACAAATAATTATTACCCTCATGTCATCATCACATACCGCAATATACTGAGCACACATTAGGAACAAACACATAATTCGAATGTAACGTTAGCGCCCACTACATCAAGTACGTCTACACAAAAAATAAGAGTTGTAGGTCGGAAATTATTAGATTTAAATAGATTTACCAACAAAAAAGGTGTTTAGCCTGCTGTATTAAGCCCAAGACCCTCTGATTAGTTTAACAAACCGATAAACCGGTGGTTTGGCTGCTCAGCATACAGCGTCCTGTATGCTTAGCCTTCAGACCCCCTCTAATATCATGAATTTGTCGAACACAGAGTATCTGATGCTCGCTCTGTCCTCCCTCGCAAGGTTGCTAGGCTTGGTGAGGGTTGCAGAGTCTATATTTTATTTAGCAAACAAACAATGATTAGATCATTAGATAATCATTTTATAGTCACTTCATAGTCACGTCATAGTCACTGATGAGTTTATCCAGTGCATTTGAAATACCACACTTGACAGATGTTGTTAATCCTAGGATGTAAATAACCGAATGTCTGCTGGCAGGATACCTCCTTCTTTGAGTAATAAATTACAAAATTCCGTCCATTTCACTCTCACTAGAGCGAAAATAGATTTCTTTACACATATACCATGATATACCCTGATATACCATGATAGACAACAGTTGATACTTTTGTTTGAGGATTTAAAAAAGCCTGGAAATACTGAATGCAGTATTTATGTCATGTCATAGCACCTTTGGCTATAAACAGCACAAGCAATTAATTAAATCTGTAATCAGGCTAACAGAGCAGTCTCCATCATGATTCATGACCTATGGGTCAGCCTGACTCAAGCTCCCAGAGACAGAAGACTAACGTTAGGTTATGACTATAACCAAGTTCTGTTAGTTAGGGGCGATGCTTGGCATCGCTACTGCACTATCTCGCGTACGTGCACGCGTACTGAATAAACCACAAATGTACCTCTAATACCAGTATTAGTCTGACCACACCCCTCATCAGCTTACCTTCATAAGCAGGTGTGTGGTCACCTGCTCTCCTCCTTCCCAAGCTTTCACCACAAGGTGAGGACAAGGGCTGCAGCGGCGTCCGATGCCAAGCATCGCCCCTAACTAACAGAACTTGGTTATAGTCATAACCTAACGTTCTGTATCGTTAGTGGCTTAGCTTGGCATCGCTACTGCACAAGGGAGGCCAAGCGGAGCCACTTGGCTGACAAATACACCCCGCTGACAGCCCCCCAAAACCATCAGAACAGGGAGGGCCGAGCCCCCCCGACCCCCCCTAATGGAGGGTAGCCCCCCTATTAGGGACGTCACGGGAGGGCGACGGACCCGACCGTGCGAAGAGGCACTCAAGCAACTCAACGCACAGGGTGAGCAGACCGTGGCTTGACCCCACGACTACACACACGCACAACCCGCATGCCACCCGGGAACGAACGGAGGAACAACCTCGTTACTGCCCCCAGAATCACGGGGTCAAGGGCAAACCCAACCCCGTGGCAAGGCCGTAGCAGCGGAGCACGAAGGAAGACCCAGACCCACCAAAAGGACTGGACTCCCTGGAATGGGGGCCCGGAGAAGTCCATGATGCCAGCATCAAGACCCCACCAGGTGGGCACGTAGTGCCCCGCCCCCCACATCGCCAGCGTATTCGGACAAAGGCCCCTCAGTTACTGCACCCGGTATTCCCAGGCGGAACCAACCAGGCCAGAACCTGCCCAGCTTCCGAGATCGGACGAGACCGGGCGTGTTCAGGTCGGTATGGCCGTAAGCCGAGCGGGCCCCGTCCCCCCAATAGTACACCGCCTGGCACACTGACCCTGCAGAATAGGCAGTCAGCATGGCCGTAAGCACACAAAAAAGGTTAACCAACGGAAGCAGGCAGCGCACCGGGGAAAAACCAGGCAACAGGCTGTTAACCCTAGCCTGGAGACTGCGGACGAGACAGGCGCCAGAGGGGACAGCTGAACACAGCCGCCCCGGCGGAAGGAGCGTAAGCTGGTGGTGTTGCATGACCAAGCCTCCATTTAACAACCCCCACCCAGAGGGGTCGAGGCAGAGAAGGCTGACACGATTGGCAGACGTCATGAACGTGCAGGGGCACCCTCAAACGGTGAACCCGGGAGTTGACACTGCTCCAACACACCAGGGAATCAACCACCTCGGTGTTACCCAATGCGGTGGTTGTTCCTATAACCCCTCAAGAAAAAACTCCAAAACACACCTGCGGGTATACACCGGCTATACCGCAGTACAAGTGTTTCAGTTTCCAAAAAGGGTTAACCCAGGCCTACGGGTCGCAAACATCACTTCGGACCGGGCCTGGCGGTACGGGAAGCACAGGGTCACCAGAGGAGGTCAAAAAACCACCCCCACAGGCCCCTCTTCGCCATGCGTGAGAGAGGAGCGAAAAATAATGGAGAACCAGCCCCTAAGCACACCGTACCTGGTATTCCCCGGCGGTCTCCCAACCAAGTACTAACCAGGACCAACCTGTGTAGCGGCCGAGATCCGACGAGATCGAGCGCGTACAGAATGGCATGGCTGTAAGCCATGACGACAGTGCTGAGTAAAAACATACCCAACCAGGGTCTCCATAGCGCTTAACCCTGTGACACCCAGACCGACCTGGCATTTTTCCCCCTGAAAAAAGCCCAAGTCCCTCAGGGTACCAGAACAGCAGATCTGCATCCCCGGCGGACAACGGGTTCAACTGATCTGGACCAGCGTGACCAGAACCAGTCCCGTGCCCTAACCACGCCGACATGCCTACTCCAGGAGAAGGGCAGATATGCGTGTTGATCTTAACATGAAAAGAAGGCGCCACCCAGACGTCGGGACGAACCGCGCCTGGTGGCCCACCCCAAGGGCGTGAGACCCCACTACATATGTTCAGATCCATCCCGTCATCATCCCCCAGACATGAACGAGAATCCGTCGACAACCCACCCAGGTCATGGGATGTGGTCGCCGGAAGAGGAAAAACCCCCATCTCAGTTGCTTTATAAAAACGCTGTTTCAACCACAAGCAACTAAGGCGTGCCAGTCAATCGCCTGTTTACAGCGAGCTAGCACTATACGTGCGTCGGGACACACCCCCATCAATGAACAGGCTATTTAGACCTGTCATTGAATCCCCAAGGCGCCCAGGGGAACGACAAGAGGGGTGTGACACTCCCTAACTCCAACACTTCTGGAATAGAAAGAAGGAAGCATCAACAGTATGTATCCCAGTCTACACAGCCGGGGTAAAAAATGTTCACATTTTTACATCCCACCACCCTCCCATAGGAAAGAGACGGGGATCCCCAGAGAGACTTCCCACGCGAGCTGTACAGATTGAAAAGAATATATTGCACCTTGTAAAATGCCATGTAAAAAACTGGTTTTAGGGCCTCCGGGGAAGAGGCACCGAACCCATACACACTCAATAAACGAATTGAATCGAATATACATACAATAGAAAAGGACCCTTCTAGAGGGTCCACTCACTTTGACAATCTGAGGAGGAAGGCTCTGTACTCTGATGGAGGCTTCCTCACATGGAAGAAGGAGTCCGAACTCACAGAAGGCCTGAGTAGGCGCTTGGTGAGGAGGAGCCCTGACCACCCCCCCTGAAAACAGATCCATCACATGGACCTGAACAGCACACGGAAGTCCTACCAACAGAGACGCGCGCGGTGACGTACTCTATGGCGGGGGAATTCCTGCGGTGCACACGCCCAATATACCAGGCCGTGGGACCAGGAACTCCCTCCCCCCCCCCCGTAACGTGCCGAACCGCCACGTGACGGGAACCTTGAAGGACAGGGGGTGTACCCCTGACCGACAGAACAATGGGGAGAGGAAAGGTTACCAGTTCACCCCTTTACGACCCCACACCCATGATACGACGTAACGACAAAAAGAGAATATGACACAGTCATAGTCAGCTCTATGAAGCGTTTCACAGCTCCACACAGCGCACGAGCTAACCTGCTATCTGATTTTTACTAAGGAAAAACACAGAATAGAGAGGGCTCTAAGAACCCCGGTCCAACATACACATGTGCTTCTGTGGCCAGTACAACCCAGTTGTAGGTCACATGACACACACAACCCATCATCACCTACAAAAAATGGCAAAAACACTCAACAGAGGAACGCCGTTTTTTTCACAATGAGAGAATACATCATTCTTGATTAGTATCGACCACAGGCCTTGCTAAGCACACATGACAGCAACCAAACCAATTTCCCTTTAGGAAATAAGTTTCTCCAGCAGATTTAGCACAACCTCAGCAATCAAGCTGAGAGTTACATCGTATCCCTACCACACAAAAGACACAATTAATGCACAACATGTCTGATAGGAGGTGATAAAGTCCCCAGGGAACCGGGGGGGGAAACACAATCCTCCTATTTTACCCTCAATACGGCCAGTTAAAACAGGAAAACCTGTTAATGTGTGAACTCACTGTTCATTGTCATTACAGTCTGAGAAAGAACATTCTTTTACTCACTCGTCACCAAGCATAGCTTCATAGGTTAGTTGCCTTAGTAGTGAGTACACGGTACACATAAACACCATGATGTTTCTCACACAACAACCAGATCAATACATCACGATCTGCACGGAGAAGCTAACTGCCAGTGACAAAAACAGCTCACACACAACCCGCAACGTATCTCAAATGCATTGCAACAACACACGTTTTGGGAAAAAACACCGTTATTCACAATACATTTAGCAAGGTAAAACCAGAAGACGTGTTATGAGGTCTGGCCAACCCCGTACCTGCCCGGAACGCAGATCAGCGAAGTGCAGTCACAAGCCACCGTAGAACACAGCCGTCCCGTGTTGTTCGATCCGGGCAGCGTCGCCGCTCCACCAGTCGCTACAGTCCTCTTTGTTGACGCAATCCCCGTCTAGGCTCAGGCAGGGTCGACGAACATCCCCTGTCAAGGATGACGTCGTGGTCAAGAGTGTAAAACATGTTAAAATCAAAGCACGTTCAACAGAATAGCATCAAGCTAACGGCTGCTCCAACCGTTCGGGTGCTATTGCTTCCGCTCGCGAGACGCCGATCTACGACGCACGCGATCAGGAGCGAGCTCCCGGCGGCGCGCGAGAAGCCAAGCTACCCCGCGCCAGGCCACCGACCGGCTAACCGTAAGCTATGAACATGTAAACAATGACATAACACTCACCCAGACAGGCCGCCGTTCTGAACCCTCCTCACTTTTTAAGAGAAAAGAGAAAACAAGACGTCAACACCGCTTCACAACGGTGATATTACCACGTCCGGCGGAATCAGCACAGTACCAACTGGCCTGTATAGCTGACTTTGAACATGAATCTGCCGCTATCGCACATTACATGCACATATCCCCTCGTGAAGGAATACTCTCATTTGGATATGAAAGATGGGGTCTTAACACGGTGACAGAGAGAATCCACTCGTCCAGAACACACAGGGATCACCAGTGTCAATGGTCGCGGCCCACTAGTTAAAACTATAATGGTCGCCAGACCAAGGCCTTCTGTCGCCTAGACGGCTAAACAAAGGACCCTAGCCTGGGGCCGGTTTCCATAAACTTTGTCAAGTAGCCCCCATAGCACTAACAGACAAGTGGAGCCCGCCAGCAAACACTACTCACCCAACCTGGAACGCACCGCTCCTCACAACAGCGGCATGTCCGACAGTTCAGCTGTGGCCTGACAGGTTTCACCCCAACAAACACAGCAAGGAACTGCAGTTGAGAAGCATGCAGCGGCGTGCTCCCAATACGAAAACCGGTGGAGGGTTTGTAGAATGATCATCATCTTCTAGACACTCCAGTACGAAGACAATATCGCCGTATTTTCTCGAAAATAGTGAGAGAGAAAATAAAGATATGATGTCAACGTATCCTTGTTTCCCAAGCTGTTCCTAATCCAATTTCTTCCATCATGGTGTCAAGTGTGGGGATCTACCGAGGCACCTCTTCCTTGTGGTGAAAGCGAGAAGGAGGAGAGCAGGTGACCACACACCTGCTTATGAAGGTAAGCTGATGAGGGGTGTGGTCAGACTAATACTGGTATTAGAGGTACATTTGTGGTTTATTCAGTACGCGTGCACGTACGCGAGATAGTGCAGTAGCGATGCCAAGCTAAGCCACTAACGATACAGAACTGAGTAACAAAGTCATATTTTACAAGACACTGTACCAACACAAAGAACCGTTTGTAATTGGCTTACCAGCACATATTGATTCCAATCAATTCCATCCCGCTTACCTCAGATGAAAGCAAGGCGTGGCCAGCGTTTTGAAAGATCATGATGGAGCTCGTAAAAGAACGCGGTCCAAGAGTTGAATAAAAGTAAAATAAAATACTTTTCAGGACTTGATCTCAGAGTTGTTTACACACATCTGCAACTGTCACTTAACCTTTTAACTGTCATTTGCTTCATACATACCTTGTCATTTTATTTGGTTGTTTGTTTTATGTCTTTGCGGAGCCCCTGTGCCTCAAATAGATCCCCTATCAGCTCTATCTTTAATCTTTCAAAATGTTCAGTTGCTATCGCTATCAGCTCTATCTTTAATTTTTCTAAATGTTCAGTTGCTATTGCATGCACTCATCTGTGTTTCACTACACACATGAGTGCATGCTTACCAACTGTTCGCCTGTTTTTACTGCAACACTACTATCACCGTCATCTAAGAAGGGAGATCCCCCCTTGAATGGCATTCTAAGATTTCTCTACTCCACATTGCCTGTGGTGCATTTTTTCCTATTGCTAGGTTTTTGTGAGTTTTTCCTTACCTTCGCGTGGGGTATGTCTGGGAGTGTTGCATTTATTTAAAAATGTTTGGACCTTATGGTGTTCTTGTTTTGTTCTTGACTTATTGTGATGTTTCTTCTTGACTTGTTTAAAGAAGACGTGTACGGCCCATGGGCATGGGGAAATTAACGTGTGTTGTCGGGCCTTACAAATAAATTTGATTTGATTGGATTTATGTGTGTTTTAATTATTTCCCTTACCTCTGTGATGTATGTATGTCTGTCTGTCTATCTTTTCCAATTTATTTATTTGTTTATTTATTTTCCCTGTTACCCTTCGAGAGGCCATTTACATTTAGTCATTTAGCTGACGCTTTTATCCAAAGCGACTTACGACAAGTCATCAGGAAGGGCACAACTCTATCAGCTGAGTAACAATGTTCATCAAAGTGTTGAGTGCTACAGTGTAGGTTAGTTTATTAGGACAAGTGCATGACAGCAAGGTTAGTTAGGGTTAGATTTATTTTATTTTTTATTTCAGATAATGGTTGAAGAAGTGCGTCTTTAGTCGACGGCGAAAGATTGGACTGGTTTCGGCTGTCCTAACTGGGGTGGGTAGTTCATTCCACCATTGTGGGGCAAGGACTGAGAAAAGGCTGGTTCTCCTTGATGACCCTCCCGGAGCTCGGATAGGACTGGGTCTTAGACGGCCAGAAGATGCAGAGCGTAGGGGTCTTGAGGGTGTGTAGTTAGAAACCATTGACCGGAGGTAGGCGGGAGCGTTTCCCTTTGCCGCACGGTATGCCAGGTCGAGGGCTTTGAAGCAGATTCGTGCAGCAATGGGGAGCCAGTGCAGGTCCCTAAGAAGTGGGGTGACATGGGCCGACTTCGGTAGGTTTTAGATCAGGCGGGCCGCTGCGTTCTGAATGAGTTGAAGAGGCTTGGTGGCAGTGGCCGGGAGGCCAGCAAGCAGTGCGTATAGCAGTAGTCGAGGCGAGAGATGACTGTTGATTAGACGAGGAGTTGGGTGGCTTCTTTTGTCAGGAAGGGGCGGATCCTTCTGACGTTGCTCAGGAGGAATCTGCAGGAATCTGCATGTCCTCTCACTAGGCCGAATTTGTTCCTAATTGACCTGCCTGGTTAAATAAAGGTTAAATAAAGAATTAAATATTATATGCTACTGAATGGAATGGTATCAGAGCAAAATTGTAGTATAGCCAACTTTAGAATCATTGCCCTAAACATTTAAATCATATGTAAAGTTTACACCCCTGGTTGCCTGTCACTAGTAGTATAACTGCTGATTAAAAACAAATATATATATATATTTTTTAGTATTATTATTATTACTAGTAGTATTGATTGGATGCCTGAATGAGCCCCATTGTGGTGTCAAGACCCCACACAGAAAAGGGAGGGAGTATGGAAACACTAAAGCACTAAGCTCTTTTCAAAAAAAAGAAAATGTTTTTGACATGTGCTATTGACAGTCCCCTGACTCCATCATCCTGTGTTTGATTTGAGTAGCTTAGGGATATTAACATGATCCCTGCTTTATATTTTGGACTGGCTTTGAGACGCGCTGGAGTGCGAGGGAGGCAAGTGACTCCCTTTTGTGCTTAACATATGTAATGCCGCGCTAATCAACATGCGCTCCGGCCTTGAGCCGTGCATACACTGAACTGATATGATAAATAATGCAAATGTGGCAATTGCTGCAAATGCCAACGAGAGCGAGAGGTAGCATGGAGGGAGAGGGCAAGAGAGCGAGGGAGCAGAAAGCGGAGGACGAGAGAGAGGGAGAGCTGGCGTAACCGACTTGATTGTTGTGCTGTCAAGTTGATTTGCATGAAAAAGGGTGGCCTAATTAGAGCACTTAGCGGCAACATCCTGATAATACAGAGCAGGATTACTAAAGGCACGGAGGAGCTCCGAGCGGAAGGATTTCCTGGGTGTCTTGAGACATGCAACGCCACCTTCTGCAGCAGTATCTCCCCCTACCTCCTCCTGTCTTGCATGACATATCACACACACACACACACACACACACACACACACACACACACACACACACACACACACACACACACACACACACACACACACACAGACAGACAGACAGACAGACAGACAGACAGACAGACAGACAGACAGACAGACAGACAGACAGACAGACAGACAGACAGACAGACAGACAGACAGACAGACAGACAGACAGACAGACACACACACACACACACCTTGCTGCCTCAGCATCCAGTGTAAGTAAGTCAGACAACCATATTTATGTGCAGTTATCCCAGAGCTCCACCATAAAACACCTCTGAGTCATTTTTGATTCCTCCCTCTCATTTAATGTACATATAAAAAATGTCACCAAAATTGCAT
Organism: Notolepis coatsorum; assembly: GCF_963971535.1. NCBI lineage: Eukaryota > Metazoa > Chordata > Actinopteri > Aulopiformes > Paralepididae > Notolepis > Notolepis coatsorum. The sequence continues at coordinate 67,540,270 of NC_140184.1, read as the reverse complement.
TCTTCCATCTTCGTACATATTCGTAATATCGCAAAAATTCGCCCCATTTTAACTCTGGCTGATGCTGAAACCCTGATTCCTGCTTTTGTCTCATCACGTCTGGACTACTGTAATGCACTTTTTTCAGGCCTACCTAATTCAAGCATCAAAAATCTTCAACTCGTGCAAAATGCGGCTGCACGGATACTAACTAGAACTAGAAAATTTGATCACATCACACCAGTTTTGTCTGCCCTACACTGGCTTCCTATTCAAGCCCGATCTGACTTTAAAGTGCTACTCCTCACCTACAAAATTTTAAATGGGCTTGCACCGCTCTATCTATCCGATCTCATCTCCCGATACTCGCCCGCTCGTGCTCTGCGCTCACAAAATGCGGGGCTTCTATCGATTCCTAGGGTTAAAAAGAAATCCGCCGGCCACAAAGCCTTTGTCTACCGCGCTCCCTACCTGTGGAACAAATTACCTGCCGTCATCAGGGGCGCCTGCTCTGTCGAAGCTTTTAAATCCCTGCTTAATCTTTTCTCTCTCTCTCTCGGGGACTGACCTTTAGATTAATCTGTCTAGTTTAGTTAGGAAGTTTATTTTCCCCCATGTCTGCTTTTTTGCAGCACCACAAACATGGGAACTCTCTAACTCCTCCCCCCCCCTTCCCCCCCTCCCTGATTTGATTTGATTTGATTTTAGTTACACTGGGTAGTTGTAGTGAGAGGGAGGATATAAAGTGCTGTGGAGGGTCAGGAGTGTGGCGGTGAGTAAGGTGGTGGTGGTGCTGCTGATGGTGGTGGTGGTGATGGTGGTGCTGCTGGTGGTGGTGGTACTGCTGCTGCTGCTGGTGGTGGTGGTGGTGGTGGTACTGCTGCTGCTGCTGGTGGTACTGCTGCTGGTGATGGTGGTGGTACTGCTGCTGGTGATGGTGGTGGTACTGCTGCTGATGGTGGTGGTACTGCTGCTGTTGGTGGTGGTACTGCTGCTGCTGGTGGTGGTACTGCTGCTGGTGATGGTGGTGGTACTGCTGCTGGTGATGGTGGTGGTACTGCTGCTGATGGTGGTGGTACTGCTGCTGCTGGTGGTGGTACTGCTGCTGCTGGTGGTGGTACTGCTGCTGCTGCTGGTGGTGGTACTGCTGCTGCTGGTGGTGGTACTGCTGCTGCTGCTGGTGGTGGTACTGCTGCTGATGGTGGTGGTACTGCTGCTGCTGCTGGTGGTGGTACTGCTGCTGCTGGTGGTGGTACTGCTGCTGCTGCTGCTGGTGGTGGTACTGCTGCTGCTGGTGGTGGTGGTACTGCTGCTGCTGCTGGTGGTGGTACTGCTGCTGATGGTGGTGGTACTGCTGCTGCTGCTGGTGGTGGTACTGCTGCTGATGGTGGTGGTACTGCTGCTGCTGCTGGTGGTGGTACTGCTGCTGCTGGTGGTGGTACTGCTGCTGCTGCTGGTGGTGGTACTGCTGCTGCTGCTGGTGGTGGTACTGCTGCTGCTGCTGGTGGTGGTACTGCTGCTGATGGTGGTGGTACTGCTGCTGGTGATGGTGGTGGTACTGCTGCTGCTGGTGGTGGTACTGCTGCTGGTGGTGGTGGTGGTACTGCTGGTGGTGGTGGTGGTGGTGGTACTGCTGCTGGTGGTGATGGTGGTGGTACTGCTGCTGCTGCTGGTGATGGTGGTGGTACTGCTACTGGTGGTGGTACCGCTACTGGTGGTGGTGGTGGTACTGCTACTGGTGGTGGTAGTGGTACTGCTACTGGTGGTGGTACCGCTACTGGTGGTGGTGGTGGTACTGCTACTGGTGGTGGTGGTGGTGGTGATGGTACTGCTACTGGTGATGGTGGTGGTACTGCTACTGGTGGTGGTGGTGGTGGTACTGCTACTGGTGGTGGTGGTGGTGGTACTGCTACTGGTGGTGGTGGTACTGCTACTGGTGGTGGTGGTGGTGGTACTGCTACTGGTGGTGGTGGTGGTGGTACTGCTACTGGTGGTGGTGGTGGTGGTACTGCTACTGGTGGTGGTGGTGGTGGTGGTACTGCTACTGCTGCTGGTGGTGGTGGTGGTGGTGGTACTGCTACTGGTGGTGGTGGTGGTGGTACTGCTACTGGTGGTGGTGGTGGTACTGCTACTGGTGGTGGTGGTGGTGGTACTGCTACTGGTGGTGGTGGTAGTGGTACTGCTACTGGTGGTGGTGGTGGTGGTACTGCTACTGGTGGTGGTGGTAGTGGTACTGCTACTGGTGGTGGTGGTGGTGGTGGTACTGCTACTGGTGGTGGTGGTACTGCTACTGGTGGTGGTGGTACTGCTACTGGTGGTGGTGGTGGTGGTACTGCTACTGGTGGTGGTGGTGGTGGTGGTACTGCTACTGGTGGTGGTGGTGGTGGTACTGCTACTGGTGGTGGTGGTAGTGGTACTGCTACTGGTGGTGGTGGTGGTGGTGGTACTGCTACTGGTGGTGGTGGTACTGCTACTGGTGGTGGTGGTACTGCTACTGGTGGTGGTGGTGGTGGTACTGCTACTGGTGGTGGTGGTGGTGGTACTGCTACTGGTGGTGGTGGTGGTGGTGGTGGTGGTGGTACTGCTACTGGTGGTGGTGGTGGTGGTACTGCTACTGGTGGTGGTGGTGGTGGTACTGCTACTGGTGGTGGTGGTGGTGGTGGTACTGCTACTGGTGGTGGTGGTGGTGGTACTGCTACTGGTGGTGGTGGTGGTGGTACTGCTACTGGTGGTGGTGGTGGTGGTGGTACTGCTACTGGTGGTGGTGGTGGTACTGCTACTGGTGGTGGTGGTGGTGGTACTGCTACTGGTGGTGGTGGTGGTGGTGGTACTGCTACTGGTGGTGGTGGTGGTGGTACTGCTACTGGTGGTGGTGGTGGTACTGCTACTGGTGGTGGTGGTGGTGGTACTGCTACTGGTGGTGGTGGTAGTGGTACTGCTACTGGTGGTGGTGGTGGTGGTACTGCTACTGGTGGTGGTGGTAGTGGTACTGCTACTGGTGGTGGTGGTGGTGGTGGTACTGCTACTGGTGGTGGTGGTACTGCTACTGGTGGTGGTGGTACTGCTACTGGTGGTGGTGGTGGTGGTACTGCTACTGGTGGTGGTGGTGGTGGTGGTACTGCTACTGGTGGTGGTGGTGGTGGTACTGCTACTGGTGGTGGTGGTAGTGGTACTGCTACTGGTGGTGGTGGTGGTGGTGGTACTGCTACTGGTGGTGGTGGTACTGCTACTGGTGGTGGTGGTACTGCTACTGGTGGTGGTGGTGGTGGTACTGCTACTGGTGGTGGTGGTGGTGGTACTGCTACTGGTGGTGGTGGTGGTGGTGGTGGTGGTACTGCTACTGGTGGTGGTGGTGGTGGTACTGCTACTGGTGGTGGTGGTGGTGGTACTGCTACTGGTGGTGGTGGTGGTGGTGGTACTGCTACTGGTGGTGGTGGTGGTGGTACTGCTACTGGTGGTGGTGGTGGTGGTACTGCTACTGGTGGTGGTGGTGGTGGTGGTACTGCTACTGGTGGTGGTGGTGGTACTGCTACTGGTGGTGGTGGTGGTGGTACTGCTACTGGTGGTGGTGGTGGTGGTGGTACTGCTACTGGTGGTGGTGGTGGTGGTACTGCTACTGGTGGTGGTGGTGCTGGTCAGTGTTGCGTTGCTCATATCAACACTGGTTGCACACACGCTATGCCCTCCCGCACATGCGCATAAATGTACCCTCGCATAAGGACAGACTAAAGACAGTGCCTAATTGCCTCTACGAATGGAATGTAACACCTGACGACCGGCGCTATTGATATGCAAAGTAGCGAGGTGGGTACTGCGAGTTGGTGCATCAGTCATTCCTGTGTGCACGCGCGTGCACATCCGTGCATGCACACGCTTCTGCTCACAACTTTGGTTGCACGGCGTGCAACCCCGTCCCATGAGCAAGGCATCACTGGTGCTGGTGCTGGTGGTGGTGGTGGTACTGCTACTGGTGGTGGTGGTGCTGGTGGTGGTGGTGGTGGTACTGCTACTGGTGGTGGTGGTGGTGGTGGTGGTGGTGGTGGTGGTGGTGGTGGTGGTGGTGGTGGTGGTGGTGCTGGTGGTGGTGGTGGTGGTGGTGGTGGTGGTACTGCTACTGGTGGTGGTGGTGCTGGTGGTGGTGGTACTGCTACTGCTGGTGGTGGTGGTGGTACTGCTCCTGGTGGTGGTGGTGCTGGTGGTACTGCTACTGGTGGTGGTGGTGGTACTGCTCCTGGTGGTGGTGGTGCTAGTGGTGGTGGTACTGCTACTGGTGGTGGTGGTACTGGTGGTGCTGGTGGTGGTGGTACTGCTACTGCTGGTGGTGGTGGTGGTACTGCTCCTGGTGGTGGCCTACAATAATTCAAATCATACATAATAAACAACAGAATCTATAACAACAATATAATTAAACAGAAATAAAAACAGAATACAGCACAATACATTTTAACTAGGGCTGTCAGTTTATCGCGTTAATTAGATTAATGAATTACACAGCAAATTATTATTATTGTTATGAAAATTAACTCACAATTAATTAAAGAATAATAATAATTATTTAATTTATTTTAAATTTGTTTTATCTCATTCATTCCATAATGACGTAGAATACACATTTACAGACTTTTTTTTAATATGGGCTATTTGCATGTTCTTGGTATCTGATTCTAGGGACATCTATGGATCTCAAGGAATGTATTCCCAGTGTCAGAAATACTGTGTCTGTTACTAGGCTTGAGTAAATTGTAATGAACCAAATGAGAATATCAATACAAAAAAATTACCTTTTTTTAATCCTCTCTTTTCTCCGATTTTTCTCTGTTTTTGCCCTGTCCCAATTTAGTCGTTGTGCCAATTCCCCTCCTCCCCTACCTGTTTGTTGTGCGCATGTTCTCCTACTGGTCGGTACAAGGGAACCCTGAAGTCATCCGCAAGCTTCCTCCGACACGTGCGGCGAGAGCCAGTGACTCTTTTTTCACCTGGCAGCGAGGACTCTCATTGGTGAAGTGTAACGCGTGGGAGGTCACGCTGCCTTCATCAAGTCCTGCCTCCGCTGAGCAAGCGCCCAGACCTGACCTGTAGGCATTGCTGTCCACAACGCCAGATTCCCACCCATGACTTGCCCTCCCCCTAACCCAGCCAAACGGGTTAGTATAGCGATCAGCCCAAGCCCCAGGCAATGCTGACTCCGGGAGTCGAGACCGCAGCCTCTTGCATTGGTGACGAGCGCAATCTCCGCTACGCCACCTGACCGCAAAAATGTTTTATCTTTGACTGTGAATAACACCATGCTAAAATGTACCAGACCTGAAAAATCTAAGCAAATTAATAAATGGAAGCTGATTAAACAGAAGGTTTTGTAGATACAGTACTGAATTCGGCCATCCGGACACATGCAATTTGAAATATGATTTTAGAATATCAGGCCTAAAATGGTTATGTGATTAAAAATTTGATTAATGAATTACAAATCCTGTAATTAATTAGATGCATTTTTTTATCGCCTGACAGGACTAATTTTAACCCCTTAAGCCCTAGCCACATTTTCAGAAAATTCACCTAACAGTACATAACCAAGTACATGGAAGATTGCTACACTTCTACAAAGGCCATTTGCATGTTCTTGATATCTAGGGACATATAAGGACCTCAGGGAATGTATTCGCAGTGTCAGAAATGTTTTGTCTGTTACTATGCTTGAGTAAATTGTAATGAACCAAAGGAGAATATAAATTATTATTATAAAAAAATAAAATCATCTTTGACGGTGAATAACACCATGCTAACATTGACCAGACGTGAACAATGCATTCAGCACCTTCTTGAGATCAAGTGTACAAAACATCTAAGCAAATGAATAAAGGGCAGATGATTTATGGTTTTCTTTGTAGATACAGTACAGAATTTTGCCACCCGGACACATGCAATTTTAAATATGAATATAGAATATAGAATATCAGGCCTATAAATTACCTTATTATGGCATACATATGTATGCTGTATACAAGTCATACATCTATGGATCGGGCCAAATCTCATCTTTCCAATGGCAGAGTTCAATCTGGATTTAGTACCACCAGGTACCCATAACAGGGCAGCAAAAAACGTGAATGAAATCTTTTTGTAATGAAAAACGCTCCACCAAAGTTTGATGGGCTGGCGTGAGCTGGGTAGTGTAGTTTTATGAAAGCCCATCGAAAGCCCTGGGTCTCTTATTTCATAGGACTACACTCACATTTGACTGCGCCATTTTCTCGCGTCAATATCCTCCGGTTTCCGACTCAATGCGCTGAGATTTCTATAAACTCTTATGTATTCTTATACAACGGCATGCAAATTTCTCGATTCTGATTGGCTGAAACAGTCCATTTACACGTCTTTATTGGCAACAATCCACGGTCCTGGGCTCAGGACCCGCCCACAACCGAATCACATATCACTCCGCCGGCTCACTCCGGGAGAAAACAAGATCGCGGACAACAAATGGATATGTTGATAGCGCCATAAAAACTAAATATGAAGCGATTCTGTCACTGCGAATGTGTTAGTCCTTTAAACAATGTTGGATGATGTAATTGATGGGTCTTGAGTCATTCTAGAACAAAAGAAAAATCGCGATTTGATTGATTGATTAATTAGCATTTTCTTTTTCAATTTATTTTTCCTTCTCTCTGACTGTCAGCGCTAGCTCTAGTCTCCACCCACCGCCACACACACACACACACACACACACACACACACACTCCTGTCTGCAACGCGGGTCAGACTGAGAGAGAGCTGGGTGCTGCGCTGTTCTAAGTGAGCATGGCCTATTGAGTTGATTGATTGATTGATTGCTAATTTTATTACTGTACGCTTGGTTTCCAACTGGTTAAGTTTAGGCCCTCTACAGTAGGTTTAAAAAAATAAATAAAAAAATAGGGCGAAGAAAAAGTTTTTTTCCTATAGGGCAAAGAAAACTTTTAATTTGTTTTACCTACTTTCTATAGAAGCATCTAAGAATGAAGTTCTATGGAAAGTAGGTCTGCATTCCCTTAACAATTGTGTGTATTGAGCCGTACTGTATTGTACCCATTCTGCATCTGGTAATAAAATGTTCAATTAATCATTCCAATAATACACAGTTGGATGTGTTAGTTGGTTGGATGCACTTCAAGCTGCTTCCACATGAGGCAACTTCTCTCAATCATTCCAATAATACACAGTTGGATGTGTTAGTTGGTTGGATGCACTTCCGATCTGCTTCCACATGGAGGCAAATTGTCTTTTTTGTAGTTGTGGGAACTACTTTTTCTGGCGGATGGTTTTTTCAATAAATCTTCGATTAATGTGTGTTTATTGTATAGAAATAAGGTTGGATGAATGTGGCAGTTGTATAAAAGCTTTACACCACTTGCAGTCGTGATTTGTGAACAATAAACCATGCCTAGGGGGGGTCTAACGACCCTCGGCTGCGCCTCGGGCCTAACGACCACCCCTAGGCATGGTTTATTGTTCACAAACCACTCCTGCGCGTGATGTAATGCTTAAATATAACACTTAAAATCATTGGTAGGGGCACCAGGGTGGGGCACCACGTACATCACTGGGTGCAACACGGCCGTCCCGGGTTCGACTCCCGGACCCGGCGACCTTTGGCAAATGTCTTCCCCCAGCTATCCTCCCATACTTCCTCTCTCTCTCTACCGGACTGCCCGACACACACACACACACACACACACACACACACACACACACACACACACACACACACACACACACACACACACACACACACACACACACACACACACACACACACACACACACACACACACACACACACACACACACACACACACACACACACACACACACACACACACACACACACACACACACACACACACACACACACACACACACACATTGTCTGTAGGATCACTGATGCGATTCGTCTCTGCGATTAACCCATCCCGTCGTCCTTCCCCCCCAAGGGCAGCCGGGAGCAGACAGGCGTCAACGTCAGCCGCGCCTGGGGACCAATCGAAGTGCTTCTGTCCGTCTTCATCAAGGACGCCACAGCGTTAGCGATCTGTTGTTGTGCATGTTTTTCCATTGGGTTTATCTTATCGGGGGGGAAACCCTTGCGAGCACGGGGAGAACATGCAAACTCCACACAGAAAGGCCTGGGAGATACCCCACCTGGGTACCTGGCATCATGGAAACCTGGTCCCCAAGCGGGAATCGAACCCTGGACCTTCTTGCTGTGAGGCGACAGTGTTAACCACTACACCACCGTGCCGCTGATATATATATATATGTATATATCTACCAAAAACATAATAAAAAAAAATAAAAAAATTAATCATTGGTAAACAAACGTAGTGCTGAAAATATACACTTTGACTGCTGTTTTGATAAGGTTAGGGTCTTTACTCTTGGCTACATTTGAAAATAAAACGCTACATTAATTAATACGGACTGTATTGATCTATTTATGGCATGAAATTATTGTTGGTCAGGGCTCTACAGTGCGAGCATTTCACTCCGGACAAATCATTTAGGAGCACGGTGTGCGAGTAATGGTTTTGGGTAGTGGCTGTGTCAAAGCGCAATTGTCATTTCATACACAGAGCAGTGCGGACCTTCAATTTTAGAAGCTACAGGTATGACATCTAACTATTCAGCCCTGCATTTGACAGCTCTGTGACAACTTATCTCACGAGTCACGCTGTTTTTATGTGTAAGGAAAACTCCGCAAGCAATGGTCTAAATGCACCTCGTCGCGATAAAAACCTCTCTCCCTCTCTCGCTGCTGTTTCTATGTGTAAGGAAAAGTCTGCGAGCAATGGTCTAAACGCACCTCGTCGTGGTAAAACTCTCTCTCTCTCGAATCGAAAACTCTGCAAGCTTTGCATCCCCTCTCTCCTGATCCTATAATTCAAAAGGAAGATATTGATGGACATTAGCTATAGTATATAGCTCAGCAGCTGTACCAATCATGTGATTATTTACATTTCAACAGTGTCAAAATATTAATTTAAATTATAATGAATTAAAGAATTGTATAAAGAACTTTCCATGTCTGTCATCTAATAATATATTCCATTACCTTTCCTATCTGTATCGAAGTCAAAATGTTGGTATCGTGACAACACTACAACATACAAAATCAGCTGGACAACCTATATCCTTTGTCTAGTAGGCATGGACCAATGTGTGATTTTGGTGGTGCTATTGCACAGATGTTTGTCCCCTATACTAGCCAACCAGTTCTTGCTAAAAAGACGCTTGACTGACATCGTCATGTAACTCGAGAACCGAGGCACGGAATTGGTAGAGTGAGGTTGCATTAGAACGGCAAAAAATAGACCTTTCAAACAGTATTTATATGTTGGCCGAAAAATGCAACCAGAGCCTCTAGACGCTCGCAAAGTGCCGCGACTTGTGTGTGTGTTCAGTGCACGGGCCCGACACGGTAACCCACCTGTTAAGATTAAAACGTGGCAACAGCCAGGCACCATGCTGTCGGCTCGCATGCTAGCTAGCTAGCCTATATTAGCCAACTAGTTCTTGCTAACTAGCTATCGTGCTAGCTAAGCTGTAACGTTATCAGCCACAACACAGTGTAATTTCCCTATTTTCTTTTTGTGAACATGCAAATATTTCTTGTAGAAGTGGCACAATCTTCCATTTACTTGGGTATGTAAATTAATTACTTTTTTCCTTATCTTAGGCTTGGACTATGAGGTGGAACTGTAAGATCTGCAAATCATTGTCTACTACAAGGAGGAATCTACTGAAGCATTACAGACTACAACACGCAACATTCGGTAGTGCACAACCCCAGCCATGTCTACATGACGGTTGTCCTTGCACATTCAAAACACAGGGTGCCCTTCGCACACATTTATCCAGATACCATGCAGCAGGAGAAAGTTCAAGGCCAGGAATTATTCATTTAAAGTGTTTAGTTTGCAGTCGCCATTGTCCTACAGTGAAGGACTACTTTCAGCATATTGGAAGGCATCTGAAGAGGCACGAAACTGTCTTTTGTGTATTTAAAGGTTGTGACTTTTGCACAAATATATACAATACATTTCTCAAACACAAAAACAGAAGCCATATAGGCTATTCTTTGAGTGATTTTAAGCAAGACGTGTTTGCGAGTCACCATAATCAGACTGTTGACCATTCTGATGTAGGCCTACCAGAGGCCAGTGATGGTGAGGAGGATGGATTTTGTGTTTTTATTTATTTCATGGTTATACAGTTTTTAGAAATGTACTTGTACCATTTGAGGCTTCAATGTTCCTTTTTGTCTTTCAGCTCCAGGATGAGTTTCAAAGAATCACAATGGTGCACCTTGAATCACAGTTCATGTCCAAGCTGGATGAATACACTCCCAAGCTGTTGGCCCTCTTCCAGTCCAAGGGTGGCGCCGTGGGGATGAGGTTGAAGGCTATCCTACTTGAGGTACTCTTCAATGACTTTTCTGTTTGCTAATATTCTCAGGGATGTTGTGGTCAAACTGCTGGAATATCATTGCTTATATGAAATATAATATATATGAAATAGTTGCAGACCTTTTAAATACACAGTTGGCGGCTGGTTAATGTGGGGCACCTGGTTGGAAAATAGTTTTCAAATTGTATTTGGTTAATTTCTGTTTATTTTGAGATGGACTCTTATTTGACCAGCTTATTGAGAACTCCACTGGTTTGGATTCATAACCAATTTCCAAAGTTTTGGTGCTCGGAGTTCTAATAATAATTACTGGACCATGGAAGGTAATTACACACAACACACGTGTGTGTGCGTGATGCGACAAAACACAAACTAATTTCATAATTATGTACTCTGAAAATATGTGAATGTCCCCGAGTTTGGTGACTAGTATGGGGGGTTATGGTGTTAAAAGCTGAACTAGTCAATGAACAGTAAGGAAGTAGGTAAAGGCGTCCATAGGCCCACAGTTGATGCAGTTGCTCACATCCTCCACACTGCAATATACTGAAGAATAATGATTATTTGTGTCATTTCAGGCTCCGAGCATCAACATCACCAGAGATGTTGCCATTCGGGGCTTGGTGATGTACCTTGGGGAATCTACAGATCAGCTCTTAAAGGAGTATGATGTAAGTTGAAGCACATGTTAAAAGAGAGAAAAGGGTTGGGGGCAACTTTAAGCCTGAGGATGTTTTGTGAATACGGCCATTGGTTTTCTTGTCCAAAAGTTGGAAGGAAGGAATTTGGGAGATGTTCAATTATAGGACCTTCTCCTGTGGCTGTACAGTCTAAAGTTTCTTGCCATTTCAGGATGCTGATGGAGATGGTGTGTCGCAGGACCTTGCTGTACAAACAACAAAAATCTACACGATCAAGAAGGAAACATCAGAGGGTCCCGACGACATCGGTATCGTCATAGAGGGCGTGAAAGTTCTGACTGCTCTGGGTAATTTCCCATGGGCTTGCTCCATGCTAGGTGGGTTGGCATATGCAGTGAATCTTGCCTATCCCAAGGAACTAAGGTACACAGAATTAAAGGCCTTTACATTTTTCTAACCTACCTAACCTAGTGAACCTGTATTATTTATGCCATTTTCTTTGGTTTTCTTCCTCTCTTTGATCTCAGGTACACATTCGATGTCTTCCAGAAACTCTTCCTGGAGCTGGATTGGACAAGGCTGTCTCCAAAAGTTACCAACCTCAAGAATAAGCTACTGGCTTAAGAAAGGTGACCCTTGCAGAGTGAATGGGAAAAGTCACTGTCAAAAATAACATTGTTTCCTTCAAGTTTTGGTTAAATGTGAGTTTCAGTGATCCGGTTACTGTAAGTAGTTGTTTCATCTCATATTTGTCCAAATAGCCATACTTATTGGAGCAGAGGCTTCATGGTTTTGAATATTGGCACAGAACAGTTTGTTTATAATGTGCACCTTGTGTACACTTTACCTTGCGGGGTGAGGCAAGGTCAAGTGTTGGGGGCATTTACAATGTTGTGAGACTGTTGTCCATTTCATTTTAAGCACCTGACATTGGTTTTCTTCCTCTCTTTGGTCTCAGGTACACATTCGAAGTCTTCCAGAAACTCTTCCTGGAGCTGGATTGGACAAGGCTGTCTCCAAAAGTGACCCACCTCAAGAATAAGCGACTGGCTTAAGAAAGGTCAAGGGTGGGGGTGAGGGGAGGCAAGGTCAAGTGGGGGGTGTGGGGTTATGTTGTGCTTAATTTTTATGTTTAAACTTGCAATAAACTTGCAATAAAATGTTTTGATTTTGCATCAATGCATGTTTACCTGGTATTCTTTTTCATATGCATGGTTTCAAGTTCAAGTTCAAGTTAATAGTTGTCATACAGAAGTACAGAATACTTTTATACAAAATGCTTCTTACTGTTACGCTCCAGAGACTGTGCAAGACAAGATAAGTATGAAATAAAATAACATAGTATAGCATGTAAATTAGAAGTAAAAAATGAGGTCACAGTGTTCAGTATAGACATATGTACAATGTTCGATGCATAATAGACGTAACTGAGTTACCATATAACAATATACTATGCAGTGTACTAATATACAATACTATATAGTGCAAAGCAGAAATGGGATGAGGTACAATTTAGGTACAATTTACAGTAGGTGTACGAGTTGTAGTGCAAATCCTTTATCAATAAATATAAAGTGTGTTTGTGTGATCTAAAGTATGGAGAGTGGGTGCTGCAGTGTGTTGTTTGTTTAAGTGAGTGTGTGCGTGTGGGTGTGTGTGCTATGTGCAATTGATGGTTGTTGCATAGTGTTTATTGTTCGTTGAGCAGCCTGATGGCCTGGGGATAGAGGCAGTTGTTCGGGTGGCTGGAGTCCTTGATGATTCTCTTCGCCTTCCCCCTGCACCGCTTGTTGTAAATGTTCTGGAGGGTGGGAAGCCCCCCTCCAATTGTGCGTTCGGCTGAACGTGTCACTCTTTGTAGTCTGCTACGGTCTTGTGCAGTGCTATTCCCAAACCAGGAGGTGATGTTGCCAGTCAGGATGCTCTCTATTGTACATGAGTAGAAGTTCCTAAGGATCTTCTGACTGACTTGGAACTTCCTTAGGCGCCTGAGGAAGTAGAGGCGTTGTCGTGCCTTCTTCACAACACTGTCAATGTGTGTGGTCCATGTCAAGTCCTCGGATATGTGGGCTCCGAGGTACTTGAAACTGTTCACTCTCTCAACCGGTGCCCCGACGATGCTGAGGGGGCTGTAGTCCTTGACCCCCGACCTCCTGAAGTCCACAATCATCTCTTTTGTTTTGCTGACGTTCAGGGAGAGGCAGTTCTCCTGACACCACTGTGACAGATTCTCTACCTCTTCCAGGTAGGCCCCTCTCGTCGTTGGCAGAGATCAGGCCCACCACTACTGTGTCATCAGCAAATTTGATGATTGTGTTGTTGTTCCGCTGTGTCACGCAGTCATGTGTGTACAGGGAGTAGAGGAGGGGGCTCAGAACACAGCCCTGGGGGGCCCCTATGTTGAGCATGATGGATGAGGAGGTGCAGTTGCCTGCTCTTACCACCTGGGGTCTGCCCGTCAGGAAGTCCAAGACCCACTGGCAGAGGTCATAGTTCAAGCCCAGGTCCCTGAGCTTGGCTATGAGTTTGGAGGGGACTATGGTATTGAATGCTGAGCTGTAGTCGATGAACAGCATTCTCACATAGTTCCCCTGCCTGGTAATCTGTTGACCCAATTCAAGTAAACCAAGCACCGCAAGAAGACATGATATTGGGTATAGAAATTAAGAAATGATGGGAACAGTGACATTCAGTGTTATTGAAGTCCTATAATACCAATTAAAACACATTTGCATTATTCATTAGAGCAGGTAAATAAGAATTGCCATGTGTTGTAAATAATGTGTAGTGTTTACTTAAAACAATTAAGTTAACTAAGGGAAACTTCATATAATTGTGGACTTGTGGAATTGTGGATTGTGGACTTCAGGAGGTCGGGGGTCAAGGACTACAGCCCCCTCAGCATCGACGGGGCACCGGTTGAGAGAGTCAACAGCTTTAAGTACCTCGGAGCCTACATATCCGAGGACTTGACATGGACCACACACATTGACAGTGTTGTGAAGAAGGCACGACAACGCCTCTACTTCCTTTGAACTGCTGCGGTCAGGCAAGCGATACCGGAGTCTCAAGGCGAGCACAGAAAGACTCAGAAGAAGCTTCTATCCCCAGGCCATCAGGCTGCTAAACGAACAATGAACACTACACAACAACAAACCACCAATCGCACATAGCACACACATCCACACGCACACACTCACTTTAAACAAACACACTGTAGCACCCACTCCACACACTTTATAGCACACACCCACTTTAAACAAACACACTGTAGCACCCACTCCCCACACTTTATATTTATGGATGAAGGATTGCACTACAACTCGTACACCTTACTGTAAATTGTACCTAAATTGTACCTCATCCCATTTCTGCTTTGCACTATATAGTACTGTACATTAGTACACTGCATAGTATTGTATATTATATGGTAACTCAGAACATTGTACATATGTCTATACCGAACACTGTGACCTCATTTTCTTCTTCTAAATTACATGCTATACTATGTTATTTGATACTATCTTGTCTAGCACAGTCTCTGGAGCGTAACAGTAAGAAGCATTTTGTATGAAAGTATTCTGTACTTCTGTATGACAACTATTAAAGAAACTTGAAACTAATTGAATAGATTTACTTAAAAAAATTAAGGCAACAAAGGGACACGTCATATAATTGAATAGATTTTAATCACATAAGTTTGATTAAAATTGATTGAATAAGTGAACTAAATTTAAACCAAAAACGTAAGTGCATGTTATTAATAATAACAGTTCAAATGTGTTTCATTTAGTAATAACATGCCAAATCATGAGTTAATATAGCCAATTCTTTTTGCAAGTACAACTCAATTTCACAAGGGAAATTGATTTAAATTTACTTAAAATGTTGGGCTATATTAACTCATGATTTGGCATGTTATTACTAAATCCAACACATTTTAACTGTTATTATTATTAACATGCACTTAAGTTTTTGGTTTAAATTTAGTTCACTTATTCAATCAATTTTAATCAAATGTATGTGATTAAAATCTATTCAATTATATGACGTGTCCCTTTGTTGCCTTAATTTTTTTAAGTAAGCACTATAGTCACATTATTTACAGTGTATACCAAACATTTTGCAAACATGTACCACGCATTGGCGAATATTTAAGTAGGTACAACTATCACCATTGCCATCAATCAATATATGAACACAGTCAGTCAAATGCAGCCACGCTTCCAATATGCCCTACACAAACACGCACATCTCTCTCTCTCTCTCTCTCTCTCTCTCTCTCTCTCTCTCTCTCTCTCTCTCTCTCTCTCTCTCTCTCTCTCTCTCTCTCTCTCTCTAATCCATCCAAAAATAATCACTTATGTATATCTTGTCCGTTTTAACAAGTTACCATTCATTGTCCGGGTCACTATGCCCTCCCCCCCCCCGCGGCAAAATTAATTAGTTGGTTCAACAACAACACAGCATCGCTCTAACAGGGAGAGCGAGGAGAGGAGAGAGAGAGAGAGAGAGAGAGAGAGAGAGAGAGAGAGAGAGAGAGAGAGAGAGAGAGAGAGAGAGAGAGAGAGAGAGAGAGAGAGAGAGAGAGAGAGAGAGAGAGAGAGAGAGAGAGAGAGAGAGATCGCACTCTCACTTGTTTAGTTGAAACGCACCACTGTCCAGCAGGCAGAAGGGCTTGATAAAGTGTATATCCACTGTCCAGACTGTGTTGATGTCCATGTCCACTGCATCCAGCTAGCCATATAGCTTTTTGTTAGCCAAGTTAGGCACCACAAGTACTACTTGTTTTCAAACTGTCCGAACTGGGGGCGTGATCGACTGACAACACAGCAGGAAGGACGGAAGGACCCTGCTTGCTTAGATGATCTAGATCGAATGATATTTTAAAAAGGCACTTAGATCCATGATTAATTCTGTTACTTGGTGAAGCACCACAACCTGCCTCCTTGTTACCTGCATGGTACAGGTCCTTAGTGAAGCACCACAACATGCCTCTTTGTTACCTGCATGGTACAGGTACTTAGTGAAGCACCACAACATGTCTTACCTGCATGGTGCAGGTCCTTAGTGAAACACCACAACATGTGTTACCTGCATGGTACAGGTCCTTGGTGAAGCACCACAACATGTGTTACCTGCATGGTACAGGTCCTTCGTGAAGCACATGCCTCTCTGTTACCTGCATGGTACAGGTCATTTGGTGAAGCAACCGTGCCGTGCAACCAATACATTGTTGTAAAGTTGAATTTGCCGCCTTTCGATCGTCACCACACTCAACCTATTGCATACTTCGGATCTGGAGTTACAAGACAAAATATCCGGGGAGCGTCATTTGACAAGCTGTTCGGACGAGTGAACACGTCCAGTTGTAAACGGTCCTGAACTGACCAGTCACCGCTGATAGCAAAAAATTATTGACCACCGTTGTAGCCAAGGAGTGTCTGCTCCGAAAGCGATCCCAGACGAGCACTGATTGCAATGAGAAAAGGGCAGAAGAAGACCAACAAGCTCTTTGTTTTAACTCGCTGAATGATTGGAAGCGGACGGCCATTTTGGATAATCACACTGAATTATTGCGGTACACACATTACAAAAACCTTTGTAAAACTAATTTTCCATGGTATTTTTAGAAACCTTGGACCTGTATGACTATAAGGCTTCAGGCTATGGAACCGTTATGTTTTCCAGCTCCTACCTCTCAGGCAAAACGATAGGTTATGTAGATAACCTAGTTATATTAGTATTGGCTGAGCGTCCCGCTCTGAGCCTTACGAGATACCTCCCATCTCCTGGGATACCTAATGTATCTCCCACGAACAAATTACATGCACCCCACCTGTATTGGGCCCCGCCCCTTATGGTGGCACAGCCCATATAACCATGACTCTGGTCATGAAACACCCTTCCTCGCCAAAACCCATCCCAGGAAAAGATCCCTCAAGAGGGAACTCAGGGCCGCGCAGAGCGGGACGCTCAGCCAATACTAATATAACTAGGTTATCTACATAACCTATCGTTATATAACGTATTTGCTTTCGCGTCCCGCTCTGAGCCTTACGAGATAATGGGGAAGAGCGGGCACGAGACCCGACAGATGTACCCCCTGAGGACCCGTAAGCCCACATCAAGGGGTGCGGGGAGCCCTGTCACCCCATCATTCCTAACGAATGGGGGGTGCAGTCAACTCCACCTGAATGCGAACAAGAGGGAACTAGAACCCCTTGAACACACCGTACAGGCGGAACCACGTGTGACTCAACACACTGTGGCCCATACCCATACACTCCTGCTACCCGACCAAAGGACGGGAAGCAGGAAAGGCCACAGACCCCAGAACCACCTGGGAGACAGAACCCCCGGTCATGTCCATGAGGTAAAACCTTACAAAGGGGCCCGGTGAGGACCATGAAGCTGCAGCACAGATGTCCTCCACCGAAGCCCCACCCAGGAGAGCGGCAGAGGCAGCCACCCCACGAGTGGAGTGCGCCCTGACGCCCCCAGGGGGATCCTGCCCAGCCAACGTGTAGCAGAGGGTAATACCCTCGCACAACCAACGGGACAGGCGCTGCTTCGACAGTGCCTTACCAGCACGAGCCCCACCGTAACAGACAAAAAGCTGGTCGGTAACCCTGAAGTCCTGAGTATGGCTGAGGTAAATCCCCAAAGCACGGACTGGACATGACTGGGCATCTAACTCACTAGTGTGAGGAGGAGGATGAAAAGCCTGAACCACAATATCCCGGGAGCGGAAGGAACTCCGGATATTCTTAGGCACAAAAGCAGGATTAGGTCGCAGAGTGGCACCGCAATCGGTCCGAAAAGACAGGCACTCTGGACGTACCGAGAGAGCACAGAGCTCACCCACGCGTTTAGCGGAAGTGACAGCCAGTAGGAACGCGGTCTTGAAAGACAGCTGTCCCAACGGCGCCTGCTCGAGCAGCTCAAACGGGGCCAAGGACAACCGACCGAGGACCAATTGAAGATCCCAAGTCGGAGCCAAGGAGCGTTGCACCGGCTTAACACGTCGAGCGCCAAGCAGGAAACGATTCACAAGAGGGTGGCTGAACAAAACAGTCCCCTCAAAACCCTCATGATAGGAGGATATAGCTGCCGCATATACCCTCACTGTCGAAGCCGACAGCCTACCAAGAAGAGACTGGAGATAACCCAGAACAGCATCCAGGGGGCAGGAGACTGGGTCCCAGCCCCCCCCCCCCGAACACCACTCTTGGAACGCACGCCACCTGCCCGCGTAAACCGCCACAGTGGAGGGAGCATGCGCACACCGGATGGTATCAACCACCGCGGGATCCATCCTCTCCAGACTCACCCTCCCACCAGCCACACCACCAGGCGTTGACCCAACACCGGAGGCTGGAAAAGCACTCCGTTGTGCTGCGAGAGGGCCGTCGCTGACCACGGAATGACCCAAGGAGGAGCGACCAGAAGCTGGATTAAGACCGGGAACCACAATGACGTGCCCCGGTCCGGCGCGACCAGGATCACCGTCCTGCGCTCCCTCCGTATCCGCTCCAACAGCTGACTCAACAGCTGTACAGGAGGGAAGGCGTACAGAAGACCGGGCGGCCACGGAAAGGTCGAGAAGGCATCCACCCCCAAGGGGGGATGATCCGCTCGACTGAGCGAGAACCACAAGGGGCACTTGTGAGAACGTCGGCACGCAAACAGATCTACCGAGGCTTCCCCGAACCGATCCCAGATCTGTCTGACTATGTCGGGGCGGAGTTCCCACTCGTCGCGACGAGGACCGCCCCGAGACATTATATCCGCCGCCACATATTCCGTACCAGGAACATGGAGCGCCCGCAGACTGCGCAGCCTGCGGGATGCCCATAGCAACAGTTCGCGCGCCACCCGGAGCAGGCGGGCGGAACGAGTCCCACCCTGCCTGTTGATATACGCCGCCGCCGTCACATTGTCCGTCCTGACCAAAACCTGTTTGCCCACCACCAGGTGGCCGAGCCGTTTGAGGACCAGGAGGACCGCCTTCAACTCCAACACATTGATATGCAGGACAGCTGGGTCGGCATGACCCGTCCAGCTGCCCCCCACTGTATGGGTCCGAAACGCCCCTCCCCAACCCGTGAGAGAGGCGTCGGTGAAAACCGTGACGTGGGAGCCACTGCTGCCCATGGGGACCCCAGCGGAGAGGATACCCAGCCTCCCCCAGTGGGCGAGATCCCCCCATATCGACAAAGGAACCGTCAACCGTCTCCCTTTGCCCCACACCGGATCTATTCTCAAAGAGAGAAACCACCTCTGTATCCGCCTCATAAAGAGGAGGCCAAGAGGAACCACCGTGTGGGCCGCTGACATAAGGCCCAGCAGACGCATCACCTGCAGCGCCGTAACCGTCCCTCCCAGACGGAAACCCCCGAGCGCGTGACGGAGATCCCCCCGACGCTGCTCCGAGAGGGTCGCAAGCATGGGCTTCGACCTCAATGTCAAGCCCAAGTACTCCACCTGTTGACTGGGAAGAGGGGTACTCTTCTTCCAATTCACAGCAAAACCCAGGCTGGTGAGGAATTCCACCACCAGTCGAGTATGAGACCTGGCAACCTCCTCTGAACGGCTGAGGAGCAGAATGTCGTCGAGATAGAACAGGACTCGTATCCCCCGACAACGTAAAGGCAGAGCAGCCGCCACACACTTGGTGAATGTGCGGGGAGCCAGAGAATAACCGAACAGCATTCTGTGGTACTCGTACGCTATGCCCTGAAACAGGAACCGTAGGAACTTCCTGTGAGGAGGGAAAATGGGTATGTGAAAATACGCATCCTTCAGGTCTATGGAGGTGAACCAGTCCCCCCTCCTGACAGCAAGCAGAAGGAGTCGGACGGTCAACATCCTGAACGGTCTTACTACAATCAACCGATTGAACATGGACAGATTCAGTATAGGTCTGACCCCCCCAGTTTTCTTGGGCACCAGAAAATAACGGGAGTAGACACCTGACATTGCGTCCTCTCTCGGGACCACAACGACGGCCTGCTTCGCCAACAGAGATTGGATCTCGTCGGCCAGGGCTGTCACTGCGCCCGACCCTAACAATAGGGTCGGCACCAAACCTGAGAACGGAGGATGCAAAACCAGCCCCGCCTCTAACGTTCTCCTCATCCACCAATTCAAAGGGCATTCTCGTTGCCATATGTGAATATAATCCCACAGCGCCCCCGCCGTCAACTGACGCTGGGCCGCAAGGAACAGCAGATAATTGGCCCGGTCCCCCCCGTCGTGCAAAGCACCCAAGGGGGGACCCCGACAGAAAGGGCTGGTTTGATACGGGAGGAGCGGTCATCAAACTTGTGGACACACACTCACCCCCTGAACACCCCTCCAGCACACGCTGAGGAGTTGTTCCGCAGCCAGACACGCAAGGCCTGAGGACCCCATGGGCTCCTACACGCCGAAGCCCTGCAGTGATATTGCTATCACTCAAATCACGCTCGCCTCTCCTTTGCAGACCACTGCCGGTTTGACGGGAGTGGGAGGCAACAGCGCGATACCCCGCCTGGCGAGGGCGAAGCCGGGGTAACCCCTGCTGAGCATTCAACAGAAGAGGCACCGAGTCCCCCTGCTGACCACTGGAGCTAGTGGCAGCTGTAACACCAGGTTCCACCCACCCACAACCTGCGGTGTAGGAACCACGCGACGACGGAACATTCTCACGGACAGACCCAGGCTCAGCCATCAACTGGGTGTCAGCCCCTGTCTCCATGAGAAGCGAAGAATGGGGCCGCATACGCTTCAATGAAGGTTCGCGGCCCGCAGCCAAAAGAGAACGCTCAGAGCCCCGCTTCTGGGGGTACCAGAGAGAGGATTGAACGGGGAGCGGGCTGCTCGCGGCAAAATGACGACGGGTTGGTTTACCAAACCCGAAATCACCCAAAATGGCCGATCACTCGGCCGCCAAGACTGTCGGCCTTGCGATACCCTGTCGATTCTCCAACCAGGGCACCACTGGCGGGGGAAACATGGCCGCCTGTCGAGGATCTCGCCACAGTCGTTGACGAGACCGTGCTCCCACCCCTGGCTGCACAGCGTGAGGCGGTGTAGGACCCGGATCAATAACCGCCTGCGCTTCCACAAAACGCCCAAAAAGACTATCTGTGGAAAAAAGAGTCGTGAGGAGAGAAAACCTATCCTCTTCCCCAAGAGGAGACTGCTCCAACCAAACATGCCTAACAACCAAAGTCGATAGCATCCGAATCCTCCCCGCAGTTATAGCTTGCGACTGAGTCAAGATCTCTATAACACCACAAACATGAATTACGTTCATAGTGTCGGTTGGACCCAAAGACCTACAACCCGACGCCATCTTGGATAGGAAAGTAGCCAGCTGAGCCAAAACACTGGCCGCCGCTAAATGCCATCCTGCAGCAGTATACCACTCATTCGTCCATACTGCCACCCTCCGAGCCGACATGCTATCAAGCAACGGCCGGGCGGAACGTCGTTCATCCCCGCCTGGGCACAAAAAAGAAGCTACCTAGCTACTTAGCCAAGGTACCCCCGGCCTGCACCCCGTCGTCAGCCCCTTCACCCGCAAAAAAGGTAAATAGAGCTCAGCGAACCCCCCCACATCCACCACCGACTGACCTTCATCAATGAAGCTGGCAAGAGGAGGGAAAAGCGGAATCCCGCGGCGGGGATTATTAGACATTCCAGCGTCAACATCAGCGTCAGCAGAAAAAACAGCAGTAGCATTAGCGTTAACAGCATGTTCCAGGATCGCCAGGACATCGCCCACTACAGTGGAACGATCGCCAAGCCGCCCCGGCCCTGGTGCCGAAACATACTCCACAGCACGACCAACACCGACATTGATGCCTACTGACACAGACCTCACCTTTGTACAAGCCGACCCGTTAGCCAAACCTTGTACGCTGCCCCTCGGTCCGTCGCCGTCAGCCGAGGAACCACCAGCACAGGTCTCATGTGTCGCCGAAACAAGCTCCGGAGAATCCAGGGAAAAACAACTCTCCGGTAAGCCCTCAATATTACGAATCCTCCTTAATCTTTTCATTCCGCTAGATAGAGGAAGGGTGTTTCATGACCAGAGTCATGGTTATATGGGCTGTGCCCATGGCCGCCTAGTTATAGTTGAAAGTGGGGGTGCAAGATTTTTTTTTTTCTTTAATTTTTTTTTTTTTTATATTTAAAAAAAAAATTTGACAGGCAAGGTGTGGTTTGGAGGGGGTCCGGCACGACCCCCTCCATGGCAGATTTTTTTTTAAATTTAATGAACCTGTACGTGCAATTTCCTGCAATATAGAGCCACCACTAGACCCCTGGCCCTTCTATCCTCTTTGTTTTACTGTGTCCTACCAGTTTTTATTACTTTCATTGCTTTATTATGTTTTTAATCCTATATCTTGCACCATACTGTTTGTTTTTGTTGCTTTCATTGCTTTGCTATGTTTTTTTTCTTTCTTTTAATCTTATACCTTGCCTCACACTAATTTGTTTTTATCAACTTGCTTGTGAAGCACTTTGGTGTCAGCTGCCGCTGCCTGGAAATGTGCTATACAAATAAAACTGACTTGACTTGACTTCAATCTTGACCAATAAAGCTGCTCTTTTCACTATAAAACTCAGTTTATATTGCAGTATGATAGCCAATTACTATAATAATAATAAAAAAGTAAAAAAGAAAAGGAGGCCCCTCGTCACTATAGGCCCACGGGCCGCGGCCGTTGTTAATCCGGCCCTGCTCGTCTGCCATATAGATAGCGTTAACGTTTGCAAATGAAGTCAACGTCATCCAGCTCACACCACATATCTAGATAACGTTAGCTAGCGGCTAGCACTAAAGCTAACGCCAACCAGAGAGGGAAACGTTATTATTATTTATTCCAGGAAACCGTATGACCAGATCGCAATTCGGGACCGTGAAACACTTTTATTGTATTGCGTGGTAGAACCGTAGAAGTTCTACTACCACTCAATAGTAACTTATGTCTAACATAATCCTTTTATTTGAACAACTTACTGGAAAAGCCTGCCTGCCTGGTCTGCCACCAATATTATGACACACTCTGTGCGCTTTGATATTTACACTCAGCCTACCTGCAGCCAGACTGCAGCGCTGTGAGCCAAAAGGTCTACGCGCTGGAGATGGGAGGCACTGGATCAAACCATAATGGGGCAGGGGGGGGGGGGGGTTCGCAATCTTTGGAAACTTAAAAACTTGTTATTAAGTGTCATTGCGTATTATTAATTTGATTGAAATTACGTAGAGCCCTGTCGGTACCGGATCGCTCTGGCTTAATGGGTTAAAAGACTACGGGAAAAAATTAACTACTACTAATACACAAAAAAATTCAACCACCATAACAAACAGGTGCAACAACCCAGTGGCGGCTGGTGCATTCTTCTCCATGAGGGGCGCTATACCAAACATTTTGCAAACATGTACCACGCATTGGCGAATATTTAAGTAGGTACAACTATCACCATTGCCATCAATCAATATATGATCACAGTCAGTCAAATGCAGCCACGCTTCCAATATGCCCTACACAAACACGCACATCTCTCTCTCTCTCTCTCTCTCTCTCTCTCTCTCTCTCTCTCTCTCTCTAATCCATCCAAAAATAATCACTTATGTATATCTTGTCCTCTTTAACAAGTTACCATTCATTGTCCGGGTAATTATGCCCCCCCCCCCCCCCCCCCCGCAGCAACATTAATTAGTTAGTTCAACAACAACACAGCATCGCTCTAACAGGGAGAGCGAGAGAGAGAGAGCGAGAGAGAGAGAGAGAGAGAGAGAGAGAGAGAGAGAGAGAGAGAGAGAGAGAGAGAGAGAGAGAGAGAGAGAGATCGCACTCTCACTTGTTTAGTTGAAACGCACCACTGTCCAGCAGGCAGAAGGGCTTGATAAAGTGTATATCCACTGTCCAGACTGTGTTGATGTCCATGTCCACTGCATCCAGCTAGCCATATAGCTTCTTGTTAGCCAAGTTAGGCACCACAAGTACTACTTGTTTTCAAACTGTCCGAACTGGGGGCGTGATCGACTGACAACACAGCAGGAAGGACGGAAGTACCCTGCTTGCTTAGATGATCTAGATCGAATGATATTTTAAAAAGGCACTTAGATCCATGATTCATTCTGTTACTTGGTGAAGCACCACAACCTGCCTCCTTGTTACCTGCATGGTACAGGTCCTTAGTGAAGCACCACAACATTCCTCTTTGTTACCTGCATGGTACAGGTCCTTAGTGAAGCACCACAACATGTGTTACCTGCATGGTGCAGGTCCTTAGTGAAACACCACAACATGTGTTACCTGCATGGTACAGGTCCTTGGTGAAGCACCACAACATGTGTTACCTGCATGGTACAGGTCCTTAGTGAAGCACCACAACATGCCTCTTTGTTACCTGCATGGTACAGGTCCTTAGTGAAGCACATGCCTCTCTGTTACCTGCATGGTATAGGTCATTTGGTGAAGCAACCGTGCCGTGCAATCAATACATTGTTGTAAAGTTGAATTTGCCACCTTTCGATCGTCACCACACTCAACCTATTGCGTACTTCGGGTCTGGAGTTACAAGACAAAATATCCCGGGAGCGTCATTTGACAAGCTGTTCGGACGAGTGAACACGTCCGGTTGTAAACGGTCCTGAACTGACCAGTCACCGCTGATGGCAAAAAATTATTGACCACCGTTGTAGCCAAGGAGTGTCTGCTCCGAAAGCGATCCCAGACGAGCACTGATTGCAATGAGAAAAGGGCAGAAGAAGACCAACAAGCTCTTTGTTTTAACTCGCTGAATGATTGGAAGCGGACGGCCATTTTGGATAATCACACTGAATTATTGCGGTACACACATTACAAAAACAAAAAGGCAAAATCTGATAAACACAATAGGAATACACCAAACTAGACACAGAAGACACAATCACACATAACAACCAGACAGGGAGACGACATCACACACAGAATCAAAACGAGCGGCTTGCCTATGGCAACTGCGGTCTCCGAACTCGTAAAAGTTTCACCGCACCGTCTGGCTACGAATCGACTTTAAACGGTAAAATTTCTGTCCCATTGGGAATGCATTGAATTTTAGAGTGTAGCAGCTGAAATAA
Source organism: Notolepis coatsorum (assembly GCF_963971535.1). Classification (NCBI taxonomy): domain Eukaryota; kingdom Metazoa; phylum Chordata; class Actinopteri; order Aulopiformes; family Paralepididae; genus Notolepis; species Notolepis coatsorum. The sequence continues at coordinate 67,515,079 of NC_140184.1, read as the reverse complement.
TCTTTTTCCCCCTACCTTGGGTGAATTGCGAGTGTGATCTCAATTTTGGACGTAGAAATAAAACAAACACATCAAAACGATGACACGGCTGTCATCCCGCTCACAAAAGAAAAATAAATGGAATTGGACATTTCTATCTCAACTGACGACCATTTGTTTGAAGGTTCTCCTCCCCATTGACCGCCATGCAATCGCCCTCTAGAAATCCATTTTTTTTTAGCCTTCTGTTCCGATCGCCGAAGGAGTGCCACAATATCGCACGAATGCCACAATCTCGCGCACAACCCTTCGCCTACTCGTTGTAGTGCTCTTGTGCGAGTCACAACGCTTCATCTCTTATAGTTTTCTTTTAATCAACGTGACAATGCAGTCATGTAAAGAAATGTCAGAATATGCAAGTCATTGTGCTCATGGCTGATTGGTTCAGGCTTAACAGCTGTGAGGCTCAGGGCTCATGGCTGAGCTGACCTGCCAATGACATCATCCACTTAACCCATCATTGGCCATCACTGTGTTGCACTACTGAATTGCTGGACAGCGCCCTCTGTCTTGTGGGTTGTGTCATTGTACTCAGTAGGGATATCCTCTTTCATTTTTCATTGGTCCATGTTGACCACCTTTCATTGGTCGATGTTGACCACTCCCCCGATCCTTAGACCACGCCCCCTTAGGCCACACCCCCTCAGTGTATCTCTTGAACCGTTTGTCGTAGAGACTTGCGGATTGTGCCATTGTACTCGGTGTAATAGTGTAATAGTGTGTAATAGTGTAATAGTGTAATAGTGTGTAATAGTGTAATTGTGTAATAGTGTAATAGTGTAATAGTGTGTAATAGTGTGTAATAGTGTAATATTGTGTAATAGTGTAATAGTGTGTAATAGTGTAATAGTGTAATAGCGTGTAATAGTGTAATAGTGTAATAGTGTGTAATAGTGTAATAGTGTGTAATAGTGTAATAGTGTGTAATAGTGTAATAGTGTGTAATAGTGTGTAATAGTGTAATAGTGTAATAGTGTGTAATTGTGTAATAGTGTAATAGTGTGTAATAGTGTAATAGTGTGTAATAGTGTAATAGTGTGTAATAGTGTAATAGTGTGTAATAGTGTAATAGTGTAATAGTGTGTAATAGTGTGTAATAGTGTAATAGTATGTAATAGTGTAATAGTGTGTAATAGTGTAATAGTGTGTAATAGTGTAATAGTGTAATAGTGTGTAATAGTGTAATAGTGTAATAGTGTAATAGTGTGTAATGGTGTGTAATGGTGTGTAATGGTGTAATAGTGTAATAGTGTGTAATAGTGTAATAGTGTAATAGTGTGTAATAGTGTAATAGTGTGTAATAGTGTAATAGTGTGTAATAGTGTAATAGTGTAATAGTGTGTAATAGTGTAATAGTGTAATAGTGTGTAATAGTGTAATAGTGTGTAATAGTGTAATAGTGTAATAGTGTGTAATAGTGTGTAATAGTGTAATAGTGCAATAGTGTGTAATAGTGTTATAGTGTGTAATAGTGTAATAGTGTGTAATAGTGTAATAGTGTAATAGTGTGTAATAGTGTGTAATAGTGTAATAGTGTAATAGTGTGTAATAGTGTAATAGTGTGTAATAGTGTAATAGTGTGTAATAGTGTAATAGTGTAATAGTGTGTAATAGTGTAATAGTGTGTAATAGTGTAATAGTGTAATAGTGTGTAATAGTGTGTAATAGTGTAATAGTGTAATAGTGTGTAATAGTGTAATAGTGTAATAGTGTGTAATAGTGTAATAGTGTAATATTGTGTAATAGTGTAATAGTGTGTAATAGTGTAATAGTGTGTAATAGTGTAATAGTGTGTAATAGTGTGTAATAGTGTAATAGTGTGTACTAGTGTGTAATAGTGTGTAATAGTGTAATAGTGTAATAGTGTGTAATAGTGTAATAGTGTGTAATAGATCATTTAGTTTGATCTGCCACTTCTTGGACACATGGTGCCATGAGAAAGGGTGAGTATTAAATAATACAACACGAAAGGGAGTTTGTGTTATAGTTAATAAAATCACATCTGTAGTCATCTTCAAATGGTCTATGTTGACCACTCCCCCGATCCTTAGGCCGCGCCCCCTTTTTGTATCCTTTGAACCGTTTGTCATAGAGACTCGCGAGAGACCCTCTCCCCCGTTGGCCGGCGGTGCACAGGCGTCACCCACACTTTCACAATTTCCCCCGCGCGGAATTGTCTAGTTAGCCATACTAGCCTCGGGGGCTAGGCTAACTGTGGGGCCTGGACTCACTGTGGGAACTGTGCTAGCTGGGGAGGCCTGGCTAGCTGCCGAGGCTAAGCTAACAGTCGGGGAAAGCCTAGCAGCTCCTGTCCTGATAGCCCTCCTAGGCCTGCTAGCTGAAGAGACCTGACAATGTCAGCAGGTAGGGGACCAATGTTCACATCATGTCTGTATTGTTCTCTCTCCCAAGTCTGACCTGACCTGGGAGTGCTGTGGCGTTCTCTCTCCCCGGTCTGACCTGACCTGGGAGTGTGACACTTATCGGTTCTTTTTTATTATTTTGCACACAATTTTTTTTATTAAGAACAGAATCGGCATTGCTTTATTATTCTTTTATATAACTATTAGATATTACTGCACATGGCTACTTTTTGATCAATTAATACAATCAGTCAGATAAATTAACTATTTTGGGACATTCTATTTTATTTAGAAGTTCTTAAATCAGAATGTCCCACCCAATACCCAGCTGTTAAAAACGGTTCAATACTCCATTTTATTAGTAGAGGCTGTGACACTCTTTCACGCTATCCTCTGTCATCCTTCCTAGCTGCTAGGGTGAAGGGACTCTGGGCTTGGCTGGGACCGCTGGTGGTAGAGGGAGGAGGGGTGGGCTGGTACATGATGGCTGCAGCCTCAGCCTGACGATCTATAAAAAGTTGTCATCTTTTTTTTGTATCCAATTTTTTCTCCCCATTTTTCTATTTTTCTCCCATCCCAATTTCGTATTTCCAATTCTTCCCTCCCCTGTCTTGAACGTTGCAAGACTATGCCTCCCACTGGTCGGCTGTAGTGAGGATAGAAGCCTTGCATCACGTGTCCCCTCCGGTACACGAGGAGGCAGCCTGTCAGGCACGCGGGAACTATAAAACGGCAGGGGGTGCTGGGGGGTCGCCAGATGAAAAAAAAAAAAAAAAAAAAAAAAAGATTGTCAGGCCACTGAACTTAGAAGCAGGCCAGGCCAGTGTTTCTATTTGCACCAGCGCAATAGTTAGATAACCTAGGTGGGGAACAACCAGGAGATCACTGCAACTCACACAAGTTGGAGAACTATCTCTCTCTCTCTCTCTCTCTTGCTCTCACACACACACAAAGGGAGTGTGATTGGTGGAGGCGGGATCCTTACGAAAAACTGCTAATCATTGACACATGCTAGCCTGTAATAATCCCCCCCAGAAAAATGTACTTTGCATTTGATATATTGCAAATATATGCCATCACACACACTGGCATTTAAAGGGTTAGAATTATAAAATGAATATGTGGTGTTATGATCAGGGCTGAAGTTGAATAAAATATTGTATTTATCAATTACAAAAAACTGAAAATCCATAAAAATCTGTGTTGTTGCTAATCATACATATGCTAGCCTGTTTTTTAACAATAAGTTGTGATGCCATCACAAACACTGGCATTTAAAGGGTACAAATAAAAAAAATGCCTGCACCAGAATGCAGGAAATTAAGTCTTTGTAACAAAAAAATTCCTGGTGGGGGACCCCCTGCTTAAAAAGTGGCCTGACTGGGGCTATATTTCCTGGCCTGAATGATTTCCCCAGTCCGGCCCTGGTTAAAAGCCTCCAATGCTTATTAGTGTGTGTGCGTTTGAACGTTTGCATGTTTCAACCATACATTTCCATTTAAAATTTTTTTTTTTACCTCCTATAATAGTGGGGGTCGCAGCTCTCTGACACCGTTTTCTTTTGGGTCGCGGCCTGAAAAATTTGGGAACCCCTGGTCTAGCCTGTACCCCCCAGACATGTTGCTGGCCCCGTCAAAACAGTATCCTATCAGCCTCTCCATGGGCAGGTCGAGGCGTAAAAGTATTTTATACACAAAAACAGCGTCTCGGCTGTTGTGTCTGGGCCGGGCATTGTAAAAACCCCAAAAGAAGTTCTGAGCTTCCAAGTTGTCATCGGCTAACTGTATATTACACGAGAATTGTTCTTTTCCAGTGAGTGACATCAGTGGTTCCGTCAGCGCTCAAGCCAAAGATTGGGCTTTTGGATGCTTTGCCTCTAATTTGTCGCTGAATATCATGGGCAAGCAGCTGTAAGATTTCGTTTTGGATGTTGTTGGACATCCAGTTGTCTCTCTTTTGGAGCCAATTCTTCAACTCGGGATCAGACTCGGTGCGCACTCTTTCCATCATGAGCTGCCATAACACCCCATCCCTATTTGCATCACCCCTCAGTGGAAGCCCCTGGCGCCCGAGGGGGGGTATAGGGGAACAGACTCAGTTAACTCTTCAATACCTGATGCTGAGGCTGAACCTGTCGTCTCTGTCTCTCTCTGACGTTTATCAGATTTAGTGGGACTGTCACTGGGACCGGCGGGACGTTTAGAAAATAAATCTGATATTTTTCTTTTCTGCGAGTGAGACAGTCTGTGCTAGCAAAGTCTGACTACTAGCTCAAATCGACTGACTGCGCAAGCACTGTATCACAGTAGCTCAGTGGTTCGTGGCGCGTGGGAAGGGCGGGAGACGGGAGGTGAATTCAATTAGTTGTTTCACCTGTCATTCAATCAGTCTGTGACAGTCTGTCATCACTCGAAAATCTACTTGGTTTTACACGTATGATTGTGTACATACAGTAGTGTAATGAATGAATGAAAACTTTATTTAACAGATTGGAGAATGGCTACAATACAGTACGGCTCAATACACACACTATTAAAATGGTGATGTGCTTTGAGCAGGATAAACTTATAATATACAGTGTTACAGTTATACAGTTACAGTATATACAAATATATAAATACTGCCATAAAAAAAAATAAATAAAATAAAAATTATATATATATATATTTATTTATTTTTGCAATAATTGAGAGGGGGTGCTGCAGCACCCCCCGCACCCCCCCTTCCCGCGTCCCTGCAGCCTGTCGCATCTTTTCACAGAGCTGCTCGAACTCTGGCGGCCACTGGGATGAGTCTAATATCACTAGAGACAACCAGCATATGTAAACAGACTTGGGGCTGTTTGTAGAGCTAAATCTATACTTTATAGTATTGCTATCTGTCCATTCTCATTGTCAATTGAGTCCATAAACCGGCTTAATGGCTTAAAGAAAAAGAAAAAATCATCAATACGTTCTCATTTTATAGCGCCGTGAATATAAGCGTTATACGGCATTTGGTCTAGTATATTTCCTGGAAGGCTAGATAAAGGGCTAATAGCTACTAACGTTATATCCAATGGCATTTCCGTTATACATAAGCTACAGTTAAAACTCAAACTGCATATGATCGGCACGATCCTCAAGCATGTATGCATGAAAGGGGGGGGGGGGGGGGGGGGGTCGTTTCTTATTATTGATTACCAATAACCGTGTTCGTCTAAGTAGCCACATACGCTAATCGCCTGGTTGAGTATCATAACAAGGCCCGATCAGCATGTAATTTACGTGAAAAAGATCTTACCATGAGCCGGTTGGATCCCCCCGAGCATTTCCCCGTTATCGATCGTCATCTGGTAGATCGATATGTCCATTGGCTGATGATAAATCCCCTTATTGCATAGTGAAATCCGCGGTCCATTAGACATTAGAGATAAAAAAAAAAGACAACTTCGGCCACAGGGAACACTGCATTATCGCGATAGCGCCCCTAAGTAATGCACTTTCTCGAATTCAAAGAGTAGGGTACATCTGCAGTGCAGCTCGGCGACCTTGAATAGGTTATTAAAATGGAATAAAAGCCAAAACAACTTGCCACGGATATATCCGTCCTTAAGCATGGATTCGAAACACGTATATATCCGTGGTCGGGCGCCATTGTGTTAACCAGTGGCTCCCTAAATTTGGAACTCCCACATAGTATAAAAGCCATGGTTGTGTCATCATTCTAGAGCAGGGGTTCCCAACCTTTTTTCCCCCAGGGACCCCCAAACATCTCTGATGAAATTCCTGGACCCCCCTCCTAATAAAATACCATAAAATACTTTTTTTTGTCATTTTAATACTTTTTTTTGTCATTTTAATAACAAACTGCTTATACACAGGCATATGCATCATAATTAGACCCACTATGCTTCTTTGACTTGTGCCTTCAATCAACAAATCTCATCTTGCACCATATGTATTTCAAAATGTTGGCCAATATTCAAATCCTGTATTCATCCTCTCAAATCAGGCCCTAATGGTAAACGGTTTGCATTTATGTTGAATTAAGTAAGAATCAACTGCAGTAAAAATATCCTCACCTCGAGTGGTGGTAGTAAGGTTGACTGACATGAGAATGTCCTGCTTCAGATCCTCATTTTCGATATACTGCACATAAACGATGAGCACAGCCTCGTCTGCGACAGTTGTAGTTTCATCAAGTTGTATGGCAAATGGACCCTTTCTAAGCTTTTCTGACAGCTGCTGCTCGCAATCACTTGACATCTTATCAATTCAGTCTTTCACTACATTGTTCGAGAGTGGTACTGGTTTTAGTTTATCCACCACCTGTGGGCCGCACAGTTTCTAAACCATTTTGATGCAGGCTGGTTTGATGAGCTGCTCGTCAATATTGTGCGGTTTCTTTGCTTTTGCAATTAAAAGCGAACACTCAAAGGAGGCTTCGGTAGCCTTCTGTAAATCACTGCCAGCCCTGCTCCACGCTACTCTAACATCAACAGGCTTGTTCGCCTTGAGAGACTGTTCTTTCCTCCGAAAAAAGTCCGGATCCTTCCCAACGGTTTCTGGGTGCTTAGACACCTGATGTCTCTTCAGCTTGCTGGGCTTCAGGCTCGAGTTTGCCAACTTTTCTCCACAAATCACACACTCAGGTCATTTGTCTGGTCCCTCAGTGAAGCCCATGGTGATGTAATTTCCGCGATTGCTGTAGGTCCTAACTTTTTTTGCAGATGAGCTGCCGTCATCTCCTTTTCGTTTGTCACACATTTTCGCCTCTGGCGGCTGACTGCAGATGAGCCGAGAAAGTTAACTAGCGTGCTAGGCTAGCTACGGAAAGTGATACAGTCAACTGATTCGCGTTTTAGCGGCTACCCGGTAGCCTACTGTTAACGTTCAAAAATCATGTCTAGATGTTTATCTATTTATCTTTATTTTTTATTGTAGTGGAGAGACTATACATGCTTCTGATGATACAAATATGCTAATTAAATATTTCTCTGAAAGAAAAGAAAAAGAAAAAAAAAGAAAAAATACCTCAAATCATCTGTGGTCTGGCGGACCCCCTGCGCCCCCTGGCGGACCCCCAGGGGGTCCGCGGACCCCAGGTTGGGAATCACTGTTCTAGAGGCTGTAGCCCTGTGGAGGGCTGGTCTCCAGGACTCCTCGTCCTCTGTGTGTTCCTGTCAATAAATACCATCGATTGAATTCACCTTTGTCTCCTGAATCTCTGTCCAGCTGGCTCATACAAGGACTCAGTTTTTGATACCTTCAGAGGGAACTGTACATTAGGAGGGGGTGGGTTTCGAATTGTAGCCTCCCGTAGGTGCTCTTTGAGAGCGGTTTGAAGGTGGGTAGTGATTAATTTTTTTTACGGCTGTGGGTAGGGCGTTCCACATTGATCTGGCATAATTGCGGAACGTGTTTAGTCCCTTGTCTGAGCCGAACCTGGGTTGGACATGATTTGTGGAACTCCCTCGGGTGTTGTGGTCATGGTATTCACTGACCTTTGGGAAGTATTTCGACATGTACATGGGTACCTTAGTCGCGTAGTGTATCTTGTAGACCAGGTCCATTGCAAGTTGCTGTACTCTGTCGTCTACTCTAAGCCATCCTAGGTTGTCAAAATGGGCAGGGGTGAGGTGGGTTCTAGGAGTAAGGTCAAGCAGTAGTCTGACCAGTTTGTTTTGTGATGTTAGTAATCTTGTTTTTAGTGCCTTTGAGGTGCTTTGGTAACATGAGGTGTCAGCATAGTCGTAGTACCCTTGAATGAGTGCTCCTGTTCTTCAGGGTATTTTTGTTTACCAGAGAGGAGATCCGGTACAAGAATCTTGTTCGTTGGTTGACTTTTTTTATTACATTGGATGCCATCTTGTCACAGGAAATATTTGCCTCTAGGATGGAACCCAGGTATGTAATTTCATCTTTCCTTGTGACAATATTGTCGCCCACTGTAACAGAAGATGTTGGTCTTTCCTAGTTTGTTATTTGATCCAAAGAGAATGGACTCTGTTTTACCCAGGTGTAATGATAGTTTGTTATCAGTGAGCCAGGTGCAGATTCTGCCGAGTTCTGAGCTGAGGGTTTGTTCAACCTGTAAGTTGTTCTTGTCAGAGACCAGCAGGGCTGAGTCGTCCGTGAACAGGAACAAGTTGTAGTCACAAGCTGATGACATGACATTTGCATAAATTAGGAACAGTAACGGTCCTAGTATGCTTCCTTGTGGACCACCACAGTTCACTGGGATGGGGGGGATAGGGTACCGTTTACCTCTACCATCTGTTATCTCCCCTCCAGGTAGGATTGCATCCAGCTCACTGATAAAAGATCAAAACGAATTGCTTTTAGCTTGTCAATCAGAATGGAGTGATTGACAGTGTCGAAGGCCTTTTGGAGGTCCAGCATGACCATGCTGCAGTATTTTCCCGCGTCCACCTCTTGTTTGATGTGGTTGTTCAAATAGAGAAGGCATGTGTCAGTGGAGTGGGATGTTCTGAAGCCAGATTGGAATTCGTAGATTAGATTTCTGTCCGCAAGGTACTTTTCGACCTGTTCGTAGATTTTTTTCCCCATGACTTTCAAGATGGAGGTAAGAATAGAAACAGGGCGGTAGTTTCCTGGGTCTAATTTGCTGCCTTTTTTGTGCAGGGGGGTCACTCTCACAATTTTGAAGTCTTTGGGGACATGTCCCTGTTTTATGGATAGGTTTATTATGTGTGTGATGACTGGGGTGATGGTGGCTGTTGAGTCTCTGAGGAATTTGGAGGGGATATTGTCATGGCCAGTGGCCTTGTTAGGTTGGAGGGCACTCAGTTTTTGAGTACCGCAGCTGTCGGTGTTTGTAGTATGCTAGGATGTGTTCTACCCCAAAATGCCCTGAGTGGGAGGGTAGTTTATTAATCAGTGTTGTGGCTATGTTAGTGAAGAATGTGTTTAAGTATTTGGCCATATCCAGCTTGTCTGTCATGAGAGTGTTTTCTGTCTTTATGTTTATGTTTGTAAACCTGGTTTTTAGTTTTTTGCTTTTTGTTGGTTGTTCACAGGGTTATATAGCATTACTGGCCTCGCGTCTCGCTCTTCGCCATAATGAGATATCTCTTATACCCAGCACCTACTGTGCTCATTAACAAAACAAATGCACCCATGCACCTGACCAGGCCCCGCCCCAGCGTCCTCTTATAAGATGCCGGACATGGTCACACTCCCCCTTCCTCTTTTTTTGTTTCCATCATGGACGCTGCAGTGCACTCCATGAACTAGTTGTTATGAAATGCAGAGAGAAATTGAACAATGTTGGGTTTTCGCCTGAGATTTGCCAGCCCCTGGAATCTTCTCAGCACATTCTAACAGCGCATCGAGCCTGTCCTGGGGTTTCCTCGTCTCATGACAGCGGACAGAGGGATGTCACGCGGCAGCTAGCTGTCGGGCTAGGTCGCGCACAGGTAGGGCCTGCGCTACCAGGCATCAATGCTAGCATTTGTGATACTGCTCGTTGTCCCGTGAGACAACCGAGTTGTGTATTGGCGCAAGGGGCAGGATATCTGGGTAAACGTTGTCGTCATGACTCTGAGTTGGATGTTTTCCCAGGAGCTAATGCTACGATGCTGGGTCACTGTTCCTTTGTTCCCCTCCGTGGGCTGTCACCACTTTTCCCTCCTCTTAACCGGTTCATTGATGAAAGTCAGTTGGTAGCTAATGTGGGGGGTTTTGCTGAGGCTTATTTACCCTTTTTATGGGTGAATGGGCTGACAACAGGGCGCAAGGCAGGTGTGCCCTGACTTGAGAGCCAGGTAGCATCGATCCTTTGCCCTGGCAGGGTTGAACGGTGTCCCACCCGGAAGCCGACGCCTGAGGGCGAGTCGGCCCGGCAGGTGGCGGTATGGGCTGATGATGTTTATACCGCCACAGGATGGAATATAGCAGCGGCCAGTGTCATTGCTCAGTTGACTGTTTTTCTGTCCACATTGGTGTCGGGTAGTGGGGCTGCAGGGCCAGCCGATGCCGAAAACATCGCGCATGTTTTTTGGGGTTATAGAACTCTTAACTCAGTCGCAAGCTATAACCGCAGCGAGGATCAGGATGCTATCAACTCTTATTCACAGGAATCTCTGCTTGGAGCAGTCTTCCCTTGGGGAGGAGGAAAGGTTTCTTCTCCTTAGGGCTCCTCTTTCCGCGGAAGGACTCTTTGGTCTTTCCGGGAAACGCGGGTGGTATTTGACCTGGGCCCAACACCGCCACGCACCATGCAGCCAGAGGTGAGAGCACGGCCTCGTCAAAGACTGTGGCGAGGCCCTCAACCAGCGGCCATGTTTCCCCCGCCTGAGATACCCTGGACACAACAAAAACAGGTGACCGCAAGGCCGACAGCCTTGGTGGCCGAGGGATCGGCTACATTAGATGAGCACGCCCTAAAAAAACGTTGCCGTCTAGCTGTGTCTAGCTCGCTCTCCGGTCACCCCCCCCCAACACCAGCGGGATAAGGGCTCTGATTTGTTTTCTTTGGTTGCGGGCCGCGTGTTTTCAATGAAGCGCAATCGGCGCCGCGTTTCGCTTCTCATGGGGACAGGGGCTGACACCCAGTTGATGGCTAGACCTGGGTCTGTCCGTGAGAATGTTGTGCTGTCAAGTGGCTCCCACGCCACGCGTTCTGCGTCTGTGGTTGGTGAGCCTGGTGTTACGTCTGTCAACTGCAAAGGTTGTCAGCAAGGGGGCTCGAGGCCTCTTGAGGCACAGCGCGGGTTCCCCCGACCTCGCCTTCGCCAGGCCGGATATCACGTCAGTGCCTCCCACGGCCAGAAGACCGGCAGTGGTCTGGCAGGCGCGCGTGATTTGGGTGGTAGTAATATCACTGCAGGGCTACGGTGTGTAGGAACCCACCCTATCGGGTAGTGTGGGGGCCTCACACCTTGCATGTCCAGCTGTAGAACAGTCCCTTAGCAGTCCATGCTGGCGGGGTGTTCAGTGTCACCCAGTGTGATGTCAGCTTCCCCCGTATCAAACCGGCCCTTTCTGTCGGGGTCCCCCCTTGGGTGCGATTGCATTGCGGGTAGTGTCAGGGTCCGATATCCTGACTCCACAAAACGCCCTGCTCGCACGGTTAGCGGGTCCAGGGTTGGCAACGCACAGCGGGTGGGACCGGGCCGCCTATCTACAGTTCCTAGCGGACCAGCGCCAAGTGGCGGCGGGTGCGCTTTGGGATTACCATCACATATGGCTACAGCAGTGCCATATGTCGAGGTGGATGGAGAGAACGTTGAGGCGGGGGCTTGTGTTGCAGTTTGCACGACCCCACCCTCCGTTTTCAGGTTTGGTGCAGACCTTGTTGTCAGGGTCAGCAGCTGTGACAGCTCTGGCCGACGAGATCCAATCTCTGTTAGCGAAGCAAGCCATAGTCGTGGTCCCAAGAGAGGACGTGATGTGTGGTGTTTACTCCCGGTATTTTCTGGTGCCCAAGAAATCGGGAGGTGTCAGACCTATACTGGATCTGTCTGCGTTCAATCGGCTGATTGTGACGAGGCAGTTCAGGATGTTGACCGTCAAACACCTGATGAGCTCCGTCAGGATGGGAGACTGGTTCACCTCCATAGACCTGAAGGATGCGTATTTTCACATCCCGATCTTCCCTCCTCACAGGAAATTCCTTCGCTTCCTTTTTCAGGGTGTGGTGTACCCGCACATTCACCAAGTGAGTAGAGACCGCGCTGGAGCCTCTATGTCGTCAGGGGATACGAGTTATTTTCGATCTCAACGACATTCTGCTCCTCAGCCGGTCGGAGGAGGTCGCCAGGTCTCATACCAGGCTGGTGGTGGAATTCCTCACCAAGCTGGGTTTTGCTGTGAACTGGAAGAAGAGTACTCCTCTTCCCAGTCAACAGGTGGAGTACTTGGGCTTGGTTCTAAGCTAAAGGCCCATGAGGGCAACCCTCTCGGAGCGGCGGCGAGTGGCTATCCTTGACGCGCTCAGGGGGCTCCGTCCTGGCAGAGCGGTTGCGGTGCTGTCTGTGATGCGCCTACTCGGTATGATGGCATCTGCTCACTATGTGGTCCCTCTTGGCCTCCTCTTCATGAGGAGGATACAGAGGTGGTTTTCCAGTATGGGAATAGACCTGGTGAGAGGCAAGTGGAAACGTTTGAAGGTTCCCATGTCAATACTGGGGGATCTCGACCACTGGGGGAGGACTGGTACCCTCACCAGCGGGGTCTCCATGGGCAGCAGGCTGTCACACGTCACGGTCTTCACCGACGCCTCCCTCACGGGATGGGGGGGACATGTCGGACCAACGCAGTACGGGGCAGCTGGACGGTCCATGCATGTGTTGGAATTGAAGGCGGTCCTTCTGGTCCTGAATCGGCTCGGCCACTTGGTGGTGGGCGAGCATGTGTTGGTCAGGACGGACAACACGACGGCAGCATCGTATATCAACAGACAGGGTGGAGTACGCTCCATCCGTCTGCACCGGGCGGCGGTCGAGCTCTAGCTATGGGCGTCTCTCAATCTGCGCAGCCTGAGGGCGCTCCAGATCCCTGGCAAGCGGAATGTGGGTGCAGATGTGATGTCACGGGGCGGTCCACATTCCGACGAATGGGGACTACGTCCAGACATAGTCAGACGGGTCTGGGACCGGTCCGGGGAAGCCACGTGGATCTGTTTGCGAGCAGACAGTCTCATCGGTGCCCCTTATGGTTTTCGGTCAGTCGGGGGGCCAATCCTCCCTTGGGGGTGGATGCCTTCTCGATGTATCCATGGCCGCCCGGGATTCTGTACACGTTTCCCCCCATACATCTGATAGCTCAGTTGTTGGAGCGGATACGTCGGGAGCACAGGACCTTGATCCTGATCGCGCCAGACCGGGGCACGGCTGTGTGGTTCCCGGTCCTGATCCAGCTCTTGGTAGCCCCGCTGTGGCCTGTTCCTTGGTCATCGCGGGCCCTCTCTCAGGCGCACAAGTCTCTGTGGCTGTTCCCTGTTCTGGGACAGCCACTGATGGTTTGGCTGTTGAGAGGGTGAGTCTGGAGGGGATGGGTCTTGACCCTTCTGTGGTCGACACCATCCGAAACGCGCATGCTCCCTCCACTATCGCGGTTTACGCGGGTAGGTGGCGTACTTTCCAAGAGTGGTGTAAGGTGGGGGGCTGGGACCCGGTGTCCTGCCCCCTGGACGCTGTCCTTTCCTTCCTTCAGTCTATTTTGGGTAGACTGTCGGCCTCGACGGTGAGGGTATATGCCGCGGCTATATCCTCTTGTCATTTGGTGTTTGAGTGCGGTACGTTGTTCAGCCACCCTCTTGTGAAGCGTTTCCTGCTTGGCGCTCGGCGCTCTCAAGCTGGTGGAACGTTCTCTGTCTCCGAGTTGGGACCTCCAAATGGTCCTCGGCCGGTTGTCTGAGGCCCCGTTTGAGCCTCTTGAGCTGGCGTCTTTGGAACAGCTGTCTTTCAAGACTGCGTTCCTGCTGGCCATCACCTCCGCTAAGCGTATGGGTGAGCTGTGTGCTCTCTCGGCGCGGCCTGAGTGCTTGTCTATTCGTGCCAATAGCGGTGCGACTCTGAGGCCTAATCCAGTCTTCGTGCCAAAAAATATCCGGAGCTCTTTTCGCTCCAGGTATATTGTGATTCAGGCGTTTCATCTGCCTCCTCACGCTGGTGAGTTAGAGGCAAGCCTTCACCTGTCGTGTCCCGTCCGGGCTTTGGGGGTTTACCTCAGTCGGACTCGGGACCTCAGGGCTACCGATCAGCTCTTTGTTTGTTACGGTGGCCCTCGCGCTGGTAAGGCACTGTCCAAGCAGCGCCTGTCACATTGGTTGTGCAAGGGCATTGCCCTTTGCTACATGTTGGCTAGGCTGGCCCCCCCTGGGGGTGTCAGGGTGCACTCCACTCATGGAGTGGCGGCCTCGGCAGCCTTGTTAGGGGGGGGCTCGGTGGAGGACATCTGTGCTGACTGGGGGTTCTGTCTCCCAGGCGGTTCTGAGGTATGGGACCTCCCCTGCCTCCCGCCTCTCAGTGGGTTAGCAGGGGTGTGTGGGTGTGTGCCACGGGGTGATGTGTCACACGTGGTCCCGCCTGTGCTGTGCGTTTTTTAGGGGTCTCTGGTTCCATCTTTTTTTCGCACTTTGGTGGAGTTGACTGCCGCACCCCCTTCACTAGGACGGGCGGGTGGACGGGACTCCCCTCCCCCTGGTAGTAGGGCTTGCGAGTCCTCAGGGGGTACACTTGTCGGGCCACACGTCTGCTCTGCCCTATATCTCATTATGGCGAAGAGCGAGACGCGAGGCCAGTAATGCTATATAACGAAAGGTTATCCTATAACCTAGTTATATGAATACTGGCTGAGCGTCTCGCTCTTGGCGCCCTGAGGTCCCTTGGTTGGGTTTTCTATGATGGAAACTTTTTCCCAAGGAAGGGGGAGTGTGACCATGTCCGGCGTCTTATAGGAGGACGCTGGGGCGGGGCCTGGTCAGGTGCATGGGTGCATTTGTTTTGTTAATGAGCACAGTAGATACTGGAGATAAGAGATATCTCATTATGGCGAAGAGCGAGATGCTCAGCCAGTATTCATATAACTAGGTTATAGGATAACCTTTTGTTTGTTTTTGTTTTCCTCAGTTTTGTCATTTATGTTTTTTTTCTTTTTGCGGATTAGATCATGGTGTTTACATAATTTCTTAGTCTCTTTCTTTGTATTTTGAGTTCTTCCACGTGGGCTTGGAGAACACTGTTTGAGCTTTTGGCAAGCTTTGTCTGACTTTTATGAAGTTCAGAGCATTTTTTGTCTCTGCGGTTTTCATAGCGGTCAGTATTTCAGAGTGATGGTAATGGTGGTGATGGTGGTAATAGTGGTGGCGGTAGTAGTAGTGGTAGTGGTGGTGGTAGTAGTAGTGGTGATGGTAGTGGTGGTGGCAGGGGCGGAGCTATAGGCGCGGCAGGGGAGGCAGCGGCCTTAGGGCCCGCCCACCGTCTGGCGGGAGGGGGGGCCCGGGCCCCGGCCCCCCCTCCGGCCCCGGGCCCAGGCCCGGGACTGAATGGAGTTGCCGTTTGCGTGTGGGACTGGATCGAACACAACTGGTGGTAACGGCAACTGGGACTGGTGCGTTTGTTTTGATTCTAGGCTCCTCCCGTTTTGCCAGTACTGTGGTACGAGTACGACTGATAGCGTGTGGTTTAGGAACAGGGCGTTTTGCACAAATCCAGCGCTCCCTTTCCTTGGCTGTGACGTAGCCACGTAAATCTCACAAGCAGCGCGGAGGTGATATTTTTCTCTGATGTCGCGTTCACGTTACGTGGGAAGAATCGGAAGAATCAGCTTCCGACTGGGAAAAACCATTCACGTCAGCCTCCTAGTTGTAATTCCTACTAGGACATATGGGATTTTTTATAGACCCCGATATCTCCCACTTCGCGTCACGAATTGCGGAAGTATGGATGTGGGCGTTTTGATCGAGTCAATGCGTGAAGGCTTCCTAGTTGTAGCAACGAGATGTCCTCTGGTTCTTCCGCTTCTTCCCACGTAACGTGAACGCGACATCAGAGAAACACAACATAATAAGTCACCTGAAACATGAATGAATGAAAACTTTATTAACATATTGCAGAATGGGTACAGTACAGTACAGCTCAATACATACAATTGTTAAGGGGATGCAGACCAGAGAAAGACTTTCGTCTTGTTTACATCAGGGTCCCCCACATCACCACCGTGGTGTATTAAAATCCGACGACGCCGAGCAGCTAAAGGGGACATTTACCAGCACAAAGTGTGGATATATTATGATTTAACAAGTCTTATCTGTCCAGGACGATGACAACATTATTGCAGGTAAGCTACCTAGTACTACTAACGTTATCACGCTAGCTTGGATGCTAACTAACGTAATGTGAATGAATGAATGAAAACTTTATTTAACAGATTGCAGAATGGGTACAATACAGTACGGCTCGTTAAGGGGATGCAGACCAGAGAAAGACGTTTGTCTTGTTTACATCAGGGTCCCCCATTTTCAATTCATAGTGATCATAGAAAACATATACGTTACCACCTAGCCACAATCTATGGTATTTCTAGGTTACCACATGGGTGGCGCATGTGAACACTTTGTGAATTATGTGAGGGTGTATCATGATGATGGTAATTTGGCACTTAACGAACGTTACCTATCTCTTTGCCGTTTTGCATAGTGCACTGCATAGTACCAGAGATGACAAAAGTTATGTGGTAACATAGGTCGCATCACTGCCAGTAGTCGGCATATTACCCAATTCTGACTCTGGTATTAGTCAACTAACATACTGTTAGCCAGCTACTGTAATAACGAAACTGAAATATCTAATGATGATAGTCAATCATAAAGACAGAAAACACTCTCATCACAGACAAGCTGGATCTGGCCAAATACCTAAACATGTCATGGTGAATGAATGAAAACTTTATTTAACAGATTGCAGAATGGGTACAATACAGTACAGCTCAATACATACAATTGTTAAGGGGATGCAGACCAGAGAAACACTTTCGTCTTGTTTACATCAGGGTCCCCCATTTTCAATTCATTATAACATAATGACATACAGATAGACAGTAGTGCTACATCTATACATGACATACCAGATTTGCAAATACAGTACTGTTTGTGATACGAAAAGAGTCCAGAAAAGAGAGTATATACATTTGACGTATTATTATTGTATTGTATTGGAGTTCACCGCAGAGGGATCCACCGATCCACCCAGTGCTAAGTACACCATAATCCCATATTCCCGTCCCACTCTGCTATTTCCCTACTATCTCGCTTCCTCCCTAGCCCCTTCAACCTCCTCCTACCACTCTTGACACCACAATGTGCCTCATACCTATATCCACAATCTGCTCCTCAAGAACAGAATCAACCCATCCACGCCAGTTTGCTAGCAACCCGGCTAATCTCTCCTACCCTCCTACAGCCACTAATACACCTGTCACAGTACAGGGAGGCTTATGGAATTGTCAATCAGCAGTCAAGAAAGCTGACTTCATTACTGCCTACGCCCATAGTCTAAATCTGCAGCTCCTGGCTCTAACTGAGACCTGGATAACCCCCAATAACTCGTCAACACCTGCAGCATTATCTACAAACTATAACTTCACTCACACACCTCGACCCTCCAGACGGGGTGGAGGCACTGGCCTCATGACATCTCCTTCATGGGCTACAAACCTAACGCAACTCCCAGAACTGTCACTCTCCTCCCTCGAATATCATGCAGTATCTGTCTCTAATCCTTTCAATCTCACCATTGTTACACTCTATCGCCCTCCAGGTCCCCTCGATCACTTCACAGATGAGCTGGACATGCTTCTAAGCTCCTTACCGGAAGATGGTACCCCGCTCCTTCTATTGGGCGACTTCAACCTGCCTGACTCATCTCAGTCGGTCCCAGTGGTCTCCCTCCTACAACAATTTGACCTGACTCCCACTGCCATGCCTCCCACCCACAAAGCAGGCAACTCCTTGGATCTCATATTTTCCCGTAACTCCAGCATCATTAACACCACGGTAACTCCCCTACATGTATCTGACCATTCCTTCATATCCTTCTCACTAACTCTCATGCTTAACCGAAAAGTCTTCACCCCAACTCAAACCGTCTCACTCAGACGCAACCTGCCCTCCCTATCCCCCTCCACCCTCTCCTCTGACATAATATCCGCTCTACCTTTGAGTGACACCTTCTCTGCTCTCCCCACAGAGATGGCAACCTCCACCCTCCTCTCAGCCCTTGCAACCTCCTTCGACAAGCTCTGTCCCCTCGTTGAGAAACCTGCCCGCCGTTCCCCACCCAGTCCATGGCTGACGGATGCAGTGAGAGAACAAAGACAGGTCCTGAGAGCGGCTGAGAGGAAGTATAGAAAGTCACGCCTCACTGCTGACATCGACACATATCACAACCTCTTGTTAACATTCTCCAAAACCATTACTAATGCCAAAGCTTCTTTCTTTCACCATAGGATCGAGGCCTCTGCCAAGAATCTTCGCAAACTGCATGCTACCATGTCCTCCCTCCTCACTCCCCCCCCACCTCCTCCTCCCTCATCTTTTTCTGCCGAAGACTTTGCGATCTTCTTTGAGGAAAAAGTGGAGAACATCCGCAGCTCCTTCTCCCAACCCCCACCCATTCCAAACGCTGAATCGAGAACTTCATCCTTCACTCTGTCATCTTTCTCTCCCATTACAGAAGCCGAGACCCTGACACTGGTAACGTCGAACCGTCCGACTACATGCCAGCTGGACCAGCTACCCTCCCCACTCCTCCAGACCATAGCACCGGACATCCTCCCATTCCTAACTGCAACCATCAACTCCTC
Source organism: Notolepis coatsorum (assembly GCF_963971535.1). NCBI lineage: Eukaryota > Metazoa > Chordata > Actinopteri > Aulopiformes > Paralepididae > Notolepis > Notolepis coatsorum. Next base: position 67,496,367 of record NC_140184.1, on the reverse strand, counting down.
ACTCAACTCGGGGGTGGTCCCCACCTCCCTAAAACAAGCCAGAGTCACGCCCCTCATAAAAAAACCAACCCTGAACCCCACCGTCATAGCCAACTATCGCCCTGTCTCTCTTCTCTCCTTCCTTTCTAAAACACTTGAACGTGCTGTATCCAACCAACTTACTGCTTATCTCTTACAGAATGACCTCCTAGACCCCAATCAGTCTGGCTTCCGGACTGGCCACTCCACAGAAACGGCCCTCATTGCGGTCACAGAGGCACTTCACTTAGCAAAAGCGAAAGGCCTCTCCTCTGTCCTGATTCTCCTAGATCTATCTGCAGCCTTCGACACAGTCAACCATCAGATCCTCCTCGCGGCCCTCGCAGGAATGGGAGTGGCTGGATCTGCGCTGACATGGCTGACATCATACCTCAATGACCGCTCCTACCAAGTGTCATGGAGAGGGACTCTGTCGGCCACCCGCCCCCTCCAGACGGGTGTCCCCCAGGGCTCGGTCCTAGGACCCCTTCTCTTCTCCCTCTACACTAAATCACTGGGTAACATTATCACATCTCATGGCTTCTCATATCATTGTTATGCCGATGATACTCAACTCTTCCTCTCCTTCCCTCCCTCAGATATCCACGTCTCTGAGCGGATCTCGGCCTGTCTGTCCGACATCTCCGCCTGGATGACGACCAACCACCTCAAACTGAACCTAAGCAAAACAGAATTGCTCCACCTGCCGGCCAAATCCTCCCCCCTGACCGACCTCTCCATCACAGTCGAGAATGCAGCTGTGACCGCGTCGCCGACCGCCAAGAACCTTGGTGTTGTCCTCGACGACCAGTTGAACTTCTCTGCTCACATCGCAGCGACAACCAGAACCTGCAGATTCCTCCTGAGCAACGTCAGAAGGATACGCCCCTTCCTGACAAAAGAAGCCACCCAACTCCTCGTCCAATCAACAGTCATCTCCCGCCTCGACTACTGCAACGCACTGCTAGCTGGCCTCCCGGCCACTGCCACCAAGCCTCTTCAACTCATTCAAAATGCAGCGGCCCGCCTGATCTCAAACCTACCGAAGTCAGCCCATGTCACCCCACTTCTTAGGGACCTGCACTGGCTCCCCATTGCTGCACGTATCCGCTTCAAGGCCCTCGACCTAGCATACCGTGCGGCAAAGGGAACCGCTCCCGCCTACCTCCGGTCAATGGTCTCTAACTACACACCCTCAAGACCCCTACGCTCTGCGTCTTCTGGCCGCCTCAGATCTACTCCTATCCAAGCTCCCGGAGGGTCATCAAAGAGAAGCCGCCTATTCTCAGTCCTTGCCCCACAATGGTGGAATGAACTACCCATCCCAGTTAGGACAGCCGAATCCCGTCCAATCTTTCGCCGTCGACTAAAGACTCACTTCTTCAACCATTATCTGAAATGATAAAAAAAAAAAAAAAAAAAAAAAAATCTAACCCCGACTAACCTTAATGTCATGCACTTGTCCTAATAAACTAACCTACACTGTAACACGCAACACTTTGATGAACATTGTTACTCAGCTGATAGAGTTATACCCTTCTTGCTGTCTTGTCGCACAGAACTTGTAAGTCGCTTTGGATAAAAGCGTCAGCTAAATGACTAAATGTAAATGTAAATGTATATGTTTTGTTTCATGTTGGATTTTTTTTTTTTTTTTTTTTTTTTTATAATACAATAAATATCGGGGGGGGGGGGGGGGGGGGGCCCGAGCTGTCAATCTCGCCTCGGGGCCCGTGGGGCATTCCAACCGCCACTGGGTGGTGGTAGTAGTAGTGGTGGTGGTGGTCGTTGTAGTAGTGGTGGTCGTGGTGGTGGTGGTAGTAGTGGTGGTGGTGTTGGTAGTGGTGGTGGTGGTAGTGGTGGTGGTAATAGTAGTGGTGGTGGCAGTTGTAGTAGTGGTGATGGTAGTGGTGGTGGTGGTAGTGGTGGTGGTAGTGGTGGTGGTGGTGTAGAGGGTGGTGGTGTTAGTAGTGGTGGTGTAGCTGTGGTTGTGTGGTGATGGGTTCCTGAAGAGGCCCAAGGCAACGTTTCCCTTTCGTTCCCGTTATTTTCTTTCTTTAATAATAAATGATGGATGTTTCAAATTAGGAAACAGTGCTGAGAAAATCCAATTTATTCTTGGGCTTTGGAGGGAGGGTATAGAGAATAAGAAGCCAAGTTCTGTATTAAAGGCCTTTGTTTTGCTTTAATGCTTGCAGTAAGGCTAGCAGTGTATGATTTAATGTGGCCCGTGAAAATGGCCCTATTATGTACTATTAACAAATCAACCATGGCCCTGAAAATGCATCTCTGCCTCACAAGGAGTCTGGAGATGTAGGTGGCCTTTCCTCACCAAGCATTGATTTATAGACCCTATTCATAAGAGAGAGAGAGTGTGTGTGTGTGTGTGTGTGTGTGTGTGTGTGTGTGTGTGTGTGTGTGTGTGTGTGTGTGTATGTGCAGGGCCGCCTGGGAGAAATGCGAGGCCCTGTGCGAGATTTAACGCGAGGCCCCCCCCCCCCCCCCCCCCCCCCAAGGTAAAAAAAAAAAAAAAAAAAAAATTATATATATATATATATATATATTTTTTTTTTTTTTTTTTTTTTTTATACAGTCAACATATTCTTAAATAATAGCGCTGCCCGAGGCGGGGCATGATACAGTCAACATATAGCAAAAGAGAGAGCGAGAGAGAGCTCCCGTTCTACAGTCAATATACAGTGTACAGAGAGAGAGAGAGAGAGAGACACATTGGAAAGAAATTGAAATGCTATTTGGCCCTAAACAGAGAGTACACAGTGGCAGAATACCTGAGCACTGTGACTGAAGATCCTTGAGCACAGCCTAGCCATCGAGAAAGGCCGCCATAGGCAGACTGTGTGTGTTAGAAAGAGAGAGAGAGAGAGAGAGAGAGAACATGTGTGTTTGTCATGTGTGTGTGTGTGTTAGAGAGAGACTATAGCATGTATGAGAGATTCAAAAGGACAAAGATCAACACTTAAATCCAACAAGAAGAGGGTCAACAGAGAAACCAAAGCAGCAAGGAGCCAATGGCCGACATCAGCTAAATAGGCTAGCCAGGTACTGTGACACCAGGCCACTTGACACACACAACGTGGCTACACAAACGACCATTCACACACAGCACATGTCGTATCTCCAAATGTTGTGAAGTAGCATATGTTTTGCCTGGAAAAAAACATCGTTATTAACAAAACATTCGGGAGGGGAAGGAAGGAAGAGTGGGGTAATGTCATCATGACATTTTCATTAATCCAAGTTACCTGCACGATGAACGCTGGGCGAAAGGCCGCAAGGTCTCCACGTTGACGAAAGGCCTCTCGCTGGCGGGACAAAAAGAAGCTATGGCCACTGGCCAGAGCCTTGTCATGGTGCAGGCCCGACTACATCTTCTGTCAAAGGGCCTGCTATTCTCAAGGCTAACTGATAGCATCAAACGAACGTTCCCAGCTGACGCTAAACAGCTAACTGGCTAACAGTTAGCTCACACAGTTAGCTACTAGTAGTATTAGCTAGACCAGTTTGGCTCCAAGAGAGAAAGAGAGATAGGGTCAGGTGACTCAGATCCACGGCGGGTACATAATCATAAGTTGACTCACCATAACGCAGTATCAACGTGGAAGGATACTTTCTTGGCCCCACGGTGTAATTTCGGCGTATTGCTGCCTAACAGATTTATCTGCTCACAAGTTCTCTTCTCCTTCTTTTGAAAAGACATCCACTCGCCTCGCCTGGTTAGCTAACGCTAGTTAGCATTTAGCTAAGCTAGCTACTAGCCGACATGGCTATACCGAAAGGCTCCGGCCATTTGTCCCGCTAGCGAGAGGCCTTTCGTCAACGTTCCTTGGTTGGTGACCGACCGACTGATAATGACCGACCTCTTTCTTCGTCTTGGCTATTGGGCATAACTAAGCATAGTCAAAAGCTGCACGCGCGAAAATGTCAAACGCAGCCGACTCACGCTGCCGGCGTACTGTCTACACATGATGTAAGTAAAACCACTCCCTTCGTTGAAACCAATGCTGCTGCAGAACCCCAGAGGCTGAGCTCCAATAGTGAGTATGTCTGCAGCTGCAGGACTGCAGACCCAGGAACAAGTCAGACACATTCTACAAACGTGTCTAATGTGAAATATATAAGCATATAAGCAAAACTAGATTTTAGGTCTGTGATGAAAAAGGGCCTCGCGGGAAGGGGGGCCTCGCAAAAAAAAAAAAAAAAATAATAATAATAATAAAAAAAATTAATAAAAAATATATTTTTTTTTTTTTTTTTTTTTTTTTTTTGCGAGGCCCCCCTTCCCGCGAGGCCCTGTGCGACCGCACTGCTCGCACACCCCCTGAGGCGGCCCTGTGTGTGTGTGTGTGTGTGTGTGTGTGTGTGTGTGTGTGTGTGTGTGTGTGCCAATCACGTGATTTTCAGGCAAAATCTGCATATGGCTCGCTGATAACAAACTATCATTACACATGGGCAAAACAGAGTCCATTCTCTTCGGTTCAAATAACAAACTCAGCAAGACCGACGGCTTCTTAGTTACAGTGGGTGACAATATTGTCACAAGGAAAGAAGATATTACCTACCTGGGTTCCATCCTAGAGGCAAATCTTTCCTGTGACAAAATGGCATCCAATGTAATAAAAAAAGTCAACCAACGAACTCGATTCTTGTACCGGATCTCCTCACTGGTAAACAGTGATGCCGGTAACGCGTTACTAAGTAACGCGTTATTGTAATCTGATTACTTTCCCCCGAAAATAGTAATCTAACGCGTTAATCTTTAAAAGCCAGTAATCTGATTGCAGTTACTTGTCCAAGTGGCTGTGCATTACTATTTCGTTACTATCTCATCATAAATTCATAATGCAGGCGGAATGCAGTATTTTATTTCGTTTTCGACAGTCAAAAATACATTTTGAGCTGTTTTTCTTTTGGGAGTGACGTAGTGTGGCAGTGAAAGGGTTACACAAGAATGTGTCCCCGCGGCGTGACTGGACACTCTGTCTGTGAGTGACATCTGCTTTGGTACAATCACATTCCCCATCCACAGTCTGCGAATCAGAGGCAGAGTAGGGCGGGTCTTCACAGCACGTCATGTGACATATGCGCCAATCGTGTGACAGCAGGGCTCCGTCGTCGGAGAATTCCACCCCAAAACGCTTGGCAAAATTAAAAGTGAGTTTCTGTTCAGACTTCCATCCCAAAACGCTCGTATAGCCTCAGTCACTACTTCACGTTCATATGCGGAGGAAACAAAATACTGTCTACCGCTAAAAACAGCACATCCAATTGCATTGAAAGCATCTGGAATCACAACACTGGGGGACCCTGATGTAAACAAGACAAAAGTCTTTCTCTGGTCTGCATCCCCTTAACAATTGTATGTATTGAGCTGTACTGTACTGTACCCATTCTGCAATCTGTTAATAAAGTTTTCATTCATTCATTCACTAGCCGACGCTTCGACTAGGTACAGGAGGACTCAGAGGCCAGCCAAACAGCAAAAGAGAGAGATTGTTTCTTTCCCTTTTGATTAATGTATATTTGATGGTGGCAGAGCAAAAGCTCTTATTTGCCAGATTTACAGTTAATTTACATGTTAAAGAGAGACTGATTGTATGTTTATAGAGAGACATTTATAAAAACAATTTAATAGTTACAGTTGATATAATTGAATAGTTCAGCCTGCATTTGTTAGATGTGAATGGATATACACTGGTTTTGTAAAACCACTGGCTGGCTGCTCTAATGCTGTGAGCATCATAGACTGTTGCTTTACCATACTTGATGGTACAGAAGCTGAAGCACTAGTTTAACAATTTACGTTATGTGCAGAGAAACAAGTTAAAAACAATTTATGCACTTTCAATAAAGCGTTTAAAAAAAAACGGTTGGGGGAACGACGACGACTTCGTAACCTAGTTACTTTCAAAGTAACTAAGTTACTCTGATAATCAAGTAATCAGTAAAGTATCTTGGATTACTTTTTAAAGGAGTAATCAATAATCAGTAATCGGATTACTTTTACAAGTAATCTGTGGCATCACTGCTGGTAAACAAGAATACCATGAAGACTCTAGCAGGAGCACTCATTCAAGGGTACTACGACTATGCTTGCACCTCATGGTACCAAAGCACCTCAAAGGCGCTAAAAACAAAATTACAAACATCTCAAAACAAACTGGTCAGACTACTGCTTGACCTTACTCCTAGAACCCACCTCACCCCTGCCCACTTTGACAACCTAGGATGGCTTAGAGTAGACGACAGAGTACAGCAACTTGCAATGGGCCTGGTCTACAAGATACACTACACGACCAAGGTACCCATGTACATGTCAAAATACTTCCCAAAGGTCAGTGAATACCACGATCACAACACCAGAGGGAGCTCCACAAATCATGTTAAACCCAGATTCGGCTCAAACAAGGGACTAAACACGTTTCGCAATTATGCCACATCAATGTGGAACGCCCTACCCAAAGCTGTAAAGGAATGTGAATCACTACCCACTTTCAAAAACACTCTCAAAAAACACCTAAGGGAGACTGCAACTCGAAACTGGCCCCTGTAAATGTCCGAACACAACCCCCTCCAATGTACAGTAAATTACCAAGTATGGTCTTGTCAATAATCCAATGTACAGTTTTGTTTGTACAGTTATACAGTGTCCCCCACCCACCCCTCCTACCCAACCTCCCCCCCCCCCACTCCTACCCAACCCCCCCCCCCCCCACCCACCCAACCACCTCCAATGTACAGTCCCCCCCCACCCCCCCAATCCAATTTACAGTTTCTACGTCAAATGTATATAATCTTTTTTCTGGACTCTTTTGTATCACAAACAGTACTGTAATTGCAAATCTGGTATGTCATAAATGTATAGATGTAGCAGTACTGTCTATCTGTATGTCATGTATGTCATATATGTTACGATGAATTGAAAATGGGGGACCCTGATGTAAACAAGACGAAAGTCTTTCTCTGGTCTGCATCCCCTTAACAATTGTATGTATTGAGCTGTACTGTACTGTACCCATTCTGCAATCTGTTAATAAAGTTTTCAATCAATCAATTCAATCAGATGATTGGGATCGAAAATTTTATTTAAACTTATTTTCTTAATTCAACAAACATGACCATGTTTACGTCTTAAACTCATACTGAGGCCTTAGTTTTGGTTTTAAATTGCATATCATCATTCATTTATTTATTGTCACACAGAGCAGAAGAATTTTGCCAAAACAAACGCATTTCCTTTGATTTAATTATACATCAAATGATTTATGTCAAGGATGAGGGACATCCACTAATTGCAGAACTTGCAGTCACCTGATTTTTACAGACGATGGCACCATTGCTCTCATGAAGCAGCAGGTTGGAGGCAGAGTTTTTAGATTACTCCGGTTGCAATGCCTCGCTTGAATGAAGTTAACTTTTCACCTGGATAACGTCAACCTGCAGCCGACCAGTGGGAAGCATAGTCTAGCAACGTTCGAGACAGGGGAGGGGAGAATTGAAGGAAGAATTGGCGAGGCAAAATTGGGATGGGAGAAATATATATTTTTGTTTTAATCGGTTACTAATGTGAAAGATCGGATCGGGAAAGATCGGTATCGGTAGATACTCAAAATCACATGATCCGGATCGGATCGGGAGCAAAAACATTTGTGGTAGTGGTGGTGGTAGTGGTGGTGGTGTGTGTATATGTGTACATTTCACTGTGGATAAGGATGGCATTACTGAGTGAATTCTACCTGTGAAGAGCATTACACAAAGGAGAAAATACATTTCCACCAAGCTACACAACTTCCAGGCAGGCACATGGGAACTATTTTCTGGGAGGGGGTGCTGGGGGTCCCTGGATATAGTCCAGGTAGACTAGATCACTCATTTCACTCCATGAATGAGACCTGAAGCTTTAATCACACACCATACACAGTGCTGTCACCATCAGCAATGTGTTCTAGCCACTAGCTAAATTCTACCGCACTTGGTAAAACCACAGACTTGGCCTAATGTAAACCACAACTTAGTTAACACATCAATAAGCTACAAATAACCACAATACTGCTCATCATGCCAAAGAGAAGAAGATAAGAGAGGGAACTGAAGGTAGTTTAGGTGGAGTTCGCTGCTGCCATCATGTGTAGCTACTCTTCCAGCATAACGTTAGCTAGCAGTAGCACTACGTAAACAAAGAGAACGAAGATGTTAATCTCACTCACCAAAACAAAAGTGACCAGCAGTCAGTTATCTCACCTCCTTGCAGTCTTTGACTGAGTCTGGAATCCAGGAGGGACAGATATAATTGACTAATCTTATCAGTCTAGAATTGAACAGTTATTGCTCACACAAAATGGTACTGAAACCAGTTACTCTAAGGGAAAGTCATCCTGAACATTCAATATAAATACGTGGGGACAAAAAGGTATGAATGTGTGTTTTTTCCAAGTATTTTCTGTCTTAAATTATGAGTGTATGTGACATGTTCTCCCACATATTGTTGCTGAATATTATAAGGTTGGCAAGAATCTGGTGATATGATAAGTGTAATGGCTTCTTGTTGGTCAACCAGGTAGTGTCTTTAACACGCACATTCCAAAAAAATCCAAAACGAGATCCAAGGTATTATGAATTAAATTATAGGTTTATTTTAAGCATCTGAAGCATCTAAAGAAAACATCAAAAGAAAGATTCCAATACTCAAAAATAACTGAATTCTCACACTGATGTGGTTTAAAGAAAAATTTATAACCTGGAACCTTCACCAAACATTTTTACCATGCCTAGGCCTTCTCTTCCTGCTCATTAAGCCACCTGAGATTCCAAAAGTCCCCGCCCTCCACTCTCAACATGCACTACCAGCCTTTGGATACTAGGTGGGGTAGATGACTACAGAGGTGCAGAAACTAAATGTAAATAAATGATAGATACACTAAGAACACAATAGAATGGCTCCAACACACCGGTCCCTAATTGCCAAGCAAGGCAATTATCATTAGAAATGGAGCCCATATAATATAAGCAGCAATTACCATGAAAACTAGTTTATATATATATATTTCTTTTTACGGGTTTTCAAAGTCCATGTGTTTCTTGCTCTTCTTGAGAGTGTGCATTGTCCATCGATCATCGATCTGTGTCAATCAGTATATGTGTAGGTGTCGATGAGTCCATGTGAATTCAATGTCAAGATGTTGCTTCTTCCAGGAGCAAACAAAGCTTGGTGATAGGTATCTCCAATACGCCGCTCTTTGTTTTAACTCAAACATGACGAACCAGACCTCTGGAGTCTGGCATGGTGTCAATGATTCATCCCATCAGCCATGAGTTGCGTGGAGCTGAGCTGTCCACTATGTTGGATTCTGATCAATCAGCCAGTATCACGTCTTCGTCTGTTTGGCTTGTGTTATCCTCTCCATCCACTGACCTCTGCGTTGTGTTTGTTTCTCTCTGACGTCTTCTCATCCTGGCTGTACAATCCTTATCTTTCCCTGTTAATGCAATCCGCAACCATAATAATTCACCACCTTCGTAAGAATTTGACACTTTGACAGCATGATACCTTTCTTGGAAGAGCGTTGTTTATTAAATAAACAGAACCTCATAATCAGATGTTATCAGATTGTATTGTCATTGCTATCGCCTCTTCTACTATTCAGTCCAATAGTGACTCAGGCCTTGTCGTGAGTCAAAACCCTCCTCATGTTAGCCGAAGCTAATGATGATGTGGCCTCCCCCCCCCCCCCCTCTCTCTGTGATGAGAGGAGGGAGCCATGTCAAAGTCTCTGATGGTGTCTTCTCTCCCGTGGGATTCGTTTCTTTGGTCTGCCCTAGTCTGCCTTACACCCGGAAACACTGTCGGATTTATAGGATCTTCGTCATAGCAACGACGGCCTCGCCCCTCTCCTGGTTACTATGTGCCGCTGCCATGACAACAGCTTTAACCTTTAAACACACATTTTAAACGTCTGTTTCATTAATGATGTCAAACCTCTCTCCCTCGCTCCTGTGCCTGTTGCTGTTCTTATCAGCTTGTTGATGTTCTTGATGGAATGTAAACATTCTGCTCCTGCTGACTGCTGCTTCCACCACCCTCTGCTAAACCATGCACATTTCGACCTCTCTGACCCGGCCCCTCCAGCTGCTGTCATCTCCCCCAATATACATTACATACATTGAAAACACAGATTTCTCACAACTATGACTACCAAGTCTCCAGGGCTTAAACTCCTTTTTATGCTGTTCCACTTATGGCGTTGCTGCATTATAGGAAGATACTCAGATGTCCATCTTTTCCAGAAGAGGTTTGCAAGATACTGTACTTGCTGCCATCTCCTCTGAGCATACAAATCTTCTTGGCTGAACAGACCTGGAGGTAAGATAGCCTGGTTTACCCTTGAGCTGAATAAGATGGTTTGGTGTAAGAGGCTCTAGGTCATTTGGGTCATCTGAGACTAAAGTAATTGGACGATCATTGAGGATGGCTTCCACCTCACATAAGGCTGTCTGCAGAGCTTCATCATCAATGGTTTGCTGTGTCAAGACGGATTGAAGGACACTCTTTACTTGACGAATGAGCCGCTCCCAGACCCCCCATGGTGGGCTCCGTGGGGAGGGTTGAATTTCCCCTTTATACCATCCTGTAGCAGCACCCTTTGAATTTTGTCTTGGTTCAGAGGCCTCATCAGCAGGGTTTAACATAGAGCAAATGTATCTCCATTGAGACGGCTTTGACAGATCTGTGATGGTGGCCACTCTGTTTGCTACAAAGGTCTGGAATATTTTAGTTCTGTTGGAGATGTACTTCAGGACAGTCATGCTGTCAGACCAGAAGACTGATTTATCAAGTTGAAACTGTAGTTCACATCTTAGCATCTTGTCCATACGAACAGCCAAGACTGAGGCTGTAAGCTCAAGTCTTGGAATGGTAGTCTGTTTTAATGGAGACACTCTAGCTTTCCCCATAACGAAGGCAGTATGTATGTCATCCTTGTCACTCGTGAAGCAAAGGTAGGTCACTGTCCCATACCCTGCTTCACTGGCATCACAGAAATGATGTAACTGGGCTGTCTTTATCTCAAAGTCTCTTGGTAGCAGTGCATGTGAGCGGATCGGCGCGGGCGAGAAATCCGCTCTTCGCTCTAGACGGCTTGTTCCGCTCCGCTAATCGCTCATGTTGACCCCGCCCCCAAATCGCTCTCCGCTTGCTCACCGCTCACCTTGAATCGAGCGCTCCCCGCTCCCCGCTCCACATTGCTCGGCAGATTTTTTTCTTTTTTTTGGAGCATGATGTACATTTGCTTGATTTGACCAAACTACAACAGTCTACACCCCCTGGGCCCCTTAACACTTTGAGCGCCACGCCAGGTTTTGCTTTTTACCGGCTGAATGCCACCATCGGCGCCAATGTTAACGTTAATATCGCCTAATCTATGTTTTAAATTATGGCTATGTGTCTAATCTGCCCATCGCATTATCAAAGACTATTTTCCAGTCAGTGCTGTGAAGGCAGATTGTTTTTTTATCGCTGCATTTCCGTTTCAGAGCATTTAGAAAAGCACCCGTTTTCAGATAAAAAACAGCCCATTCTGGAGCATTCTATGAAAATCGCCTTTTACTGGAATATTCCACAACGTTGATATTCGTCTGCCTTTTTATGAATCGTTTTCAAATAAACGCTAGATGATCAATATTATACGTGCACGCAAGCACATTCGAGCCGCGCACGGATAATCGCCCCGTTGATTTCCTCGCGGACTTTTACAGTGAAACCGAAAGAAGACATTTCACAAAACAGCTTATAACTTCATCAAACTTACTCTGATTATCCTAACACTGATAACATAGAGTCCTTACCTGACATCAGATGGTATCCAACTGGTATATTCCAATTCCTGATCACCATTCGAAAAAATCGATACGTGTATGGATCCAACGCGATACAGTAGAACTCCATGATCAGCGGGGATCTGAGGTTCCAGAATGAACTGTGGTAACCCCGGCTGGATCAGTGGACTGGAAAATGTGGAGTACCGGATTTTTTTCCCCATTCATTTTCATTGAGTCCATTCCAAAATCACTTATGTCATCTGGGAGACGACAGGGGGCGCTTTTTTCCACAATGATCGCCGGCGCCGCTCGGCTATACTCGGGTAGGCTCGGGTGATGCAATATGATTTCAGATCGCTAAAAAAAAAAAAATAAAAAAAAATCAGAGAAATCTCGTGAGTGGCTTTCAACCACCTATAAAAAAACACGAGATAGCTCGTGAGTGGCACGGAAAGTGTTAACAATTGAGCCGTATTGAGCCGTATTGTAATTGTACCCATTCTGCAATGTTAAATAATGTTGTTTATCCATTCACTAGCTCTACTAAGCGATGATAGCTAGCCTAGCCACAATGCTATGGTCGCTGCCATTAACGTTAGCATGTAAGCTAACGACAACAACAATGGCGTCATATACTTTTTCTAACAGGATGTGAGTGACGGTTCACCCTTCTCATTGGTTGAAAATGGCCTTCATGTTTGTACATCGCCATCTGTTGCTTTGGCATTGTACTACATGTATATTACATCAGTGTTAAACCGCTGTGAGCGGCCCGAAGTGGATTGGAGCGGAGGAGGACTCTCGCTCCGGACGTCGCGCCGATCCATTTTAAAACCCACTCCGTCGCTCACGTCAAAACCACCCGCTCCTCTCACACTCCGATCCGCTCACATGCTCTGCTTGGTAGGAAACATCTGTCCACATAGAATGCATCTAGCTGGTGCAATTCGGTTGGCCATCTGTGCCACTGTAGTTTCCAAAACTCGTTGATGCCATAAGCTTCAGACGCTCTCAAACTTTGAATTCTCCCGTTCCACATCCACGCACAAGAAAGCCACCGATCACAATGTACTATTAACTATTTAATGTCCAATTCGGGTTACACTTTCAAGTTTCCTAATTATATATATAGCGAGATTTAATAAAGTTTATTTTATTTTCTTTCTAAACAAATTCTAAAAAAAAATTCCCCCCAATCGGCCTCAATGATACTGCAGTGGAGCGATGGCGCCCCTAAGAGGATCTGGCCGGTATTGCATGTTGCCGAAATCAAATATGCGGGTAGGTCCCCAGAGTCGATCGGGGACGTTAATACGGTTATTAATATGGAATAAAACAATAACAACTTGCGGCTCTGGTCCACAACGCATGGCACCGTAACACGTATAAACTCGTGGTTGGTCCTTAAAGTGTTAAATAACATATCAGTTTTATCTAATAAGATAACATTTTCAGTCTGGTAACCTCATTCCAATAATTTGTATTGTAGCAAAATGGGGGGAAAAGGGTTAGGGAGCGGTACCTAGGTCCACCCTGTTGGGGTAGACATAGGTACGTCCCAGGTTGTCGCCATTTATACTGGACCTAGCTCTGCACATTTATTTCCTTAATTGTCACATTTTACACATGTTGTAATTTTTTTATGTCAGACGTGTGACGTTGTTAAAGATGACAGATGATGTGATGCTAAGTATATTGTACTTTTGCTTTGCAGAGTTGATTATATTCACTCAGTATTTTACAGCGTACAACTTCATTCAAATGGAAATGTAAATACCACCTTTTTAGTGTGCGTCGTAAAGTCACACTAATGCACTGTAAACAAAGCCAAGCGAGAGCGGTCTCTCGTCACGGGTCGACCACAAACCCCGGATAGGATCCGCATTGCAGCCCTGCTGTCCACACAAGGGTTGTTGTCCTGGGACAATCAACATGGGACAGGAGTTCTTCCTTGGTAACTGTGAATGGTGAATGGATAATTTATTATACATATACAGTAATATATATATTTTCACCACAATCTGTAATCTGTTTTAAAAAAGTGTTTCTATTCTATTTTGTTTAGTTTTATTTATTTGTATTATTATTTTCTTCTCTTCTTTGTACTTCGTATTACATTATTGTTGATAATTATGTGAATGTAAAAAATTATGTGAATGTAAAAACAGATCTTTAGTTTAAATATATATAAAAATGTCCATTCATGTCTTTCCATTAACACTATCCCGCCCAAGCACGGAGATCTCCGTGTTTCGATTCCACCCGTTGTGGACAGAAGCACGGATATATCCGTGGCAAGTTATTATTGCGTTTATTCCATATTAATAACCTATTCAAGGTCGCCGAGCTGCACTGCAGATTTACCATATTCTTTGAATTCGAGAAGGTGCAATACCGGCCAGATCCTCTTAGGGGCGCTATCGCGATAATGCAGTGTGCACTGTGGCTGAAGAGAGCATTCTTTTTTTGGACTTTTTTTTTTAGTTTCCAGTAGCTGGATTCTGGATGTGTAGCCTGTACCTTGGATTACGTTTTGCATCGCAGATTTCACCATGCAATAAGGGGATTTATCATCAGCCAATGGACATATCGATCTACCAGATGGCGATCGATAACGGGGACATGCTCGCGGGGATCCCACCGGACCACGGTAAGATCTTTTTCACGTAAAGTAGAGCCCAATCAGGCATTATTATGATACTCAACCAGGCGTTCGGCCTATGAGGCTAATGAGGCTAACGCGGTTAGTGGTAATCAATAATCACGACGTCCCCCGCCCCCCCCCCCCCCTTTCATGCATACATGCTTGAGGATCGTGCCGATCATATGCGTTTGAGTTATTTCTGTAGCATCTGTAAAACGGAAATGCAATTGGATATAACGTTAGCAGCTATTAGCCCTATATCTAGCCTTCCAGAAAATATACTAGACCAAATCCTGTATAAGGCTTATATTCACGGCGCTATAAAATGAGAATGTATTGATGATTTTTTTTTTCTTTAAGCCATTTTGAAGGGACGGTTTATGGACTCAATTGACAATGAGAATGGACAGATAGCAATACTATAAAGTATAGATTTAGCTCTACAAACAGTCCCACATCTGTTTACATTTCCCGGTCCTCTTGAGATTAATTAGACTCATCCCAGTGGCCGCGATTGTGTTAATTCATTCATTCATAGTAATTTTAGTTTGTTTTTTACTTCAATTTTTATTTGCAGTTTTAGTTTTAGTTTACAAACATACATCAGACAATACTTTCAAATAACAGAAATAATAAAGAAATACCCCCCCCCCCCCCCCCCCCCCCTCCCGCCATCCACCTTGAGAGATAGGGCTCCCCCATATCCCAGGACCTCTATACACGGAGCCGGGCCCAGCGCAAGGCCAGATTAAGAATTCAGAGGCCTCTGGGCCATACTCTTGTGGAGGCCCCCACACACACATACACGTGCATGCACGCACAGTGGCGTTTTTATATGTAAAACATTGGTGGAGCAGCCACTAACCAAGGCTACATACCAGGCAAACTACAATAATCAAAATGACAGTAATCGTTGTTCGCAAATTTCACACCACATATCAGGCATAGGCTACAGGTAAGTCTGCATTGTTAGTCGTGAAAGCAAATTAATCTGTCCACGCTGAATTAAACCCTCTATTTTCCTCAGACTTTCCTTTTTTTGGATTTATCCATGGTTAGCTTACTGGGGGGTCGGAAACTCAAGATTAGCCACTTGCAGACAGCAGGGAGAGGCACGGGGTGTGACGTACTGTATATTTTAGTTGATGAAATATTTTTGTTGAGAAATTTGGAGGCCCCTCGTCACTAGAGGCCTACGGGCCGTGGCCCAAACGGCCCAGTCGTTAATCCGGCCCTGCCCCAGCGACACGGGTTCCTTGAATTGTTTGGGCCAGGCTCAATAGAAGAGAGGATAGGCGACTCCCCCCCACCGATCCCACAACCCACAAGGCCCCCCTGGGCAAAGCTCATCCGCTCTGACCCCCCCAATAGCCCTCCCCAAGAATCGGAACACCCCCATATCCCAGGCCCACTAGTAGGACTCCCCCATATCCCAGGACCGCTATACACGGAGCCGGGCACCTGCAACACGGGTCCCTTGAATTGATTGGGCCAGGCCCAGTAGAGGAGAGTGCAGGGGGCTCCCACCCACCGAGCCCGTTACCTCCCATGTCACAGATAACCCACCCCCCCAACACATCGACCCCACAACACACAATACCCCACCACCGACCCCGCAACACACAAGGCCCCCCTCTCCCGGGTCGATCCGCCGATACTATGCCCCCCCCCCGACACTCCCCCCCCACTGCCGCATTTATGAAAAAATAAAACTGACAACACAATAAGAAAAAATGAAATGAAGATAAAATAAGTCATATGATTAGCACTCTTTCCCCCGTTGGCGGTTTGGAGGGGAATCAGCTCTCCTATTGGAGAAGCCCCCCCTAGTGACGGAGATACCCCCCAAAGGAGATTCTCCAAGCCTTTCTTCATGTCCAACATTTTGAATTCTTGTCCTTCACAATTGCACATTTAAAGCAACTGCTATTCTAACATAACTCACTCACATTTTACCCCCGTTGGTGGGCTGGAGAGATACGGCTCTCCTGAAGAGGCCCCTCCTATAACGACAGAGATATCCCCAATGGGGATTCTCTAATGCCCCTATTATTGTCCAACATTTTATTTGAATTTTTATCTTTCATATGATAGTACAATTCCAGAGCTCCCGGTCAGGTCTCCGAATGTGTTTCCCCATGTTCCCCGTCGTCTTGGTTGTGCGTCATGTGTGTTAGTGTCTACAGTTTAGTCTAGTACGTGTTATTTATATTATATGTCCCGAATCAAGACCCAATTTTCCCAACTAATGTGTGTGTTATCTGCAGTGTGTCTCGAATCATAACATCCATTCACTATCAAATAATATGCATATGTGGTATTGAATCTTGATCGGTGTGTGTGATCTCAGTGCTGGCTGGTCCGGTTGATCTCGGTGCTCGAATCCCGGTTGGTGTGTGTGGCCTCGCACCTTGGCCGGTCTACGCGATCTCCGTGCTTGCATCTCGGAAACTCCGGTTGACCTCGGTGCCCGAGTCCTGGTTGGTCCGGTTGTATCCAGCATCTCTTTGTCCTTCTTTTGGGGGTCATTTGTTTTATTTCTTTTGAATTAGCCTCCATGCTCCTCTGAATATTCTGTATTGCATCGAGTCCAGTCTGCGTGTTGGTTTGCATGTTAGCATCGTTAGCGTTCTGTATTGCTTCTAGCCTGATCCGAATGCTAGCTTGCGTATTCATCGTGTTAGCTTCCATGTTAGCTTGTAGCTCCGTCTCCAGCCAGACCTCGCTGTGGTCTAACGTTATGTTAGCTTGTATTACTTGCTGCGTCATCCCCTCGTGTTGTACCTTTCCCTTCGTCGTATTTTCTTTGTCTGGGTCATTCTTCTCTCACTTCTCCTCGAGTTTTGTGCACTGGGTCTTGTCATCGTTCTTTTATCTTCGAGTTGTTACTTTTTATCGTGTTTCATAACTTTTTATTACCTTTCTTGAATTTTGGACCGGGAGCTCTGTTCTGCAGCTGCTCACCCGCTCCTCGCCAAACCGGAAGTCCCATACAGTCATTTTCATTCATTCAGTGTGTCATGTTTAAGGCAAATCCATGTTCTCTATAGAATGCCCAACAACAACAACAATTTCAAACTTTCAAAGCACTCCACATTGGGAAGCACACATGAAAGAGAGGGTAGGAAATGCTCATTGCGTTGCAGGAGGCCGACTGTCGTCATGGAATGCTGTTTGTATATTTTGTTATCAGACCAGGATATCAGCCACCAAGTCAAGACACTATTTCACAAAGCAAAGAGTGAGTAAAGTGAATATAGGTGTGTTTACCCTCAACTACATCCTTTATCATGTACTGTAATTGGAGGTCGGTGGTTACTCAGGTGCACAATGGGTTCGCCTCATGCTCTAGAGTGGAGAGGAGGGGATAGGAAGGGAGAAGAAAGTCAGGAAACCAAGCAGGAGGAGATTGGAGGAGACGAGATGGAGAGTTTGTGTGTCCTGGTCGCAGGGCTCTGCAGCAGACAAAAGGGATTAGAAGGGGGGTAATATGGAGTGGGAATGGAATGGTGCCGGGGGCTAGGTGAGAGATGACTCGAGAGGCCTCACCACGGGAAGCGCCGACGGGCCTCTTCTGGCAGAGGAAGCTGGGGAGGTGACTTCAAAACCCAAATAAATATAACAAAATTAATTAAGCATGCAAATTAATTTGAAATGGAATTGGGTCAATATGGGTACGCTATAGGTTCCACGTGGATTTCACTATTGCACTATTTAAAAAAAAATGTATCCACTTTTTCTCCCCATTTTTCTATTTTTCTCCCATCCCAATTTTGTATTTTCCAATTCTTCCCTCCCCTGTCTTGAACGTTGCTAGACTATGCCTCCCACTGGTCGGCTGTAGTGAGGATAGAAGCCTTGCATCACGTGTCCCCTCCAGTACACGAGGAGGCAGCCTGTCGCATCTTTTCACCGCAGCAGCTCGAACTCTCAGTGGCGAGGAGTAACGTGTTTGAGGCTCACGCTGCCCCCGATACTTCCTGTTTCCGCCGCACCGGCGTCACCCAACCGACCTGTAGGAGTCGCTGTCCACAACGTCCAATCCCCACCCACCGGCTTTCCCACCCTCTAACACTGCCAATTGTGTTAGTATGACGGCCGGCCAAGCCGGTAGCAACGCAGAGAGCTGGGCTCGATACCAGAATATCCTGCGTTAGTGGCGAGTGCCTTGCCCACTGCGCCACTCAGCCGCCCTATTGCACTCTTTCTTAAACAGACAACATAACATATATCAAAGTGCTTGACTTAAACTTAAACATAACATATATCAAAGTGCTTGACATAAACTTAACCTCTTAGCATGCAACGGCACACATGTGGGCCCTCTTGAGGACGATTTGCCCACTGGCACTTTGGCGACCTCTAGCGGCTCGGGTGTGCATTTTAATACAATATATATCGAATTAAAGCCCCATTTGTTGCCTGTCGATAGCCCAGGTGACAAAATCCGTTCAGCGGTTCTCGAGTTACATGCAGATATGTGAGGTGTGCGCCAAAGTACACGGCAGACTCAGAGTCAGCTCCGTCAATCATTTGGCGATCTCGAAAATTCTTGGACAGGGTTGTAGCCAATGAGTGTGGCTTTCCAATGAAACCCCACATGGGGATGTACGAAAACCCCACATGGGGAAAAGTCACAAGCGAAAACAGGAAGAGAAAAAATCCTTAATGAATTGAAGTCTATGAGGAAAAGGAAACTTTTCAAGGACATTGTATCAGAAACTTCAGAATGTCATCTTTCAAAAGAGACCAGGCTCATGCATGTGCTATAAGTATAAAGTATAGTATTTTGGTTTGCAAAAAAAGTATGAACTCCTCAAAAACTAAAACTAAAATGACCACTTTTGGGGGCGATTGTTAAGAGGTTTTAAAAGTCTTGTAACAAAAGAACTCTTTTCCTCTCTTACGCCCATGCGTCGCGGTACTTAGCTCTCGTCTGTCAGGTCAGGGCTGAAGCACTCCATCAAATGACCACTTCCGGTTATGACCGGACCTGAACTGACCAATCACAGCTGATTGATCACCGTTGTAGCCAACGATTGTCTTCCCCGAAAGAGATCCCACACGGGCGGGTGAGAGTGGGGAAGGTTGTCGAAGAAGACCTTTG
Source organism: Notolepis coatsorum (assembly GCF_963971535.1). Taxonomy (NCBI): domain Eukaryota; kingdom Metazoa; phylum Chordata; class Actinopteri; order Aulopiformes; family Paralepididae; genus Notolepis; species Notolepis coatsorum. Next base: position 67,476,766 of record NC_140184.1, on the reverse strand, counting down.
TCCCGACTCTAGCATCAGAACGTTATGAAGTGGACGGCCATTTTGGATAATCACACTGTTTTTACCGGTACACACATTACAAAATATTTTTTTCTACGAAACAGACTGTGCGGCACCACCATATTGATTTATATGAAAACCAATGTATGTATAATTTTGCTAGCTCGCTAACGTTACTGGGATTAACTCATTCTGCGCCATCGCTTAATGCGCGAGAGGGCGCTAGAACGCCACCGCTTTAATCAATGCAAGATTTGCGAGTGCTTAAAATATATCTTAAATTATAGGTCTAATACACCCGTTGATTATCAGTGAGTTGCTTCCAGTCAACATGTACAAAACGGATTGTTTTTTCATCTGTTCATTTCCGTTTTATACCGTTTTGAATATGAATATAGTTTGGGTGCTTCTGTGTAATTCCAGGAAAAGACGCGATAATGACGTTTTAGTGGAATACACTAAACACGTTGTAATTTTTCGCCTGATTATCGAATCTTCCTGAAATCAATGCTAGATCATCATTATTATCCTTCCTCGTGCAAGAATGAAAAGGGCCCTGGACCGCGGCGCCCCCCCCCCCCCCCCCCCCACCTCCTGCACCCAACGGCACACAGCCACACACACACACACACACACACACACACACACACAGAGACGTGTTCTTACCTTGTCTCTGATGTAATGCAAAATAATAATAATAAATAATCCAATTATCTGATCGCCATTCCAAATACTGCTCGTGGAGGTCCGTACCACATTACCGACCGTTACACATGAAGGGGCGGGCGGGGTTACTGTTCCATGCCATCGTTGTTGAGGCCTACCTCGCCTGAGTATTTAAACCCCGCCCGCACGACTCAGATCGTCCCAGAAAAGAAACTACACCATTCCCAATGGACTGCAATACCAGCTGGAAGGCGTAGGCGGTATTTGCCCTTTTGCGAGCTCAGACCCATTCCCAACGATAACATCAGGCTGGATGGATGAAAATGAATGGATATAACTAATAAAAGAAATAACGATTAAAACCAAAGTTTTCTCGTGATTGGCGCTGCACGGTTGGCGAGTTAACCCGACTTTTTCCGTGATTGGCGCAGAATGAGTTAAAGAGAGCTTTTAAAAAGAATTATTAAAAAATGTATGCTTTCAGGAGGTGCGGAGGGTCCCGTTGGCGGAGCGGCCACCCCTTCAAGGCAATGGTAGGGGAAACACTGAGAAAAGTAAGAAACTATATTGAATTGCAGCCTGGTCTATTTTGAAAGATAACATTCTGAAGTTTAAAGAAAATCCACTTTTAGTGCTAATGAAATAGAGTAACACAGGTCTGAACTTGAGTTGTAGAAAAACGTGTTACTCACGTTTTTCTGTAGTAGTTGCAATATCCAAAAGTATGTTTTGGATATATATAAAAAATTCTGAGCAGTCAGATGAGCTGTTTTATAATAGCCATTAACGTTTTTTAATCATTCAAATTTGGCCGGGTGGTTAATAACACATTTTTCTGTGGTGCAACAAACTCACACTTGATTATTGCTTCACCCTGGACTGTGGACTTTAATCTACACTTCAGTCTCTCCTACTAGTACTAATCCTCCACCCCTGGTCTCCTCCTCTCCTTCACTCTGCACCTCGTTTCCCACCAGGGTCTCATTTGTAGTTTCCTCCCTTTTCAGTCTCCTCTGTCTGATCCTGCTCATCCCTCTACCTGTGACCGCTGTGTGTCCGTGGCGACGGGCATGTGGCGCTCTAATGAAGTCAACTCGACTGCAGAGCTGACGCCAGGATTTCTTACTTTGCAGGGATTGGCCACTACACATATCCACCACATTGAAAAATAAATGGAGAAACACACATTACATTTTAATGAACCATTTCCTTTGCAGTCTAAACACAAACGAAGGCCTGTAATGTCGGGGAAATAAAAAGTCATAAAAGGACTGTTAGTTGTAAAAACGCACATTTCCTCTTTTTGTTCTGGCTGTGATCGAAGTAATTCTCCAGATTTGCACTGAAAACAGTGCTAATGTCTTTGGCCTGTGGGAATAAAGAAGGAAAGGTTATCCAGGTCCTCATTATAAGGCTCTTATGTCAATCATTTTCAAACGAGACATTCATCTTTTTTCCATTCTCTCTCTCCCGTCCTCCAAATAGGACTGGACATAAGAGAGAAGCGGTTATTGAAGCTACATTCTTACCTTCTCTGGCCAGGTGTGCAATGGTCAGCTTTAAAACCCTCCCTGGATGTTCAAAGTAGACGGCACATCGCTGTCCTTGTGACTACCCACCCATTAACAAGAGTCGTTTGACATACATGTTATTGTACATGTACCCAGCTGACACGTATTCTATCCCTGAAGACATAGACTAGACCATAAAAAATAAAATCTCTTCCCCTATAAAGATGGCAGTATATTTCATTGTAGTGTGTAAATATTATTCCACAGTTATTTTAAACAAGCTATTCACAGTTGTCCAGGAACATGACTACAGCTGTGGAGATTTTGTGTTTTTCATCTTTGGTGTTGGACCTTATATTGCACATGTTTAAGTGTTTTTCTTTCTTTTATGTCCAGCTTTTGAAGATATTTGCACTGCATGGATGACAAGCAGAACATGTGTTTCTGCTCAGCTCACTTTGCTACTGACTCGCTCTCAAAGTAGAGCTTTACTCAACAAATGTACATAAACAACTATAAACAGCAAGACAGGGCTTCTATCAACAAGAAGCAACGAAGGGTGAAGTTACCTGGGTTAACGATAGATTATTAAAGCCCTCATCCCATGGCCGTCCTTGGTTCCTCCTGCCTGTCGAGCTCCGCAAGCTGATGTCCCCACTTTGGACAGCGTGTCCATGCTGGGTTATCAACAGTTCAGGTGTACACAAGACGATGACGGATTCACACAAACCTCTAGACTAAAGACTAAAGAAATACTAAACCCGGACATTAACATAAAGCCTGCTAAAAGTACAGGTGTTTGCTAGACTTGTCCTCTCATGTGTCTCCACTTCACATTATCAGGTTATCTCACAACTTCACCAGATGAGCTTGCAGGCAAGTCTTCCGCTTCCGACGGCCCCGTAACTACTTAAGGTTAGCCCCGCCCATTCGTCACCTAAGACTGAAGCCCATACAGTATACTATATACACAATATTTAATAACCATAACATGTCTGGCATGGAGCTGAACACATGTTAGTTTTATTTGCACTGAGGCCTTGTATTAATGATTTGAACAGCGCTCCAGCGAGCCTCATGCATATAATACTTAAACAGCTACAGATGCAGGCCTACTTGCTTCAGAGATCCTTTTGTTTAAGTTGGCTACATCTTTTGAGCAGTTCTCATAACCTCAGCAGCAGGATCTGCCAAGAAGACCCGAAGAAATGTATCTTTCAATCCAATTAAGTCTGTCATTGGCCTTTAGCTGGAAAGTGTGGAGGCAGCAGATTTTTCTCCCTCCGCCAGCAGAGGTCATACTCCTGTGCGCCTGTTTAGCTCTATTCTTATGAGCAGCTCTAGCCCCTTCTCTCATCACGTTCACAGTCTCATCCTGAGTGGGCGGGTAGGAGTGATTTGAACAAGGCAGCTATCTCTTGACAACACTGTGAATTGTAAGGAACGAGTTACTCAGAGAGGGTCTCCAGAATGGCCTAGTGTTCCAGAACTATTAGATCAGGACTGCAGACGGGGGAAGGGATTGGTCCAGGTGTGGGCCGCGCTGTAGCAGCCTGTCTGATGTGGTGAGCCACGGAAACCATAGTGTTTATGTTTATGACTTCTCAGAAGGAGGGCAAGAATGCAGGAATGAAATGAGAGGACGGGGGTTGGAGGGGCAGTTCACCTAAAATAAAAAACAACAACATATTCCTTTTTTTAATACTATTTTTCTCCGCCTGATTTTAAAAATGTTCTCCCCATCCCAATTTAGTCGTTATGCCAATTCCCCCCCATCCCCTACCTGGTTGTTGTGCGCATGTTCCTCCTACTGGTCGATACAAGGGAACCCTGAAGTCCACCACACGCTTCCTCCAACACATGTGGAGACAGCCAGTGGCTCTTTTTTCACCTGGCAGCGAGGACTCTCATTGGTCAAGCGTAACGCGTGGGAGGTCACGCTGCCTTCACCATTTCCTGCCTTTCGCTGAGCAGGCGCCCAGACCTGACCTGTGGGTGTCTCTGTCCACAACGCCAGATCACCACCCTCGACTTCCCTCCCCCTAACTCAGCCAAACGAGTTAGTATGACGACCGGCCCAAGCCGCAGGGCAATGCTGACTCCGGGAGTCGAGACCGCAGCCACTTGCATTGGTGACGAGCGCAATCTCCGCTACGCCTAACAACAACATATTCTTCCTCTCACCTGGAGTGTTATCTATCCATCCACCACCACAATCCCAATGCCATTCAGCTCCATTGTATTGGAGCGACGCTAGACGTTTTTAACGGCAGATATCTCTACAGCTTAACAAATCACACTAATACTATCTGGATGGATATGTAGCACTCTGGAAAATACCTTACCTTTTCGTGCCCCTAGGAAAGGTAGAGGATGCTTACAGTAGAACCAGGAGAGGTCGGGGGGGAAGCGGGGACATTTGGGCTGCTGGTGTGCATTACATTCCGAAGGCAAAAGCGCCCACAGCAGTGAAGGCTTCCAGTGGCTCTACGGAGCCAAGGGACTGCATACAGTACATCTGTTTAATTGTACAGGGTGCAGACCAGAAAGACAGCCACCTCCTTCCTAATGCATACTATACCATCACCCTCACTAAAACTATTATAGTAGTAGTGGGGTGATGGCATAGTCTGCATCACAAAGGGAAGAACCATGAGAGTGGTGGTGGTAAGTACTTTCTGCTGTAATGAGAGAGTGAGCTGTCAGCGACAGGCGTGTAATGGCTCCCCAGCCAGCCGCCCGGTTCAGGCCCTATGGGACACAGCATAGACACTATGTTCCTCTCTCTCTCTCTCTCTCTCTCTCTCTCTCTCTCTCTCTCTCTCTCTCTCTCTCTCTCTCTCTCTCTCTCTCTCTCTCTCTCTCTCTCTCCCTCTCTCTCTCTCTCTCTCTCTCTCCCTCTCTCTCTATCTCTCTCTGCTCATGTACAGTCTCACATACTCACATACACCAATGAGCTGTCACAACACACACACACACACACACAACACACACACACACACACACACACACACGCACACACACAGACATACACTATCTCCCTGTGCATGCAGGACCCAGGAGGGGCATTTAGTCACCAATTCCCATAGGAGACCCTTCTTCCCTCCCCTCTATTCAGTATACAGCACTGCTCTCATGGGCAGTCTAGTCTAGTTCCACTGAAGGGGGGCAGACAGGCCGCACGGTTGCCAGGTCCACTTATTATAAGTGACTTTGGGCTTGTTGTTCTGCAAAGTTGCTTTGCAAATATTGGTTCTTGCTGGTTGCGGTTTGTTGGCCTTGTTTCCAAAGTGTAGCTGCTTGTTTGGACTTGCTCCCTATATGCCTCCTGTCTCTCTCCACCATACCTGTCTAATAAAGCCAAGATGCCTTAAAAAAGAATCCTTAGCAAATGTTTTTGATATGTTATTTAAACACATGATAGTTTGTCCTCCTGTTGCAGAATCCATCCACAGCCCTGCTTCCATTCTTCGAGTCACGATTCGATTCATAAGTGATTCTTGATTCAAATTTCTTTATTTTTTTTATTCTAGATTGCAGTTTTTAGATTGTTACTTTTCCCATTTGACACTTTATAATAAGAAAAAAATCACACTGAATCAAATGTAAACCTTTACTCAATGTAAACCTTGAGTAAGATTTATTTTCCAGTTTATTCCACTCAATATGAAACATAAATGCAATCATTTGAACAGAAACAATAACAAAGCATGGCAAAAATGATGTTTGTTTATGTTAATCGACATACCACCCCCACCCCTTATGCATACATATAAATTGATCAAGTGGCCTGACTCACATTTGTTGCTTCTTTTGGGCTTGTTTCCCTTGCAAGATGTGGCAACACTGACAGGTACTTCAGGCAGGCAGGCAGGCAGGCAGGCAGGCAGGCAGGCAGGCAGGCAGGCAGGCAGACAGGCAGGCAGGAAGGCAGGCAGACAGACAGACAGACAGACAGACAGACAGACAGACAGACAGACAGGCAGGCAGACAGACAGACAGACAGGCAGGCAGGCAGGCAGGCAGGCAGGCAGGCAGGCAGGCAGGCAGGCAGGCAGGCAGGCAGGCAGGCAGGCAGGCAGGCAGGCAGGCAGGCAGGCAGGCAGGCAGGCAGGCAGGCAGGCTGGCAGGCAGGCAGGCAAAGCAGCTTCACGAGGGGCCAGGCTGTACAAGCACATCTCTATTCTCCTGACAACCACAGTGTGTTTAAGGACCACTCTGCTGTGTGGGTCACGGTCAGCTGATAACACATCCTGCAAAATGGGCACCACACTCTCCCCATAAGTATCAAAGTAATTTAAAACTGCACTATGTCACTTTTCTTGTGAAAAAATATCTAAATCAAAGAGTTGGGCAAAGTTGGGCCCAACTAGTGAAAATGCTCACAACAGTAACGCACAAGCAGGGCCGCCTCAGGGGGTGTGCGAGCAGTGCGGTCGCACAGGGCCTCGCGGGAAGGGGGGCCTCGCAAAAAAAAAAAAAAAAAAAATTATTTATTATTTTTTTTTTTGCGAGGCCCCCCTTCCCGCGAGGCCCTTTTTCATCACATACCTAAAATCTAGTTTTGCTTATATGCTTATATATTTCACATTAGACACGTTTGTAGAATGTGTCTGACTTGTTCCTGCCTCTGCGGCTCTGCAGACTGCAGTTTTCCGGTTTCTGCGGCTTTGCTGCTCTACAGATTTTAGGATAGTGTTTCCGGTCTCTTATCCCGTCCGCCGTAATAGAAGAAGAAGAAGAAGAAGAAGAAGAAGAAGAAGAAGAAGACGAGGTAGAGGGATGATCTAATTCAGCGCGGAGGATGTCTTTTCAAAAGCAGCATGGATCAGAAGAAATTACACCGTGGGCCAAGAAAGTCTCCTTCCAACTTTACCATTGGCGCCGCATTGATACTGCGTTATGGTGAGTCAACCTATGATTATATTCCCGCCGTGGACCTATCTCTCTTTCTCTCTCTCTGGAGCCGAACTGGTCGACTAGCTGTAGCCTGTTGTAGTATGGAGTTAGTAGCTAACGGTGTGTGGCCTGGTGTCAGCGCCTGTATTGCTTTTCTCATGTTGTAGTTTCAGTGGTAGTGCGTTAGCTAATGGTTAGCGATAGCCGGGTTGAGCTAACTGGCTAACTGATAGCATCAAAGTAACGTGCGCAGCCGGCAGCTAACGTCGTAGCTACGACGTTAGCTGCCGGCTGCGCACGTTACTTTGATGCTATCAGTTAGCCTAGGCTAGAGTTGGCTGTTAGCTTGTGCTACGACCATTGACATTATCCGTGAGAATAGCAGGGGGTTCTGGCTTATTTTTGTCCCGCCAGCGAGAGGCCTTTCGTCAACGTGTAGACCTGTGTCGCGGCCTTTCGCCCTGCGTTCCTTGGTGCAGGTAAGATTAATGAAAATGTCATGACATTACCCCACTCTTCCTTCCTTCCCCTCCCGAATGTTTTGTTAATAACGATGTTTTTTTCCAGGCAAAACATATGCTACTTCACAACATTTGGAGATACGACATGTGCTGTGTGTGAATGTCTTGGTCGTTTGTGTAGCTTGGGTAGCGTTGGGCCGTTGGCCAAAGCTGTGTGTGGCCTGGTGTCACAGTACCTGGCTAGCCTATTTAGCTGATGTCGGCCATTGGCTCCTTGCTGCTTTGGTTTCTCTGGTATAGACCCTCTTCTTGTTGGATTTAAGTGTTGATCTTTGTCCTTTTGGATCTCTCATACATGCTCTAGTCTCTCTCTAACACACACACACATGACAAACACACATGTTCTCTCTCTCTCTCTCTCTCTTTCTAACACACACAGTCTGCCTATGGCGGCCTTTCTCGATGGCTAGGCTGTGCTCAAGGATCTTCAGTCACAGTGCTCAGGTATTCTGCCACTGTGTACTCTCTGTTTAGGGCCAAATAGCATTTCAATTTCTTTCCAATGTGTCTCTCTCTCTCTCTCTCTGTACACTGTATATTGACTGTAGAACGGGAGCTCTCTCTCGCTCTCTCTTTTGCTATATGTTGACTGTATCATGCCCCGCCTCGGGCAGCGCTATTATTTAAGAATATGTTGACTGTATAAAAAAAATATATATATATATATATATATATATATATATATATATATATATATATATATATATTTTTTTTTTAACCTTTTGGGGGGGGGGGGGGGGGGGGGGGGGGGCTCGCGTTAAATCTCGCACAAGACACACATACAAGGTCTTCTGGTTGAGCACCATCAGCGAAAGGGTACGGTATAATTTCTAGAGCATGCAATGTGATTGATACAGATGTAAAAGAATGTTACCTTGCTTGAAGAAATGCTTTTTTTCTCTCTCCCTGTTGCTGTTTTCTCTGTATCCTCCATGTTTAACCAAGGTGCAGTTACCTCTCACGGCCACAGGGTGGCGATCTTCCATAGTGTAGGTTTAATGAGGACATTAAAGATTAAAAGCGTGACGACCAAGGAGGCCTCATTAGTCTGATGAAGGCCTCCGTGAAGAAAACATCATGCGCTTAACTCAATGGCTGCCAACAACGAGTATACTCATTATAGCCCGCCAATCGCTGGACGCCAACAACGAGTATACTCGTTATTATGATCATTAATTCTTTTATTAGCTATTTCCATTCATAATTCATCCTGGAAGGCTGTCGTACTGTGTGGCAATGTGTCTGAGATCACAACGGTCCGATACCGCCGCCTGGTGGTATGCGGCCGATGTCGCACTTCCTTTCTGACTCTGTGTATGTGGCTGTGCGTTATTGACAATCAATTAATCAGAAACGACCCCCCCCCCCCTCCCCCTTTCATGGATGCATGATGGAACATAATATACCGATCATATGCATTTAAATCTTTAATTGTAGCATGTATAGGGACGAAATGCCAATGGATTAAGTATAATATGCGCCACAGGCTATTACTAGCCTCCCAGGAATTACCCTAGACCACTCTAAAACTATACTTATATTCACCATGGTATAAAACGAGAATGTATCGATGGAAAAAATATTCCTTTTTCACATCTTGAACGATAGATACTCTATGTCAAATGGGCCATAGTATTGCATAATAGCTATAATATTTAAATAGTTATAGCCCTGCAAACAAGGTGAGAAACTCCCACCGTTTACAGCACTGGCGGTAGCTACTACAGGATGAGGCTAATGCGTGGCGTCCAATGAGTTAATGTCCTCATTAAGTCAACTTTGATACTTGTGGGGAGAGTGCATCCATTTTACACTGTTGCACCTCTAATCCTATTGGAGCCTGTTCTTTCTGTACTCACCCTGCCAGTCAAAGGGCATTCACACCAACATCTCCAAGTGATTCACTGAAAATATATAGCTCTGGAGCCCAAACATTTAAATTACTTTATTGGCAAGAAAATAATGACCTAAGGGGGCAGCTTGAGGCTTGCTAATAAGGTCATCCTGATGTGGGGGATGCAACATGTGTGTCAGCAGGCTTAGGGATATTATTTTTCAAATGGCTGTTTCTGCTGCCTATTCCACCCTAAGGAGTGATCAGAGCTGTCCCCTCTCTCCCCCCTGAACCCCTCTATAAACACCCCTTCTCTGCAGCACTGCAGTTACAGCAGTCCTACCGTCAGCCATTAATGCTACTGCTAATAGCATCCTCCTTTAAAGGCTTATTATCATATTGCGCAGGTTGATTGACAGTTGACCTTCATGCTAGTTTATAAAAAGCCCAGTGAGACAGAGCGGGTCACCCCGATCACCTTAGCGACAGCGTATTAATACTAATCTGATAGAATTACCAGGAACCAATTAATCTGCAGGCCTCAGACCGGGGCAGCGGTTAAAGCTTGGCCAGGGCGGCACACACACACGCGCGCACGCACGCACGTGCGCGCGCACACACACACACACACACACACACACACACACACACACACACACACACACACACACACACACACACACACAGGGGTGTGGATTTAACAGTAGTGATGTGTTCCCTCTTACCAGTGCAGTGTTTGTGAGAAAGGCCATAAGGTGAACCGTCAGAGGTGTGTAGATGCGTATGTATGGTTACAGTGACACAGCTTGGTCTAAAGCTGCCTCATTAGGTACACAGAGGCAGTGAAGGTACAGGAGAGGGCAAGGTAAACTAGTAGGCAGCCTCAACTTAGCAGTCTATCTAACACTGCTGTATGAGGGCCTATGGCCTGCCCCGGACATGTCTAAAGGACCCTCTGGGAGTCCTTGAGTGCATATACTTATTTGAGGTGTGCGCTGTACACTATAATAACATACATTATAACATCAAGCTTCATTCTCATATAGTTATGGTAGAAAAGTTTATTTAAGCATTACATCACGCGCAGGAGTGGTTTGTGAACAATAAACCATGCCTAGGGGTGGTCGTTAGGCCCGAGGCGTAGCCGAGGGTCGTTAGACCCCCCTAGGCATGGTTTATTGTTCACAAATCACGACTGCAAGTGGTGTAATGCTTTCATACAACTGCCACATTCATCCAACCTTATTGCTATACAATAAACACACATTAATCGAAGATTTATTGAAAAAACCATCCGCCAGAAAAAGTAGTTCCCACAACAACAAAAAAGACAAGTTGCCTCCATGTGGAAGCAGCTTGAAGTGCATCCAACCAACTAACACATCCAACTGTGTGTTATTGGAATGATTGAGAGAAGTTGCCTCCATGTGGAAGCAGCTCGGAAGTGCATCCAACCAACTAACACATCCAACTGTGTGTTATTGGAATGATTGAGAGAAGTTGCCTCCATGTGGAAGCAGCTCGGAAGTGCATCCAACCAACTAACACATCCAACTGTGTGTTATTGGAATGATTGAGAGAAGTTGCCTCCATGTGGAAGCAGCTCGGAAGTGCATCCAACGGATCCAACAAACTAACACATCCAACTGTGTGTTATTGGAATGATTGATTGAACATTTTATTACCAGATGCAGAATGGGTACAATACAGTACGGCTCAATACACACAATTGTTAAGGGGATGCAGACCTACTTTCTATATAACTTCATTCTTAGATGCTTCTATGGAAAGTAGGTAAAACAAATTAAAAGGTTTTCTTTGCCCTATAGGAAAAAAAAGTTTCCTTCGCCCTATTTTTTTATTTATTTTTTTAAACCTACTTTAGAGGGCCTAAACTTAACCAGTTGGAAACCAGGCGTACAGTAATAAAATTAGCAATCAACCAATCAATCAATTCAATGGGCCATGCTCACTTAAAACATTGCAACACCCAGCTCTCTCTCAGTCTGACTCTCCTCCGCCGTTGCAGACAGGAGTGTGTGTGTGTGTGTGTGTGTGTGTGTGTGTGTGTGTGTGTGTGTGTGTGTGTATGTGAGTGTGTACGTGTGTGTGTGTGTGTGTGTGTGTGTGTGTGTGTGTGTGTGTGTGTGTGTGTGTGTGTGTGTGTGTGTGTGTGTGTGTGTGTGTGTGTGTGTGTGTGTGGGGGTGTGCCAGACAGTGTGAGAGTGAGCTCTGCAGTCAGGGGGAAGGAAGAAGAAATTTAAAATAAAATTGCAAATAATCAATCAATCAATCCGCGATTTATCTTTTGTTCTACAATGACTCATGACCCATCAATTACATCATCCAAATACAGAATCGCTTTATATTTAGTCGTTATGACGCTATCAACATATCCATTTGTTAAAGATTATTGTCCGCCATCTTGTTTTCTCCGAAGAATCCGCACGGCGGAGTGATGTGATTCGGTTGTGGGCGGGTCCTGGGACCAGGAGCGTGGATTGTGCCCTATACATACGTGTAAATGGACTGTTTCAGAATCAAGAAATTTGCATGCCGTTGTATAACATCATCTAGATTCTAGCTAATGGTATTACTAATTTGATCAATATTATGTCCACCGACATTCTCAGCCACATGGAGAGTTGTTGTGAATTTTGATTGACACATTGACCTTGTTCCTGTGGTTCCCAGGTGTTTTGGGTACAGTAAGGGAGGAATGATATTACCCACTAAGGATCAGACAGCTCTGTTCGGTTTCATGTAACAGCAGCTCTCCAGCTCAGCAGCATACCTCTATAGTGACCATTACTAACATCAGTTTGGAAGGCTAAGCCTGAGAGCGTGAGGGTCTTGAAATAACAAAGGCCGCCACATGAGGCCTCAGTGTCTGAAGAAAGACACCCGACACCCGTCACAGAGAAGATAAGAGCCTAGTCACATTGTCACCTCTGATTTTTACAGCTGCACAGGGACTAGTGCCTGAAGGTTACTGGATGACTAGCAGACAAGCCCCTCAGCACTACTCACAATGTGCTTTTTTGTTTATTGTATCTATTTCATAAAATATTTAATAAATGATTGATTCTTATACAATTTATCATAAGCCCTGACTTATTGGTATACATTCAATCAAGTAGACTCAGAGGATATGGAAGTTACTGGACAAGGTACATTTCAGCAGTACACCTCAGTAAGGTCCCATTGCTCACATATGAATTGTTGTTAAATTGGTCATGCTAGAATATCAGATGCTTTCCTTTGATGAACCGGTAATATCAGGACAGTGGCTAATAGGGGTGTAACGGTACACAGAAGCCACGGTTCGGTACGTACCTCCGTTTTGGGGTGACAGTTCAGTACACGTTCGGTACAACAGGAGAAAAGCAACAAAAAACCCTAATGTATAAGGCTAGGTTTTTATTTATTTATTCTGAACAGACTAGTACAAGTTCTATGTCGTTTATGGCTTGCTCAGCACCTGTCTGCACTGTACTTCACTTCGTGCACGAGTACTGAATAAAAAATTCCACCATGTACCTTTACATCCCAACATCCGTCTGACCACACCCCCTTCCGCTTACCTTCATAAGCAGGTGTGTGGTCACCTACTCGCCTCCTTCTTCACTTTCACCACAAGGAAGTGCCTTCGGTAGATCCCCATTTGACGAGGTTGTTAGCTGAAGAAAGTTGAGACGTGTTTACATTGTGCTTATTTTTTTCTTCTCTCATAAATATTCGATAGAAAAATCTAAGTCATAATGTCTACTTCGGAGAGTCGCAGAGCAACTCCCCACCAGCGGTTCTCCATTTCCGCCTCCGTCGTGCGTTCTGGTGCAGGGCTGTTGCCTCTCTCGTGGTTGACAGCCACGCCCGGTAGGCGTCCGATGGGTAGTTTGACACTCCAAGGAGCTGGTGCACCGGTGCCATCACCTCTGCGATGGCCTGGTCCTGGCTCTGGTTCCTCTGCTTCCGGGGAATCGTCCGCTGTTGGTTCCAGAGAATTTGAGACACAAACTTTTTGCGTCTGCTCGCTCCCGTTGCAAGATGGTGGCTTGCAGACGCGAACGGCCTGGGTTTGGTGAGTTGCTGGAGCCCAGTGAGGATGCGTCGGTCTCTACCTGCCCGATGGAAACAGAGGATTACATGGTAGAGGCGGACAGGTTATTATTTGAAGGCCCGGTGGAGACATGTATCCCGCCCGTCCAGGTAACACTGAAATGTCTCCTTGGGGCGCCTTGTTTGAAGATGTCGGGGAAGACCCTCGGACTCGTCGACAGGATGCCCTACTATCAGCCACATCGGAGTGTGGCTCCTTGACCAGTCGAAGCCTGCTGTATGTGAGGGATGCGGGCTCGGTGGAGGAAAGTCTGCAGGGGGAACTGCGGGCTTTGTTTCCCGAGCTTATGGCGGTGGCGGCCGTTGCAAACGGCGTGCCGCTGCCGCAGCCACTGCCTGTTCCTGTCCCTGATGATCTAATAGGTCATCTCTGGCAACGTCGCCCGGTGAGAGGGGTGGACATTGTCTACCCATTTTTCCCCTCAATGGGGGCCTATGTTTGTCGGGGCCAGGTGGTGTCTCACATCATGGGCCTCACCCCCGCCTACGTACAAGTTACGCGGGTGGCGGGTTTGGTCGAAGGTATGAGAGAGGGCGTGCCACGGCTTGATAGGCCGATGGCCGCGCTCCTCTGTCCGGAGGTGGTGTGGAAGCCGTTATGCAAGCCGGTTCCTCAAGGGAAATCGGCAAGGCGGTTGGCTTACTGGAGCGACCAGTCATTTATCGCCGGAACACAATCTCTGGCTGCTGCGTCTAACATCGCACAGCTGGCAAGATTCATGTCCGGGGTATTGACGGGCGGCATGGAGCTGAGTGATGAACAACATGACCAGCTCACCCAGTCGGCAGGAGCTATCCTGCATCTGATGCAGCTGCAGGCCATAGCCGCTGGGAAAGTGCGAGCCCTGGCAACTCTAACCCAGCGCCACCTTTGGCTGGAGCAGGCCCGTGTACCGGAGAAGAAGAGAAGTCCTCTTCTGACGGCACCCCTCTCCGATGCTGGACTGTTCGGGACGGCCCTGCAATTGATGACCTCGACGTGCAGAGAAATGGCAGAGGAGCGCTCCGTGCTCCAACCCCATTTTCCCCCTCCCGGCATCGCCGGTGGAGTCAGACGGCTACCACGTCGTCGAGCTTCCTCCGCCGTGGCTGCTGCTGCTACCACCGCCACTGCTGGCCCTTCGAAGAAGGCCAGGAGGAGAGAGGGCGCCGCCGCTGCAGCCGGCCCATCTGCGCCTGGAGGAGACGGTAGGGATCGCCGTGATCAGCCACCGATTGTCTACCGTCCCTCCGGGGCTTCCCGGGGTGGCAAATCCCGAGCGGCTCGAGGCGGCAGGCGCCGCCAGGCAGTGACTTTTTTCCCCTGTGGTCCCCTATGTTTACCCCTCCCCGGCCCTCTCATATAATTTGATTCAAAAATAAAAAGTCCCCTCTAAAGGGGGACTGTATTTTTTGTTAACAAACTGTGTGTTTCTTCACCAAAACATATGATGAGGTTGCAAAGTATGAATCTTCACTTGTATGCATTGATAGGAGGGTTACGTTCGTGTTATGAGCTTAAGCAAGGTCTGCAGCCTACACTCGGTTATAGGAAGGTTTTCTACCTCGGCCTGAGACTCCACATGCAGGTAGAGGCTAATTGTATGGTCTGTTGCTTACACAAGTAATGTTGAGCTACAACACTGTTCTGTTAGTTGCAGTAATGCTCGTATGAACACGTACCACGGCCCAGCCGTTCGCTCTCTCTATCAGTGTTTTTCTGTGTACAACATAGGATGCGGGTGTAGGATTCACACACACACGCGACTTGGTTTTGTGTTATCTGTGGGTAGCGTGCATTGTATTAGCTTGCGCTATTTCATTAGCATTCTACCAAAGGTATCATATGCTAAAGTTGTTATTGTGTGCAGGGGGAAGGGCTTGTGAGGGGGTACCGAATAAACCCCTCCTTCCCTCTTCTGATTGGTCAGGGGGGTTACTCATCTCCTGTTAGGCCAGTCGGGGCCAAGCCGTTAGGCGACTTGGCAGGGAGGGTGGGGGGGGGGGGGGGGGAAGGGTTGCCCTGACTCTGCTCCTATTAACAGGCGTTGAGTGTTGGGTTTCCCCCCGTCATAGCATACATCACTACGCACGTTGCTATTTGACGATGGCTTCCGTGAGTTAGATCTGTACGTACGATCTGTTGTCAAAGTGTCGGGATAGAGCGTAGGACTTACGGGTCCACTACGCTCGATTTTATGTGTAACTTGAGTCGGTTGGTCACATGACTCGGAGTTACCATGGCTTTTTCATTCTACAACTCACGTGGGAAGGCTCTCTGGGGAATTTTCAGTCTAAAATCCTCTGTGATAGGGGTGACTGGATGTAAAAATGTAAACAGTTTTTACCCTCAGTTGTGTCAAATGGGATTCATGTCTGTTGGTGCTTCCTTCTTTTAAATAAAAGAGTGTGGAGTATAGGAGGCACCGCACCCTTCTTGTCGTTTCCCCCAGGCGCCTTGGGGATTCAATGAAAGGTCTAAATAGCCTATTCATTGATGTGGTTGTGTCCCGACGCATGCATAGTGCTAGCTCGGGGTGTTCTGTTAAGAATCATGCGGGTAGCTAGTACGCCTTGGTTGCTTGTGGTTAAAACAGCGTTTTTATAAAGCAACTGGGATGGAGGTTTTGTCCTCTTCCGAGAACCTGTTACTGGTTCTCGACAGATTCTCGTTCATATCTGGGGGATGATAACGGAATGGATCTGAACATAGGTAGAGGGGTCTCACGCCCTTGGGGTGGGCCACCGAGCGCGGTTCACACCGGCCCGTCTGGGTGGCGCCCTCTTTTCATGTTTTTAGATCAACACGCATATCTGCGTGGTTAGGGCACGGGACTGGTTCTGGTCACGCTGGTCCAGGTCAGTTAACCCGTTTGTCCGCCGGGGATGCAGATCTGCTGTTCTGGTACCCTGAGGGACTTGGGCTTTTTCCAGGGGGAAAAAGGCCGGGTCGGCCCGGGGCGTCACAAGGTTAGGCGTTATAGAGATCCTTGTTGGGTACTTTTTTGTACCTGGCGCTATCATAAGGGGCTGGTTCTCTTCTCCGCACCTCTCTCACGCATGGCGGAGAGGGGGCTGTTGGGGTGGTCTTCTGGACCTCCTCTGGTAACCCTGTGTGCTTCCCGAGCCGCCGGGCCCGGTCCGAAGTAAAGTTTCGTTGATACCGTAGACCTGGGATAACCCTTTTTTCTTGAGGGGTTATAGGAACAACCACCGCATATGGTAACGACAGGGTGGTTGATTCCCTGGTGTGTTGGAGCAGTGTCAACTCCCGGGTTGTCCGGTTGAGTGTGCCCCTGCACGTTCATGGCGTCTGCCAATCATGTCAGCCTTCTCTGCCTTGACCCCTCTGGGTGGGTTTTTTTTTATGGAGGCTTCGTCATGGTGGTCAACAACGCCAGCATCCGCCCCTTCCGCCGGGAGGGCTGTTTCAGCTGACTCCTTTGGCGCCTGTCTCGTCCGCAGTGCTCCAGGCTCAGGTTACAGCCTGTTGCCTGGTTTCTCCGGTATGCTGCCTGCTTCCATTGGTTAACCTTTGAGTGTTTACGGCCATGCTGACTGCCTGTGTTGCAGGGTCAGTATGCCAGGCGGTGTGCTATTGGGGGGAAAGGGCCCGCTCTTGGAGGGGCCTTATCCGAATACGCTGGCGATGTGGGGGGCGGTGTCACTAGGTGACCACCTGGTGGGGTCTTGATGACTGGCATCATTGACCTCTCCGGGCCCCCTTTTCCAGGGGATCCAGTCCCTTCAGTGGGTCTGTGTCTTCCTTCGCGCTCCGCTGCTACGGCCTTGCCACGGGGTTGGGTTTGCTCTTGACCCCGTGATTTTGGGGGCAGTAACGAGGTTGTTCCTTCGTTCGTTCCCGGGTGGCATGCGGGTTGTGCGTGTGCGTAGTCGTGGGGTCAAGCCACGGTCTGCTCACCCTGTGCGTTGGGTTGCTTGAGTGCCTCTTCGCACGGTCGGATCCGTCGCCCTACCGTGAACCTCCAATAGGGGGGGGTATCCTCCATTAGGGAGTGTCGGGGGGGTCGGTCCTCCCCGGTCTGATGGTTGTGGGGGCCCTCAGTGGGGTACATTTGTCGGGCTATGGCTCCCGCTCAGCCCCTGTTGCAGACAGGTGCTGAGCAAGCCATAAAATTATTTATTCAGTGCTCGTGCACGAAGTGAAGTACAGTGCAGACAGGTGCTGAGCGCACCATAACTCATAGAACTGGGTTATATACATAACCCTCCGTTATACTTAGTTCCACCTAGGCTTGCCGCGGTAGTCGGTGATACCAGTATTCTGTGTTCAGGCATCCACAGAGTAAATTACTTGCCCACCGCCCCTACCGGTGTATATTTTCTTTTTTATATAGAAATAAAACCCATTTAGTTCATTTTCACATATGACTTCCCACGTTCATCAAATAAAAAACTAATTTGTAAAATACTAAGGGTGTTATCAATACTTAGTCAAACAACATTATACACTGAAAGTGCAGAGCTATTATATAGGCGCGTGCAGCAGAGTGGCAGTACAGAGTAGCCTAAGTTTCACTTTCACTTCTGGAATAGATCTGCTTCACTCGAAGCAGAGAAAGAAGAGACAACATGTTACACAACAATGGCAGAGGATTTGTCAATATTTCGGATTTAAACTGGAGCTCAGAGGACCAGTCCTGTAAAATGTACAGCCCTAGATCAACCCTAGTTCCACCCGTTGTATGGCTGGACGTACCGAACCGGGACAAATACACGTACCGTTACACCCCTAGTGGCTAATGTGTTTTGTGGTGTCGTGTCCCATCTCTCTTTACCACAGCTGGGCCTGGCCCCCAGGGGGAACGCCACACTGCTCTGGAGCAACAATGGGGAAGAGAAGTCTTGCTCCTCTTTTAGAATGAGCTTCTCTTTTAAGGTCAAGTGCAGCAGGCTGGCTGTGTGTCTCAGAGCTTAGCAAGTGAGCTCCGTAAGCCATGCCAACTCCTGGCACTGCCCCATATCTCTTTAGCCCCAGGGTGGCTAGACTGGCTGTCTCAGCCAACTCGGGGGTTGGTGGCCATTTAAAGTAATTAGTAATTGTTTGCACACCATGTTCACATACAGTACATTCTTGGAAGATTTTGATCTTCAGATGGAAACCATGCTATTTGTAACTTTCAGGCTAGATCTGTTTTACTCCACAACGTAAACATACCTTTTACAGCCACAGCGAATACAGTTCAAAACAAATGACCTGTTTTCTAATGTTAGTCATTGCATTGAGATGGGGTTCCCAAACTCTTCAGGACGCGACCCAAATATAGTCCCAGTCAGGCCTTTTTTTAAGCAGGGGGTCTGGGGGTCCCCCACCAGGACATTTCTTGTTACAAAGACTTCATTTCCTGCATTCTGGTGCAGGCATTTTTTTTATTTGTACCCTTTAAATGCCAGTGTTTGTGATGGCATCACAAATGATTGTTAAAAAACAGGCTAGCATATGTATGATTAGCAACAACACTGATTTTGATGGATTTTCA
This sequence comes from Notolepis coatsorum, assembly GCF_963971535.1. Taxonomy (NCBI): domain Eukaryota; kingdom Metazoa; phylum Chordata; class Actinopteri; order Aulopiformes; family Paralepididae; genus Notolepis; species Notolepis coatsorum. The sequence goes on along the minus strand of NC_140184.1, from coordinate 67,457,736 downwards.
GTTTTTTTGTAATGTCAGATTGAAAATAATACAATCTTTTATTCAACTTCAGCCCTGATCATAACACCACATATTAATTTAATAATTCTAACCCTTTAAATGCCAGTGTGTGTGATGGCATATATTTGCAATATATCAAATGCGAAGTAGATTTTTCTGGGGGGGATTATTACAGGCTAGCATGTGTCAATGATTAGCAGCAACAGTTTTTTGTAAGGGACCCGTCTCCACCAATCACATGCGACTCCTTTTGTATGTGTGTGTGAGAGCAAGAGAGAGAGAGAGAGAGAGAGAGAGAGAGAGAGAGAGAGATAGTTCTCCAACTTGTGTGAGTTGCAGTGATCTCCTGGTTGTTCCCCACCTAGGTTATCTAACTATTGCGCTGCTGCAACTAGAAACACTGTCCTGGCCTGCTTCTAAGTTCAGTGGCCTGACTGCAAAAAAGAAAAAAAAAAGAAAAAAAAAATGAAATCATCTGGTGGCCAGTGGCGGCCGGCCGATAGTGGGCGCTAGAGCGCCGCCCTCCCTGGTTAAAAGAAGAAGACGAAAGAATGATTTGCGAAGAGGAAGCAGCCTATTCATCCCCTAGCCGGGCCGGCGCCTATCCCCCTCCACTCCGTTTTCATGGGCGCTCATTTCTGCTCCGCCGTAATTGCGCATCTCACAGGGCAAAATGCAAATACGTATAAATAAATACGTACGTACAACATAGCGCTGTCAAATACGATACCAGAGGGCGCTCGCTCGAGTGCCCGATGTAGTCACTATTGGCTGAGAGTGACACGTGACAACGCGTCCCCAGACGTTGGGCTCTGGGCTCTGCAGATATTATGCTATTAGAGGGGCTACTAGGAAATAGTATTTGCCGGAAATTGATAATAATCACATGATACTGTACATTCAGACAGTGTTGGATCTAACTAAATAGATTTATATGGACACTTTTATGGAAAGTTCAAGCCTGGAGTCTGGACCACAAAGCTTCTTGAATGGTAGGCTATACTCTGTCTTAGCTGGTTAGACAACAAACAACAACACGCTATAATGGCTAGCTGGATGCAGTCTGGACAGTGGACATATACATCAACAGTCTGGGACAGTGGATATATACATCAACAGTCTGGGACAGTGGATATACACTTTATCAAGCCCTCCTGGACCGCGTTTTTCAACTAAACAAAGTGATGTGCGGTCTCTCTCTCTCTCTCTCTCTCTCTCTCTCTCTCTCTCTCTCTCTCTCTCTCTCTCTCTCTCTCTCTCTCTCTCTCTCTCACTCTCTCTATCGCTCTCTCAACACAGCGATGCTGTGTTGTTGTTGAACTATAACTAATTAATTTCGCCGCGGGTGATGCAAAATCAACCCGACAATGAATGGTAAGTTGTTTAAAATGACAAGATATACATATGTGTTCATTATTGGATTGATCAGAGAGAGAGTGGAGTTTCTTTTGGATTTAAAATAAGTGGATTATGGCTTGTTCAATATCTCGCCCAGTCTATTTTTGAATGAATGAATGAATGAAACCCCGACTTTGGGAACCCACTAGAGAATGAAAACATGTCGCCATTCTTATTACTAACTGTTCACATTTGTTTACATTTGGATCACTTGATTGATTGATTGATTGAAAATGTTATTAACAGATTGCAGAATGGGTACAATACAGTATAGCTCAATACACACAATTGTTAACACTTAGAGCGCCACGCCGGGTTTTCCGTTTAACTGGCTGAATGCCACCATCTGCGCCAATGTTAACTTTAATATCGCCTAATCTATGTTTTAAATTATGGCTATGTGTCTAATCTGCCCATCGCATTATCAAAGACTATTTTCCAGTCAGTGCTGTCAAGGCAGATTGTTTTTTTATCGCGGCATTTCCGTTTCAGAGCATTTAGAAAAGCACCCGTTTTCAGATAAAAAACAGCCCATTCTGGAGCATTCTATGAAAATCGCCTTTTACTGGAATATTCCACAACATTGATATTCGTCGGCCTTTTTATGAATCGTTTTCAAATAAACGCTAGATGATCAATATTATACGTGCATGCAAGCACATTCGAGCCGCGCACGGATAATCGCCCCGTTGATTCCCTCATGGACTTTTACAGTGAAACCGAAAGAAGACATTTCACAAAACAGCTTATAACTTCATCAAACTTACTCTGATTATCCTAACACTGATAACATATAGTCCTTACCTGACATCAGATGGTATCCAACTGGTATATTCCAATTCCTGATCACCATTCGAAAAAATCGATACGTGTATGGATCCAACGCGATACAGTAGAACTCCATGATCAGCGGGGATCTGAGGTTCCAGAATGAACTGTGGTAACCCCGGCTGGATCAGTGGACTGGAAAATGTGGAGTACCGGATTTTTTTCCCCATTCATTTTCATTGAGTCCATTCCAAAATCACTTATGTCATCTGGGAGACGACAGGGGGCGCTTTTTTCCACAATGATCGCCCGCGCCGCTCGGCTATACTCGGGTAGGCTCGGGTGATGCAATATGATTTCTGATCGCTAAAAAAAAAAATTCAGAGAAATCTCGTGAGTGGCTTTCAACCACCTATAAAAAAACACGAGATATCTCGTGAGTGGCACGGAAAGAGTTAAGGGGATGCAGACCAGAGAAAGACTTTCGTCTTGTTTACATCAGGGTCCCCCATTTTCAATTCATCATAACATATATATATGACATACATGACATACAGGTAGACAGTACTGTTGCATAGACATTTATGACATACCAGATCTACAAATATACAGTACTGTTTATGTGTACAAAAGGAGTCTGAAAAGAGAGTATATACATTTGAGGGGGAAGAAACTGTAGGCTAGGCGCCTCCCTCAAACTGAACAGTGACATCTCCTTAGCAAATGACCTCAATACCTTCTATGCGAGGTTTGATGCTGGTAATAACAACACCAGCTCACAAGCCACGGCAATGGGGGGGGGGGTCGGCTGCTGATGGAGGCGCAGTGTTCAGGGTAACAGAGCATGAGGTGAGGCGGACCTTTAAATCAGTGAATATCAGGAAGGCAGCAGGTCCGGACGGCATCCCCGGCCGCGTCCTAAAAGTCTGTGCTGACCAACTGGCCCCAGTATTCACTGACATATTTAACCTGTCCTTAGAACAGGCTGTCATCCCCACCTGCCTGAAGAAGTCCACTATTATCCCTGTACCCAAAAAATCCAAGCCTGCTTGCCTCAACGACTACCGCCCTGTAGCTCTCACCTCCATAGCCATGAAGTGCTTTGAGAAGCTAGTAAAGGGCTACATCTGCTCCTCCCTCCCCATCAACATGGACCCCCTGCAATTTGCATACCGCCCCAACAGGTCCACGGAGGACGCCATAGCCCATGTGCTGCACACAGCAGCATCACACCTGGACAAGAGGCAGGGGAACTATGTGAGAATGCTATTCATCGACTACAGCTCGGCATTCAATACCATAGTCCCCTCCATACTCATAGCCAAGCTCAGGGACCTGGGCTTGAACTATGACCTCTGCCAGTGGGTCTTGGACTTCCTGACTGGCAGACCCCAGGTGGTGAGAGCAGGCAACTGCACCTCCTCATCCATCACCCTCAACATAGGGGCCCCCCAGGGCTGTGTTCTGAGTCCCCTCCTCTACTCCCTGTACACACACGACTGTGTGGCTCAGCGGAGTAATAATAATGACTTGGATTTATATAGCGCTCTTCATGACACCCAGAGCGCTTCACAGAGTCCATTATTCGTTCATACACAGTCATACCGGTGGTGGTAAGCTACAATTGCAGCCAGAGCTGCCCTGAGGCAGACTCACGGAAGCGTGGCGAATAATCAACGCCTACGGCCCCTCCGACCACCACCAACATTCATTCACATGCATACACATTCATACGAGGCAAGTAGGTTAAGTGTCTTGCCCAAGGACACAACGGCAGTGGGATGGACATGGGCTTGAGCGGGATTCGAACCACCAACTCTTCGATCATTGGACGACCCGCTCTACCCCTGAGCCACGCCGCCCCACAATACAATCATCAGTAGCAATACAATCATCAAATTTGCTGACGACACAGTGGTGGTGGGCCTGATCTCTGCCAATGACGAGAGGGCCTACCTGGAAGAGGTCAAGGTCCTGGCGGGATGGTGCCAGGAAAACAGCCTCTCCCTGAACGTCAGCAAAACAAAGGAGATGATTGTGGACTTCAGGAGGTCGGGGGTCAAGGACTACAGCCCCCTCAGCATCGACGGGGCACCGGTTGAGAGAGTCAACAGCTTTAAGTACCTCGGAGCCTACATATCCGAGGACTTGACATGGACCACACACATTGACAGTGTTGTGAAGAAGGCACGACAACGCCTCTACTTCCTCAGGCGCCTAAGGAAGTTCCAAGTCAGTCAGAAGATCCTTAAGAACTTCTACTCATGTACAATAGAGAGCATCTTGACCGGCAACATCACCTCCTGGTTTGGGAATAGCACTGCACAAGACCGAAGCAGACTACAAAGAGTGACACGTTCAGCCGAACGCACGATTGGAGGGGGGCTCCCCACCCTCCAGAACATTTACAACAAGCGTTGCAAGGGCAAGGGTAAGAGAATCATTAAAGACTCCAGTCACCCGAACAACTGCCTCTTTGAACTGCTGCGGTCAGGCAAGCGATACCGGAGTCTCAAGGCGAGCACAGAAAGACTCAGAAGAAGCTTCTATCCCCAGGCCATCAGGTTGCTAAACGAACAATGAATGAACACTACACAACAACAACCACCAAACGCACATAGCACACACATCCACACGCACACACTCACTTTAAACAAACACACTGTAGCACCCACTCCACACACTTTATAGCACACACGCACTTTAAACAAACACACTGTAGCACCCACTCCCCACACTTTATATTTATTGATGAAGGATTGCACTACAACTCGTACACCTTACTGTAAATTGTACCTAAATTGTACCTCATCCCATTTCTGCTTTGCACTATATAGTACTGTACATTAGTACACTGCATAGTATTGTATATTATATGGTAACTCAGAACATTGTACATATGTCTATACCGAACACTTTGACCTCATTTTCTTCTTCTAAATTACATGCTATACTATGTTATTTGATACTATCTTGTCTAGCACAGTCTCTGGAGCGTAACAGTAAGAAGCATTTTGTATGAAAGTATTCTGTACTTCTGTATGACAACTATTAAAGAAACTTGAAACTGGAGGAGGTTGGGTAGGTGGGTTGGGTCGGTGGGGTGGGAAACTGTACATTGGAGGTGGTTGGGTGGGTGGAGTGGGGGGGGGGGGGTTGGGTTGGGTAGGCGGGGGGGGGAACTGTACATTGAAGGGGGTTGGGTTTAGACATTTACAGGGGCCAGTTTCGAATTGCAGTCTCCTGTAGGTGCTCTTTGAGAGTTGTTATGAAAGTGGGTAGTGATTCACATTCCTCTACAACTTTGGGTAGGGCGTTCCACATTGATGTGGCATAATGTTTAGTCCCTTGTTTGAGCCGAATCGGGGTTTAACATGATTTGTGGAGCTCCCTCTGGTGTTGTGGTCGTGGTATTCACTGACCTTTGGGAAGTATTTTGACATGTACATGGGTACCTTAGTGGTGTAGTGTATCTTGTAAACCAGGCCCATTGCAAGTTGCTGTACTCTGTCGTCTACTCTAAGCCATCCTAGGTTGTCAAAGTGGGCAGGGGTGAGGTGGGTTCTAGGAGTAAGGTCAAGCAGTAGTCTGACCAGTTAGTTTTGAGATGTTTGTAATTTAGTTTTTAGCGCCTTTGAGGTGCTTTGGTACCATGAGGTGCAAGCATAGTACCCTTGAATGAGTGCTCTTGCCAGAGTCTTCAGGGTATTCTTGTTTACCAGAGAGGAGATCTGGTACAGGAATCTAGTTCGTTGGTTGACTTTTTTTTATTGCATTGGATGCCATTTTGTCACAGGAAAGGTTTGCCTCTAGGATGGAACCCAGGTATGTAATTTCATCTGTCCTTGTGACAATATTGTCACCCACTGTAACTGAGAAGCTGTCGGTCTTGCTGAGTTTGTTATTTGAACCGAAGAGAATGGACAATGTTTGACCCAGGTGTAATGATAGTTTGTTATCAGCGAGCCAGGTGAAGATTCTGCCTAGTTCCGAGCTGAGGAATTTTTCAAGCTGTAACTTGTTCTTGTCAGAGACCAGCAGGGCTGAGTCGTCCGTGAACAAGAACAAGTTGCAGTCACAAGCTGACGACATGTAATTTGCATAAATTAGGAACAGTAGCGGTCCTAGTATGCTTCCTTGTGGAACACCACAGCTCACTGGGAGGGGGGGGGGGGGGGTAGGGTACCATTTACCTCCACCATCTGTTATATCCCCTCCAGCTAGGATTGCATCCAGCTCACTGATAAACTAATATCAAAACCAATTGCTTTTAGCTTAGTCAATCAGAATGGAGTGATTGACAGTATCGAAGGCCTTTTGTAGGTCCAGCATGACCATGCCACAGTATTTGCCCACGTCCACCTCTTGTTTGATGTGGTCGTTCAAATAGAGAAGGCATGTGTCAGTGGAGTGGGATGTTCTGAAGCCAGATTGGAATTCGTAGATTAGATTTTTTTCCGCAAGGTACTTTTCGACCTGTTCGTATACTATTTTTTCCATGACTTTCGAGATGGAGGTAAGAATAGAAACAGGGCGGTAGTTGCCTGGGTCTAATTTGCTGCCCTTTTTGTGCAGGGGGGTTACTCTCTCAATTTTGAAGTCTTTGGGTACGTGTCCCTGTTTTATGGAGAGGTTTATTATGTGTGTGATGACTGGGGTGATGGCGGCTGCTGAGTCTCTGAGGAATTTGGAGGGGATATTGTCATGGCCAGTGGCCTTGTTAAGTTGGAGGGCGCTCAGTTTACCTCAACTGTTGTTGCCATTTCTAGTTTGAAATCATCTTTGCGGACCCCTTTGCAGAGCCTTTAAAGGGGAACTCCAACATTTTGGGAAATTAGCTTATTTAACATCTTCCCTGGAGTTAGACAAGAAGATACATACCTTTTTTGTCTCTGTGCGTGCATTTTAGCTTTGGGAATAGACGCTCCGTTAGCATAGCTTAGCTTCATCAATGGAAGTGAGGCAGGACAGTAGCCTTACAGTGCCTTACAGTGTATTGCAAGGTCTGACATTGACCAAACATGATATGCATGACCTTGGTGGGCTCTAGGTCAACTCCTGAAAAGGGGGTCAATGTCAGACTTTGCAATCAAAAGTTAGGGGGCTAATAACCCTTGCCATAATTTCAGTGTGCCCCCTAACTTTTGATTGCAAGGTGTTCATTGTGTACTGGACCCTAGACTGGCTGAGAAACCCCCTTGTGTACTGACCCTGGACGGACGACTACTCTGAGTATTGAACAATCCCTTTTTTTGTACGAGAGCCTGTTTTTGTGTTTTGACCATCGGACTGTATTACGACCATTGTATTTGCCCTTCTAACTATATTCTGCCTATAATCAATAAATATTCTTAGTGATTGATATTGCACTCGTGTGGACATTTTAATTAGTTTGTCTGAACACCACCAGACTATATAGATTTATTTTACATTCCTTGCTAAGGACGCCAACTATATCACCATACTGACGCAGGGTTTACACTAATCCCAGTTTCGTTCCATGTCAACTCATCACTCGAGTTTCTTTATGTTCCCTTTTCAAATGGAACACTAGCCGCATGTGCGACATTTAAACATTTTGAGAGGAGAGCGAGGAAATGAGGGCTGTGTTTGTTCAGAGATAACATTCCCAGACGGTAACCAGAGAACGGCTGAGCGGCCCAGTAATATTACCCTCCGCGCCGGGCTGCATACTAAAGCGGCCCCTTATGCATATTAATACGAGCACTCTGCATAATGTCCCCCCGCCATGTGACACGCTTAGCGGTACACAGACGTCCTATTGGTTTTTGCTTTACCTCGCTCATGTTTCAACACCATTATTTACGTCCACATTCCTCCGTACGGAGAAGGGGATCTCCCACAGCCCCACCCTCGCCCGTTTGAACTCCTCCGCCCCCCAACTGCCATCCTCTTTCCCATACCCCCCCCAGCCTTGCACGTTGACACGGCTTCGTGGGAAAAAAGCGCGGGCGGAAGTGTGTGCGATGCCAAAGGAGGTCCTCGTTACCTCCCTCCCTCCCGGTCGGTGGAAGCGTTTGGAAGTGCTACAGCGACATCTGCATGTGCCACGGCTGCAGAGCGCCAGGCTGATACCCGCCCGCTGCACTGGGCTTCCCCTGCCAGCCTGAACTGCCCGTCCCCCGTCCCCCCCTCCTCCCCGGCACGCCGCCGGCACTCATTACTCAAATTACTAAACATGGCTAATTGTCTGGGGCGTGAAGCTCACTTCATTTGAATATTCTGCGGATGGCCTTGGGGAATTTGCCTTGCAAAGGGCGACGAATTGAGTTAGGAAGTCTGGAAATATGGCGAACCGCAATTAGAAGCGCCAAGCCTGCGTGGAGCGGTACTTTCCTAATTTCTTTCCTTTTCTCTTCTGTTTTCCCCTGCATGCATCTTTTAAAAAATATACCACATGAGGGATGCTTGTTTTTATTTCAGCACTGTGGGTGAATTAATTTGTTGAAAGCTGCATTTTTTTGTTAAACGTTTAGATAATTCAGTTGAATGTTTTGATTTAATACATTTTAGATACTTTTTTTTTTTTTATATATCTCAGTGTATCTCAGTACTTAACTTCTGAGATACAGTACACACAAAATGTATATTAGGTATATATCCACACACACACACACACACACACACACACACACACACACACATTTTAATACTCTTATCAACATGTGAGTCAACAAATGCTTGCTTTATGCAGCCATTTAACACAAAAGGATGACCCTCATGCATTGCAAATTTGCATCAAATTCAAAACAGAGTGATGCACAAAATAACTTAAAAGAAAATAATAATTTAAAACAATGAATAAAGTGTGCATGAAATAATAGGGAAAAGAAAACGTTAGGAACTTGTTACATTCACCCACACAAGGGCTGAGTAATCACACACCCCCCTCTCTCCCTCACACACACACTCTCCCAGCTCTCTTTCTCTCTTGCCCCTTCCTCATCTCTCTCACCCCCCTCTCTCTATATATCTCTCACACACACACACACACACACACACACACACACACACACACACACACACACACACACACACACACACACACACATATATACTTTTTTTGGCAGGGGATCTAATATACCTTTTAACAATCCTCTGATACTGTTAGTTTCAGTGTTTAATGTTGACATTAGACAGAACCACCCCTGGAAAAAAAACACTGGAACTGACTGAACACAATGGATACCTTGCAATTAATGAATGGTGTCTGCATGCATGGCTGCTTATGTGTGTGGTCATCATGAGTGCCTACAATTTTATAAACCGTTTTATTATTTCAATTCTGTTCTGTATTTGTGTGTGTGTGTGTGTGTGTGTGTCTGTGCACGTGTCAATGTGTGTGTCTGTGCACGTGCGCACGCGTGCATGGGTATATGTTGTGAGCCTACAATACCCCTGTGTGTTCCTCACACAATTGTGTGCCAGAAGGGATGAGGGGGTCAAGGGGAGGGGTCTGCAATGGACAGAAACAATGGATTAATCGCCTTTAATTGAACACAATCAGTAAAAATTCAGCAAGGCAACTAATTAGCCCATAAATGAAGGGGATTTGTTACAAGGCCAGGGTTGTTGAAAAGGGACAGTGACAGTGTTTGTATGTTTTGAGGGGGAGAGGTGTGTGTGTGATGGTGGGAGTGGTGGTGTTAGGTGGGCTGCTGGGGCCGAAGCAGATTGTCTTTCCCAGGAGAGTCATGGGCTGTGGCAGAATGCCCCTAGCGGTTCCCACGCTACTAGGTCTCAGCGCCCCTGCTGCCTGGTCCCTCAGCCTGCATCCAGTCCCATGCTAACCTCCTCAGGTCCAAGGTGCCAGGTCTCAGCGCCCCTGCTGCCTGGTCCCTCAGCCTGCATCCAGTCCCATGCTAACCTCCTCAGGTCCAAGGTGCCAGGTCTCAGCGCCCCTGCTGCCCGGTCCCTCAGCCTGCATCCAGTCCAGTCCCCCCCCCCCCCCCCCCGTCTCCCACTTACATGATATTAAGCCATTACAGCTGGTCACACAAAATTAACAGCAAAACGACCCCTTCAACGCCGTCACTTTGTAATCATTATTTCCATTCGTCACGGAAAACATAACCGTCGCTCGTTTCCACAAATTCTGTAACCGAAAATAAAGATCATAGTTCTTTTGAAAAAATTGTCAAAATTAGAATAATATATACTTTTAATAATTGTCCCATAATTCTTCTGCAAAACCATACATATTCATATGTTCTAGATGGACACACATACGTATGTATGATGAGTCCTTGCACAGATTGTAAACTCAATTAATCCGTGTCTGAAAGGTTGAGCGCTCTCACTTTCGTTTTTAATTAATGTTGAATTAAACGAACTGGCAGGTTGCCAGAAAGCAGGCACCCGGCTTTGAAGATTGCCATCGCATAATGAGTTGCTTTTTTTAATATTTTTTTTCATTAATACATTGTGCTCTTCTATTGCCACCCCTCGCTCTCCGCTTCCCGTTGTCTGCATGCCTTAGCGATTTAATGATATGCAAATGAAATATGCATAAAACCATCCTGCTGTAGAATGATTAAGCACAGAGCACATTAGCCCACAGTGTCTGTTGTTTCCTCTCCATTCCGCTTCGGCCGGGCGCCAACGACACTACACAGTGCTCAGTATTAATAGTATCTGAGTGCTAATCATTTGAATAACGCCAATAATATCCAATTGAGAGAAATTAGATTCCAGGAAGGGTGTTTCTTGCTCCAGTATTTTGTAAGATCCAGAGCCAGGGAAGGCAGATGTCTCCATGTGTTAGAGCTGATGCTGTAGATAGCAGGCAGGGAGGAAAGAGAGACCAGCTTTTCCAAGAGGGAGCACTTGAAGACACTAGCAATGCAGGAGCTTTTCTCTGCTTGTTTGCGAGTACTGTGGCATTATTTGAATACTGGCATATAACGAAGGAAGAAAAATATCCTCCTTCTTGCCTTCCCAATCTCTCGCTCTCTCTCTCCCTCTTACACATACACACACACATGCACTCCTCCCCCCATTTCATTCTGCTGTCTCCTGCAAGCACCCTTATTTTGTAATCCATTTGTGTAATGAAGACGTGGCACAATTAACATCCCCAGTGGAATTAAAGAAAAGGCTGATCATCCAAACCTCATTAGCTCCGAAAGATTATAATATCCACATGCGTTTCGCCGCGAAGGGCAATGGGGGGAGAGATAGGGAAAAAACAGCAATAATTACGAATTAAATCGTTAATTGTATGTGTTACGATGGCGTAATTAGCGGATAACATTTGAGATACCCAAAAAGATGCCACCGTTCATGCAGCCCTTCCTCACTGATGGCAGAGCCAGGCTTTAATATCTTGTGTGCCAAGGTAGGGTAGGAAGCACAATGATCTTGTAATCCCTCCCTTTGGATCACTTCTTCAATTATTCATATTCCACAACCATGCCCCCTTGTCCAACAAAAATAAATCCAAGAAGCAGGAATTAAAACAGTTTTAGGATAGCCAGTGGTGGACGCTAGTGGCAGATGATTTCCCCTCCGTTGCTAATGACTCTTTTTAATTTGTCCCGTGCACGTTAACGAGCTGAAGACGAACTTAACCAAACCCTCCGTTGTGTGTCTTTGCAGTGGCGCCCGTCCTTGGCTCTGTGCCCGATGCCAGCGGACCCCACGGGAACCAGAGGAACGTTCCGCCGGACCCAGTGAGTACCGCGACCCGCAAAACCAAAACCCAGTTGGGACTGTTCCTGATAGTTCACTCCTTAACCCGTGTGGGAAAAGAAAAAGATCTGAAAGGGTGGAGTTTGTAAATGTTTCTGGTTGGTTAGCAAGAAGGGAAAAAAATATAAAAAATAACTGGTGCGCGTGTGTGTGGGTGGAAAGTGTTCCCACGGCCCCCCTACCCTACCCCCACCTTGGTTGCAGGCGGGCCAACAGGGTGGGCACCTCCTCCCCAGGGTTTGGAGACTGGAGCTGTGTTTATGTCCCCATTGCTCTTGCCCTGTCCACTGAGTTCCTGTTGTTTCTGTGCCATCCCCTTCGCCAGTCTCCCATACTGTAAAACAGCTTACAGCTGGAGCCATTCATCTCCCTGGCGATTGCTGTGAATGTAGATAGATCACACACACGCCTGCCTTCCTCCTTTGGCATAGCTTTGCCTGCTGCTGAAGTATGATTTCATGCTCTCTGTTTCTTTTTTCTCTCCTCTTCAAGAAGTTGTTCCTGTCACAGGAATCCCATCCACCTGTAGAAAGCCGGGTACCGCAGTTGCATTTCCCTTTTCAACAAAAGTTTGAATCTGGGAAAAGAAGTTGGGCTAATAAACACCTGTCTGCCTGCTAATCACACTTTGTTTTGTTAGCTCATTAGTATGCATCCTCAGGGTTGCAGTTATTTTTTCTTCTCTTCTCTCTTTTTGTGTCATTGAACCGTTTGCTATTGAGTCCTTGGCATCAGGTCTCCTCCCCTCCTCTCTTGTCACAGGCAGATTGGCAGCCTCTGTGGCAGCATTGCCTATGGCGGATATTCCTGTGGCTGCCAGCCAGTGCACTGGCAGTTAGCATTGGTAAATATTTGTGGTAGAGAACCGTGGGGGTGCGGGGGGGTGGGGCTCCACACCCTCCCCTTCCAATTGAGCAGCTCGCTGCTTTTGTCTTGTTTCCTCTTTTTTGTTGTTGTTGTCCCCCCCCCCCCCCCCCCCCCCGCCTGCATTCTTTTGTTGGAAATCTGTCGCGTTCCTTTCACCGAGTCCGCCATACTAATTAACAGAGCAAACTTTTGTTGTTGTAATTAGTCATTTAGCGGTGTATCGTCTTTGTTTGCTCTTCTCTGTCTATTCATGCCAACCGCGCCGCGCCGGGCATCCAGTCCTGTTGATGCGGCTCAGCCACGTTGCATCCTGTCCCATTTGTTTGGCCGTGTTGTGCCACCTCCCTTGTCCTTTTTGCCATTTTTCAGTGCCAGATGCCATCACGTTCCCGCTGGCACACCTCGTGGCACTGCTGATGGCCGAATCACGGCTCCTTGGGTGTCCTACAAATCGGAAGACTTTTGCGTGAATCCTCCAGTGCCACCTTTGCGATTATGACGGTTTCTTATTGCGTGCGTCGTCCAAGGGTACGCCCTCGACCGCCAATGAATATGTTGGCATGGCGTCTATTGCCTAGTTGGCTGCCTGCCTGGCACAGAGTTGTGCCTCAGATGGTAGAGTGAGAGGGAGAGAGTGGGAGGGGCCTCCTTTTGTCCCACTGCCACACCCCCTAGTTGTCTCTGGGACAACACAACAGTCCCAAGTTTCTGCAGTTTTTGTTTGGGAATTAGCACTTCCCCCCTGTCAGTCCCATGTGGCACAGCCCCCTCCCCCTGGCATCCATCTCTGTGAGGTCACCTCCTGCTTGTTCTTTGATGAAAAAGTCTTGTTTGTTTTCGCGATCGGCATCCTTTCCCCAAAATGGCGCAGTGCAATACCAGCTAATCCATCCGACTCGCCATCACGTATCCCGAAATCCCTCCAGGTAGTGTCTCTCCTCCGAGCCGGTCGTGCTCTCAGTCGGCAGATGTTTGCTTCTCCTCCGTGGTGGCGACGAGTTAGGAAGAACGTTGGCTCTCAACTGCCCTGTCTTCCCTTCTTAACTTCCTATATGTTGTTAGACACGTGCCACCACATCCCGGCACGGAATTAGGCAAACGGCGGCGGGGTCCTTCTGTCTCCCCGGCTCCCATCTAGCTGCCTACCCCCCGAGAGAGAACGTGAGTCCGCCTTGGTGCTACCACTGAATGGATGGCACGGTGCCAGCTTCCCTCTGCCATCAACCGCATTCGCTGCTTGTGTCTCTTGTTTGCCCACCCCCTCTCTCTCTCTCTCTCTCTCTCTCTCTCTCTCTCTCTCTCTCTCTCTCCCCCAGTCCCTCTCTTACCCACCCTCCTCCTCTCCCAGCTCTCTTTCCACTCCCCCAACACCCCCCGCCCCACTCCCCCGCCCCACTCCCCCTCCCAACACCCCCTTTTGTTCTATAGGCTTGACATTAATTAACATACGGGTTAATTGATTCTAAAAGCTGATGAATCGCTCTTAGCATCTCCCATAGGCTGGCTAGTGCGCTGCGCCCACGCCCGCATACCCTCTCTGCCTGGCACTGCCCGTGCCTCTGCCTTGCCCTAGCTCCCACATTGGTACTGTGCTAAGAGGGAAGAGAGAAGCCTAACCCCACAGCCAGCAGACAGCCCTGCCCCTACCCCACTGTACACTGAGGAAGGATCTCAGGCTGCTTATTGTACTGCAGCTGATCGCAGTTGACGTTTTGCTGGCTGATCCCAACGCAGGATGTTGCAATGGCATCTTGTTATAAATAATCCAAGTCCTCCTGCAACCCCACCTCCCATCCTCTTTTCTATCCACACTTCTCCCTTTTTCCCTCTCTTCCTCTCTCCATCCTCACATGCCTTCTCTCTCTCTCTCTCTCTCTCTCTCTCTCTCTCTCTCTCTCTCTCTCTCTCTCTCTCTCTCTCTCTCTCTCTCTCTCTCTCTCTCTTTCTCTCTCACCACTCACCAACTATATGCACCACAATACAGGGGTATCAATCACATTTTCTTTCTGTCTCCTTTCATGACCATGTTTAATTTTCTTTTTATTTATATTAAGACGTGGATATGAGGCATAACGAGTCACAGTTGTAAATATATGACCACTTATTTGGACATTTTTAATTGAGCGCTGTGTGTTCTTCTGGTAATTCTCTTTTTTCGCTCTCGTCATTATCGGCTTCTGGAAACCTCACAGAGTATTTCCCCGAATACGCTAGATTTTGTCATAATGTGATCAAGTAATTATCCCAGCCACATCGCCTCCTCTCTTTCCTATCTTTACACCCGTTTGTTCGGGAACGGAGCCGAGGAGGTTAAGAGTAAGAGACAGGAGCTTTTAATTATTTAATAACAGCCCCCCTCCGTCTGACAGGGCTATGCCCAACGCTGTTAATTAACACTGCCACCGCTCGCTTTAATAGGCAAGGTAGAATAGACTCATTAAGAGAGAAATACACACAAGCGTATGCATGCATATGCACAGCTTCATTGCATCGCTGTTGTGTGTATATCGTTTTTCGACAAATTCACTCCCTCTCTTACTGTCCCTGTATACGCACGTTCAGCGGTCAAATCTGTTTAATTAGCGATGATCTGAACAGTGACTGTTTTTCCTTCAGTCTTTTCCCTCCTGGTCTCCGAGGCTTGTGTTTGGTGGGGAAGCAGCGCTTCGCGGGGCTTAAACATGCTATTCTCCCCTCTTTCATACAATTTTTTTGTATTTTTTTGTTTCATTATTAAATAAAAAGGAGCAACTGGGCAACTGAGGCAACAAGAGGAATCCATTATGCAAATCTGCCGATATTTGCATAATGTCTTATGCCAGGGATATGCAAATTGCGCGTATAATTTATGAGTGCCTGCGTCTGTCTCATAGTGTTCCCATAACTTACAAAGAGGAGGTTTCCACCCCACCCACCCCTCTCCTCCCTCCTCCTATCCAAGCTGGCATGGCACGCACCACATTCACGCCGGACCCATACTAAACAAGCCGGCTGGGTACTGCGACTGTCTGGGAAAAAACTTGTGTGGCAGACTGTTGGGGGGATAAGCAGGGGACAGGTCTGGCATGGGAGATGTGTTCAGAGGGGCGCATAAATCCCTCTACAAAAGGATCAGTAGCAGATGCTAATTTCCTAAAACAACTGCGTAACTAAATAAGTTAAGAGACCAAAAAGAAAACAAAGGCGACGTGAGTGGGCGGAGCGGTAGCAATTATTTGTCTTCCTTTTTTTTCTTTTGACTTTACTTTGTGTCTTTATAGCGGAAACGCGACTCTACACCTCGTGTTTCCTTTTTTCCTTTTGATGCCCACTTCTGAGATGGCTGTGGCTGCTGTCTGTCACCTCTCCTCTCATGGAGCATTTCCCCAGGAGTCCATCGGAGGAAGAAGGCAACCGAGCACCGGGAAGGATGAAGAGAGGAGAGAGAGGAACACAGAGAAGGAGAGAGAGACAGCGCTTCGAGGCTTGCGAGCACATGTGTGTGTGTGTGTGTGTGTGTGTGTGTGTGTGTGTGTGTGTGGGCTCAAGTCAGCCTCCACCAGTACCCCAGGGGGGATGCCACCACTGCTCAGCGTGGCGCGGCCCAGAGCGTACAGGCTGCGCGTGGACCGACCGCGACCAGACACGTACACGCGATACAAACTGTGACCCATATGTTGTGTCTTCTGGCACTGTTTCTTCCCCCCTACATCTAGGCTCATTATCATCACCGGCCTGCTCTGCCTACTTGAACTGTGGCTAATGTCTGTAATGTCTGAAGAGACAATACCGGCTTGTTCCAGAGACAAAAAGCCACAGAGGACGACGTTGGAGAGCGTGCGCCTGCCACTTCACTGCTCGATCCGGAGACGAGTGGCAGGAAAGTTCTTGTGGTTTTTCTTGCGTTCCTCCTCCGGGCCTGTTCTTCTTCCAGAAATTACGGACTTCCTGTCTGTCATGGTATTTTGGCAGCCGCCTCTGCGCTGTAACTTTGTACGTTTCCTCACACTTGGATGGTTGTGTTTGTAGACAGATGGTGTTTGCACCAGGACCACTCTGTTATACATGCAACAACAACAACAACAACAACAACAACAACAACAACAACAACAACAACAACAACAACTATAGTGCCCGCCTCCCAGGAAGGGGCGTCCGCTCCTGATTGCTAGATAGTGTTTGAGCCACAGCAGGCATCTTGAGTATGTGTGTTTGTGTATGAGTGTGCACACGTGTGTGTGTGTGTGTGAGAAAGAGAGAGAGATTGTTTGCAATTAGAGCATGATCTCTCTCTCTTTCTCTCTCTTTCTTCTCCACACACATACAAGTGCGTGCACACACACACACACACACACACACACACACACACACACACACACACACACACACACACACACACAGAGCCACATAAATACATGGAGCATGCCACCTACTCTGAGCTTGTGATCCAGACTGAAGGAAGAAGGACAGAAGAAGCCTGAAGAAGACTGTCCCGTGGGAATATTGACACTATCTGTGTTCTCAGTGTTTGGCTTGGACTCTCTCTTGATACATGACGCTTAACGCCGCTGAATCCCTCTCAGAGATCGCTTAATTAGAGCACCGTGATCGTTGTCCGTTTAATTCAGCGCTACTTTCAATCAGCGTATTTTTTTCTCCTTGTGGCTTTTGTTTGCTTTGTGTAATACCGACGAAGTGTAATTGCTCGGATGAGTTGTCTCTATCTATGCTTTTTCCCCGCCTGCAGTTATTTTCAGGAATTGGCATTTAACCACAGGCTTAATTACGCCGCACTGAGCTTTCATTATCCACGCGTATGCTAATGAGGCACTCACTGCAACCAGGAATATCTGCACCAATATGTTGGGAATTTCAGCTGCACTTTGTGATGAATGCAGGGGAAACCATTACAGCGGTATTTGTTGTTAATACAATTAAGTAACCATACAGGATACTCACGCCTGTTGAATTCCTCTGGTAGCAATTCAGTGTCAGTTCAGTAGTTCAGTTCAGTTATGTTTCAACTATATTTACGACCAATTGTTGTATTTTTGTATATCTTTTTTATTCTACATGTTTTTTAATTTTTTTTATATGTATGTATCTGTTTGTTTGTTTGGGGGAAATATAAGGCACTGTATATTCCAATAGTCAGTCCTCATTAAAGCCACCTGGATCCCACCCTTGTAGCCATGCTGCTAGAATCTATTTTGGCCTCCTCTTCCCTCGAAGTGGGGGATGAGAAACATGAAATACGTCCTCCACTTCTGGCTTCATTAGAGAGGAAGAGAAATTCATTACGTTCTTCAGAAAAAGGAAATAAATAAAAGCTATTTCAGGTCTGGGTTAACGTGTTGCCGTCCTATCAAGCCCTGAGCAAAAGAACAGAGCAGCTTCCCATTGCCACTTTCAAATGAAAACGGCAGGGTGTTTGAGAAAGCTAAGCAAAATAACATGACATATGGTCAGTGCAGGCTGAATAAATAACTAGTGTATGTATGTGTGTGTGTGTGTGTGTGTGTGTGTGTGTGTGTGTTAATAGTCTTTTTTAGTTTTAGTAGTCTTTTTTTTTTTTTACTTGTTTTGATTGGCAGTGAGGATGAAGTTGCCTTGAACAGCAAGTTTCCAAAGAGTAGACAAGCCTAAGTAAGACATCAGACTGTTATTACACAGTTGTTATTATTACAGAACTGCACAGTGTTTCATGAAAGACATTGTTTTTTTTCAGGGAATTATGTAACATTAGTGGGACAATTACATACTTTGACAGACAAACCAGGGCATTTAGGTCATGTACTGTTTGACTGTGTCATTGACTTAGGCCCCGTTTAGACGGAAACGCTAGCAGGTGAATCCGCAAAAATATTTTTTCAGATGTGCCTTTCGTTTATACGGAAACGGCGTTTTTACGGGGTGAAACCGTAAAAAAGTGAGACCACCTTCCAGGGTGGAATTCCTAGAAACGGTAAACCTTTGCGCTCTCGTCTAAACTGTCAAAACGCATAAAACGATGACGAAAGGGTCGTCAAGGCTCTCGTCGCGCCTACTGCTTACATCACAGGCATGCGCCAGTAGCCTAGAAGCGTAAACAAAGCATGTCTGATTCTATCCATGGCGATCACCTGAAGGCTACATTGGCAGTACTTTTAAATACACAAGAATCTGTCCCGCGGCTATCACAACTATTATGACTGGACCCACTGTCTGTGAGTGACTCTGCTTTGGTCCAATCACATTCCCCACCCACACTCTGCGAATCAGAGGCAGAGTAGGGCGGGTCTTCACAGCACGTCATGTGACATATGCGCCAATCGTGTGACAGCGGGGCTCCGTTGTCTCGAGTTGTTACAGCGTCGTCTGCACAGAGAATTCCACCCCAAAACGCTCGTCTAAACGCAAAATTAAAAGTGAAACCGCAAGACGACTTTTGCGGTTTCTGTTCAGACTTCCATCCCAAAACGTTTGTCTAAACGTAGCCTTAAATGCCATTCTTGTCAAAGGTTCTAGCTGTTCCATTGCCTGCTGTTATGCTGCAGTGAAGATAATGAAGTGTAGTTACACCATGATACACCACAAATCCTCTAGAACAGACTAGTGTACATCGCTTGCTGTTATGCTGCATTGAAGATAATGTAGTTTAGTTAAAACAGACTAGTTGCATAGTAGTTACATTGCTTGCTTAGAGTTCATCGTATGACGAGGTCTCTATTTTTGTCTACCAGCAGAACATACTTGCAGGCGGCCTTTATTGTATGATTATGAATAATAATAATAATAATAATAATAATAATAATAATAATAATAATAATAATAATAATAATAATAATAATAATAATAATAAACTTTATTTGTATAGCACTTTTCATACAGAAATTGCAGTTTAAAGTGTTTCACAGCAGTAAAGAAAATACAGGCATAAGATGAGCATAAAGTGCAGACTGACATAAAGCCACTGACATTGATAGAGACCATCGGATACAGCTCCTTCACTTAATCACATTTCTCTTTAGCATATATTCTGTATTATGCTATTGTCTTCCTCTAGAATCTTCCTATCTGAAAGCTGTTATCCCCATCCTCCTTTACATAAACACCCCCGGTTGTGTGATAGTGTTTTCTTACAACTCTGCCAGCTTGTGCTGCATGTGCGTGGGCGGCGAAGGTCTGTGTTTTAATAAAATGAAAAGGAATGTCTTGTGTCTAATGTGTTTTTCTTTTATTGTAGAAAAGTTAACAACCTTGTACACATTCTGTTTGTCTACCTCGCTTATTTTTCTCATCATCGTAAAAATACATGCGATTGTTCAATATAGTATGACTGCCATCATCATCATACATAGTAGAGGTGGTAAAGGAAGGTGTATAGGCTTACATTACATCTTAAACAATAAGTACGATTGTTGCAGAAGTACCTGATTATGTTGCAAACTAAGTGGGGAGTTGGTGTGTGTGCATGTGTGTGTGGACAAACTGAAGACTTTATGAATGGTTGAGGTACAGTATCTTGTTTATAGGCACACTGTAAAAACATTTAGATAAAATGGCATACAATTGTGGGCTCTATGGAAATAAATTGTCTTTGATTTGTAGTCATCACTCTGTAGAACTGGTTTAGTTGTCTCAGTTGTAAGTTGTCTCAAAAAGTACATCCTCTGTTGGGCATATTTTGTTTGCAGTTGTGGTTGTGGATATGGTAACCCCCAGGCACTTAAAGAAATATGCCAACATTTTGGGAAATGCACTTAACACCTTCTCCAGAGTCAGACAAGAGGATAGAGCTGCTGTGCGTTCAGTAGAAAAATATCCAAGCTTAGCACAAATTAATGGAAGTGTATATGGACCACTAGCCTAAAACTCCAACAGTTGGCCAACAGCCAGGCTAGTGGTCCGTATCCGCTTCCATTAATTTGTGCTAAGCTACGCTAGCTTGCAGCCAGATAGATTTGTACTGAATGCACAGAGATGGCAATTGGTATCTTATCTTCTGACTCTGGAGAAGATGGTAAGCGCATTTCCCAAAATACTGGCGTGCCCCTTTAAATGAGTCTACCTGTTTCACAGCTTAGCCATGTCCAGGGGGAGAGTGAGTGGGCTGTCTCTTCCAGAAGTCTATTCTCATCTCCACTATCTTTTGAGCATTGAACTCCAGGTTGTTGGCGGAGCACCAAAACGCCAGCTGAGTCACCGCCCTCCTATAGATGGACTCATCATCATGGTTGGTGGTGATGAGGCCAACATAAGATCAGACCAATAACAAGATTAGACTCAAATCACCTGAGGCAGGGCCCTCTTTAAAGAGCTCACCATTTTAGTAGATATTGTGATAGCGATACAACAAGCATGTTATTCTTTAACCCTTTCACTACCACACTACATAGCCTACTGTTAACCCTTTGACTATGACGCTACAGGCGGTTAACCCTTTCACTACCACACTACAGACGGTTCTGTATCGTATGGCTCCGCTCGGCGTCACTACCGCACTGTACCTCGCTCGTGCACGCGCACTGAATAAAAAATTCCACAATGCACCTTTACATCCCAACATCCGTCTGACCACACCCCCTTCCGCTTACCTTCATAAGCAGGTGTGTGGCCACCTACTCGCCTCCTTCTTCGCTTTCACCACAAGGAAGTGCCTGGTAGATCCCCACTTGACGAGGTTGCTAGTTGAAGAAAGTTGAGACGAGTTTACATTGTGCTTATTTTTTTCTTCTCTCATAAATATTCAAGAGAAAAATCTAAGTCATAATATCTACTTCGGAGAGTCGTAGAACCACTCTTCACCAGCGGTTCTCCATTCCCGCCTCCGTCGTGCGTTCTGGTGCGGGGCTGTTGCCGCTTTCGTGGTCGGCAGCCACGCCCGGTAGGCATTCGATGGGTAGTTTGCCTGGTCCTGACTCTGGTCCCTCTGGTTCCGGGGAATCGTCCGTTGTTGAACGGCCGGTTCCGTTGGTTCCGGAGGATTTGAGACGCAAGCTTTTTGCGTCTGCTCGGTCCTGTCGCAAGATGGTGTCCTGCAGACATGAACGGCCTGGGTTTGGGGAATTGCTGGAGACCAGCGAGGATGCGTCGGTCTCTAGCTGTCCAATGGAAACAGAGGACTACATGGTAGAGGCGGACGGGTTCTTGTTTGAAGGCCCAGTAGAGACGAATATCCCACCCGTCCAGATAACACTGGAGGGGGGTGATATGTCTCCTTGGGGCAACTTGTTCGAGGATGTCGGGGAAACCCCTTGGCGTCTTCAGCAGGATGCCCTACTATCAGCCACATCAGACTGTGGCTCCTTAACCAGTCGCAGCCTGCTGCATGTGAGGGATGCGGGTTCGGTGGAGGAAAGTCTGCAGGGGGAACTGCAGGCTTTGTTCCCCGAGCTTATGGCGGTGGCGGCCGCTGCAAACGGCGTGCCGCTGCCGCAGCCACTGCCTGCTCCTGTCCCCGATGATTTAATAGGTCATCTCTGGCAGCGTCGCCCGGTGAGAGGGGTGGACGTTGTCTACCCATTTTTCCCCTCAATGGGGGCCTATGTTCGTCGGGGCCAGGTGGTGTCCCACATCATGGGCCTCATTCCCGCCTATGTACCAGTTACGCGGGTGGTGGGTTTGGTTGAAGGTATGAGAGAGGGTGTGCCACGGCTTGATAGGCCGATGGCCGCTCTCCTCTTTCCGGATGTGGTGTGGGAGCCGTTATGCAAGCCGGTTCTCCAAGGAAGATCGGCTAGGCGGTTGGCGTATTGGAGTGACCAGTCATTCATCGCGGGTACACAATCGCTGGCTGCTGCGTCTAACATCGCACAGCTGGCTAGATTTGTATCCGGGATAATGACGGGCTACTCTGATCCAGCGCCACCTTTGGCTGGAGCAGGCCCGTGTGCCGGAGAAGAAGAGGTCTCCTCTTCTGACGGCCACCCTCTCCGATGCTGGACTATTCGGGAAGGCCCTGCAGCTGATGACCTCAACATGCAGAGAGATGGCAGAGGAGAGATCCGTGCTCCAACCCCATTTTCCGCCTCCCGTCATCGCCGGTGGAGTCAGAAGGCTTCCGCGTTGTCGAGGTTCCTCCGCCGTGGCTGCCAATGCCTCCATCGCCACTGCTGGCCCGTCGACGAAGGCCAGGAGGAGAGACGGTGCTGCTGCTGTAGCCGGCCCATCTACGACCGGAGGTGACGGTAGGGATCGACGAGACCAGCAACCGATTGCCTACCGTCCCTCCGGGGCTTCTCGGTGTGGCAAAGCCCGAGCGGCTCGAGGCAGCAGACGCCGCTAGACAGTGACATTTTTCCCCATGCGGTCCCCACTGTTTACCCCTCCCCGGCCCTCTCATATTATTTTGTTGATTAAATAAAAAGTCCCCTAAAGGGGGACTGTATTTTTTGGTTAAACAAACTGTGTGTTTCTTCACCAAAATATGATGAGGTTGAAAAGTGTGAATCTATATTGGTATACATTGATGGATGAGTTACGTTCGTGTTATGAGATTAAAGCAAGGTCTGCAGCATTCACTCGGTTATAGAAGGGTTTCTATCTCGGCCTGACGCTCCACATGCAGGTAGAAGCTGGTTGTATGGTCTGTTGCTTACACACGAAGTAATGTTGAACTACAACACTGTTGTGTTAGTTGCAGTAATGCTCGTATACACACGTTCCACGGCCTAGCCGTTATACTCTCTATCAGTGTTTTTCTATGTACAACATGGAATGCGGGTGTAGGATTCACACACGCACACGACTTGGTTGTGTTGTAAACCCTGTTCACATTCTGTGGGTAGCATGCAATGTATTAGCTTGCGCTATTCATTGGCTTTCTACCAAAGGTTTTCATATGCTACAGTTGTTATTGTGTGCAGGGGGAAGGGTTTTGTGAGGGGGTGCCGAATAAACCCCTCCTTCCCACTTGATTGGTCGAATGGGTTTTCTCATCTCCTGTTGGGCCAGTCAGGGCCAAGCCGTTAAACGCCTTGGCTGGGGGGAGGGTTGTCCTGACTATGCTCCTATTACAAACAGGAGTTGTGTGTGGGGTTTCCCCCCGTCATAGCGTACGTTACGTTGCTATGACGATGGCTTCCGTGAGTTAGATCTTTACGTAAGGTCTGTGGGGTCAAAGTATCGGGTTAGAGCGTAGGACTTACGGGTCCGCTACGCTCGATTTTATGTGTAACTTGAGTCAGTTGGTCACGTGACTCGCAGTTGCCATGGCTTTTTCATTCTACGACTCACGTGGGAAGGCTTTCTGGGGAATTTCGGTCTAATCCTCTGTGGAAGGGGTGACTGGATGTAAAAATATAAACAGTTTTTACCCTCGGCTGTGTAGACTGGGATTCATACTGTTGGTGCTTCCTTCTTTTTTATTAAAAAGAGTTGGAGTTAGGAAGCACCGCACCCCTCTTGTTGTTCCCCTGGGCGCCTTGGGGATTCACTGAAAGGTCTAAATAGCCTGTTCATTGATGTGGTTGTGTCCCGACGCACGTTAAGTGCTAGCTCGGGGTGTTCTGTTGAAGATCAGCGGGTGACTAGCATGCCTTGGTTGCTTGTGGTTAAAACAGCGTTTTTATAAAGCAACTGGGATGGAGGTTTTTTCCTCTTCCGACGACCTGTATTGGTTATCGACGGATTCTCGTTCATATCTGGGGGATGATGACGGAATGGGTCTGAACATATGTAGAGGGGTCTCACGCCCTTGGGGTGGGCCACCAGGCGCGGTTCGCACCGACCGTCTGGGTGGCGCCTTCTTTTCATGTTTTAAGATCAACACGCATATCTGCCCCTTCTCCTGGAGTAGGCATGTCGGCGTGGTTAGGGCACAGGACTGGTTCTGGTCACGCTGGTCCAGGTCAGTTGAACCCGTTGTCCGCCGGGGATGCAGATCTGCTGTTCTGGTACCCTGAGGGACTTGTGCTTTTTTCGGGGGGAAAAATGCCAGGTCGGTCCGGGTGTCGCAGGGTTAGGCGCTATGGAGACCCTTGTTGGGTACATATTGTACTCTGCACTGTCGTAATGGCTTACGGCCATGCCAACCTGTACACGTCCGATCTCGTTCGATCTCGGCCGCTTCGCTGGTTTGGTCCTGGTTAGTACTTGGTTGGGAGACCGCCTGGGAATACCAAGGGCGGTGTGCTTGGGGCTGGTTCTCCATTATTTTCGCTCCTCTCTCACGCGTGGCGTGGAGGGGGCTGTTGGGGTGGTCTTGGACCTCCTCTGGTAACTCTGTGCTTCCCGTGCCGCCGGGCCCGGTCTGAAGTACTGTTCGTTGACCCGTAGGCCTGGAATAACCCCCTTTTTTGAAAAACTGCAACACTTTCGTTTCGGAGTTTTTCCTGAGGGGTTATAGGAACAACCACCGCATAGGGTAACGACATGGTGGTTGGTTCTCTGGTGTGTTGGAGCAGTGTCAACTCCCGGGTTGTCCGGTTGAGTGTGCCCCTGCACGTTCATGACGTCTGCCAATCATGTCAGCCTTCTCTGCCTCAACCCCTCTGGGTGTTTTTTTTTTTTAAAGGAGGCTTTGTCATGGTGATCAACAACGCCAGCATACGCCCCTTCCGCCGGGGCGGCTGTTTTCAGCTGACTCCTTTGGCGCCTGTCTCGTCCGCAGTGCTCCAGGCTCGGGTTACAGCCTGTTGCCTGGTTTCCCCGGTACGCTGCCTGCTTCCGTTGGTTAACCTTTGAGTGTTACGGCCGTGCTGACTGCCTGTTCTGCAGGGTCAGTATGCCAGGCGGTGTGCTATTGGGGGGAAAGGGCCCGCTCTTGGAGGGGCCTGATCCGAATACGCTGGTGATGTGGGGGGCGGTGTCACTAAGTGACCGCCTGGTGGGGTCTTGATGCCTGCCGTCATTGACCTCTCCGGGCCCCCGTTTTCCAGGGGATCCAGTCCCTTCGGTGGGTCTGGGTCTTCCTTCACGCTCCGCTGCTACGGCCTTGCCACGGGGTTGGGTTTGTTCTTGACCCCATGATTCTGGGGGCAGTAATGAGGTTGTTCCTTCCGTTCGGTCCCGGGTGGCATGCGGGTTGTGCGTGTGTGTAGTCGTGGGGTCAAGCCACGGTCTGCTCACCCTGTGCGTGGAGTTGCTTGAGTGCCTCTTCGCACGGTCGGATCCGTCGCCCTCCCGGGAACCTCCAATAGGGTGGGTGCCCTCCATTAGGGGGGGTCGGGGGGGCTCGGTCCTCCCTGATCTGATGGTTGTGGGGGGCCTCAGCGGGGTACATTTGTCGGGCGATGGCTCTCGCTCGGCCTCCCTTGTGCGGTAGTGACGCCGAGCGGAGCCATACGATACAGAACGTTAGGTTATGGCTATAACCAAGTTCTGTGAGTATTGGTGACGCTCGGCGTCAGACGCCACTGCGGCCCTTGATCTCACTTTGTGGTGAAAGCTTGGGAAGGTGGCGAGTAGGTGGCCACACACCTGCTTATGAAGGTAAGCTGATGGGGGTGTGGTCAGACGGATGTTGGGATGTAAAGGTGCATTGTGGAATTTTTTATTCAGTGCGCGTGCACAAGCGAGGTACAGTGCAGTAGTGACGCCGAGCGTCACCAATACTCACAGAACTTGGTTATAGCCATAACCTAACGTTAACCCTTTCACTATCACACTAACGACGGTTAACCCTTTCACTACCACACCACAGACAGTTAACCAAATCAAGTTTACTGTGGAAAGATCCATGTCAAATGTTTGTTACTCAAGTCATCAACAATTATCATAAAAGTGATAGTAACCTAACAATGGGCCCCCATTTGATCAAAACCATGACAAATAGTTCACAAAACATGGCTAAATAAGGTTAACCAGAAACCAGAACTAAAGTCTACATACTTAAATATAAAGCGAATGTGTGGGAGTTATGGCTTGTTAAACGTGATTTGTTATTATAGCGCCACCATCTGGCAGAAATGGATGCATGGTCTTGCCTGAGTAGTGGGGGGCCATACGAACCCAGATTATCTCTCAGACCAAATAGCCAATTTTTTTTGGTTTTCTTTGGTCATGAAATTTGTATAAAATGTTGCTCTAAGTGGTATTAAAAGGTCTTAAAAAGTCTTAATTCTAACTTGTTCCAACCAGCACATATATACTGTGTAGTGTATAGTGTATACTGCTTTGAAATTCCATGCAAAAACTGTCTCTATACAGAATTGAAAGGTAATCGTTTGACAATGGTAGCATTAGGCTATATACTGGATGACAGTCCACAGTCATGGTGTTTTAATGGATGGGGTATGAATGGGAAGTGAGACTAGATTGCTGCCCCATTGAAAGCTCCCTTCACATTCATTGTACCCTTTGACCCCCGAGCTATCAGTCGGTGAGTATTTATTTCAACACAAGATGTTCTCTCATAAAAGTGGCAATCTTGCTCCAGCCCCTGTGAAGGTTTTAGCATGTTGAGTAACAGCATCTGAAATCACACAGACACAAATAGACCCATCCGTCCATAGTGTGAATCAATGAATAATGGAGCACATCCATGTAAAAGCAGACATCACACAAGGAGCCAGACTGCCCTCTCTCTCTGTAATGATATAATTGCCCCCTCCTCGTTTTGCAGTAGACAACAATGGCCACTTCCATTGTGCTAAAAAAACTGAGTGTTGCAGCAGTGTTGTCTGGGTGAATCTTGTGCAGTAGAGGCCTAGGCTTAAAGACCATCAGTTAGATGTGATGTCATAAGGAGGTGAGGTTTGCTAACTCTAGCATGGCCCTGTGCCCTGATAAAGCCCACACTTATCACTCCTGATTGATTTGTTTACATCTAGGAGGACAGCCCACTCATCATGTGTCTTATCCTTGACTTGATGTACTGATACTCTCCACTATCATCAACTCTCTTAGCACCCAAACTTTCTGTATTTTGGATATACGCTATAAGTCCCCCGGTGTAAAATGACATCGGAGGGTCATCAGTCTCTCTGCCACCTAGATCGCTGATGGTAGAGTTGATATGCTGATAGGATTTCGGTCCTTGAGGAGGTTCATTTCTCATTTCAAGTAGAAATTCACCCTCAGTCATTATACTCGATAAGGGCACTTGCGGGAGGACCTGTGCAGGTCTCTAGTTAACATGAGGAACAAAAGCCCATAATGTATCTGCTACTTCATTCAGCTAGTAAACTAGAATTACAGGATAAGAGGATTAGGCTAGTTGGTGTCAATGTGGGACACACATTGTGCTGTCAGAAGTAGCATTGTCTCCCAGTGCTCAACGTCTTCCATGAGAATGTTGTGTCTGCAATCCATCCTTATCATATCATTCTAGCTGCTACAAGATATATCTAATACCTCATAACTGTTACAGAATGGATCTGTTACCTCATAATTGGTAGAGAATGGATCTGTTACCTCATAACTGGTACAGAATTGATCTGTTACCTCATAACTGGTAGAGAATGGATCTGTTAGTTATGTCATAGCCAATAGAGAATGGATCTGTTACGTTATAGCTTTTAGAGAATGGATCTGCTACTGCACCTCATAACCAATAGAGAACGGATCTGCTACCTCATAACTGATAGAAAATGTATCTGTTATGTTATAGCCAATAGAGAATGGATCTGATACCTCATAGTCAATAGAGAATGGATCTGTTACCTTATAGCTGATAGAGAACTGATCTGCTACCTCATAACTGATAGAAAATGTATCTGTTATGTTATAGCCAATAGAGAATGGATATGATACCTCATAGTCAATAGAGAATGGATCTGTTACCTTATAGCTGATAGAGAACTGATCTGCTACCTCATAACTGATAGAAAATGTATCTGTTATGTTATAGCCAATAGAGAATGGATCTGATACCTCATAGTCAATAGAGAATGGATCTGTTACCTTATAGCTGATAGAGAACTGATCTGTTACCTCATAACTGGTAGATAATGTATTTGTTACCTCATAACTGGGACTTCAACCTGCCTGACTCATCTCAGTCAGTCATAGTAGTCTCCCTCCTACAATCGTTTGACCTGACTCCCACTCCCATGCCTCCCACCCACAAAGCAGGCAACTCCTTGGATCTCATATTTTCCCGTAACTCCAGCATCATTAACACCACGGTAACTCCCCTACATGTATCTGACCATTCCTTCATATCCTTCTCACTAACTCTCATGCTTAACCGAAAGGTCTTCACCCCAACTCAAACAGTCTCACTCAGACGCAACCTGCCCTCCCTATCCCCCTCCACCCTCTCCTCTGACATACTATCCGCTCTACCTTTGAGTGACACCTTCTCTGCTCTCTCCACAGAGATGGCAACCTCCACCCTCCTTTCAGCCCTTGCAACCTCCTTCGACAAGCTCTGTCCCCTCGTTGAGAAACCTGCCCGCCGTTCCCCACCCAGTCCATGGCTGACAGATCCAGTGAGAGAACAAAGACAGGTCCTGAGAGCAGCTGAAAGGAAGTATAGAAAGTCACGCCTCACTGCTGACATCGACACATATCACAACCTCTTGTTAACATTCTCCAAAACCATCACTAATGCCAAAGCTTCTTTCTTCCACCATAGGATCGAGGCCTCTGCCAAGAATCTTCGCAAACTGCATGCTACCATGTCCTCCCTCCTCACTCCCCCCCCACCCCCCCCTCCCTCATCTTTCTCTGCCGAAGACTTTGCGATCTTCTTTGAGGAAAAAGTGGAGAACATCCGCAGCTCCTTCTCCCAACCCCCACCCATTCCAAATGCTGAATCGAGAACCTCACCCTTCACTCTGTCATCTTTCTCTCCCATTACAGAAGCAGAGACCCTGACACTGGTAACGTCAAACCGTCCGACTACTTGCCAGCTGGACCAGCTACCCTCCCCACTCCTCCAGACCATAGCACCGGACATCCTCCCATTCCTAACTGCAACCATCAACTCCTCACTCAACTCGGGGGTGGTCCCCACCTCCCTAAAACAAGCCAGAGTCACGCCGCTCATAAAAAAACCAACCCTGAACCCTACTGTCATAGGCAACTACCGTCCTGTCTCTCTTCTCTCCTTCCTTTCTAAAACACTTGAACGTGCTGTATCCAACCAACTTACTACTTATCTCTTACAGAATGACCTCCTAGACCCTAATCAGTCAGGCTTCAGGACTGGTCACTCCACAGAGACAGCCCTCATTGCGGTCACAGAGGCACTTCACTTAGCAAAAGCGAAAGGCCTCTCTTCTGTCCTGATTCTCCTAGATCTATCTGCAGCCTTCGACACAGTCAACCACCAGATCCTCCTTGCGGCCCTCGCAGGAATGGGAGTGGCTGGCTCTGCGCTGACATGGCTGTCATCATACCTCAATGACCGCTCCTACCAAGTGTCATGGAGAGGGACCCTGTCGGCCACCCGCCCCCTGCGGACGGGTGTCCCCCAGGGCTCGGTTTTAGGACCCCTTCTCTTCTCCCTCTACACTAAATCACTGGGTAACATTATCACGTCTCATGGCTTCTCCTACCATTGTTATGCCGACGATACTCAACTCTTCCTCTCCTTCCCTCCCTCAGATATCCACGTCTCTGTGCGGATCTCGGCCTGTCTGTCCGACATCTCAGCCTGGATGACGTCCAACCACCTCAAACTGAACCTAAGCAAAACAGAATTGCTCCACCTGCCGGCCAAATCCTCCCCCCTAACCGACCTTTCAATCACAGTCGAGAATGCAGCTGTGACTGCGTCCCCGACCGCCAAGAACCTTGGTGTTGTCCTCGACGACCAGTTGAACTTCTCTGCTCACATCGCAGCGACGACCAGAACCTGCCGATTCCTCCTGAGCAACGTCAGAAGGATACGCCCCTTCCTGACAAAAGAAGCCACCCAACTCCTCGTCCAATCAACAGTCATCTCCCGCCTCGACTACTGCAATGCACTGCTCGCTGGCCTCCCGGCCACTGCCACTAAGCCTCTTCAACTCATTCAGAACGCAGCGGCCCGCCTGATCTCAAACCTACCGAAGTCGGCCCATGTCACCCCACTTCTTAGGGACCTGCACTGGCTCCCCATTGCTGCACGAATCCGCTTCAAGGCCCTCGACCTAGCATACCGTGCGGCAAAGGGAACCGCTCCCGCCTACCTCCGGTCAATGGTCTCTAACTACACACCCTCAAGACCCCTACGCTCTGCATCTTCTGGCCGCCTCAGACCTACTCCTATCCAAGCTCCGGGAGGGTCATCAAAGAGAAGTCGCCTATTCTCAGTCCTTGCCCCACAATGGTGGAATGAACTACCCACCCCAGTTAGGACAGCCGAATCACGTCCAATCTTTCGCCGTCGACTAAAGACGCACTTCTTCAACCATTATCTGAATTAAAAAAAAAAAAAAAAAAAAAAAAAAATCTAACCCTAACTAACCGTACTGTCATGCACTTGTCCTAATAAACTAACCTACACTGTAGCACTCAACACTTTGATGAACATTGTTGCTCAGCTGATAGAGTTGTGCCCTTCCTGATGGCTTGTCGTACAGAACTTGTAAGTCGCTTTGGATAAAAGCGTCAGCTAAATGACTAAATGTAAATAACTGGTAGAGAATGTATTTGTTACCTCATAACTGGTAGAGAATGGGTTTGTTACCTCATAACTGGTAGAGAATGGGTTTGTTACCTCATAACTGGTAGAGAATGGGTTTGTTACCATATAACTGGTAGAGAATGGATTTGTTACGTTATAGCTTTTAAAGAATGGATCTGCTACTGCACCTCATAACCAATAGAGAATGGATCTGCTACCTCATAATTGGTAGGAAATTAATCTGTTACGTCATATAGCTGATAGAGAATTGATCTGTTACCTCATTGTACCTCATATGTTTTACATTGGACTTTATGTTATAGCCAATAGAGAATGGATCTGTTACCTTATAGCTGATAGAGAACTGATCTGTTACCTCATAACTGGTAGAGAATGGATATGTTACCTCCTAGCTGATAGAGAATGGATATGTTACCTCCTAGCTGGTAGAGAATGGATATGTTACCTCCTAGCTGATAGAGAATGGATATGTCACCTCCTAGCTGGTAGAGAATGGATCTGTTACCTCCTAGCTGGTAGAGAATGGATCTGTTACCTCCTAGCTGATAGAGAATGGATATGTCACCTCCTAGCTGGTAGAGAATGGATCTGTTACCTCCTAGCTGATAGAGAATGGATATGTCACCTCCTAGCTGGTAGAGAATGGATCTGTTACCTCCTAGCTGATAGAGAATGGATATGTTACCTCATTGTACCTCATACATTGTACATTGGACGTAAGGGTTTGTGATAACATGTTTTTATATTTATTTTCGAGCACTTCTTTCATCCCTTGTGCTGAACACATCACATTTGTAATTAATTATTTCCGTCCCTGCCTAGCTATCCCACACCCAAGCATAAAAAAAAAAGTTTATAAACTGGGCGGTACATTAGGTAAGTAGTGCTCCTGGCTCCTAAAATCACAGCTAATGGATTAATCAAAGCTAATTCAAAGCTCGTTCCTATTGTGACATCATAGTAAGCAATTCTGAACAGCTGAGGACTTCAAACCAGGCCAAATCGCAATGAGTACTTCTACATTAACATTGAGTCATCTGCCCTTTATTAATTTGCTTAGATTTTTTGTACACTTGATCTCAAGACGGTGCTGAATGGGCTCAGTGGCTGAGGCTCACGTCTCAACCACTAAGGAGATCTTTTATTTTTAGAGCATTAACTCTTTGGAATAACCTGCCTCAAAACCTCTGCTGCATTTACAGTAGATTCACTTTTTAAAATAATCTTAAATTGTTTTTAACACTGTAAAGTATTTTTGTTTTACACTGTAATGTATTTATAGCTATCTTAATTGTTAGTTTCATTATGCATTGTGTGTACTGACTTTTAATAATTTTGCTTTTGCAATAATAATTGTCTGCCATGCAACACATTGTCTGCCATGCATTGTACCCATCCTTATGCCCAGGCTGCCAGTGCTGTAACCCTATGGAGATGTTTACCTTCTTTGCAGGTCTATAACTTTTTAAATATTATAGCTATATCGACATTACTATGGCCCATTCAACATCGGGTATCTATCATTGTCGTGTTAGTACCGTCGAGAATATAAGTATGTTTTTAAGGTTTTCTGCAGTAATTCCTAAAACGCGAGTTATAGGCCCTGACGCATATGATAGATTATCGATTGGCGTTTCTTTCCTATACATGCTATATTAAAAAATTCAAATGTATATGATTGTATACATTATGCTTCATCATGCGTGAAGGAAAGGGGCGGGGGGGTCGTTTATAATTCCTTGATCGTCAGTAACGGCTTTATTTAGTATGGGTTGATATGTTGATCAGATGGATTACCGTGAAATGAATAAACAATCAGGCTGAAAATAACGTTATATTCCTCTTACCGTTCGCCGATGAGACTGGAGGAAAAATATTCCAATATTTGACGTCGATCTGCTAGATCCATTTCCCGTTTGTATGACGCAATAAATGCCGAAATCATATTGATTATTGCGTTTCAAAAGTGATCCCATGCACTCGAGTGTGTATCTAGATCCACGTTACAATATATTACTGCCGGAGGAATTTCCTCGATGCACCGAGCGCCACTTCCGGTTTGACTTGGAGTGTAACTCGCCCGACATCCACCAGGCGGCGGTATTGAGGCGTTGCAATATCAGACAGGGTCCAGCTGCAGTCCCGGAGGGAGGCTGGATGAATTATGAATGCCATGGCGAAAAAATTAAATATTGATCCCAAAAACGAGTTTATTCGTTGTTTGCGCACAACGCATGGCGGGCAATAACGAATTATCACGTTTTTGGCGCACAATGTGTTAATACGGACTGTATTGATTCTATTTGATTAGATTCAAGTACAGTACAATGAAAATAAGTTTGGCATCCAACCAGAGTGCAAATGTAACAGTAAAGTGCAACACTGGAGAAACGCCGAGCATACACGTGGCGCCATCTTGGGTCCAATAAATCCAGTGCTGATGTTTGTGTGAATTCGTTTTTGGGTTTAGGGAAATGATAAAAAACGAAACTTTAGATTTTCCTCAGACACATCTTTTAAACATCCTCCGTAGCAGAAAGTGTCGTCCGTAAGAATGGCTCGGTGTTCGAGTTAGTCAAGTTAGACCGACTGCGGTCAAACTAAGGCGGATAGCAACGGTTGCCAAGGTGTGAGTGAAGGGTCAAGAAAAGCAGGTGGCACGTGCTATTGGTCAATTCATCCGTCACCGACTTTTAATCGCCTCCCTCCTTGTATTGTTGATTCTAGTGGGGAGAAAGCTGAGCAACACACAGATCTTCAGACCCACCCGCCCCGGTGTGAAGCTTTCACCGGCAGCTCAAAGAGGCACTGCTCTCTCAGCAAGAAGCTCAAGCTAAAGTACGTATCCGTCACCCCTCCAAGATGTCCATCAAAGCCCAGACAAACCTGCCGTTCAGCAGGAGGTAACTACTTAAGAGTATTGTGTATTCGGTATCTTTTCATATTTGTGTGGTAGTTATTGTATTGCTACTGTATGTGTATGTGTGTGCATGTGTCTGTGTGCGTCTGCCTTGTTGTCTTTGTGTGTGTGTGTGTGTGTTTTTTGTGTTTGTGTGTGTGTGTCTGTGTGCATGTGTCTGCCTTGTTGTCCTTGTGTGTGTGTGTGTGTGTGTGTGTGTGTGTGTGTGTGTGTGTGTGTGTGTGTGTGTGTGTGTGTGTGCGTGTGTGTGTGTGTGTGTGTGTGTGTGTGTGTGTGTTTTCCGCCTCACTTCATTGGGCTCCACTCTCACCAGCATACGCATGCCAGACCCCACACACTCTCACGCCTGATGAACCAGAGACATGTGCCAGGGGGTGAACACATCCACTGCCAGCTACCCCTGACTGGCTGCATGCACCACCTACCTGAGTGGGTGGACGGATGGACGGACGGAGGGACGGACGGACGGACGGACGGACGGACGGACGGACACACACACACACACACACACACACACACCTCTAATGAGTTCTGGCCTGAAACACACACCAGCCTGAGGGAGCCCGGTGCTGTGTTAAGCAGTTATGTTAACTATTGCATGCGATTCCCACTAACATGGATGTAAGCAGAATCCTGCATTATTCAGGCCGGGGCGGGCGGGGTAATTAAGAGTGTCTTGTAGCGTCTCCATAATTCATCCGTGTTAAAGGCCTGGCTGTTTTTTTTGGCAGCGATAAACAGAGTTTGGCACATGATGAGGCAGGAGCTGAAACAACATGACACCTTGTGCCTAGGAAGATGCTGTACTCTCATTTAGCCCGCGGGGCAGTTTGGTGGAGGTAGCGTGGTTGTGGTGAAGGGGTTGAGTGGTTCATTAGAGCCATAATGCTTCACCCCCCTCCCCCCTTCCATGTAACCCTAAGCTCTCTCTGGGAAGACAAATGAGACTCACAGGCAGATCATTCCAACAGCAGATAGATACAGTAAACAAAATAACTTTGTATTCATATCCAACAATATTCATCTGAAGGTATCTGCGTAATGATACCCGTACCATACGAGGATCAGCGTTACTGTCTAATATGATGTCCATAGCTTGGAGGTGATGGTACTCAAGCTTGTATAATCTTGATGAAACTTTCCACAGCCAAGGGAAACATGTACCTTTTACAAGTGATAACAGTGAAAAACACTTGTTCAAGTTCATTTGAAAAGGTGAGCACACACACTGAGGGGTTTCATCTTCTGTTGTAGCCCAAGACCCATTTTATTGAAGAGCCGGCACATAAAATATTCAAACAATCCAATAAAAAGTATAAAAGCCCCAAAAAGAAAAAGTTGATTAAAGTTGTATAGTCTGTATGGCTGTGAAATTGGAACGTAATTAAAGTATTTTTTATGATCATTTCTCATACTATGGTGCACCTTCTCTTCTATTTGTTGTGTTGTAACCGCGGTGCCGTGTGAGCAGCAGGAAGAACAGAGCTGGTTCTGAGTCGTGTCCATCCTGTTCAAATGAAGCTTGACCTGCTCACCTGTTGACTTGATTAGCAGGCTATAAATAGTGCTGCCGGCGGGCGCTGTCGCACCACACTGAGGATGACGCCGGATCAAATACTGTGGGGGTTTTTGTTTAGTTCTTTTTTGCTTCCCTCCAATTGATTGGATTGACGTGAAATATATAAAAATTATTCAAGAGATGCTGATTGTTGTATCTTTAATAAAGACCCTGCGATCGGTCTGATGGCGTCAGCTTGAATGCGTGTGAAGGGCCTGATGGTAAAGCAGGTGAAAGTCTTAATCAGCGTGTGATAGATTGACTGGTCTCAGAGTTCAGGCAGATAGCAACAGATGGTAGTTGGGCATTACGGGGGGGGGGGGGGGGGGGGGGGGTATTGATCGTGCATGCTCGAAAGCTCTTCCACCACAGCAAAAGGAAAGTCTTGAAAGTGCACAGCTAATTAGTCACTTGTCAATAATTGACACTTAAGATGTATGCCAGGGGAATAGGTGGCCTGGGCTCCGAGCTACTCCGTCTGAGGGAGAAACAGCAGAGAGAACATGTCTATGTAGATCCTGCCGGTGGTCTCTGGGCAAATGTAATTAGCTAAACTAATAGAGCATTTTATATTGAATGAGTCTGGATCTAAGTATGATGTCATCTGTGTCTAGGTGGGCTATTGGCTGTGTAGCACGTTATGATGATTCACACACACACACACACACACACACACACACACACACACACACACACACACACACACACACACACACACACACACACACACACACACACACACACAGTCACATGTATTGCTGTAATGCAAGTAGGTTTTGGCAAGAGACTATGAGGTATGGGCCAACAGTGTGAGCTCACAGAGACAACAGTCACACATGCACGCACGCACGCACGCACGCACGCACGCACACACACACACACACTTGTCTGCTAGAGAGCTAAGCTAAGCAGCTGTACATGAGCACATGAGCTATTCTGGTGTGATGTGGTAGTCCTGGCTAGCAATACTGTACTTTTGGATGTGTGTTTGAATTGATTCATTGAAAACTTTATTAACAGATTGCAGAATGGGTACAATACAGTACAGCTCAATACACACAATTGTTAAGGGGATGCAGACCAGAGAAAGACTTTCGTCTTGTTTACATCAGGGTCCCCCATTTTCAATTCATCAGGACATATATGACATACATGACCTACAGATATACAGTACTGCTACATCTATACATTTATGGCATACCAGATTTGCAAATACAGTACTGTTTGTGATACAAAAAGAGTCCAGAAAAGAGTATATACATTTGACGTAAAAACTGTACATCGGGGGAGGTTGGGTAGGTGGGGTGGGTGGGGGTGCTGTACATTGGAGGTGGTTCGGTGGGTGGGGTGGGGGGGATGAGAAGACTGGATGATGGAACAAAGAGAAAGAACTGCGGTCATGTCGTGACACGCCTGTTTTGCTCTGTCCTTGTCCTGTCCCGAGTCCCACCCTGTGAGACGTGTGGGGAGTGGGGACATACAGCTGTAAGCAGGACAAACACATATATATGGACACAAAACACACTTGGACACACACGTTCACACATGGACGTATGTGCGCCTGTGGGGAGTCAGTCAGTCAATTAGTTCATAATAATATTTTTCTGTTTTGCAGGCAGTATTAATGTTTTTAATTGACTACACTGATGTGAAAAGCCTACAGGTTGTTAATAACCAGGTGCATGGTGTAATGTAATCCTATGCAAGTGTCAAGTGTGCGCTTATAGAGGTTTGATTGATTGATTGATTGAAAACTTTATTAACAGATTGCAGAATGGGTACAATACAGTACAGCTCAATACACACAATTGTTAAGGGGATGCAGACCAGAGAAAGACTTTCGTCTTGTTTACATCAGGGTCCCCCATTTTCAATTCATCATGTGTGTGTGTGTGTGTGTGTGTGTGTGTGTGTGTGTGTGTGTGTGTGTGTGTGTGTGTGTGTGTGTGTGTGTGTGTGTGTGTGTGTGTGTGTGTGTGCGTGCGTGCGTGCGTGTGAGGGAATGTTGGTGTGAGCCCTCCTGCAGATATCCCTTCTTTCTGAAAAACAGGAAGTGATCCAAGAGCTCCCCTTTTTCCAGCCCTGACATTTGATTGGCATTAGGAGGCGGGCCAAAGAGCTACCTGGGTCACTTATGTCCTTAAACCAGACACAAACTTCACTTATACCTTACTTATCAGTGTTAGCGTGAACAATAAGTGTATTGGACAGCAACACGTTAGAATATTGATAATGTCCATACTAGCTGAGAAGCTTGTTTACATTTACATTTTGGTATTTAGATGCTTTTATCAAAAGCGACTTACAAGTTCTGTACAACATGTCAGCAGGAAGGGTACAACTCTTTCAGCTGAGTAGCAATATTCATCAAAGTGTTGAAACTTGAGTGCTGCAGTGTTTTTAGTCGATGGCGAAAGATTGGTCGGTCCTAACTGATGGGGAGTTTGTTCCACCATTGTGGAGCAAGGACCAAGAATTGGCGGCTTCTCTTTGATGAGCTTGTTATGCTTGTTATGCTTATGCAGACATGGCTACACTGTAATAAGGCATGTGGAAAATAATTATGCGTGAGTTAACATGACAGCCTGGATTGTGCATCATCTTTCATCAAAAACGAGAGTTGCCAGATTCCTGAATGTGTTCAGATACTCAGTTTCCCAGCATGCCTTGTGCTACACTGAGCATTCAAAGCATTCCCAAGAGCTAGCTGAGAGGCTAGCCTATAGGCTGCAACAACAACCAAATTTCAAAGATTTGTACATACAGTACCCATAACATCGCCCCTGAGGGGTGAGCCACGCCCTACAAGTTGTCGGTTCGATTCCCACTCCTCCCGGGCAGCGTGTCGACGTATCCTTGAGCAAGACACTTAATCGCTAATGGCTCCCCATGAGCAGGTTGGCACCTTGCATGGTTGCCTCTGCCCTCAGTGTGTGAATGTGTGGGTGAATGGGTAAACAATGTGACAAACATATATATATTGTTTAAAGCGCTTTGGATAAAATGCTATATAAATGCACCATTTAATTTTTTTTCTTTTTTTACCAAAGCCCAGACTCTGGTGAGTGTAAATATTCACACAGGGTTGCTATTTCCAATCTGAAGAGTTGACACCTATATATTCACCGAGGATCTACTAAATGTGATGTATGTTCTTTTGATTTCCCTTCCTTTACCACCTCCCTGGTCTACCGGTGACTGTGATGTCAGTGAGGACAGCCAGGCACTCCAGTGGGTCACCCATGTCATCCTGGCTGCCAGTCTCTCTTCTCCCAGCCCTCGGCCCACTCCCCTGCCCACAAGCTTGTGTGCAGCGTGCTCTGGTGGCTAAAGGCGCTCGTTAAAGGCCATAACTTATCTCACGTTTGAAGCTAATGGGAAGAATACTGGCCGCAGTGAAAAATAAATTACATTTTTCCCCCCCTCTCTCTCCCTGCCCTCCTAACCTGCAGCGTAATATAGCAGCGGTGAGAGTATGCATTACAGATCTGAGGCATTAGAATTTATCTGTGCTGCACGACGCTGACTGATGCATTTGAAAATAATGTACTGGAGCTGAGCATTACAGGGACCCTGTAACTAATGGACAGCTCTCGCCCGTGGCCACCACTGTATATCATTCAGCTGGACTACCTCATCAACTCCCATAGTCCTTTGCAGCCCTCTCCAGCAGACCGGCCGCTCTGTGGCTGCAGTAAAACCCTCTGCAATAAAAGCCCCTCCCTTTCCCCGCTGTCCATCTCTCTCTCTCTCTCTCTCTCTCTCTCTCTCTCTCTCTCGCTCTCTCTGTCTCTCTCTCTCTCTCTCTCTCTCTCTTCAGTTTCTGTCACTCACAGACTCAGGTACAGCCACAGC
This sequence comes from Notolepis coatsorum, assembly GCF_963971535.1. NCBI lineage: Eukaryota > Metazoa > Chordata > Actinopteri > Aulopiformes > Paralepididae > Notolepis > Notolepis coatsorum. The sequence goes on along the minus strand of NC_140184.1, from coordinate 67,418,181 downwards.
CACTTGTACCTGTGGTTCACGAACGTGGAACGCTGTATGTCTTGCACTGGCTGATGTGCTGAGTGTTTTGTTTGTTTATTTATGGATCCCCATTAGTCTACACCCATGGGTGAAAGACTATTCTTCCTGGGGTCCTGTGTATGCTGGCACTAATTAATTAATCTAAGCACCTATTCTAGTTTAGACTATTTTGATTTTGTAACGTCATCCTCTCAGCTCCGTACTGTTTGCTCACGACTGGTCTTCAAATTATGAGGCATATGGGTACTCTAGTAGTTACCATGGAAATTAGTAAAATGTAATTATATTTGCTTAAAACTAGTTCTTATTTCTTATTTGTGGAGTTCTCTCTCCTGATTGGATGAAGTGGGAATGAGATACTGCAGGGTGGAGGGACTGGGAGACCCATGTTACTGATAAAACAAACTATATCAGTGATGGCTGTCGGAATGTAGAGCTACTATTATAACATGTAGACCACTTATTTTAACAAACAAAATACAACTTATAGCACCTTTAATCTAAATCACTTCGTCTCGGTGCGTAGGTGGTATTTGCGCAGTGGCGTCATTTCAGTAAAAGCCAAGGTATGGCAAGGAGGGGGGTGGGGGGTGAAGGGGAGGTTTCCCCCCCTTGGTGGATTTTTTTTGTCAAATCAGTTGAGCAATAGTCACTTTTGGTGAGTTATTTCTATACAATTTACTTATATGACATTTAGGTATGAATTGTGTCAACAGACTAAAGCAGGGAACCACAATATTTTGCATACAAATTATGCTGAGCAGAATGTAATATCATAACACAGATAGCAAAATATGAGTGAATCAACGTTGAAATAGGGTTAGGCAGAAATATTGAATCTATGTTGAAGCCTGACATCGAAATTATACAAAACGTTGTCTATGACTTACATGTTGAATCAACGTTAGGTTTTCAACCATAACTGATACTATATCAATGTTGATTCAACCATCATCTAAATGGTAATCTACATGCACATTTTTGTTGATTTTATATTGAATCAATGTTAGGCATCAATGTTTATTCAACCATAATCTAAATGGTAATCTGCTTGTACATTTGGATTGATTTAATCAAAGTTAAGGAATCAATACTGATTAATGTACATTTACATTAAAATATTTCTGCTGATATGTATACATCATAACATTACAAGTTTTTGTTCCTGCTGTTAAACACACACTATTGTTGGCAGACGGTGTATTAGCGGTTGTTCAAAATTCTTACATTAACATATTTCCAAAAATGTGTGAACAAAAATGACAACATGGCTTTAATATAACATTTTATTTCGGAAAACAGTCATATGCCTTTTCAGAGATTAACATAACCAGATAAGGCAATTGATAGCACACTGTTCAATGTGGGAGGTTTGGCATTGTCACCATGGCTTTGAGAGATCTCTACAATCTTTAAAAAAAATTCTTTCAAGAGGGACTCATCATACTTCCACAGTTATCAATGACCAGTTAACCAGGTAAGGGTGTCCACAGTACCAACCGACCGACATCCAAGTGCAGTAAAAAAAAATCTTACATTCCACTGACATGTTAGACAAAAACAGAGAAGGATTTTTAACACAAAAAGGGCCATTCAGAAGCATTAAACCAGTTGATAGGCCATAAACATCTCCCTTATGAAGGACTTGGTAAATCTTGGTATATATTAGGCAGGGCCCGACTGGGGAAATAATTCATACCGGAAGATATAGCGTGAAATATAGCCCCAGTCAGGCCACTTTTTAAGCGGGGGGTCTGGGAGTCGCCCACCAGGAAAATGTTTGTTACAAAGATTTCATTTCCTGCATTCTGGTGAATTTGAGTGCATGTGAATCACAACTATTGAGCCAACAATTGCTTAGTACAATGTACTGTTATGAACCTCAAATAAAACTCTTGTGGCACTAGCAATGCTATACTCTCTCCACCTTCAAAAAGAAAAAAGCAAGAGCACAACATATTTTTCTATTTACTATTATAATACAGTTAACCATTCTCTCCACCTATTCAAACAGAGCAAGAGCACAATACCCTATTCAGTTTACTGATCCACCACTACCCATCAAAAGTTAAAATAGCCCTTTACACAAACATTAAATAACAGACCTTTCATTAACAATACTATAATAACAGTAGCCACTGCCAGAATAGTGACACATGTATCGCGTGTGGTGAGCATACGCATGCATGCACAACGAACACAGAAGATTGCGTTGTCTCAATCATTTTAACTATACATTTATGAGCTCAAAGTATGAGCTCAGTGACTGAAATGTCCAACAAAAAGCATCAATTGTCAAATAATTTAGATCACATTAACTAGACTAGATGTTTTTGAGGAAATTAGAAAGGGAACAACAACTCAACCCTTGTGTCTGATCAGATTCTTATTTGTTTGATAACTTTGCAGTGATTATGTTTGTAGCCAATATATGTGGCAAAGGTGTGTAATCTTTTAATTATCTTGGATTTTTTTTACTTTCTCTTTCATAAATAGTTTATTCAACTTCAGCATGATCATAACCACCACATATAATTTTTTGTAATGTCATATTTAACAACTCTTTTCAGAAAAGTGGGAGTATTTCATTACAAACAAAAAAAAATGTATGATCAGGGCTGAAGTTGAATAAAATATTTATGGAAAAGAAAGTGGTAAATTATTTCAACATAATAATCTTTTTATGGCGTTTTTCGGGGGAGAATGTTGATGTGTTTGTTGGCGCGTGTGTGTGTCGGCGACGCGTGTGTGTTTCTTTCCATTGGTTTAATTTGGTTAACGTTATTGGGCGAACAAGAAAACAAAAGAAAACTGTAAATTCGCGGGACGAATACATGTACCGTTACACCCCTAGTATATATATATATATATATATATATATTCAAAACAGGGTCTGTAATTATATAAATATACTATATAAAAAATCGCACACAGTAACTAGTAACTACATGCATCATTGTTTACAGCGAACGGTGGGGCTGGGCTGGGGCGCGCGGTGCTCCTCGGCATGAAGGCCCTGCGTTAGAAACAGCATAACATTTATTTTATGAACACAGAGCAACCAACTTGTTTATACACACTTTATGCATGCACTGATATTCCAGCCCATAGTGTTCATGCCAGTCATTATGTTTAACCACATTAACCATCCTGTCCATATGTAAACGGTATATTTGAACAATTTCAAAACGTTTCATAAATAGCAGATATACAAGCTCTGTGACATGTTCGCGTGCACAGGCCCTATAGCTAACGTAGCCTCAGATGCTTTGCAGTGATTATGTTTGTAGCCAATATATGTGGCAAAGGTGTGTAATCTTTTAATTATCTTGGATTTTTTTTACTTTCTCTTTCATAAATAGTTTATTCAACTTCAGCATGATCATAACCACCACATATAATTTTTTGTAATGTCATATTTAACAACTCTTTTCAGAAAAGTGGGAGTATTTCATTACAAACAAAAAAAATGTATGATCAGGGCTGAAGATACAATGGGATAATGTGACTGAACTAACGAGTACAGAGAATGCCTTACAATTATTTATGAAACTGTTCTCATCCATCTGTGACAAACACGCCCCTATGAGGAAATTAACAGTCAAAACAACTAAAGCCTCTTGGCTTGATTTGGAGTTGAGAAGCTGTATGAAAGAGAGGGATCAATTGAAAAAGGATGCTATTGCATCCGGTGGCTCGGATGATTGGCAGGCCTACCGTTTTCTGAGAAACAAAGTCACCAAAATGAATACACAGAAGAAAAAACAATACTATAAATCCAAGTTTGAAGAAATTAAAGGTGACAGCAAAAAGTTATGGAGAACCTTAAATGAGGTCATGGGAAATAATAAAACAAATACGATGCCCTCGTTTATAGAAGCAGCTGGTGGATTTATTACCAAACCTCGAGATATAGCCAATCATTTTAATGATTATTTTATTGATAAGGTGGAGATGATAAGGAATCAAATGCTGCCAGTGGATGGTAAGCTGTCTGAATCAATAATTAAACAGCATATTATGCATACAAAAAAATGTGAATTTGATTTTATGGATATAAATCTAGAGCAAATGGAAAAGCTTCTCTTGTCCATACAGTGTGACAAACCTTGTGGTCATGATAACTTAGATGGTAAACTGCTCCAGCTGGCAGCCAGAATTGTAGCAAAGCCACTGTGTCATATTTTTAATCTATGTCTAAGTGAGGGTGTTTTTCCTCAAATGTGGAAGATAGCTAAGGTCACTCCACTTCCAAAAAATGCTAAACAGCCTTTTAATGGAGCAAATAGTCGACCTATTAGTATCTTGCCAGTTTTAAGCAAAATCATGGAAGGTGTTGTTTTTAAACAGATTCAGCATTACCTCTCAGAAAACAGTATAAATTCTCAATTCCAACATGCATATAAGGAGGGTTATTCTACATGTACAGCTTTAACACAATTAACAGATGACTGGCTACAACAAATTGACAGGAAGCGAATGGTGGGTACTGTACTACTGGATTTCAGTGCAGCTTTTGACCTCATAGATCACGAGTTGCTGCTCATAAAACTAACTGCATATGGATTCAGAACTGCAGCTGTTAACTGGATAAAAAGCTATCTATGTAACAGACATCAATGTGTTGTGTTTAATGGTACCCTGTCCAACTTTAAATCCCTACAGTGTGGAATTCCACAAGGAAGCTGCCTGGGGCCCCTCTTCTACTCCATTTTTACAAATGATTTGCCATGGGTATTAGAAAACACATGTATGGTTATGTACGCCGATGATACTACAATGTATGCATCATCAGACAAGACAGAAGAGCTTAATGAAGTCCTTCAGAGAGATTTGAACTTAGTGTCCACTTGGGTGTCTGAAAACAGGCTGAAGTTAAACATCTCAAAAACCAAGAGCCTAATATTGGGATCCAAGCATACTATAAGAAAAGACGTGAAGCTAAGTATATCTTTAGACGGAACAGCTATTGAGCAAGTTAGAGAGGCAAAGCTGTTGGGTGTCACACTTGATGGAACACTCTCATGGTCAACTCACACCAACAATGTGGTTGCCAAAATGAGCAGAGGTATTTCAATTATCAGAAGGTGTAGGTATTTTCTAGCCGATCTGATATTGAAGCAAGTGATACAGTCATTAGTTCTTTCTCACCTTGACTACTGTCCAGCTGTCTGGTCTAATGCCTCAAGACAAGAGCTCAATAAGATCCAGCTCACTCAGAACAGAGCGGCCCGTCTGGCCCTGAACTGCTCAATGAGAAACAGTGTGGAGGGGATGCATACCAAGCTGTTGTGGTTGAAGGTGGAAGACAGACTGGATTGCAGCCTGATCTTGTTCATGAGGAATATATATATCTCAAGAGAACCTATCTGTTTGTATTCACAGCTAACATGTACACATGATCGACATAAGTATAATACTAGGCATGCCTGTAGGGAAACATTCACACTGCTACTACCAAAAACCAATGCAGCAAAGAAAACTGTGTTATATAGAGCCATGTCATATTGGAATAAACTGCCAGTACATCTTACTCAGATAACCAGTAAGATAAGTTTTAAAAATAATTTGAAAAGAGCATTGAGAGAAAAAGAAATTAGTTTACATTAAAGAAAAACACAGATACTGTAGTTTACACTGTAAAGATATGACTGTCTGAGAGTTTAATCCCTTTTATTGTATTTTCTGTGATCTGATACTCTGTTTGTGTACTGTAATGCTATTTGGAAATATTTTTATATTTTTATATGTAGGAATATTGGAATATATTTTTAAATGTATGCTACTATAATGTTATGTATGTATGTACTGTTTTTGTTGTGTGTGGACCCCAGGAAGACTAGTTGTTGCTGCGGTGATGACTAATGGGGATCCGTAATAAAGATAAAGATAAAGTTGAATAAAATATTTATGGAAAAGAAAGTGGGAAATTATTTCAACATAATAATCTTTTTATGGCGTTTTTCAATTTAGTAAATATGTTTCTTTTTTTATTTGATTGTGCCTGTGAGTCCGGCGGGGGAGAATGTTGATGTGTTTGTTGGCACGTGTGTGTGTCGGCGACGCGTGTGTGTTTCTTTCCATTGGTTTCATTTGGTTAACGTTATTGGGCGAACAAGAAAACAAAAGAAAACTGTAAATTCGCGGGACGAATACATGTACCGTTACACCCCTAGTATATATATATATATATATATATATATATATATATTCAAAACAGGGTCTGTAATTATATAAATATACTATATAAAAAATCGCACACAGTAACTAGTAACTACATGCATCATTGTTTACAGCGAACGGTGGGGCTGGGCTGGGGCGCGCGGTGCTCCTCGGCATCGCCATCGGTCAACCGATGCCGCCGCCACCGGAGCACCGCGCGCCCCAGCCCAGCCCCACCGTTCGCTGTAAACAATGATGCATGTAGTTACTAGTTACTGTGTGCGATTTTTTATTGGATTGTCATGACAAACCAATTCTCTAATCCAACATATATGTAAAGAAACAACATACTCCAGTTAACGGTATATTTTTTTAATGATTCGGTGCGGCGTAATCAATACTTAATTGCATTCGGGACCTCCATATTTTGGGGGTATTCATCAGAAAACTCGGATCCGCGATTCGGCTCCATCAGTGGGGCAAGAACTGTGGATTTTCAGCCTGGCTCTCTGGAGCTTAAACGGAGTTTCGATTCCTGCCTAGAGTTGCGCATCGCGGCTCATGCGCATGCGCACGCTCGGCCAATCAGAGCGCAAAACGCCAATGCGGAAGGACTCTTGGGCTGCCTTTAATATAGACGCAGACTGGACAGGAAAGAGAAGCAATCGGCTAGCCTGACACCATCTAGGCAATACAATGTGTATCCATGCACCTCTAAAGCTCACCAATTACGTCCATTTCTTATAGGTTGCACTTTCATCACTTTATTCCAACATAACACTTTTTTAAAGTTTTTGCAACAGCATAATTATATACTGAATCACCAGCAGACAGTCATGCCTCACTACCTAAACTTAACCTATGAAGTAGTTTGCAGGGGAGGAAGCTCACCAAACATGCAGGCTTAGTGTTGTGTGCTTGAATGGCTTCTTGCTTTCTGAACAACGCTTGTCTTTCTTTCCAGCCCAGTTGAACCCACTGGCCAGGGCGTTGGTCATAGCAGTTTTCAACATCAGTCTGATCAGGTTCTCTGAATTGGTGCCTCCTACCAAAGCCAGGTGAGAAATCTAAATCAGAGAGAAGAAAATGAAGGCCCTGCGTTAGAAACAGCATAACATTTATTTTATGAACACAGAGCAACCAACTTGTTTATACACACTTTATGCATGCACTGATATTCCAGCCCATAGTGTTCATGCCAGTCATTATGTTTAACCACATTAACCATCCTGTCCATATGTAAACGGTATATTTGAACAATTTCAAAACGTTTCATAAATAGCAGATATACAAGCTCTGTGACACGTTTTGAACTAGAAAGTGCTAAACACATTTATGACTTTAATCCAGCCTATATAGGTATGTGCCTGTCCTTTCTGGCTGTTTGTACACCCTCCCCTACTACTAAACACATTTTTCCCCTGAGGAAAAACGAACAAGACCACACTGAAATGATCTACATTTGATAAATGAATGCAGTTAAATAAATTACCATCTTTTGACGGACTGATTGCTCCATCAGTAATGATTCTGCCTCATTGAAGTCCTGTTCACTGGCGATTGGCAGCTGGAAGGGGAGCATAGTGGTTGTGGTGGCCACCCTGTGTCCCCTGGTCCCACCCGGTGTCATGTTGCCCTCAGCCAACGCGTTCTTGATGAACTGCACATCTCTGGACAGATCCTTCAAAATGGACAGCAAAGATGATAGTGCAACCAGAGAGACTGAATAGGATGTTGCCCAATATTTTAAACTTGTCATGAGGAAATCTTCATTATGCTCATCACTGTCAAAGACATGTTCAGGTTCAATTTCGTCATCCCCAGCTATACTTTCAAAATGTGCATCTGACTCACCTGGTGAGTCAATATTTTCACTCTGATCACTGATAGTTAGTGGTCTGTTTAGTGGCAAGTCTGATGTAGTTGGTAAATCTAGTGGCAAGTCTGATGTCTTTGGTAAATCTAGCAGGCACTCAGTAGAGGCTGTGACAGGATCTGTGTTCTCTAAAGAGTGACGGTTTGTCCTTGAATTAGCAGCAACAATTAACTTATAATCAGTGAGGATAGCCTGCTCTGTCTCTCTCACTAATTTGTTGACTCTACGTCTTTTAGCCCGAGAATAAGATGACATAGTGATGAGGTGCTGTAGTCAATGTAATGGTACATAAAGTGTGCCTATTTACTTGGCTAGAACAGGTCTTTGCTTCAATGCTGCCGTCTTGAAACTGGTACGTGATTCTGGAAAAAGAAAGAAAAAAAGGGGGGGGGTCCTGATTAATGTGCTGCATTGCAATGTGCAGGGTGAAACCCTTGCATAATTCTACATTTTGATCAATATCAAGAGAGTTCATTATTATATTATTGTTATATTGTTCATTATAAAATACCAACCAAACGTCTAACTATACTATCTGTATGTCATGTATGTCCCTATGCCATAAATGTCATGATGTCATGTGTATGTCATAAATGTCACTATGAATTGAAAATGGGGGACCCTGATGTAAACAAGACAAAAACATCTTTCTCTGGTCTGCATCCCCTTAACAATTGTGTGTATTGAGCCATACTGTATTGTACCCATTCTGCAATCTGTTAAATAAAGTTTTCATTCAACATTAGCAGGACCAGTGCAGTCTGAGACTCGAATACGCAGTCACTTATTGCTCCGTAGTAGCCAGGTTAATTTGCACTGCTTGCACTGCTTTCACTCCAAGCACTGCTTAAAGGATAACTCCAACATTTTGGGAAATTAGCTTATTTAACATCTTCCCTGGAATTAGACAAGAAGATACATACCTTTTTTGTCTCTGTGCATGCATTAGGCTTAGGGAACAGCCGCTCCGTTAGCATAGCTTAGCTTCATCACTGGAAGTGAGGCAGGACAGTACCCTGACGTTCCATACAGGTTTGTTGATATTCTCATTCCTTCAAAGGATCTGAACCGATTGAAGTTTATGGATACCATGACTTAAAATCCTCTTACCTTGACGATTAAAAGCCTCCCCAATTTAGAAAACAGTAATCCAAGCCAAGTCCTGGGTGGGGGAGGTAGGGATTGTGGGTGTGGGAAGCCGCTCGCCACTATTTTTTTTTTTAAACTTTGACCAGTCAGCTGGTTCTTTTTAGCGTTTATCGCTTTTTCATCGCACTCATACTTGGTCAAGTTCGACCGACAGAAGCAGGCTGAAAGGGTTCAGATGGGGGGGAAGACACTCTGGGAAAGGCACGGCTGCCGTCCGGGATTCGAACGCGCTCAGCCCCAGATCCGCGCGAGCGCGGTTGTCCACGGCGCTGAAATAGCACTTGCGGTACGTGGTGAGCTACTGGAGCTCCCTCCGCCGCTCGCCACTCTTATCTCCCAGAGGGCCTTCGACTCCACAGCTCTCTGGTTCGACCTTGGTCCAGGAATTTGTTTTGGCTGACTGGCACAATTTATCCCAGCCACGTCACTTTAAATTTGATTTGAATAGAGTGGAATATAACTCTATTGATTTGAGTGGAGTGAGTTTTAACAACTCCGTCCAAATGACTGAATGCATTATTAGTCCAAGTGTCCAAGTGTCTTATCAGTTCATTTTGGTAGATCCTGTGCGCGGTAAACAGATCCAAAATCTTCTTATTGCAGTCCAAACGCTTCGATAATCCAAAAATGACCACGTCTTCAAGTTGGTAGCCCAATTATGATGTCCCAATAGGCAGAGAGGGTTAGCCTTATTCTGCTTCTTGAAGAAAATATGCAATCCACTGATTAGATCCATTTAGAGTTGATTTGAGTATAGTCCGGCCACCGGCACGAAGCAGGGCATAGCAGCGTCGGGCTCCATGGAGCAGTAGAGGCGGCGGTAGGAACGGCCTTGAAGGCCTAGGGAGAGAGGAAAGAAATGCGAGGAGAGGTGAACCATGTACACGCTGCTCAGCTCCGTGAGTGAGAGTGAGTGCAGCGTGGAGCAGGTGCTTCAGCTGGAGGCACATGGCCGTGTGATCATAGGGTTGCTTCGGGCGCTCTGGACCCCTGCCCTCAGCGAAGTTATTGCTACCAGCACGTCCTCCCCCGCAAGTAAGGCCCCTAATGCTACCGCAGCAACTGCTAGTTTAGCCCCTGTAGCCAATATAGCTTCGGCAGCTACCCCCATAGCTCCTCCTGCTAGCTTAGGCCCGAAAGCTAACACAGCCCAGGCTACTAGCACAGCCGCTAGCCTAGCTCCCGTAGCTAGTGCAGCTAGCCGCCTCTCTGCTAACACAGCCCAGGCTACTAGCACAGCCGCTAGCCTAGCTCCCGTAGCGAGTGCAGCTAGCCCCCTCTCTGCTAACACAGCCCAGGCTACTAGCACGGTCGCTAGCCTAGTCCCCGTAGCTAGTGCAGCTAGCAGAACCTCTGTCCCCACAGCTGAGACTATGGTTTCTTCTGTTAGGAGACTCAGTGTAGGCTTGTTCTTTGCCACTAGCTTACTCCCTCCTGCTACTGCTAGCGAGGCTTCTGCAGCTGGCAGAACCTTTGGTGATAGAGCAGCCTCTGCAGTAGCTACCTACCTAGCTGCCCTCGCGTGCACAGGCCCTATAGCTAACGTAGCCTCAGATGCTGGGACCGCCCCTTCGGCCGGCATGGCCTCCGTGGTTAGCACAGCCCCTGCCGCTAGTGTAGCCTTGGTAGCTACCGCCTCAGTCCAGTCCGCTAGAGCAGTGTTTCTCAACTGGTGGGTCGCAACCCAAAAGTGGGTCGCGGGGCCATTTTGAGTGGGTCGCGGATGTGTGTGTAAAAAATAATAATAATATGTTTAAAAAAAAGTTTTAAAAAATAAATACAAAATTTTGAAAATTGTTTTGTTGCACTAGCTATCTTTGTGAAAGTGGCTTCTCAGGGCCCCGTTCCTCGTACCTGGATAACTGAGTTAGCCGGATAACTTTCGGGTAATTCTGACTTAAGCCGGACTTTCCGATTCCCCGTACGTGGATTTTCCAAATCACCATGACAACAGATCCAAAAGTTTGAGCCTGGTCGAAAGCAGAGTTTAAGTTCAAGTTAGCCTGAACCATCGCCACGCCCCCGCAAAAAAGTGACAGCCCGTTTCCTGAAATTATTCCCACAGTCTACGATCTGCATTATACCATTCTGAATTATGTTTTTGTGCTCCATTCTTCCAGAGGGGGCTTTTGAAATGTAAAATAGACCCAAAATGCTGATACTAAATTCACTTTGTCCTAAATAATGCACGTTATATATACCGTGGCGCTCGCTCGGTGCGATGTACACATTATGACGTGGTTATTTTAATTGTAACTGGGATTAAGATGTCTGATGAGATGCGCTGTTTGACGGATTTGAGAAATTGAATGAGCCGTTGACGTCACATTAATGAATGAGGATAAAGAAATAAAACTTCATTCAAAATAAAGAATATTCTAAACACGGGTCTCTCGTTCATTAATGTATAAACAATGAATCTATCCCATCTGGTCCAGTGGCGCAGCGGTAGTGCTCAAGCCTGCCAACCCAGCGACCGGTGTTCAAAACCCCGTGTTTCCAATATAATCTTTTTGAATATAATATTAATGATTATACGCCAAAGTAGCCTGGTTTTAAGTTAAAATATTATAAATCTACATGCATTGAGGATGTCATTCTTTATATAGCTCTCAACGTGCACCAAATTGAATTATTCCTATATTGCAAAAAGAAGGAAAAGACTAGGGTCTCGAACCTCGGTCGTCTGCGTGAAAGTCAAAAGAACAACCCGTTAGACCACATTGGAGATAAGTTAAAGATCGACTATACATCAATCAATGGGTAAGAGAGCCGTATCGTAATTCTATATAACAGTTTAACTAATTATTTTCGCTAGCAAGATCTCATTTGATTATTCAACCCAGCAGGCAAGTTTAAAGAAATATAATCTGATTGATTGAGGTAATGAGGGACTTAGAATTAGCCTATAGATAACGCATTTAACTTGTCGGCGAGGCGATTGAGCCGTATTGCAATCTGTCAATAAAGTCTTAAATCAATTAATCAATCAATGCCGTTAGAGAATCAGGATCTCTGCCATCGATATGTGCTGGCTTTTCACCTAAAGCGGCCGCGTGCACTTAGCCTGAGTCTCAAGTCTGAATCGAGTTAACGAGACTGAATCCACCTTCGAGGAACAGGAAAATCCCGGCTTCGAACATCGGGTTAACTGAATCTGGATAATGACATCTTGATTGACTTAGTTGAACCAGGTACGAGAAACAGGGCCCAGCTCTGGTCCAGCTGAAAACAAAGCAGAGGAACATATTGGACATTGAGCACAACCTCAGAGTTGCTTTGTCTACCATCACCCCAGACTTTGAAACAACATCCCCAGTTATCCCATTAGTTCCCTGGGATGTTAAGCTAAGAAGTCTGCTAAGAAGGATATATTACTTATTATTTATTATTATTATTATTATTATTATTATTATTATTATTATTATTATTATTATTATTATTATTATTATTATAATTTTATTTCATTGTGTTTTTAGCCCTAGTTGTACTTTTGTTGCAACCCCAGTTATCCCATTAGTTCCCCCAAACATACTGTCGGTCTGTTATGTTAAGCTAAGAAGTCTGCTAAGAAGCACAATTATTTATTATTATTATTTTATTTCATTGGGTTTTTAGCCCTAGTTGCACTTTTGTTGCAACCCCATCCCATTAGTTCCCCCAAACTTAAGTATGTTATGTTAACACTTTGGGTGCCATGGGTTAAATTCATTATCAACCGTAGGTTGCCGGCTCTATTTGTCTATAGAGAAAGTCCCCTTCTTTGCAGGGCTATAACTTTTTAAATTCTATTGCTACATTGCCATTATTAGGGCCCATTCAAAGTCCTATATGTATTGTTCATTGTGTAGCAACATTAAACTTTTTCATTCACATATTCATAGTAAAGTATGGTCTAATGTATAAGTATGTTTTCATCTCTTTCTGCAGCTTTCTCCAGAACGTGATCTATAGCCCCAAATACATTATATTGATGATGCAATACAGTTTTATGGCAATCAGCGCGATATAAAAAATTCCAACTAGACGTACTTCTAGAAGTTACTACACGTCATCTGATGTTGACCGGATGGGCTAGGGGGCGTTTATAATTCCGTGGGCAGCGTTATACCAATCATCTAATGTGGGTCAAATGTTGATAATAGCAGTTAGTATCGAAGACGGTAATTTTACACGCTAAAACTCACCACAGTCTCCGCGCGCCGTTGGCCGATCATCGTAGAGTAGACATTTTACCATTATGGGATGTCGATTTACCCGGTCCATCTCCAGCTTGTATAATGGTATATACGTCCAAATCATGTTGTTTATCGAGTTATTGGCAATCGATCGCTATGTAGTGTGTCGAGATCGAGTCCCGGGACCTATAGCGAGTGCCCGGAAGTAATATGGCAGACCAGCACAACCTCTACGGCACTTCCTGTTAAGCGATTGCGCCGACCGGCCACCAGATGGCGCTCCTGAACTGCCAGAGAGCTCAGTGGGTCCTCCTGGTGGATCTCAGGCCAGCGGAGGGGAAATATGAATCCGATCCCAGATTTTTGAAATATTGATATTAAAGACGCTGTAAAGCGTCCTCGGCAACTTGAGCATGGCCGGGAATGACGCTTTTAAGCTAAGAAATCTGCTAAGAAGCATATTATTTATTATTATTTTATTTCATTGGGTTTTTAGCCCTAGTTGCACTTTTGTTGCAACCCCAGTTATCCCATTAGTTCTCCCAAACTTAGGTATGTTATGTTAAGCTAAGAAATCTGCTAAGAAGCATAATTATTTATTATTATTATTTTATTTCATTGGGTTTTTAGCCCTAGTTGCACTTTTGTTGCAACCCCAGTTATCCCATTAGTTCCCCCAAACTTAGGTGTGTTATGTTAAGCTAAGAAATCTGCTAAGAAGCATATTATTTATTATTATTTTATTTCATTGGGTTTTTAGCCCTAGTTGCACTTTTGTTGCAACCCCAGTTATCCCATTAGTTCTCCCAAACTTAGGTATGTTATGTTAAGCTAAGAAATCTGCTAAGAAGCATAATTATTTATTATTATTTTATTTCATTGGGTTTTTAGCCCTAGTTGCACTTTTGTTGCAACCCCAGTTATCCCATTAGTTCCCCCAAACTTAGGTGTGTTATGTTAAGCTAAGAAATCGGCTAAGAACCATATATTATTTATTATTATTTTATTTCATTGGGTTTTTAGCCCTAGTTGCACTTTTGTTGCACTTTTTTGTGTTTATTTCATGTTTTTAACAGTGCATGAAAGATTGTGTATTACTGCAAAAACTAAATTTTAAATAAATCATAGTCGTTCAAAAATTTGGGTCGCGACTTAAAGGTGTCATGCAGTGCTATTCCTAGCACTATTTGGGCAACTTTACACACTTCCTGTGAGTCTATGTAACACATGTGTAATTTTTATTCCAAAAATAATCATTGTTTTATATTTCTAATCTTGTACTCAAAACCAGCATTTTTCAGCCTCATGAAATCAGGCTATTATTTGGCTTGGCTCCACCCACACTTTGAGTGACAGCCACCCACCAAATAGCTCCGCCCATCTCCCCGTCATTCCATCCAGGTAGAGGTCTGAGGTCTTAGGTTTCAGGTTTTTATTTCGACACGCAAAAACATATACCGATTTTACTAACTAATACAACATGGCTGTACATTATGTTTGGGATCCAGAGAGCGACCCACAGTTTGATCCCGAAGAAGAAGAAGAAGGCGATTTGCTACAGCGAGGCTTACATTACATCGTTTCCGATTGGTAAGTTGATTAATTGCACTATTAGTTACTTACTGTTATATAATAGTTGTGTACTTCTGTCGCGCGCGGCCCGTCGAAAACACACACTCACTAACGTTAGATTGTACTGACACTAACCCCCAAACAACAGCGATCGAGGCTTACGTTACATCGTTTCCGATTGGTAAGTTGATTAATTGCACTATTAGTTACTTACTGTTATATAATAGTTGTGTACTTCTGTCGCGCTCGGCCCGTCGAAAACACACACTCTGTCCCGATGAGAGTCTCTGCTCGGAGACTGTTGCTTCTGTGAACAGTGTGACTGAAAGATAAAGATGATTGACTGTTGCTTCTGTGAACAGTGTGACTGAAAGATAAAGATGACTGACTGTTGCTTCTGTGAACAGTGTGACTGAAAGATAAAGATGATTGACTGTTGCTTCTGTGAACAGTGTGACTGAAAGATAAAGATGACTGACTGTTGCTTCTGTGAACAGTGTGACTGAAAGATAAAGATGATTGACTGTTGCTTCTGTGAACAGTGTGACTGAAAGATAAAGATGACTGACTGTTGCTTCTGTGAACAGTGTGACTGAAAGATAAAGATGATTGACTGTTGCTTCTGTGAACAGTGTGACTGAAAGATAAAGATGACTGACTGTTGCTTCTGTGAACAGTGTGACTGAAAGATAAAGATGATTGACTGTTGCTTCTGTGAACAGTGTGACTGAAAGATAAAGATGATTGACTGTTGCTTCTGTGAACAGTGTGACTGAAAGATAAAGATGACTGACTGTTGCTTCTGTGAACAGTGTGACTGAAAGATAAAGATGATTGACTGTTGCTTCTGTGAACAGTGTGACTGATTGTACTGACTGACACTAACTGTACTTGACGATTGAAATTGGGGGACCCTGATGTAAACAAGACGAAAGTCTTTCTCTGGCCTCCATTGATTGATAATTTCATTCACCCTCAAATCTACTAGGTGCACGTGCGGAAATTGTGAACGGATGCCAACAGAGACTGAGAATGTATGCTGCATGGAAGTTCCACAGGTAAAGTAGTAACACAAACTTGCATCTTGGTAGCACTGAAAACCATGCATATGGCTAACGATTTAATTTTCTATATATATAGGTCAGACGTCGAATTAACCAGGAACCAACTGGACTACTGTGCATGGTTGATCATCCGGGATTGGATCCAGTGTGCTTCAACCCCTATACCATCCAAATGGCAACTAATATCTACAAGGCAGATTTTGGCCGGATACCAGAAAGCGGAATCAATAAGTAAATAATATTTATTACAGATTTATATATTTTTTTACAGGTGTTTCTCCATCTTGCATCTCTCAGACTATACTAATCTTTCTTGCAAACACAATCTAATCCTTATTGCACATCACATATAATCAATGCTTGCTACTGTCCAATGACATGACATGACAAATGGTTATTTCCCAGCTTTTTTTTTTATTTTATTTGTGCATAAATATAATACTTGATTTTCTTCAGCCGTTTCAGATATATCGCGTACAGATGCTTTGTCGCGTGGTGCTTCGGCTACTTAGGCCGCAGAGTGAGGGTAGTAATCCCATCCTGTGTCGTGGTTCGAATCCGCACAGAATTTCCGGATGTTGATGGTGTCTATACTGGCTTCAGACCGGTACAGGATTGAATCGTGACACATAGCCGGCAACCGCTTCTTCCATGGAAGGCCTGTCGAACTGTGCGCACAAAGGTTCTGGGATGGCAATCGCCTCTACCACCTGGATATATTGTTGGGGGTCACGAAGGACGGAGTCAAACAGGAGCGCCATCAGCTGGTTGACATAGTCTGTAAATGAGAAATTGTTATTTGTTTTGTCATGTTAAAAAGGTTATTATTTATTCAATTTATTGTATTCCACTGTAAGTGGAAATATTTTTCTATTTATATAGGTCATGTGTGTGCAATAATAAATGTTGATATTTTTACTTACTGAATGTCGCTGGGATTTTCCTTGGTTTTATTGTGTGTCCACCTTTTTTGGCCTTTGGAAAACTCATCTTGTACGCCGGCTCTCCAGAAGCGTTTATGGCTTGCTGGCGATTTGAGTTTTCATTGAAATGCATGGCAGCTAGGTATAGTCTGAAAGGAAAATTTCAATAAGCACAAGCAATATATTTGTAGTTGATCTGAGGTTATCTAATGCAACATAATGAGTTATTTGACAAATCAGGAGTCCATAATTAGTCATTTGTACACAATATAAAATACCTGCAAAGCATTCCTATGTACGAAAAAACCACGTTTTTTGGGGCAAAACGTAAAATCACACTGTGATAGGACTCCAATGAAGACGTTTGATGGTGTGGACTCAATTTGGCGACATCTTTGATGATCCTTGTGTTTAGCAAAACCTTCTCGAGCTGGTGGGCCGGTTTTGAGTCTAAAGTAAAAAAGAAATTGCATTCAGATATTTCATTAGAGTATATTACAGTAGATTAGAATTATTCAAGCAAGTATACATTTGTAAATCACACCAATCTAGAATGAGGACATAAATAAATATTTTGAGTATATATTCATGATGAAAGACAGACAGACATACCAGGTTTAACCCACTTGCTACTATCTCTTGATACACGGTCAGCATGAAGACAACGCGGATAGAGTGGTTCTTCGTCGTGTTCATGTACATTCATCATGTGATTGAGACATGACTTCCACCTAGCAACCCTCTCATCGGCAGACTTCGACGTGGCAGCTGTCCAGTAGAGGTGGTTTGAAATGTGCAGGCGCCACTTTTTTATGACCTTGCAGTCTTTCGCCTGTGCAATTTTGTCAAGCTTCTTAGACAGACCTTGAATTACATAACATAACATAACATTACATAACAGTCGTATGACATACATGACATACAGATAGACAGTACTGCTACATCTACATTTTTTGACATACCAGATTTGCAATTACAGTACTGGTTGGGTGGGTGGGGGGGGGGGGGGGGGGGGGTTGGTAGGAGGGGTGGAATTGAATGTGGGATGCCTTTCGACATACCTTTGGCCACGTGCCACACATCGTAGAAGTGTTTGATGTCGTGATCTCTCAGGTACTTTTGGATCTGCGGGTGACGGTCTGTGACAATACAGTCCAAGGTCACGGATTTGGCGTCCAGAAGAGCGAGGCTTCTCCTCAAGCCCTCCAGTTCCATATGGTAGCTGCCTCCCACCTCATTGCTCTGGAACAAGGAAGGGAATAGCCTTTTCAAAATTCCACAATTAACATTTCCTAACCCCCGCTCACACACACAGCCAGCCAGACCACTTCACACCCCGCTCACACACACAGCCAGCCAGACCACTTCACACCTACAGCGATTCAAGATTCAAGACCGAGAGCTTTGTGTTCGTTTGAGCACAATGAAGGGTGCAGTGTCTCTTCAGACTTGTTAATTACCTGAATTAGTTGGACGTCTATGACATGATTGGTGGCGAGTTCCATCACAGAGTAACTTCCGTACTTAGCACTGTGGCCTGTTGAAAATAATAATAACAATTTCAATCAATGTAGTGCAATATTAAAAATGTATTCATAAAGTAGGAATTTGTCATTGGGGAGCTTTTTCTAACCTGGACTATCGGCTCGCATGTCACCGCCGATTATCACGCTTTCTTTCTCGCTTAATCTGGCGAGGGTAACGTCTTGGTCCTTGGTCCACAAACTTAGAACAGCAGGTTCCAAGAACTTCTTGGCGTGTTCCCGAAACGCTCTGTACTTTATTGTGGAGACGTGTAACGCATTTAGGACCTAAAAGAATAAATGAATAACGCTTTGTTAATATGCACGTGTGAATCACAAACAAAAACATAATGTATATCTGACTTGTCAATCAAATCAATCAAATCAAATACCTTCTCCATTTGGGTGAAAGATGAGCCAGTGAAAAATACTGCTGCAGAAAGCTGAATATTTCCAGCTGGTGTGATGCCGATGAGAGGCTGACTCGCCTATTTACGGCTGTATTTACAACCGGGGCAAACTTGGGAGACAGCCAAGAAGGTCCCTCGCGTAGTTTTGGTGATATGACATTGAGCATTGCACACCGGACACTGTTGAAATAATTCCAGTAGACTGTCTTCGTAAACGATGTATTTCTGGACCTCATAGATTGGTTTTGACGGTTCCCTGCTCGAGAAAAACACAAATAAATAACACGGCACAACTATATAGCTTTTGTATTTTTACGGGCCATGGAGATGTTTGTAACAACTAACTTACGCTAGAATCGAGGGCTCGCTAATCAAAGAGTCAATGTTGAAAGTGGAATCCTGCGGCGGCTCTGGAACATCGATCGAGCTGTCGGTCACTCCATCGTCATCGTCATCAGACTCCAGTCGTGGTCTTTTACTGGGTCTAAACCCCTTCACAGGTGTTGACGTGGATGGTCCCTGTTGATTAGACCAGTATCCAGTATTTTGTGTCCCCACCGAGACCGACATGACTTTCGCCTGAACACCTATTTACAAAACATAGTTTAGTCAAACAAGGGATTTATTGATAACTTTGCTCACTCACTCACTCACTCACTCACACACTCACACATTGTGACCTGCTCTGGCGTAACGCCAACATGGGTCACCACACTAGAGCTAAATTTGATTTGCAAATACAGTACTGTTTGTGATACTGAAGGAGTCAAGAAAAGGGAGTATATACATTTGACTGTATATACTGTATATATACTGTATATTGACAACCATACTGGGTAATTTACATTGGAGGTGGGGGGGGACACTATACAAACAATCCACATTCCTTTACAGCTTTGGGTGAAAGCGGTGGGTGAAGGGGGCCAATCTAAACAATTCTGGGTCACATTATTACACATTATTACATTACATCACACTGAGTTACAAACCTACCTTGACTCTTGACATGCGAACGAAGTGTTTTCATAGAAAGCTGTGTACCAACAGAACGAATCTTTGGGTTGTCTGTCTGGCAACTGAAGTCCCTTGAAGCAGGAGAAAGGCGTACATTGCCGCTGGAACTTGTGGTGGCCTAAGAGTTACCAAATCGTAAATCAATTACAATATAATACAAGCCACTAAATATAACGTTACCTTGTTTACCTCTCACTAGTTGTGTTCTTTTATTTAGAAGTTATGACTAGCTTGCTTCAATAGTTTTCTATAACGTTACTTTATAAAGAGCAGCAGTTACTATAACGTTAGATGGTATTTATGATAACATATCTCACACGACATATCTACTTACTATTTCTTGTGTCGGGTCGCGTATTGAAGGCACAGCTCTTTTGGTTAGCACCAACATGGAGACCACTCCAGCATCAAAAATACCTTGATTGGTGACGTCGTCGGTGGAGAAATGTGCAGTACAAACCCGAGTATTAGACGTTGCAACGGAACTTGGAGGGTCACCAAAAAGGAACTTGTTCCATTGTTGGCGAAGTTCGGCATCAACGGGGAAACTGTGCAAAGACTTCTCGGTAGCTCTACAACCAGGAACATTACATCTGCGGGGTTTGCTGCTCATCGTGAAATTGAGGCGAGTGACGGCAATTTCTGTTTCCAGGTTGTATCGGCTCCAGGTACCAAGAATGGAGGCGGGCATTAGGTAAAACCACACAGCCAATCACATCACCTTGCGCTATAAACAGCGCCCTGTGACGTTGCCCAGCTCGTCAAATCAACATGACCTGATTTACTAGAGGCAAACAGGGGATGGGCTGTAGCTGAGGAATTTGTCAATATAGTATTTAGGCCCAAAAACACATTGATACGAACTCCTATTACTATAATACAATGCTAGAGACTGAAAAATGACATTTATAACGCATAGCCCCTTTAATGACTAAGGAAAATGTTGGGTCCCAAGGCTAGACCAGTTGAGAACCACTGCGCTAGAGCCCCGCCTGCTAGCGTAGCACGTACTGCTAGCAAATCTCAGAAGGCTAGCAAACCTAAGAAGACTAGCATAGTCCTTCCTGCTAGTGTAGCCTCTATAGCCAGCACCTTAGCCCCTCCTGCTAGAGCAGGGGTGGGCAATTATTTGTCCCCGGTGGCCGAATGAGCAACTGAAAATATGTTGGAGGGCCGGGCCAAAATTCCAAACTCAATTATGCATAATATACATTTTATTTCTATATAAAAAGCAGTAAATGGCATTGTTTTGACCCCTGGTAATGGTGTATGTTATTATTTGGCAATTAAAAGGTGAGGTTAGCTTTCAAAAATATAATTTATTCAAATAGAATTTATTTCCAAAATGATGAACAAAATGTGAAACATTAATAACAAAGGGCATGTATGAAAAAGTGCTATACAAATAAAGTTATTATTTTGAGTTTCATATACTATTGAAACAAGGATTGTCTTAGCTTTCTAAAGACATCACATCATCTTATAGGCAAAATAAACAAGACATGTCACTGAACTGTGTAAAGAAAAGTGTCCCAGTAGCCTTTTTTACTTTACATGCCTATATTAAACATTTAATGTTTTCAGAACTGTGCAAAAAAAAGAAAAAAAAAAGATCAAGTGTCCCATTTCACTTGTTATATTTCCACATTTTAGTGTTCTTCAGCTCTTTTTTTTTTCATTCAGTGTGATAAATCCAGTCTCTGTTGAGCTTTAACAAGTCCATCAAAGTCAGGTTGCATGTCTGAGGTGGAGATGCGAAGCACAGCTGCCAGATGTTCATCAGTGAGAGAGGATCTGTACCTGGACTTGGTAAACGTCATGACTGAGAATGTCTGTTCACATATAGGTGGATCCAAAGAGAACCAACATCTTCTGAGCATGTCTTCTCATGTTTGGAAAGTTCTCCTCCTTGAGAGCAGAGTAGAACTCTAGCAGTGATGCTGACTTAAAGTGCTCTTTCAGTAGTGAATCAGACTGCAGGTCAATGAGTTCAAGCTGAACATCAGTGGGTGCACTATCAACACTGCAGGTGAGAGGAGAGGAAACCAGCTGCATTTCATCCTCAACCTTTTTGAAATCTTGAAAACGCCTTGAAAATTCATCATGCAGTGCTCCCAACATGGATGAGTACCTGTGCCGGTGTTCAGCTGATGGTTTGACTTCTTTCAGGGTTTTCATGTGTTTGAGATTGTTGCTGCCTAGTTGCCTTGAAATTAATTGCAACTTTGTCATGAAGGCTTTCACATGGCTATGCATTTCATGAGCAAAAATGCCCTTGCCCTGCAGTTGTGTGTTCAGTAGGGATGGGTACCGTTCACATTTGAACCGATACGGTACCGGTACCTGTGAATCGATACCGGTACCCAACGGTACCCTTTTTCTGTACTTTAGTCTCCAAAAATGTAATCTACCTACCTCAGTTGTGGAAAAAGAAATCCAAACTTCAAATAACCACACTTTCGAGCGTTTTCGGCTTGCCCCGACTGCTTTGTTGTTGAATCAAGTCAAATCCTAGGTAAGCGTATATTGTGCGTGTGAACGTTGACATGTTTATTTCATGTTTTTAACAGTGCATGAAAGATTGTGTATTACTGCAAAAATTTAATTTGAAATAAATCATAGTCGTTCAAAAATTTGGGTCGCGACTTAATGACTAAGGAAAATGTTGGGTCCCGAGGCTAGACCAGTTGAGAACCACTGCGCTAGAGCCCCGCCTGCTAGCATAGCACGTACTGCTAGCAAATCTCAGAAGGCTAGCAAACCTAAGAAGACTAGCATAGTCCTTCCTGCTAGTGTAGCCTCTATAGCCAGCACCTTAGCCCCTCCTGCTAGAGCAGGGGTGGGCAATTATTTTTCCCGGGGCGGCGAATGAGCAACTGAAAATATGTTGGAGGGCCGGGCCAAAATTCCAAACTCAATTATGCATAATATACATTTTATTTCTATATAAAAAGCAGTAAATGGCATTGTTTTGACCCCTGGTAATAGTGTATGTTATTATTTGGCAATTAAAAGGTGAGGTTAGCTTTCAAAAATATAATTTATTCAAATATAATTTATTTCCAAAATGATAAACAAAATGTGAAACATTAATAACAAAGGGCATGTATGAAAAAGTGCTATACAAATAAAGTTATTATTTTGAGTTTCATATACTATTGAAACAAGGATTTTCTTAGCTTTCTAAAGACATCACATCATCTTATAGGCAAAATAAACAAGACATGTCACTGAACTGTGTAAAGAAAAGTGTCCCAGTAGCCTTTTTTACTTTACATGCCTATATTAAACATTTAATGTTTTCAGAACTGTGCAAAAAAAAGAAGAAAAAAAATATCAAGTGTCCCATTTCACTTGTTATATTTCCACATTTTAGTGTTCTTCAGCTCTTTTTTTTTCATTCAGTGTGATAAATCCAGTCTCTGTTGAGCTTTAACAAGTCCATCAAAGTCAGGTTGCATGTCTGAGGTGGAGATGCGAAGCGCAGCTGCCAGATGTTCATCAGTGAGAGAGGATCTGTACCTGGACTTGGTAAACGTCATGACTGAGAATGTCTGTTCACATATAGGTGGATCCAAAGAGAACCAACATCTTCTGAGCATGTCTTCTCATGTTTGGAAAGTTCTCCTCCTTGAGAGCAGAGTAGAACTCTAGCAGTGATGCTGACTTAAAGTGCTCTTTCAGTAGTGAATCAGACTGCAGGTCAATGAGTTCAAGCTGAACATCAGTGGGTGCACTATCAACACTGCAGGTAAAGGGAGAGGAAACCAGCTGCATTTCATCCTCAACCTTTTTGAAATCTTGAAAACGCCTTGAAAATTCATCATGCAGTGCTCCCAACATGGATGAGCAGGGACATGCACAGGACTTTAGAGGGGCAGGTGCTCAAAGGCTGAAAAGGGCACTATACCAGTGTGTGGTTAAACGAGCGAGCATAGTGCGCAAGCGCGATTTTTAACGGCCCTTTTCGGGCGGGGGGGGGGGCCCCCTTTTTATGCTTTTTGGGGTTTTTTGGTGATCAAATATTGAATATTGAACTATAATAATCAGTGCAGGAGCTCACTTATCCTTGAAAGACACTTTTATCACTGACTTAAAAGGCCCATACATCTCCATAAATGTTCAGGGGGGAGGGAATAAGTGCTTACCCTACAGACCCCAAGAAGTGCTGTATATTCTGTATTGTTTAATATAAATGCATTTTATATTCCAATCCCGATTTGTATTTGAGATTCCCAAATCCCATCGGACTTGACTTCTTCGTGTCCCTCAGTGAGTGTAATACCAGCATTCAACTCTATGCGCCACAGCGGTTTCTATCATCATCATCATCATCATCATCATCATCATCATCACCCACGCTATGCATAAAATATAGGTCCGCGGAGAGGCACGCTGAGGAGGCCGTGCAACTGCAATGGAATATGGGGCATCTCTCTCTCTTTGCCTAATATTTTTATTCTATCCTGAAATTTTTCAGTTGGAAGGGCAGTCTATATGCTTAACAGCAAAAAAAAATAAAAATACAAATATATTTTTTTTCAAAAAGGGCACTTTTTTTATGAGGCTCAAAAAGGCAGGTGCTCAAGCACCCCTTGGGCTCTATGTGTGCACGTGCCTGTGGATGAGTACCTGTGCCGGTGATCAGCTGATGGTTTGACTTCTTTCAGGGTTTTCATGTGTTTGAGATTGTTGCTGCCTAGTTGCCTTGAAATTAATTGCAACTTTGTCATGAAGGCTTTCACATGGCTATGCATTTCATGAGCAAAAATGCCCTTGCCCTGCAGTTGTGTGTTCAGTAGGGATGGGTACCGTTCACATTTGAACCGATACGGTACCGGTACCTGTGAATCGATACCGGTACCCAACGGTACCCTTTTTCTGTACTTTAGTCTCCAAAAATGTAATCTACCTACCTCAGTTGTGAAAAAGAAATCCAAACTTCAAATAACCACACTTTCGAGCGTTTTCGGCTTGCCCCGACTGCTTTGTTGTTGAATCAAGTCAAATCCTAGGTAAGCATATATTGTGCGTGTGAACATTGACATGAAGAAAAAAAAAAGTAAAAAAAAAAGAAATGTATCATGTAATCTTTCGCGGGCCGGTCAGAATCATCCCGCGGGCCGTACAATGCCCAGGTCTGTGCTAGAGTAACTCCTACTGCTAGCACCTTAGCCCCTCCTGCTAGAGTAACTCCTACTGCTAGCACCTTAGCCCCTCCCGCTAGTGTAGCCTCTACAGCTAGCTCCTTAGCCCTTCCTGCTAGTGTAGCATCTACAGCTAGCACCATAGCCCTCTGCTAGTATAACGTCCCCTACTGCAGGGGTTCTCAGTTCTTCTGCTGCCAAGGCACCCCTGTGTTCAATAAAATATTCCAGGGCACCCCTACATATGATAAAGACTTTTCCGGTCCTGTCCTTTTTGCTACAATGATGACAAAAGTGCTTGCTTTCAAATGTGTATTTAAGAAACCGGGAAACACATTTGTGTGTATATGCAGGCTATATAATGCATTATTAACAGGTGTTTCAGGTCTAAATGGCTTAGTACTGTTGACATTACACTGCTTGTAGTAGTAAATCAAATAGCATATTTCTTTATCACTAAAGTGCTATCTGTTGCAGCTGCACACTTTTCCATAAAAATAGCATATTTGTGTGACCATTTCTCAAAAACTGAAAATCATGTATTTTTTTTTAAATACAGAAAAGGATCACCAAGTTACCATTTCTCAAAAAATATAAATAAATACAGAAAATAAGCACTCGTTCACTCAGTGGACATTTCTAGCTCAATGCGAGGTATGCTGCTGCTGGCTAATAATACGGTCAATAGGTGGGGAGATCTTTGACAAGGCAACACGCATTTCAGCCTCAAGGCTCAACTTGGCCCTATATTTTGTTTTCAGAGCTGTCATGGATGAAAAGCCAGCTTCACACAGATATGTGGTGCTGAATGGTATCAACACCTTAACTGCTGCATCATGAGATACTTGGTACTCAGCACCACACTCTGAAACTAGCTCTCCAGGTGGTATCAGATGAGATTTCAATGAGTTCTTTCAAGAGTTTGGATGGAGATGTGTCAGGAAGCTTTGTCTCAATGTTGTCTGTAAAGTATTTTTTATCTAGAGTAACTTGGTGATCATTTTCTGTGTTTTATTAAAGGGGAACTATTTTACTATTTCTTTCACTATTTGGGTACTTTTACACAATTCCTGTGAGTTTATGGAACACCTCTGTAATTTTTTATTTTTTTTAATTCATTGTTTTGTATTTCTAATCAAGTCCTCAAAAACAGCATTTTTCTACCTCAAGATCTTAAGCCGTTTTGGGAGTGTGTGAGTCTCAGCAGCCACATGGGGCCACATTATCATGCAGCTGAGTCTCTCTGACATCACAAATCAGCACATTTTCAGATGACTCAGTTCAGTGAGGGTGAATATTGTGAGAGGAGAATTGGAAGAATGCGCCAATATGAGAATTAGAGACATAGATCATATTAATATAAGTCCACATAGCTAGGAAACAATGCTAAACACTGAAAAAGGACATTTAAATTTAAATTATGATTTTCAGATTTTGAGAAATGGTCAAACTTATCCAAATATGGTATTTTCATGGAAAACAGTGCAGCTGCAACAGATATAATTTTAGTGATAATTTTCTGTAATCCAAAAAGAATGAATTTTTTTTTTTAATTAAATGTAATCTGGCACCCCTGGCAGTTCTCTGCGGCACCCCTGTTGAGAACCGCTGCCCTACTGGTCCCGTAGCCCCCCTCTGGGACAGGTTTCATGAGGCACATTCCCTTTTACAAGGCTTAATGGGCAATTATTCTCCGGCCTGCAGTCTGGAGGAGCGAACGAGCGTGGTGTTCTCCATAATGAAGTGGAGTCCTGGAAGAGCATGCAAACTCCGGTTACTGGCCGGGAACATGTTTAGGGTGCTCTTCCAGGACCCCAACTCCCGAGCCGACTGCCAAGCTGCTAACCCTGTCAGGCCCTTTGCAGATAGCAAGGCCTCTACTACTAGCTTAGCCCCTGCCGCCATTGTAGCCTCGGTAGCTACCGCCTCAGTCCCGTCCACTAGAGCATCAGCTGCTAGTCCCTCAGTCCGGTCCGCTAGAGCCCGGTCTGCTAGCGTAGCACGTACAACTAGCTTAGCCTCTACAGCGAACCAGGACTCAACTGCTAGCTTAGCGTCTGCTGCTAGCATAGCCCCTAGAGCTGGTTCAGCCCCTGACTTCACCTACTAGTGTAGCCGGTACTGCTAGCACGCCCCCCTCGGTGGTTAGCATGGCCCCTGCAGCTAGCAAGTCCAGAAAGGCCAGCGAGACTCGGAGGGCTAGCAAATCCCTTACTTCTAGCAAAGCTTCCGTAGCTAGCAGAACCTTTACTGCTAGCGTAGCTTCTTCGGTAGCTACCTACCCTGCTTCCCTTGCTAGCACAGGTTCTACAGCTAACAATTCTCCCGTGGTTAGCTCAGCCCAGACAGTTAGCGCAGCCTCTACTGCTAGCTTGGCCATTGATTGATTGATTGATTGAAAACTTTTTTAACAGATTGCAGAATGGGTACAGTACAGTACAGCTCAATACATACAATTGTTAAGGGGATGCAGACCAGAGAAAGACTTTCGTCTTGTTTACATCAGGGTCCCCAATTTTCAATTAATCATAACATATATGACACACACGACATACAGATAGACATCTATACATTTATGACATACCAGATTTGCAAATACAGTACTGTTTGTGATACAAAAAGTGTCCAGAAAAGAGTATATACATTTGACGTAGAAACTGTACATTGGAGGAGGTTGGATAGGTGGGGTGGGGTTGGGTGGGGGGGGGACTGTACATTGGAGGTGGGGGGGGGGGGGGGGGGGGTTGGGTAGGGGGTGAGTGGGGGACACTGTACACTGTACATTGGAATACTGACAAAGCCATACGGTTATTTACTGTACAACTGGGTTAGGACATTTGTAGGGGCCAGTTTCGAATTGCAGTCTCCCGTAGGTGTTCTTTGAGAGTGTTTTTGAAAGTGGGTAGTGATTCACATTCCTTTACAGCTTTGGGTAGGGCGTTCCACATTGATGTGGCATAATTGCAAAACGTGTTTAGTCCTTTGTTTGAGCCGAATCTGGGTTTAACATGATTTGTGAAGCTCCCTCTGGTGTTGTGGTCGTGGTATTCACTGACCTTTGGGAAGTATTTTGACATGTACATGGGTACCTTGGTCATGTAGTGTATCTTGTAGACCAGGCCCATTGCAAGTTGCTGTACTCTGTTGTCTACTCTAAGCCATCCTAGGTTGTCAAAGTGGGCAGGGGTGAAGTGGGTTCTAGGAGTCAGGTCAAGCAGTAGTCTGACTAGTTTGTTTTGAGACGTTTGTAATTTGGTTTTTAGTGCCTTTGAGGCAAGCTACTTGGAAAATGTAGTAAGCTACACTACTAGTTACTCTCGATTAAATATAGCTCAACTACAATGGAAGCTATCCCCAGAGAAATGTAGCAAGCTACACTACAAGAACATGGCAAAAATAGCTAACTACTTTTTATTTTAATTCTTTTAATTTTTTTACTTCATTATCAAGTTTCCACCAAACAAATAGGCAGGCAAAAAAAGGTTCAGTTTGATTGTTTATTATAAAACTGAAACAAGCCCTCAGTCTGGCTTTTTGTGTCATCCTTTTAACATGAATTTGTATTATGTACAAAATGTTAATAAAGTATGAGGAAAGAACTGTGGAAACGTAATAAATAAAAGGCAGTGAAACAATAATCAAATAAACACCAAAATATATATTCTCTCTATTGGAATTAGTGGTCTGCAAGGGCCTTGAAATGAAGCCCGTGCCCAGCCCGAGCCCGTGAACTTCAGGCCCTGCCCGAAAATAAGCCTGACTGTAAATAATATTTTAAGCCCTAGCCCGCGTGAAAACCAGAAAAAAAATATTGTTATTATTATTATTAAAAAAACTTTTTTTTGTATTTGTTTTAAATATTCGAAACACGGTTTTATATGAACTTAATAAATAAACGAAAACGAAAATGTCCAATAGGTCTAACTAAATAACACATATCATGCTGAAAACTAATAAACCATTCTATAGCCTGATTCGCAAATTCTATTATATAGTCCAATATAAAATTGTTTTTTTGTTTTAAATATTCTAAACACTTTAGATATTAACTTAATAAATAAACAAAAACGAAAATGTCCAATAGGTCTGCCTAAATAACGCATATCAGGCTGAAAACTAAGAAGCATTTACATGCCTGTTTCGCTCTTATTAGAATGCCGTCCCAGTGCTCGCATATTAGACAGCCTCGTAAAACGTATTGAAGGCTATATAATCTTCTTTGACACACACACACACACACACACACACACACACACACACACACACACACACACACACACACACACACACACACACACACACACACACACACACACACACAATAGCCTACTCAGTCACTATACAAACAAACAGAAAACAGAAATCAGATTTCGAGCAGAGCAACATAATGAAAGCACAACAAAACAGGGCAGCAGCACCCAGCAAATAATAAACATCAGACTCACCACTTCGCTGTTGACGTCAGCAACGCGTTGAACAACGTTAACAAAACTTCGCCAACCGGCTACATACATCCAAGAACAAATTAAAACGTTTGCCAACTGGCTATGTTCCAACACAACCAATGCCGAGTTCCGGTCGAGTTCTCCCCTGAGTTCTCCCTGCGCGCTGCGGTAATTACATCCAAACGTTTCTCTGATAACAGCTTGCGCGAAAGAGAAAACGAATCTTAAGGAAAACGAAGGTTATCCTATAACCCTAGTTATATGAAAAAAAGAAAGAAAAAACCGCAATAAAGAAATAAAAAAAAATAAAAATCGGCGGTGCCCGGCCCGGCCGAGCCCGAATTATTTATTTAAAAATAAAGCCCTACCCAGCCCGAACCCGTCGGGTCGGGTAGGGCCCCGTCGGGCTTGGGCAGGGTTGCAGTGCACTAATTGGAATGGAGACTTTTCAGCACAGGATAAACTACTGTTTCAACTCAAACCACAGTAGCAAAATGACAATAACCTGGCCAAAGAAAAAGTGCAAGAAACATTTGTCTACAAAATAGACATAGAAATCCATCTTTACATGAACGGACATCAATAGAACAGAACAAACACATTTTTGTGCCATGACTTGAATCCTACATAACATTGATACATTCTTAAGTACGGAAATAAGCAGCATGGGGTAATCGGCATTGGAACTTTCACATCGCCTCCATCCTCCCTGAGCAGTTTGCTCACGCATCTGTGCACCGTCACGTTAGCCAGAACAAAACAGAACTTCTATAAAACTTTCAAAATAGTACGCTCCTTCAGTACATACTGTAAACTTCCCAGATATATATATATATATATATATATATATATATATATATATATATATATATATATCTAAAACTAAAAGTAGAATACCTTCAAAAGAAAGAAGGGACCACACACTCCTCAGGACTGGTTTTTGCTTTTTTTTTTATTGCACAACGCGTTTAGCTTCTGCTTCCTCAGGTGCTACAGTATGGTGCTATGCAGCAGGTGTCAATAATCATCATTATATACAGCATACTCCACCCCACATCGTAACACATCAAGCCCATTGGCTACTCAATTATCACATTTAATTGATCATTTTGCAGGATGTAATGCATATAACTCACATGTATAAATATGATGCATAAAGACCACATATATACACATAGACTCATTTTGAAAATGATATATAATAACACAGTATGTCTATCTATCTTGCTCTCTCTATGTATATCTATCTGTACCTCCCTCTGAATTGTCCTCTGTCTCTGTTTCCATCAAATATGAACTTTATAGGACATGAGAGGCTATTATTATGCATGTATGTATGTATGTATGTATGTATGTATGTATGTATGTATGTATGTATGTATGTATGTATGTATGTATGTATGTATGTATGTATGTATGTATGTATGTATGTATGTATGTATGTATGTATGTATAGATAGATAGATAGATAGATATAGATAGATAGATAGATAGATAGATAGATAGATAGATAGATAGATAGATAGATAGATAGATAGATAGATCCACAATTAAGATGTTAATCCATTAACCAGACGCAATTAAACACAATTATATGCTGGCAAGACGTTATTATAAATAGAAGAGTGGTGTGTGCAGTTTCTTTAGAGAAGGACCCTGACCTTACATGAGGTGTTTGTTCACACGACACAAGAGAAGCTTTTCAAAGTTTAATAATAATAACTAATAATAACTGTCTTACTGCATTTTACTATTATGCTACCATGTCTATACTACTACCAACTATGCTAATATGTATATACTACTACAGTATGTACTCAGAGTAACACTCAAGCTTGACACTGCTAGACAAACAATACTACTTATCCTTGGGTGCTAGATATGTACCACTCCTGCTGACTTGTTGTACACGATTTGTAAGTTGCTTTGAATGAAAGCGGCAGCTAAATGACCAAATGTATTTAAATATGTAACTCACAAAACATTCCATGGCCCCAAAATCATGTGGGGACCCCCCCTGGGGGTCCTGACCCACAGGTTGAGAACCACTGCTCCAGGTGATCTTTTCCCTCTTAGTGTACAGTATGTATTTATGTTAGTTTGTTTTTTCTTTTCTCCACCCCCATAATATTGTTCATTTTCTGCCTACAGTGAAACATGATAGCAGCTATCTGTTAGTTAAAGCTGTTGACAAAAAGTGCACTGACTTGTGTGCTGTTTGGGAACAGTTGACAATGTTTATGTAAAGCTTTTCATCAGCTCACCTGAATATGTGTTCTCAAGTTAGTGCTGGCATGTGGGAAGTTGAGAGCAGCTTCGTTTTTGGCTGACACAATAAACAGTCAAACTCATGAACGTTTCCAGATAGGGCCATGGAGAGGCATTGTTGTTATTGACATCATCATCTTCATCAATGCCATCAGCCCTGGAAACATCGAATCCCTCTGGCATTTCGTGCGGACTGGTTCATGTAATCTGTTAAATTGCATTCATTCATTCAGTGGTCTGTGTTTTGATTTTTTTCACTTCCTGATTTGCGGAGTCCCGCCCGCCTGTAACTGTTCCGCAACAGTAAGTGACTTCCGGGGTAGGCCTGATTGGCCCCGACAGGCACATGACGCGGCAAACTCAGGACGCGCAACGAGGCTGCTGAGAGCTGTCGCGCGGAAATAGGCTGTCTATTGCCATTCTCTAACACAAACTCTAACCTTAACCAGCTCCTTAACAGCGCCTAAACTTAACCGTTCTAACCTTAACCAACTCCGAAACAATGCCTAACCTTAACCTTAACCTTAACCATGCCTAACCTTAACCATAGAAAGAATATTGCCATTCTCTAAGACAAACTCTAACCTTAACCAGCTCCTTAACAGCGCCTAAACTTAACCGTTCTAACCTTAACCAACTCCGAAACAATGCCTAACCTTAACCTTAACCTTAACCATGCCTAACCTTAACCGGCGAAAGAATACACGTTAAAAAAAAATCACGTAAAAAAAAAAAGACTTGATGGGATTCGAACTCACCAACAACGGACCGCAGGATCGCAGGACCGCTGCTCTGCCAGGTGAGCTGAAGCGCCGAATGAAAGTCATGGCGTATTTGGACGGTTACGTAATTCCGCAAGCTCTGCCGCTCGGCTCCGCGGAGCGTGCCGCGCGGCAGAGAAAGTTGCGCGTCACGTGCCTGTCGGGGCCAATCAGGCCTACCCCGGAAGTAACTTACTGTTGCGGATAAGCTATAAGCGTCCCGCCCTAACCTGCCTCTGATTGGCCTACCCGTAATGTTTTGTCCTAACCTTACCCAATCGTGAGTCGTCATACTCATATCTAAACCAACCAACCAATCATAGTGGGTTTTCTCCTGGAAGTTTTTTTTTCTCACAAATCTATTTTGTCTGTTTCTCCTGATAGTAGCGTGTAGCGCTTTGCTCACGCTACTCACTACTTCGTTCTAAAAATAGCTGCACTACAGAGAACGCTACTTGGTTCAAAAGTAGCGACGCTACCATCACGCTACTGAGAAATGTAGTTAAGCTATGTAGCGTCGCTACTTGTAGCTAGCTACTGCCCAACACTGCTTTGAGGTGCTTTGGTACCATGAGGTGCAAGCATAGTCGTAGTACCCTTGAATGAGTGCTCCTGCCAGAGTCTTCAGGGTATTCTTGTTTACCAGAGAGGAGATCCGGTACAAGAATCGAGTTTGTTGGTTGACTTTTTTTATTACATTGGATGCCATTTTGTCACAGGAAAGATTAGCCTCTAGGATGGAACCCAAGTAGGTAATTTCATCTTTCCTTGTGACAATATTGTCACCCACTGTAACTGAAAAGCCGTCGGTCTTGCTGCGTTTGTTATTTGAACCGAAGCGAATGGACTCTGTTTTGCCCATGTGTAATGATAGTTTGTTATCGGCGAACGCCTGCTTTGTGAGTTCAAACATGGGCTTTAAAACCCATTGTTGACTTTGTTTTGAATATGAGCATCTGTACCGGGATTCTCCACAGTGAAAAAGAAACAATATTATGCCTTGTCTGCATTAGCTATGTTCAGCCTGGCCTAGCCATGGTCTATTTAGCATGGTATGCTATAGTTGGGTTTGTGTTTCTATTGTGTTTCTTGTAAACTCTCCGGTTGATAGGCAACCTTTCAGAATTCACACCAGCAACTAAACCATGATGACACAACAGTCCCAGCCGACTTTAGCCAGGTCTGGCCTGGTTGTGAAAGGTGGCTGTCTCAGCCTGGGTCCAGCCAGGCTTGGCCAGGTTGTAAAGACAATGGAGACGCTCACTGTGTGTCAGACAGGCCACAGCACAGCTAAACCCATTAGTTCACCATCATCATTGAAGCACATTAATTCCCCATGCAGTTTCAGTTGAATGTGGTTGTTATACCAGGAAATAGAGTTGATATTTTATACACAATACTGGTGTATAAAAACATTATTCTACATTATCATGAGCACTCACATATTCAGAATGCCTCGTCATTTAATAAAATATTATTATTTTCTTTTACACACCTTAGCATCATAGTATCACTAATGCCTTGTGCGTCTTATGAACACCATAAGCAGTCAAGAACATAGATACTTTTTTTCAGATACAGTATAAACAATGCTAACAGGTCCAACTTTCGAGTTTTTTTTTTTTACTTTCTCAAGGTTCTATACAAAGGTGGGTATTACACATACATATGTTTCTTCTTTATCATACAGGTACTACATTGTGGATATTAGATGGATTCCAACATTTCTCAACTTCACTAATGCCAGTGTATCTCATGAAACATGTTGCTGAGCTCTGCACAGAATATCTTCCAAGCTAGTAAACAATAGCAACATAACACATTAGACTGTGCTGGATCTATCACTAGACATTCCCAGTAATTCATCACATATTCACCTTCACCTTGTTGTTGCCTGCGGTCTGTCAACGTTGGCATTATGATCCATGATCTCCAGCAGGGTGTGGGCCCTCATGGAGTTATATCTGAAGTGCAGCCTCATCTGAGCACACTTCAGCATGGAAGAATGGTATACCTCCAGAGATCCTGTGTTGGTGCAAGTTCCAAAACCACAGTTAGTGCTCATCCACAGATGACAAATTACCTCATAATCAAGTTGGTAGAACTATTTG
Source organism: Notolepis coatsorum (assembly GCF_963971535.1). NCBI lineage: Eukaryota > Metazoa > Chordata > Actinopteri > Aulopiformes > Paralepididae > Notolepis > Notolepis coatsorum. The sequence continues at coordinate 67,383,557 of NC_140184.1, read as the reverse complement.
TACTACAAACTACAAATATAGAAAGCTGCGATCTGCAGAATCCTGTCATTCTTTTAAAAGCCAGCTAAAAACATTTGCATTTCATGTGTGTGGCCATGTTTTTCTGTCCTGTTTCAGCTAGTTTTAACTTGTTTTAATCTGCTCTTACTTGATACTATTAGCTACTGTGTTTGCTTTTTGCTTTTAATTCTGTGAAGCACCTTGTGATTTTGTATCTGTGAAAGGTGCTAGTTACGTACTTACCTTGTGCCCAAGTTCAGTAGGAGTGCAAGGTGTGTCCCAGATAAGGATGGCTTGTTGCATGGTGTGGTCTGACGTGGACTTGAAAGAAGCAGCTAGAGGAGAGACTAGGCCCAGTTGATCCAGATTGAAGGAATATCTCAACCATCAAATTCCTGTCATACCCTTTTGATAAGGTGATAGAATTAAGATCCTACATTGTGTTCTATATGTTCTCTGCTCTCCCGCATTTTACTCTGCAGGCCAAGCCAACTCTAGCTTGGTTTGACCTGCCGACCTGCCGACCTTTTGACCCTGGACCCTGGTTAAATAAAGTTTTCATTCATTCAAACTCGCTTTTTATTTACAAGCTTATATTTGGTTGTCTTTTATTCAGGTGCTCCATTCCCAACGAATAAGAGAAAAACCCCTGGAGCCTTGGATAATGGCTGAAAAGTCTGGTAGGATTGTTGGAGCCCACTGTACATGTATGGCTGGCCTGGGAGAGACCTGCACACATGTAGCAGAATTATTGTTTCTCATTGAAGCAACAGTGAAGTTGAGGGACTCAAAGACAGTGACGCAGAAAAAAAGGCGTATTGGCTGTTGCCTACTGCAATGTCAAAGGTGGAGTACAAGGAATGCAGAAAGATTGACTTCACTGCAGCAAAGAGATACACATTAAAATAAGGGCTAAAAGTGACTGTGCTGGTCATGTACTACAGTCACTTGGGAAGGAAAAGGAAAGTGCTACTGTAGTTGTTCTACTCTTAAAGTCAACAAAACCCAACATCCAACCAGTGATGAATTAGCATCATTGTTCAATGCTCTTAGCACAACTGGCTCTAAGTCTGCTATTTTGTCGCTGATTGAGCCTTATTCAAATGATTTTGTTCCCAAGCCGATGGGTGAAAACTTTCCTCTGGTGTTAACGGAATTACGAAACGAGTACGCAGTTCACATGGACACAGGCACGTTGGAAATATAAAACGGCAGGGGGTGCTAGGGGGTCGCCAGATGATAATTATTTTTTTTTGTGGTCAGGCCACTGAACTTAGAAGCAGGCCAGGCCAGTGTTTCTAGTTGCACCAGCGCAATAGTTAGATAACCTAGGTGGGGAACAACCAGGAGATCACTGCAACTCACACAAGTTGGAGAACTATCTCTCTCTCTTTCTCTCTTGCTCTCACACACACACAAAGGGAGCCGCATGTGATTGGTGGAGGCGGGATCCTTACGAAAAACTGCTAATCATTGACACATGCTAGTCTGTAATAATCCCCCCCAGAAAAATTTACTTTGCATTTGATATATTGCAAATATATGCCATCACACACACTGGCATTTAAAGGGTTAGAATTATAAAATGAATATGTGGTGTTATGATCAGGGCTGAAGTTGAATAAAATATTGTATTTATCAATTACAAAAAACTGAAAATCCATAAAAATCTGTGTTGTTGCTAATCATACATATGCTAGCCTGTTTTTTAACAATAATTTGTGATGCCATCACAAACACTGGCATTTAAAGGGTACAAATAAAATGCCTTGAAGTCTTTGTAACAAAATAATTCCTGGTGGGGGACCCCCAGACCCCCTGGCCTGACTGGGGCTATATTTCCTGGCCTGAATGATTTCCCCAGTCCGGCCCTGGTTAAAAGCCTCCAATGCTTATTAGTGTGTGTGCGTTTGAACGTTTGCATGTTTCAACCATACATTTCCATTTAAAATTACATATTTTTTTACCTCCTATAATAGTGGGGGTCGCGGCTCTCTGACACCGTTTTTTTTGGGTCGCGGCCTGAAAAGTTTGGGAACCCCTGGTCTAGCCTGTACCCACCAGACATGTTGCTGGCCCCGTCAAAACAGTATCCTATCAGCCTCTCCATGGGCAGGTCGAGGCGTAAAAGTATTTTATACACAAAAACAGCGTCTCGGCTGTTGTTTCTGGGCCGGGCATTGTAAAAACCCCAAAAGAAGTTCTGAGCTTCCAAGTTGTCCTCGGCGAACTGTATATTACACGAGAATTGTTCTTTTCCAGTGAGTGACATCAGTGGTTCCGTCAGCGCTCAAGCCAAAGAATGGGCTTTTGGATGCTTTGCCTCTAATTTGTCGCTGAATATCATGGGCAAACAGCTGTAAGATTTCGTTTTGGATGTTGTTGGACATCCAGTTGTCTCTCTTTTGGAGCCAATTCTTCAACTCGGGATCAGACTCGGTGCGCACTCTTTCCATCATGAGCTGCCATAACACCCCATCCCTATTTGCATCACCCCTCAGTGGAAGCCCCTGGCGCCCGAGGGGGGGTATAGGGGAACAGACTCAGTTAACTCTTCAATACCTGGGGGGGGGCAGGTGGCGCACGGAGATTACGTTCGTCACCACCACCGGGAGACACTGGATTCGCCTGTTCGAATCCAGCTCCCGGCGTTGCTATCAGCTTGGCTGGCCTCTCACACTGATACAATTGGCTGTATCAGGGGGTGGGAAGCTGAAGGGTGGGTCCTGGGCGTTGTGGACAGCGACCCCTACAGTTCGGTCGGGGCGCCTGCTCAGCAAGGGTTGGAACTAAGGAGAGATAGTGTGGCCTCCCACACGCTACACTCTCCCCGGTGAGAACCTGCACAGCCAGGTTGGCCTGCCCCAGGCTGCACATGCGTCGGAGGAAAGCATGTGGCAGTCTCCGGTCTCCCGGACCAACAGTAGGGGAAAGTACGCAACAACCAGGAAGGGTGGGATGGGAGAAAATCGGGAAAAAGGAGGGGAAGAAAGATAAAAAAATAAAAATAAAAAAACTCTTCAATACCTGATGCTGAGGCTGAACCTGTCGTCTCTGTCTCTCTCTGACGTTTATCAGATTTAGTGGGACTGTCACTGGGACCGGCGGGACGTTTTTCGAAAATAAATCTGATATTTTTCTTTTCTGCGAGTGAGACATTCTGTGCTAGCAAAGTCTGACTACTAGCTAAAATCGACTGACTGCGCAAGCACTGTATCACAGTAGCTCAGAAAAAAAAAAAAATTATATATATATATATATTTTTTTTTTGCAATAATTGAGAGGGGGTGCTGCAGCCCCCCCCGCACCCCCCCCCCTTGCAACGTCCCGGACTATACTGATGTATTGTCCATTTGTAATCGTGTTGACATTTCTGTCTCCGAAGAGCAAGCACATGCAGTTGAGGCAGCTACAAGGGATCAAGCTTCCTCCAAACTGTGGTTTCTGTTGAGTTATAATCATGAGATCTTAGGTTTGTTATAATGAAGAGACGATATGACACAGGCGATAGCTTTCGAGTCCGTGCCTCCTTTATTTAACTCCCCCCCCGTCACACATCAAGGTTCCTACCGCACAAAGGTTCCTATACAAATATAACCTAATACTACATCTCCCTTCCTAGGATAAATAACTTTCCCTGAACTTAGGATAAATAACTTTCCCTGAACTTATAACATGACAGTCTCAACAATCAACCATAGTAGCTAAATATAACTAACTAATAATATTTTCCGCTTCTTCTGTATAAAGTTATTTGCAATTATACAACACATTAGAATGGTAACTTAACTTCTTTCATAGAGAAGGGTGGGGTAGACTGCCCAGCCCTTCTGCAGAGTGTGAGGATTATTCTGCCCCATATCTCACTCTGTTTTTTTTATTTTTTTAAATTCTTTTATTATTATTATTATTAGGGACTTAACACACAAAGTCCTTTAGGTGCCCTGGAGGGCCCCTCACTCTAGGTGGGTATCGTCTCTCAGTCATTAAGCTCTGTGGCTGCCGCTGCTGTTGGTTTTGAGTCACTTTAGCGACATGTGTCTCCACTACATCTGTTTCACGGTTCACCCATGGTGTCGTCTCAGGTAAGTCGGTTTCAGAATCTGGAGCCACCAGGGTTGGGGAGAGGTGAGACCTGTTTCTCCGTAGGGTACCTCCTCCGGGCGTCTCCACAAGGTAAGACCTGGGTGTGCCTGCCATAGACACCACTGTGCCTCGCTCCTTAGTGTCTCTGATCCACACATGTTCACCCGGTTGGATGATGGGCAACCGATGTGTTCTGTGTCTTCGATCGTAGTTCAGTCGCTGTTTTTGTCTGTAAACTTGTTCTGTCCTTCTTAGTTTCTCTGTGTCGGCACATCTTGGTTTTAGTTGGGACGGGATGACCGGAACAAGAGTTCTGATTTTTCTCCCCATGAGAAGCTCCGTTGGACTGAATCCGTTTGCGAGTGGGGCGTCGCGGTAGGCCATTAGAGCAAGGTAGGGATCACTTGACTTTTTGATCAGACTTTTTATAGTTCTCACTGCGCGCTCTGCCTCCCCATTGCTCTGTGGAAAGCGAGGACTGGATGTCACATGGCTGAAACACCAGTCCTGTGAGAACTTGCGGAAACACTCTGATGCATACTGTGGGCCATTGTCCGTGCGGACCTCCTCTGGGATCCCGTGACGAGCAAATATTGACTTGAAATGCTGGATCATTGCCTCTGATGTTGTGGATGTCAGTTTGGCGACTTCCACATATCTGGAATAATAGTCAAATATAACCTAATACTACAGTTTCGATTTCGTGCTGGTCGGATTACAGCATCTAAAATGAAAACTGCATGTTGCACTGATCCAAACCAACCAGCCCAGAGCTTGATAAAAAAGTGTATGCTATCCCGACTCATACAAATTTACCTCAAAATCCACTACCTGGGGATGTACTCATGAGAAATTTGCACGTGACATGTTTACAGATGGACATAAGAAATCTCATGAAAATGTGAAAGTGCACGACACAGTTTTTTTATAAATCCAAGTGTGCCATTCTTGGGTGCTTCCCCGGATGGCCTTGTTTCTTGTGATTGTTGTGGTGTCAGTGTAATTGAAATTAAATGTCCATTCTGTGTAAAAAGTGACAAGTTAGATAGTGTTAATCTATTTTACTTAGAGAAGGATGGTGAAGGGAATCTGACACTAAATAGAAACCACCAGTATTTCTACCAGGTGCAAACACAGCTTGGAATGTGCAAACTGGAATCTGCCTATTTTGTTGTTTGGACAGAGAAAAATCTGCATGTTGAGCAAATTTTATTTGATGAAGAATTCTGGGGCATGATATGTCAGAAAAGCAAGCACATTTTTGCCACAGCCATTATGCCAGAGCTAGTTGGCAAGTTCTACACTAGGCTTTCGTCTACCATGGCTAATGCATCCCTACAGCCTGGTGCATCTGTCCATGCTGGTTCAGATACTGCAGATACTGCCGCAAATGCCAGCGGGCAAGAAGAAACCTGGTGTTACTGTGGCCAGGTTGAGTTTGGTCACATGATTTTGTGTGACAATACAAAATGTCATATTCAGTGGTTTCACTATTCATGTGTTAATGTGGAGGTTGTGCCAAAAGGAAAATGGTATTGTCCCACCTGCCGTAGGCTCCCTCAGTTTCTGCCAAGAAGGGTCAAGAAACCTTGTAAAAAATCCTAGGTTATGCTATTTTCAGTAAACCGTTGTGTAGCTTTATAAATTTGTATTGACGTCTTCATTTATATCCGATGTACAGCCTAATTACAAACAACTCCTAATAAGTGCTTTTGATTTCTATTCAACCCATGCTGTGATTTTTATGTATATATTTTTTTATTTAACCATGCAGGCAAGCAGCACATTGGAAGGAGGATTTCTGGAAGGAGGATATTCTGAGTGGGTGACAATTGTGTGTATCAAATAATAATAATAGTTATGTTATGTATTGTAAATGAGAGATTATATTGTTGTTTATACTGCTATTTATGGAATTTTTATTGCTGTTTTTTTTTGTTATTAAACACCTCACGTTACATACAAAACTTGTCTTTTCTGTTATTCAAGTGTTCTGATGGGAATGGTGTATTGTACCACACATAAAAATAGGGAAACAATGTCCAGGTTTTTCCAAATTTATTGGCAGCCTGAAATCATATCATGACGTTTCGGTGTGAACACACCTTCTTCAGAATGGCTCGCATCAAGCCATTTGGAGCATCAAGATGGCCACAAGAACAAGAACATGTAATATAACACAAGCTGTATGCAATGTATATAAAGAAACAAGAGGAATTAAAATACAATTATATAGGATATAGTGTGTTTTGTCTCAAGTGCCATGCTTTCTCAAAATCCTGCAAAACTGAAGATGTCCTCCACAAAAAATAAACTCAACATTGTGATTGTGCAAAATACAATAATAAAAATATAGGCATAAAAAAATAAAATAGGTAAGACACAAGATATGCATGATAAAAAAAGACATGCTAAATTCCTGATAATCTGGTTCCTATGTACACTACTATACAATTTACTATTTTAACTCTTAACTGATGGGCAAAGGTTCACCAGAGCACAACAAGACACTTCAATTAAAATCAACAACTGATGGGCAAAGGTTCACCAGCGCACAACAGACAAGTCCAATCTTGTCTATGGTACAAAAACTGTCATTATCCTTGCTCATCAAGAAATCAATTGGCAATGTCCCCCCCAAAATACAATATTTCTGGCGTACACTACCGATCACACGCTCAACATGAATCCTAACATGAGCTATTTTCCTTGTGGTTTCTAAGTCAATTGGAGCTAACTGCGACTTCCCTCAAGTAAAGGCTGGGATTTTGACCTGAGCCATTATGCAACCTAGTGTCCTGAATATCAAAGCCACAGTCAGCGAGAACTAAATCACCAGGAACAATGTTGTCCAAAAAGCCACCGTTTTCAACTATGTACTTATGGCTAACTCTTCCTCCCCATGCATTTGAAATGTAAGAGACTGTGCCCTGTGGTGTAATACCAATAAAAGATTTTACTGTGTTATGGTGCTTGTAGGAAGACCATGTTTCTGCTCTGGCTATAAGGTTAGATGGACGATCTATGAAAACCTCAAAGCAGTCGACAATAACAAAAAAAAATTTCCCAAAATGTTTTCTAAATTGCATTGGCATGGTTTTTTGCAAATGTTCTCTTTCTGGCCATATAACAAGTGGCTTCATGCGAATAAACATGACATCAATGACATCAGTAAATACCCTAGAAGCAGTGGATATTGACACATTGAATGCATAACACAGGAAGGTTGTAGAAACATTAAGCCTTAGTCGCGTCAATGTCAGCATCAGCATCTTGAATGGATTAAGCAACTTCTTCACAGGAAGGTGGGGACTAAGGTATGTAAAGAGTGCTAACAAAATCTGGAATGTAGGTAGACCAGTGAAAAATAAAACCTTCTCATCTTTACCCACAAATGCACTTTGGTCATAGGTAGAGGACAACTGTTTCACATCAGAACGCAACTGAAGGTTTTCCGCTCTCAGATTTATAACTTCATTGGTCATAGAATAACCATAATTTCAGTTTGAGTACCTATACTGCACACATTATCACCGACATTATCACTTGCAGCAGAATCATCATCATCAGCTGGTATGTCCATAAGAAGCAAGGCATGGGCAGCATCCACCTTCAGTTTCTGCTGGGTACGATTCACACGACGTTGGTATCGTGTTTCTTTAGGTGGTTGCAGAGAAGGCTCTTGCTTTCCTGTCATATTTACAGATGGCACCCAATCTGGGTCATCCTTCTTGTACAGGTGACACTTTTTACCTGGAATACAATAATGAAAAATATAGCACACTTTTGACGCTACATTTTAGGAACATTTACAGAAACTAGGAGTCTTACACTACTGTATAGTAGGTTATGATATGAGATAAGAATCATATCCAGCCAATAATGCAAGAAACGGCAGCTTAAGATATGGTTGCATAACTATTCCACTGTAAAATGATAGTTGCTGTTATTAATATTTCACATAACATTACCTGACAAGAAATGCGCAGAACAAACTCGAATGTTGACAAGAGTCTTGCCATGGAAATCCTGGTTCAGTTTGGCCAACCACAAACGTCTCCTTTCCTGAGACAATTGTTTGCCCTCTTCTCCTTGATTTGTGATAACAATTGGCAATCTGAAGATCTCCAAATGCTTTTCCCTATCCGACCGATTAGTACAGCCAAGAACACGGCAATAATTGACCATTTTGAGCAACAATGAACTTGAAGAGTTGCTAATACGATGCAATCACCCGTTGTTTACACCAACGTTTCTCGCCAAGATGACCGACTTCCGATTTGATGACGAGCCGTGAAAACGCTCTATACACTTAAATTCAATTATGTATTTGAGATTCTAATCTATTGAACTGTAGTTGCATTCAACAGGTCGTTATTCCTCTGACTCCTCTTAGTCCTCTGGTCTTTCAGAAGACCGGCGCGCGCACACACACACACATGTGCACACACACACACACAGAAAGGGCTCCGGAGAGACGGCTCCCTCCCCGCTCGCCCCCACCCTTTCTAGCTCAGTCAGCTGTCTCTCTCTGTGTGTGTATGAGCATAGTTAGCTAGCGTTAGCTCTGCGGCTAACGTTAGTTTACCCCGAATTAACGGGAACCGGTTTTCGATTCCCATCGATAGCTATGCCTCACTTTCACTTTCTATGTTGTGCAGTTAAATTCTTGTGAACTAAGACGAAGACATGAAGAGCATAGAGGAAATTGTTATGGAACAGACACATCTGTATATTGGATTTGCTTTTAAATCAGAACACTGTTGGGTTGTTCCAATCAATTAGAGTATTAGACAGTATATTTTGTGAGCATGACAGAAGTTTCTTGTAAACATCTTACGAATCAATCCAATTTGACAAACAAAATCGACAATTACTTTTGAACTGTTGGGGAGTTTTTAATAACTGCAATACAAATTCTCTCGTTAATGATCTAATTGATGTTGACGTTTGCTAAAACCGTCAACCTTCCTTCCATGTAGCCTAATGCCTAATTTATACTCAGACATGAAAGTGGTTGCAAAGGTTGCTGTGAGCCTACCGGCGATGCCTACATGTAGCTGGCCGAAGATTTAACTGCACGTCAAATCAAAGCGAGCTGACGTGGACAGTGCAGAGCTGTGATTGGCCGTTGCCACACGCTGGGCCTGACATACTTCCGTATTTAGCGTTCATCATCTCGGGCATTCCACTATCGATCGTGATTAACTACATTACAAACATGGACCAAATCGAAGAAAGACTGGCAGTCAGAGGAAGTCAGAAAATATAGACACAACTTTGAACACAACACAGCACAGCCACCTAGTGGTTTGGCGGTGTACTGCAACCCACACGTTGAACTGATGTGGAAGTACAGTATGTCGTCTACCTCCCACGCACAAAAGTTCCGCGATAGCCAACGTTGAAGCATTATCACGGCATAGGATGTGGCCAAGCGGTCGAAAAATAGTCTGAGGCCAGTGGAATAACAGGCTGCAGCACAACTATATACTATATGGCCAACTTCTACCACTGCGCAGTAGAGAGTGTACTCACGTACGGACTACTGGTGTGGTTTACTGGCTGCACCAGGGCGGAGAAGGAGGCCCTCCACAGAGTGGTCAAGGCTGCGAGGAGGATCACTGGAGCTAGCCTCCCAGATATCTCCACAGTCTTTACCTCCGGCTGCCTACGGCGCATAAATAACATCTTACAAGACCAGTACCACCCAGCAAACCATCTCTTTCAACTGCTGCCCTCTGGTCGAAGGTACAGATCCATCCAGTCCGGAACCAGCAGACTGACCAACAGCCTCTACCCACGGGCTGTCAGGATGCTCAACGACGAACATCAACTTGCCCCCCCGCATCCCACCCCCGGTGACATAACTCCCACTCAAAACTCCCACAACAATAACTGTGAACCGGACTTGCATTGCTGCACTATACAATATTTCATCCTTTGCAAGTCAACGCCCCCCCCCCCCCCCCCCCCTCCTTCCATCAACTCACTGGACTGAAATATTTATATTTATTAATTTATTTGCACTAGCACTAAATGCACTTGGGACAATGATGGTATGTTATATATTGAGGACATTGGGACATTGATACTTTAATACTATATTACTATTATTATTGACATTATTATTTTGCACATGCTATATCTTATGTTTGTATGCCAGTGGTGATGTTCCTAACAAATGTTCGTTGTACCAACAATGACAAATAAAGATCTATCTATCTAATAACGTAGCATTTACATACAAATAAATGCCATTTGAAAATAAGAGCAAAACGTACAAAACTATTAAACTTTTCAAACAAACAAAATATCACGCAACAAACTAGGCCCTTGGCTATGGGAACTAGCTCAAGCACGGCTGCGTCTCTCTTCCCAACCGGCTTCTACTTCTACATTTATTTTCTCAGCAGAGAACAGTGGACCTGCATGTAGATGTAGAGGATCATGACTCTGGTTACACAAGCCTGATAATTTTGCTTTTAGACCCCTTGCCTCCGTCTCCTCCTGTATCCCCCTTTTTCGCCACATCTTTATTTAATGATGTTTATGTTTTAATAGCCGTATCAGGCAGTAGCCTCTCCCTCTCCAAAGCAAGGTAAAGAGCGAGGGATAGGCCAAATTAATATTCTATCCATAGGAAAGGTCAGAGAGAGACAGAGGATACACAGCAATGTTTTCCCCCCAGCAGGCAGCAGGAGATAGGAGACTAATAAGAGCCTAAGAGCAGAGGAGGAGCCCGGCCCCTGGGAGCCCTGCATAAAGGTTTTCTGTAAATTTTTTAAAAGAAAGCTGTCTGAAAATATAATGATGTCGGCTTTGAAATGCATCAGTAATCAGAAGTGGACTGTTTTGTTCCATGATATGAAATAGGGTTGAAATTCCTTTTGGGGGGGGGGGGGGGGGGGGGGTCGGCGGGGTGTTTGTGATGGTGGATTGGAGTGGGTGTGGGGGGAGACGAAGGGAGTGTCGAATGAGAAATGTGTTGGTGTGAGGGGGCAGCCTCTCCTCTCTCCAGGTGCACAGGGCAGGGGATAGAGAGGAAGAAGCTCTCATTATTTCTAGTTTCCATTTCTTTTCGCTGGAATATTCTGGACAGTGGTGTACCGTTTGAAACCCGGTGTCTCCCATGTCCCTCTCCTGTCTGATGATGCCCCTTGTCTAAAAGAGACACCTTGTCTGACTCTCGAAAACAGTAGAGGGCGAGGAATATTTTTGCAGTCATGGTCCATCTCAGAGAATGATGAAAGACTTTAATGCTTTGTATCCCCCGCCCACCCTCCCCTCCCAGTCATAATTGGAAATTCATAGAATACCTAATGAAATGAAACCTGAGTGAGGTAAGCTTCCCCCCCCCCCAAAATGTATTATTACTATTATACATCAGAGCAATTTTTGTGTTGTGCTGAGTTTATAATGCTGCTGAATCCTTAAGTGGATGAAATCTCTTTTATAAAAGTGTAATACAATTAAAATGCCCTGTAATTGGAAAATGCGTGCGGCTGTATAGTGAAAGGAGGGAGTGGGAGCTGCGTGGTGGTCAATTGCAGTCTCAAGCAGATTTTCTGCCCCCATGGATGTATAAAAGTCAAACATCAGCAGTCCTGCCTAATCTCTCTCTATACATTGTGTAGTTCATACCTGCCGGTCCATACTGATATGGCCAGTAATGCCATGGGAAATACTGCACCTCCCTGGTGATGATCATTCAAAAGAATCAAATTGAATTAATTTAGTTAGCTGTATACTATTTAATTATTGTTATTGATACCCTCGGTTGTTGCTGTCCTAATCACTCAATTATTTTCACTTTTTGATTACGCTCACCTCTTGGCATTACTTGAAATACTGGGTGAATCCCATTTCGGCTAGATTTAAGGTTGGTTGGTTGGTTGGTTGGTTGGTTGGTTGGTTGGTTGGCTAGTTGGCTAGTGTTGTTGTTGGCTGGTTGGCTGGCATTGTTGTTGGCTTTTTCTTACATGTGATGGCTCCAGAGATCTCCAGGGTGGTCAGTTTTGATGACACTGAGAGGCTGAATGCCCTAAGTGTGAATTCCGTTTCACTGAGCGTGTGCTGTAGGGTCAGTGTAGTGACAGTCCATGCTGGTGGCCATGTGAATTGGTCGATGAGGGCGGCCAGAGCTATTTTCTGACTCACTTGCTGTGTGAGTGGTAGATGGGCCGTGTGCTGTCCTGGTTCTGAGGTGGTCAGGACAGAGAAGGGGGCCCTGGGGAGGGATAGTGAGAGGAGGTCAAGTCTGGACCACTGACCTCCACCCCAGGGGGACAGGCCCTATGAAAGCCGCCACTGGACACAGGGAGGCTCTGTTTAACTCTCCTTAGACAAGGCCTCTCTCATGGTGGTGTGAACCAGCAATACCAGCCTCAGTAATGGGTCTGTGCGAAAAGGATTTGCTGGGAACTCAAGCAGAATTCAAGCCAGGAGCCAACAGACAGATAGCTATCACCTAACAGCCTGCCATTAGAAGGTTGACTGTGATAGTGCTGGAATAGAAATGCTCTATAGCCAGCCCAATTTCGTGTAATTGACATCGACTGATTGTTTACTGAAGTGCACATTTCCAGTGTACGTTCATTGTGGCTCCACTAGATGTTTTATTATTTCCCCTCTACGTCTTTTTCAGTGTAGGGCTATCATTTATAATTTGTCAAACTACATCATCTCATCTCCGCTGGCTTGATTTGGACTGGGCTCATCATCCAGAAAGAGTGTCTTTTCCTGTTTGGGATGTTTACATATAATCCATTTCAATTTCAGAGCAGAGAAACTATCCAAATTGTAAATTGTAAATATCCAGCTTGCTGTATTTATTTTGGCTCCAGACATGTTGACAGTAACGTTACCATTCCACCTGCCCTCACCCTCTGCCTCTGCTTTGATGAGGATGATCACTGAGGCTCATGGTCCCCCCCGGCCACCCTCCAAGCCCCTCCGTGTCAGCACCTTTTGATCTTTCATATGTGCTCTTCCAAATAGAATTTCTAATAAGGAGTTGTTATCATTTAGATTTTTTGCTGAATAAGAGGAATGACTGCTGGCATTTAGCCTAGAGTATCTGGTTGGAGGTAAATTAGCAGGTGACAATGGTGATGACGTGTGCATGGCTGTTGGATTGGTGACAGTTTGCAACCAGATTTGGCTTATTGACATTGAGTGATTATTTTACTGTAAGGTTAGGGTTAAGTGTGTTCAAAATTAGAATATCAATATATTGTAATATTTCCCATCACAATAATGCATCAGTGCGAATATTGGGATACTTTTAGTGCAAAAATGTTTAATAGAAACACGCTGCTCTGTCCCTAGTGGTGGCTCACAGACATTTCACTTTGTGTAAGACGATTTAGCTTCACATCTATAAATAACACTGTCCTTATTTCAGTTAGTTGTGGGATATTTTCAATGTTTTAGCTAATTTTGATTTAAATTGTATAATTCCCATTTTAAAATGTTTTACCATGGTATGTTTGGTATCCTTTTTTTCAGCACAGCCTCACATATATGACCTGACAGTTAGTTTTCATATTGTATAACACTGTATATACTGTATACTGCATAATGTACAACACAAAACACAAAATCGGATTGAGAAAATGTGTTATTTTTACTATGAACCAATGCAAACATATTCAATCAAGCATATAAAACAGTGGAAATGCACCCTAGGTAGCATATTTACATAAACAAAAGAGAACAGAACAGAATTCAATTTACAAATCATTATTTTCTCCATACACAAGTAATAAACACAGACGGAATTTTGATGTGGGATATTCAATATACATATATACAGTACACATATGACTAGAGTGCAGTCATATAGAGTGCAGGATGCCTGAGGCGTATCCAAAAAAATATATACACTACACACATGTGTACGTACGTGTGTATGTGTCTGTGTGTGTGTGTGTGTATAACTAAACAAAAGCACTAATAATAATAATAATAATTAATAATAATAATAATAATAATAATAATAATAATAATAATAATAATAATAATAATAATAATAATAATAAGTCTCTCACCCGTCTTGGTTAGCCCTCCTTCCATGTCTCGCCTGCACTGAACTGGTTGCTCCTTGCTCCTCACTGTAGAAAATAAAAAGCACATTATTTTCAAAATTCAACAAGGAATCTCTTATCTTATACAGCACACAGCACAGCACAGCACATATACACATATTTACAATCCAAAGAGTGTTCTTTGCAAACCCAACAAGTACAGTAAGAGTGTGACTGACTAAACATAAGCAATAAATCTCCAAAATAAGTGCCTTTACCTCCTGTTGTTGTCATCTACAAAAGATGACATCTGAAGATTCTTCTACTTCTACTTCTACTACTACTACTACTACTACTACTACTACTACCAGGGCCGCCTCAGGGGGTGTGCGAGCAGTGCGGTCGCACAGGGCCTCGCGGGAAGGGGGGCCTCGCAAAAAAAAAAAAAAAAAAAATTATGAATTTTTTTTATTATTTTTTATTATTATTTTTTTATTTTTTTTTTATTTTTTTGCGAGGCCCCCCTTCCCGCGAGGCCCTTTTTCATCACAGACCTAAAATCTAGTTTTGCTTATATGCTTATATATTTCACATTAGACACGTTTGTAGAATGACTTGTTCCTGGGTCTGCACCTGGGTCACTATTGGAGCTCTGGTGCTCTGCAGCAGGCATTGGTTTCAATGAGGGGAGGGGTTACACTATTCTAAAGCGTCTGACTATTCCGCGCGGCGCGCGTGCAGCATTGGAGTTTATCCGAGCCAAGGTGAAGAGGACATCGTTCGGCAGATGGACTGAAGATGAAAGTTGTTGCATGTTAGACAGTTCAGTCAGGCTAGCCATCCCGGCTAAAGACAGGGACAGCTAGTTAGCTTTAGCTACGTTATAATATTGAGTGCTATCCCGTGTGGTTCAGTCGGGATAGCCATGATGCTGTCGCCGGCTAGTAGCTAGCTTAGCTAACGGCTAACCTATCCAGAGGAGCGAGGCGAGGCGAGTGGATGTCTTTTCAAAAGAAGCAATACGCCGAAAGGTGTCCAGTCTGCCGGAAAGTACTCGAAGAAGAAGAAGAAGAAATTACACCGTGGGGCCAAGAAAGTCTCTTTCCACGTTGATACTGCGTTATGGTGAGTGACCGTGAGTCAACATATGATTATATACCCGCCGTGGATCTGTCTTTCTCTCTCTGGAGCCAAACTGGTCGACTACTGTAGCTAATACTACTAGTAGCTAACGCTAACGGTGTGTGCCTGGTGCTGGTGGTGAGAGCACCTGGCTGTATGCAGCTACATAGAGCCACGTGCCTGATTGAGCTAACTGTTAGCCAGACGCCATGTGTGGGCTGGCTGGCTGGCTGTCGGCCCACCACGTCCTCCCCACACCCAGTCTCCTCGGCCGGAGCCGTGGCCCCCCGTACTATACCAGGAGGGAGGGGTGGGGAGCGAAGGTGGAGGGAGGCGCGCTGAGGCCTTTCGTCAACGTGGAGACCTGTGTTGCGGCCTTTCGCCCTGCGCCCTCGTGCAGGTAACTAAGATTAATGAAAATGTCATGACATTACCCCACTCTTACTTCCTTCCCCTCCCGAATGTTTTGTTAATAACGATGTTTTTTTCCAGGCAAAACATATGCTACTTCACAACATTTGGAGATACGACATGTGCTGTGTGTGAATGGTGTAGCTTGTGTAGCTTGTGTAGCTTGTGTAGCATTGGGCCATTGGCCAAAGCTGTGTGTGGCCTGGTGTCACAGAGTACCTGGCTAGCCTATTTAGCTGATGTCGGCCATTGGCTCCTTGCTTTGGTTTCTCTGGTATACCCTGCTCTTCTTGTTGGATTTAAGTGTTGATCTTTGTCCTTTTGAATCTGTCATACATGCTCTAGTCTCTAACACACACACACATGACAAAAACACATGTTCTCTCTCTCTCTCTCTCTCTTTCTAACACACACAGTCTGCCTATGGCGGCCTTTCTCGATGGCTAGGCTGTGCTCAAGGATCTTCAGTCACAGTGCTCAGGTATTCTGCCACTGTGTACTCTGTTTAGGGCCAAATAGCATTTCAATTTCTTTCCAATGTGTCTCTCTCTCTCTCTCTCTCTCTCTCTCTCTCTTTTGATCTTTGTCCTTTTGAATCTGTCATACATGCTCTAGTCTCTCTCTAACACACACACACATGACAAACACATGTTCTCTCTCTCTCTGTACACTGTATATTGACTGTAGAACGGGAGCTCTCTCTCGCTCTCTCTTTTGCTATATGTTGACTGTATCATGCCCCGCCTCGGGCAGCGCTATTATTTAAGAATATGTTGACTGTATATATTAAAAAAAAAAAAAAAAAAAAAATATATATATATATATATATATATATATATATTTTTTTTTTTTTTTTTTTACCTTTGGGGGGGGGGGGGGGGGGGGGCTCGCGTTAAATCTCGCACAGGGCCTCGCATTTCTCCCAGGCGGCCCTGACTACTACTACTACTACTGCTACTACTACTGCTACTACTACTATTATAAGTCGAACTACTAAAGCTAAAGTTTTGCTGGCTGGAAAAACGTGTGTTCTGCAGAAATGATCTGGTAAACAATGTATCGCTCACTTACATTCTTCTTCTACTGTTCTTTTCTGGCAGTCAACTTCCGCCTCCTTCAGCACTTCCTCTCAGTTTTTTCAGTTTGGTTCTAGCACAACAAATGGCCAAGATATTGATAAAAATGTAACGCCTGTAAAATAAAATCTGGCACATTTTACGCATGCGTAAAGGTTTATTTAGCATCGAATTGAAATGATCCTTGTAACTGAGGGGTACAATTCCCTGACTGTATTACTAGATATGATACTTACTACCACTACCTTTGTACTTAATATTCGGCCACCCAGTACACGGCATAAATATATTATGATGAACACTGTCACGTAGATGAAACGGATCCAACACAAATGTACGAATTAGAAATAGGTCTTTATTTCTACACAGCGATGGTGTGTAGAACAAGCACTTAATCAAATCAATCACATTTATGAATGGAATTAGTATGCACTTTTATGGCAAGAGTATTCGTCGGTATATCAATAGAGAATGTCCAATCTCTGAAGGCGCAGGTGGTACATATACGACCTGGAATAGTTTAAGGAATAACAGCAATGATACTTTAATGATTATATACTGGATACACTAGAGGGGGTTAATCCGGTCGCTTGTAAGCCGACAGGAGTAGGAAGGGGGGGGGGTAGAATCCGACTGCCTCATCCGGCCAAGGGTATCCCAGGTGAACCCACTGTAGTGCCGTTCAATGCGCCGGCGATCCTTGGACCACAGATGAAAGCAGGTGGACTCTTTGTGGGCCGGCGTCATCCGGTCCACGGAGGAGAGACGTGAAGCGACCTCGTCTTGCAGAGCGTCTCCTCACCTTGCGTCCTCTCCAGGGGGGGGGGGGTTCCAACACACGGCAGTGTCGGGGGTCTTTATCCATGGAATAATCAATGTGTACAAAGCATAATCCGTGCCTGGGAAGGCGGGCTGTCGTCGGTAGAATAATCCGGTATACAGGTCCACTCGCTCGTCGGCTCTGGGGCTCCTCGGGTGCAGCTTCACGTGGGGTCAACCACCCTGGGTAAGCAGCCAGTTCTCTGCCCGAAACGATGGGGTACTGACTACGGTAGTATTCTCACCGCACGAAGCACTATATATTAACAGACTATTATTAGCTTAATAGACTACGTCCAACTCGACGATATAGTGCCAAATATGACTATTCAAATATTAATATACACGATGTCTCAATACCGATGGTAGGCGAACTTGGCCTTACTCCCACACGTGGCGTCGCGGGGAGGCTTTACGTCTGTGACTCTATTGGAGGGTAAGAAACTGGACTGAAAAGAAAGTCCTACTTTAGTAGCGCAGTATATATACGCACTATGAACAAATAGTCCCATTAGTGGTGCGGTAGTCAGATTCCTACGCGGAACTAGGACTTGTTCGTACATGTGGAGCGGTACGTTTGAACTGGGTCTGAGGGGTATGGCAGCCTGGCACCAAGGTCTCGACCAATAGTAGAATGGAGACTATTATGGGATGTTCAGTAGGCTAGAATGGATATTCAATGCATATTGTACAAGGAATATACAAGGGATATCAGGGAATATTAGAGAATATACAAATACAATTAAATATATATATATAAATAAATAT
Source organism: Notolepis coatsorum (assembly GCF_963971535.1). Lineage (NCBI taxonomy): Eukaryota > Metazoa > Chordata > Actinopteri > Aulopiformes > Paralepididae > Notolepis > Notolepis coatsorum. The sequence goes on along the minus strand of NC_140184.1, from coordinate 67,365,247 downwards.
ATATATTCGGTTTAATCTGGCCCTTCACAACAGCCACCCCCTGATTGGTCCCAGACCTAATCAGTTAAACAGAGACAGATTAATCGCGTTGTCTATTTACACATAAGGGTTTGCTGTAGGGGTCAGTCAACTTCACAAAGTCATAGGGTTGTAGGGTCATGGTCATCATCGATTGTGTCTGGGAGTCGAGGCAGTTCTATGAGCCTCGCCACGGGACGGGTGTAAGTGCGACCCTGGACGAGCACTTCAGCTGCTCGGACCTTGCCGTCGGCACCGGTGATCACTTTGCTTACGCGGCCGGCCGGCCACATAGCTCTGGGCAGTGATTGATCAATAATCATGACGACTGTTCCTTCTGTCAAATTGTCTCTCTCCTTTACCCACTTCTGGCGGGTCTGTAGAGACGGTAGGTAGTGCAGTAGGAAACTGTTCCAAAACTTGTCGGCTAATACTTGGCTGTACCTCCACATTCGTCGGCCGTTCGCTTCTTCAGGCCGGTACATTGTCTGGGGTAATGCAGGATCTAGCCGCCCCATCAGGAGTGTGTTGGGGGTAACTGGGTCGATATCCGCCACATCACTGGAGACATATCCGAGGGGCTTCGAGTTAAGTACTCCCTCAATCTCCGTGAGGACTGTCATTAGGACTTCTTCCGCCACAGTCTGGGCCCCAAGTACTGCGTACAGGGCTGTCTTTATGGAGCGCACTTCTCGTTCCCAAGTGCCACCGAAGTGGGGTGCGTTTGGGGGGTTGAATTGGAAATCAACCTGTGCTGGAGCGAGGTGGGTCTTAAGTTCTGGGCCCATAGCTTGGAAGCTCTCTCTCAGCTCTCTTTCGCCGCCTTTGAAGTTTGTCCCATGATCGGACAATAGGGTAGACGGTCTTCCTTTCCGTGATGTGAATCTACGGAAGGCCATAAGGAATGAGTCTGTGCTCATGGTCGGGAGAAGCTCGATGTGTATCGCTCTGGTGGTCATGCATCTGAATACAATACCCCACCGCTTCTCGGTTCCTCTTCCTTTCTTTATGTGCAGCGGGCCAAAGCAGTCCATACCCGTTGAGTGGAATGGCTTGTCACCGATTCGGAGGTGACATGGAGGAAGGTCAGCCATCCTTGGTATGCTGGGCTGCGCGCGCCACTTGCGGCAGTCTAGACATGTTCGCTGGAAGCGTCGTACCGCCTCTCTTCCTTGTAGGATCCAGTAACGACGTCTGATTTCCGCGAAGACTCTTTCTGCTCCTGCGTGATGTACATCCTCATCGTATTTCTTTATAATCAGCTCTGTGACCTTGTGTCGGCTGTTCAATACGATCGGGTATTTAATGTCATCCGGTAGATTGGGGGCTCTGCGTAGGCGACCACCCACTCTGATGAGGGTATGAGCGTCGCTCTCGGGGGCCAGATGAATTAATCTGCTGTCGGATGGGACGGGCTTTCCTCCCTGTAGACAGGCCAATTCATCGGGGAACGAGTCTCTCTGGGCTCGCTGCAGTAGAAGCAATTCTGCTTCCTCGTAGTTAGCTGCTGACATATCAGCGGGGGACTTGCACTCCGGGTGGTACCGCAGGAATGTTCTTTGTTGTGCACTCTCTATGGACGTGCAATCGTCTATGTTAGGGTCGGTGGAGGCTACGGTGCTCAATCCACAGAACACAGACTTCTTATTTTCCACCTCCTCTGGACTTGCTTCCCTCGGGATAGGCATGGGCCACTGTCCTTCCGGGAGTCTTAGGAATGCGGGGCCGTCACTGTAGACATTGCGACGGGTGAGGTCATCCAGGGGCATCCCCCGGGTGATGACGTCAGCTGGGTTCTGTTTTGTATCAACGTAGCGCCACTCTGTTTCTCCGGTTAACTCTTCGGTTAAGTCTTGAATCTCGGTGACTCTGACTCCCACGAAGACTTTGTACTTGCATGAGTCCGATTTGATCCAGGCGAGTACCGTCGTGGAATCTGACCACAGGATTGTTCTAGACACCGGTATGGTGAGCTCACGTTGGATGAGCGTGGCTAGGTGCGCTCCGGCTAGGGCTGCGCAGAGCTCTAGACGTGGGATAGACTGTTGCTTGCGTGGGGCTATTCTCGAGCGGGCGAGGACAAATGCTGTGTAGATCTCTCCCCCCTGGTCTTGGGCCCGCAAGTAGGCTACTGATCCGTATGCGACCTCTGAGGCGTCACTGAAGACGTGTAAGTCCATTTTACATGTCTCTGGCCTCACCGTGGGTGGGAAGTAGCTTCGGCGCATATTAACGCCTGGGAGTGAGTGGAGCTCCATCTCCCACTCTGTCCAGGTGGATGCAAGGTGTGCGGGAATGGGGTCGTCCCAGCCCTGGTCCTTGTCCCACAATGCTCGTACAATCATTTTTGCCCTGGTGGTGTACGGTAGAATACATCCTAGCGGGTCATATTGTCGGGCGAGTGTTGTGTACACACTCCGTCTGGTGGTCGGCGCCGCCGCCGGCCTTCCCTGCTCCGTAGTCAGGGGCTTGTGTCTGTAGTGAAGCGAATCTGTTTTGAATCGCCACACCAATCCCAGGGTCATCTCCTGGGCTTCTCCCGGGATTGTAGCCATCCAGGTCTCGCTGCTGGCTGCCTTGTCCTCGGAGGAGAGGCTGCGCAGTACTTGCGGATCGCTGCTGGCCCACTGCCTGAGATCAAAGCCGCCTTTGATCAATGAGGCGCGGAGTTTAATCAGGAGAGCCTCGGCTTCTTCTTGGGTTGAAAGGCTTTGTAGACAGTTGTCTACGTAGAAGCTGTTCTTTACGCTGTGTCGGACCTCTTCGTCCGCTGCTGGGTCCTCTGCTACATGTTTCTGTAGTGCAAATGTAGCACAGCAGGGGCTGCACGTCGTTCTGAAGGGGAGGACTTCCCATTGGTAGATGGCTGGGTGCTCATCTCCTGGCTTCTCTCTCCATAGGAACCGTAACAGGGGCTTGTCCGCCTCTACTAATCTCACCTGCAGGAACATTCCTTTAATGTCCCCGCTGATGGCCACCTTTTCCTGGCGGAAGCGGAGTAGAACGCCGAGTAGGGTGGGGCCGAGTGTGGGACCGGGCAGTAACTCTTTATTCAGATTTTGGGATCCGATCTGGTAGCTGCAGTTAAATACTATGCGGTCTTTACCGTTGTGATGGACCTTGTGGTGAGGCACGTACCACGATTCAGTGGTCTGGTCAGCCTCTTTAATGTCCATCTTTGTGACGTGTCCCGCTGTGATGAGCTTCTCAATCTCAGCGCGGTATACACTCTCTTGGGCGGGGTTCTTGGCTAAGCGCCGCTCCGTGTTCAGCAGGTACCGTTCTGTGGCGTCTGTCTTGGCGTGGAAAGTAGGCATTCCTTCTCGCCGCAGGAGTGGCGTGGCGTATCTCAACACGCCGTTGACCGGGACTCTCTTGGTCCCTGTCTCGAGGAGGTGAATGGTGTAAATGTCATCTTTAGAGCGAATGTCTTTCTTTCCGTTCTTAAAGGGCATTTGTTCCAAGGTCCATAGCCGCTCTACGTGTTGCAGGAGTGCGGTTTCTCCCTCTGTGACTCGGGAGTGGAGACATCTAGTGGCTGTACTTCGGTTGAGAGATTTGGCGAGCGGGCCTTGGAGAGTCCATCCCAAGCGGGTCTCGACTGCTGCAGGACAGCCTCTGGGTCCGGTATGGACCCGGTCTATCGGGACAATGAGGTCTGCATGGTCGGAGCCTATCAACAGGGTCGGCATAGCATTGTCTATGAGCGGGATCGGTAACTTGCGCAGATGTGCATATTTCTCCATCAGCTTGGCGACGGGGTATGTGTACCGCGACAGTCCTATTTCTTGGCTGGTGAAAGCGTCTGTAATCTGGTACCGTCGCTCAGGCTGGCCGCTTGCTGCGATAGAGAATGAGACATTCTCGCCCTTTATCGTCTTCAAATCTCGTCTTATTGTCCGAATTGTCATTTGGGTTTCGCTTCCCCGCAGCCCTAGCTGGGCCGCAGCGGAGGCGAGCAGCAGGGTCTTCTCTGACCCGTCATCGAGGACGGCGTAAGTGTCCAGGACTTTATTCTGGTAGCTTAGTGTCACACGCACTACTTTTAGGAGTACTCGGGCTCCACTGCTGCTGGCGGGATCGATGTACATGACGCTCGCTTTGCGGCTGGATGGTGCGGGTGAAGGGCGCCGTCTGTTACTGTCGTGAAGTATGTCCAGATGGGCTCCATCGCACTTGGTGCACCTTTTCTTTAAGCGGCATTCGGCTGCCATGTGTGAGCGCGCACAGCGAAAGCAGCGCTTGTTGGACTTTATCCATTGACTGGCTTCCTCCGCGTTCAGCTTGGGGAAGGAGTCACATTGCGCTAGCCAGTGTTCTTTCTCACAGTAGGGGCACACTATCTTCCACTTCTCCGTTCTGGAGGGGGTACTGTGGCTCCTGCTGCTCGGTACTGACTCCGATTGGTGCATCACGGTCACCGATCTTCTTCCATCATTTAGTCGTCTGGTTCCTTCTCTGGAGCCAGGGGTGCTCCGTCCGAATGTATCTAGCCGTAGGCTGCTGACTTCTCTCGCCAGAAAGTCTGCTAGATCGAGGAGGTTCGGTTCGGGGCCATTCGGGTCTCTGTGGTCCCTCTGCCGCCTAAAGCGCTCCTGACGAGCGGGCGGCAGCTTCTCCAGAATCCTTTCCACATTTGAGTTGGCGTAAAGTTCATGCCTCCCCTTCTCTCTTTGCGCTCCCAACATCCCTACCAGGGACTGCACTCTGATGGACAGGTCGTCCAGTGCTCGATTGTCTATTGCTGGGGGTAAGCGGTCGATGTGTCGGATCTCCTGGATCACGTAATCCCATATGCGCCCATACCTCTGGTCCAATGCTACCAGCGCTGCTGTGTATGGGGTGGTGGAAGTCGCGTAGGCGAGCGCTATATTATGTGCGCGGGGCACCTTTAAGTGCTTCAGTAGGATGGCGTATTTGTGGCGTTCATCCAATACATCCACCAACATGGTCTCCAGACACATGCGGAGTTCTGTATACTGGGCCCGGTTCTCTTGGGTGAAGTCGGGTACCATAGGCGGGCCAATGTATGACGCTGACTGTGGATACATCGGCGAGCGTTGGGGGAGAGGCCTCCTAGGCGAGTCTCCTCCCGCTCCTTGGTATGGGCTGGTACCGGCAGTGTACCATGGCCCGCTTGTCCAGGTGCTGTTCCTCGGTGCGGGTCGTGCGTCGTGCTCACCCGTGTATAGAGTCGGGGGTCTGTAGCGCAGCTCCGCGGGAGTATAGCCTGGGCTGTACCGGACCTCCTGGTTCGGTAGAGTACTGTGCTGTCTTCGGGCGTGGTTCTCCTCCTCTTCCTCTTCGTCTTCAGTTAGGTCATCCAGTGCTTGTAGTCTCTGGTTTAGCCTCTCCACAGGATATGCTGCTCCTTCCCGGTTGCTAGGTCTCGCTTGGACCGGTGGGGGAAGGTGGTCTGTGGGGGGTATAGACCTCGTCTGTTGGTCAAGTTCAGGGTTGTTTACTCGGCTAGGAGATGCCGCCCTGGAGGTGTGTCTAGACGAGTTCCTGGAGCCTCTGGCGGAGGGAGAGGGTGTTGTCCGTCTGATCAGCTGTTCTATTAGTTGCGACTGCTGTCTGTCGCGCGCTGCGTCCCGTTGAGCACCGGCTCGTTCTCGGGCCACATTCTCTTCCATCTGAATGCGTCTTATTTCTAGACGTATCTGCTCGTGTTCGCTTCGCTGCTGGATCTGCAGTCGGTCGCGTTCAGCAGCGGCGTTCAGGCTGATGAGGAAGGCCTGCTGTAGGGTCCTCTCTGCCTCGCTGGGAGAAGGCGGTTGTATAGGGGAGCCTTCCCTCGGGGTACTCCTTGCGGAGCCTTGGAGCTCTATCTCCACGGTGCTCTCCCCGTCTTCTTCCGTGCCGAGTTCTCTCTCGGTAGCGTTGTATTCCTCCCGGGACTCATCGGGGACTACTTCTTCAGTACTGGCGGGGTGTGAAGTCATGTCTGGTTCCCACTGGTCCCCACCGTGAACTTGGTCAGTTACATTAGAGCCCGTAGGGGCCTCTATGGTCGGGGTAGTCTGGGCGTTGGGGTTAGACATACTTTTACTTTCTAGTTTTACCGCGTTTACTGTTAGTAGAAGACTAGGTTGTTGACTGACAGCGTAGGCCTCTAAGTACTGAGGGAGCCGTCGTTCGCGCTGCAGGCGTTGGTTAGGAGGATCGTTTCGTGGAGTGTTCATCATAGGCCATTTCAATATTAATAACACTATATTAATATTACACTAATTACCATCCGGCTCGAAGGACCAATTGTAACTGAGGGGTACAATTCCCTGACTGTATTACTAGATATGATACTTACTACCACTACCTTTGTACTTAATATTCGGCCACCCAGTACACGGCATAAATATATTATGATGAACACTGTCACGTAGATGAAACGGATCCAACACAAATGTACGAATTAGAAATAGGTCTTTATTTCTACACAGCGATGGTGTGTAGAACAAGCACTTAATCAAATCAATCACATTTATGAATGGAATTAGTATGCACTTTTATGGCAAGAGTATTCGTCGGTATATCAATAGAGAATGTCCAATCTCTGAAGGCGCAGGTGGTACATATACGACCTGGAATAGTTTAAGGAATAACAGCAATGATACTTTAATGATTATATACTGGATACACTAGAGGGGGTTAATCCGGTCGCTTGTAAGCCGACAGGAGTAGGAAGGGGGGGGGGTAGAATCCGACTGCCTCATCCGGCCAAGGGTATCCCAGGTGAACCCACTGTAGTGCCGTTCAATGCGCCGGCGATCCTTGGACCACAGATGAAAGCAGGTGGACTCTTTGTGGGCCGGCGTCATCCGGTCCACGGAGGAGAGACGTGAAGCGACCTCGTCTTGCAGAGCGTCTCCTTACCTTGCGTCCTCTCCAGGGGGGGGGGTTCCAACACACGGCAGTGTCGGGGGTCTTTATCCATGGAATAATCAATGTGTACAAAGCATAATCCGTACCTGGGAAGGCGGGCTGTCGTCGGTAGAATAATCCGGTATACAGGTCCACTCGCTCGTCGGCTCTGGGGCTCCTCGGGTGCAGCTTCACGTGGGGTCAACCACCCTGGGTAAGCAGCCAGTTCTCTGCCCGAAACGATGGGGTACTGACTACGGTAGTATTCTCACCGCACGAAGCACTATATATTAACAGACTATTATTAGCTTAATAGACTACGTCCAACTCGACGATATAGTGCCAAATATGACTATTCAAATATTAATATACACGATGTCTCAATACCGATGGTAGGCGAACTTGGCCTTACTCCCACACGTGGCGTCGCGGGGAGGCTTTACGTCTGTGACTCTATTGGAGGGTAAGAAACTGGACTGAAAAGAAAGTCCTACTTTAGTAGCGCAGTATATATACGCACTATGAACAAATAGTCCCATTAGTGGTGCGGTAGTCAGATTCCTACGCGGAACTAGGACTTGTTCGTACATGTGGAGCGGTACGTTTGAACTGGGTCTGAGGGGTATGGCAGCCTGGCACCAAGGTCTCGACCAATAGTAGAATGGAGACTATTATGGGATGTTCAGTAGGCTAGAATGGATATTCAATGCATATTGTACAAGGAATATACAAGGGATATCAGGGAATATTAGAGAATATACAAATACAATTAAATATATATATATAAATAAATATATATATTCGGTTTAATCTGGCCCTTCACAACAATCCTGGTTCAGTTATTTATTGTTTTATCAACACCAAATAAAAAGTAGCGTGTAGTTTCAAGGGCACGTCATAATGCTACGTCGAAAAAAACCCGGAAATTGACTACATTTCCCAGGCAGATCACGTCAAACAACGACGTCATTCTATCGCGCCGGCGATATCGGAGTCGCCTAAGAGTTTTTTAAGATCTTTAAGTCTTTTTAAATATAGAACCAAAATACATACAGAAAATATACAGATTGCAAAATCTAAGGATTTTTCATATATTTCAACGCCTCTACAGTATAAGTAAGAATTTGCTAATATAATTAAGAATATATATATATATATATATATATATATATATATATATATATATATATATATATATATATATATATATATATATATATTGACATGTCATAACTTTTATACTAAAAATAAAAAGATAGTAGTCACAATTATTGTCACCATTTGTTTCAAAGCTACTGACATTTTTCATTTCAAACCTTTATTTAAACTCGAAATGCAACTGAGGTTTCCCTCCTGGTCATTTTGAGGAGCATCCTAAAATGGGTCCTGCTGAACACTCCTTCTCCAACACGTCTGTTATTATGTTGTCTGCTTTTACTCTGTCTGATCTCCCTCTACCACCTATTACTTTTAATATAGAAGTCATGATTTCTGATAGGGTTCAATCATGATCATTACCCAACACATTGGCATACTGTAAATCACTCCAACTTAATATCGGTCACTTTACAGTCTTCTATTTCTTTATCACGTGAGTCAGATTCCACACCACTTTCTCTAAATAATCCACACACCTTTAAAGATAGGAAAGGGTTGGGATTGATTCACCTGAACATTAGAAGTCTCCTTCAGCACCAGAAGTTGGACCATCTTAGAATACTGGTAGCACAGGCTGATCCAGATATATTGGTCATATCTGAGTCCTGGTTGAAGAAATCTGATTCTGACTCCACAATAGATCTACATGATTTTAATGTGTTTAGAATTGATAGGGTAGGTAGGGGTGGTGGGGTAGTTATTTATGTTAAATCTTGTTTTTCGGCTTCTGTTGTTTAAGCTGTCACTATCCCAATGTGTTTGAAGTACTTGTTTTAAAGGTCGAGTTGGGGATCAACAATTTTATATATGTAATTGGTGTCTACAGACCCCCTTCTGCTGATGCTAGCTCTTTAGATAGATTAGCTGAGCTCCTTTCACAATATATTGACTCTGAGGTGATTGTCATTGGTGATTTTAATATTGACTGGTTGAGTGGTGCTGCAAAGCACCTTAAAGAAGTCAGTGGTAACCTCAGTCTTTCCCAGTTAATTACTGAGCCCACCAGACCAAACCTTAAAAATGACTCTAGGTCTACCCTTATTGATCTGATTTTTGTGAATAAATATGACAGGATCTCAGCTTGTGGGTTTTTTGACTTAGGCATAAGTGACCATTGCCCCACAGTCTGTGTAAGAAGCACGAGACTGCCAAAAACAATATCTCACACAGTTTTAAGGAGGAATTTTAAATCTTTTAATAACGAATCATTTTTAGATGATATATGATATTGTTCTTTCTGATACTTGTCAACCCTAATTAAAGACAGAAATGCTGCATGGTCCCGGGCAAGGCGTTCTGGAGACCCTCAACATTGGCTTTCTTTTAGGCAAATTAGGAACAAATGTACTGCAGTAGTAAGAAAATCTAAAACTGATTACTATCTGGAGTTGGTTACAAACTCATACTCTAATCCGGCAAAATTTTGGAGTGCAGTGAAGGTGAACAAAATAAAATCATCTAATTCTTTACCCTCTCATATTAAAGTTGAAAACTGTGTGATCTCTGAGCAGAGTGAAATTTGTGTTGCCTTCAATAGGCATTTTGCAGAGGCTGGTAATTTATTTAATAGGAACTATAATGGACCTTGTCCTGTTGATTCTGATTGTTTGTACCCTGTGGGCGTCACTTCCCATTTCTCCTTTCAACCTTTTACACAGTCAGCTGTATGTGATGCTTTGCAATCAATCGATGCAAAGTGTTCTACAGGTGAGGATAACTTAGAGTCTTTTTTTATTAAGTTGGCTGCACCAGTTATCGCTGAACAGATTACTTATATTTTGAATCTCTCTATCTCATCAGGTAGATTTCCTATAGTTTGGAAATCTGCACGGGTGATTCCTTTACATAAGGGTGGTGATAGGGATAACTTAGATAATTATCGTCCTATCTCCAGGCTACCTTGCTTAGCTAAAGTCCTGGAAACAGGTGACGTCCAGACAGGGACGCTGGAGCTGCTGGGTGGCAACGGGAGAATAGATGTTCCTCTTCGGGAACAGGTGACGTCCAGACAGGGACGGCGGTCCTTTGGGGCACAGGAGAGAAACGGGTTAGAGTAAGCCAATACACGGAGGGTATCTAGCAGTAGAGCTTGTGGCAGAGACGTCGTACCTGGGCAGTGGTAATTAATACCACGACAGCTTCTGGTCAGTGTCGAGGTGCAGATATAGTCCCCTCATCAGGGGAGGATAGGGTGCAGCTGGGGAGAGTGGGGTGCTTGCCCGTGTGTGAATTAGGGGGATGGAATACAGCTGGGTGAATGGGGGTGAAGGAAGGGGTGACTGAAGAAAGAGAGGATGATGAGGAGTGCGCAGTGGATAGAGAGGGGGATGAAGAGGAGCGTGTGGAGGACGTGAGGGGAAAAGGAGGGGGAGTGAAGTAGGCCCGTGCTGTGATTATGACAGTTTCAGGATTATCTATCTTCTAGGCGGCAGTGTGTGAAGTTAGGTAAAGCACAATCTGAATTATTGGCCATGACTAAAGGTGTGCCACAAGGTTCAGTTTTGGGTCCTGTCCTTTTTACAATTTATATTAATGATATTGTTTCTTCTTTGTATGGATGTCATGCCCATTTGTATGCTGATGACACAATTGTGTACTGTATTGCAGACTCTGTACAGCTGGCCTTTGAGAAATTGCAACTTTCCTTTTATGCTCTACAGCAGGGGTCAGCAACCTTTTTGACATGGAGTGCCTGTTTGAAATATAGTTGTAACTAGTGTGCCTCAACAATATTCCATGCAGCTTATTTTTTTTCTTCTTCTCATAATCTGGTCTTTTTAATGATAATTTTTACATTATTACATCATTATTGTTATTGTTATTATTAACAATATTATTATGATGGTTGTATCAACCCTAAATCTGAGTTGGGGGGGGGGGGGGGGGGGGTAATACAATGCAGACCATTTCACTCACATTTGCCCATTCATTTTTGGACACATCACACACCATCGGTGTGTGTACTGTACGTGTGCTGTCATAGCTCCACCTACAGGCCTAATGGAGAACACCAGGAGGACACCAGGATGTGAATGGAGGGTGAATGTGAGGTATATCGTGTAAATAAGTTTTGATTGATCGCAAGACTACACTGTAAAAAAATAAATAATAATAAGTTACCAGAAATATTGAGTTCAGTTACTGTGCATTAAGGTTTTCAGTTTTCAATCCATAATAGGTTAACAGAAAAATAAGTACACAACCACATTATTTCAACCTAATAAAACTATGTTTATTGTCATTGTTTTAAGAACACAAGTTGACTTGGTAATACTCACATTTTGAGTAAAAAAAATTGCTTTTTTAACATGTGCAATGTTCAATGAAATAGAAAAATAAATAATAAAATGTGTTGATTAATCCTACTGGTCACATTGGTGATCGTAATAATGTTTTTGTTATAAGGCTCTGCAAATGTTACTGAATGATGTAGCAATGTATTTCCAGCTAAATTGAAATAATAAACAAATAAAGGGTCTCAATTAAATATGTGGTAGTAAAAAGAACCTGTGGGAGGATTTCAACAAGATAAATGCGACAACAGTGCAAAATATTTCACTATAATATTTCAAAGCAAAAAAAATAATACAAATTATAATATATTTTTATTCTTTTTTTTAATGCTGCCCCCCGTGCCTAGGGTTGCCTACCCCTGCTCTACAGGATGCCCTTACTAGTCTTAAATTGGTTCTTAATGCTAGTAAGACAAAGTTTATGTTATTTTCAAGAGCAAGGAATATTAACTTTGATGATGTGAGGATATCTACTGTCAGTGGCTCTTGTATAGAGAGAGTCACTGAGTATAAATATATTGGCCTGTGGCTCGATGAGAAATTAACATTTAAGTTCCATGTGGAAAATCTTGCCACTAAACTGTGACAGAAAATTGGTTTCCTGTACAGACACAGATCCAATTTTCCTCTATTTAGTAGAAAAAGAATTGTGGAATCAGCCTTCTTATCAGTTTGGACTATGGTGATGTAATTTATAGGCATGCTGCGGCATCAACTCTTAAACCTCTGGATTCTGCATATCACTCAGCTCTCAGATTTATAACTGGTGACAGATATGATACTCACCATTGTGTCCTGTATGATAGGGTGGGTTGGCCTTCTCTTGCAGAAAGGCACAACAAACACTGGTATTTATTTATTTTTAAAGCCCTTATTGGTAAACAACCTGTTTATATCTCCTCACTGTTAGATTGGAATATTGGAACCTATTCAACTCGATCGAATGACTGGATGGTTCTTAGGGTTCCTCAGATTTGTTCTGAGCTAGGGAAGTCAGCCTTTTCCTTTGATGCCTCTAACTCATGGAATGTCCTTCAACTCACGCTAAAATTGGAGGTTCTCCCTTCCCTTGGAATGTTTAAATGTATGATTTCAGACCATTGTGTGACTACTTGTAACTGTTTTAGTTGATATTTAAAAAATATTTGTAAACGTTTTTAATTTGTTTTACTCTGGTGTTTAAATGTCTGTGAATATTGTTTTTATTATGTACTGTACAATCGTCGTTTCTGTAAATGAGGGAAACCTCAGATGCTTACGATTTTAAATAAAGGTTGAAATGAAATGTACAGTCACGTCGAGTGTACATACAGAAAGAAGCAAAGAAAGGCATATAAAATCACACCGCATATAAAATCATAAGGACGTTGGAGTTCATTCCATGAGCTAGGCATCATAGCAAAATGCATATTTACCCTGTTCAGAGCACTCGAGGGACCAACCTGTTCCACCCGGTCCCAAAATGGCATCTGGTCATAAATCAATATTTTTCAGAGTGATGCAAAGAATTTGCGATTTTAAAATCAAAAACGTATTCAAGTATTAACATCACTAACATGTCACAAAAGCATGTAGAATGTATATTATCATCAATACATTAGTTTAGCAATAGGTTAAAATAAAAGTGCCATTAGATAGTTTAAAGTTTTCGATTTACTGAAGTCTATTGCGAGACGGCGACCATTTTGGAGATTTTTAACCATGGGAATTTAGTCTTTTTGCTGCCATTTTGTGGAGGGCATCTGTAGCTGCCGATCAGCGTTGGAATATTTCCGAACTACACTTCCTGGCAGATTCTGTGGGGGTTCAAAGTTCAGCGTTCTGAATGAATTATATCAATAACTATTATTATTCGGGATAATAAGCCACAAAAGGTAACGTTTTTGACAAATATTGAAACTCAGTTAGTTTCTCCTCCCTATTGTTAGCATGTAGCAACAATTAGATCTGAAATTAGTTTCAAAATGGTTGCACTGTGGTGAAAATAAAAAGGTATATGGTATATTGACTTGAGCAGACTGTTAGATCAACCCTGAAACTGAAAATATCTGTTATAATAGTTAATTCAAAATAATGCTTTAATATTGAACTGTAGCATTACATGGAGGCTAAAACAAAGAAGATGCAAATGGTCAGTGTTGTGTGACATTCCTGAGGAGCCTTCAACTGTATTTAGAAGAACAGTTGCAGAGACAGGGGGCAGGTCATAAAAGCCCCTGCATGCTAAAACTGTTTGGGACACAACCAAGGAACTATTAATTCAGTATACTTTATATAGGAAATCTGGTATTAAAATATAGACAACTCCACATTGGTTTAATGCTGAATATAGATGTAACTCATTACATTAAAGCTACAAATTGGAAAAGGTTCTAGTGGTCAACTGCCAATTCATTCTCTCTTGGGGGGAGAAGATGCCAACTCCTCAACATGCCATGCCCCCCCCCCCCCCCCCCCCCGGTTGCTGCAGGCAACCACACGACGAAGACATACAAGAAGACCGCCTGTTTTTTAGATACTTGTGATTGGTTGAACTAGTTTAAAAATAGTGAGATCATTTAACCTATAAATATTGGATCAGTAAGGTTAGTTGACAGGCCAGAACTCTACCCCAGATTCTGAGCCTCCATCGCCCACCAGAGAAATATGCCTGGCAAAATACATGTGAGTAAATCATGGGAACCCACTGTTGGGTGTTGTTTAGTGTAAACTGTAAAGATCCCTATCTTAGACCAGGTTTAACCATGTGTATTGCTCAGTACATTCTCTTTTCATTGACATAACATGACTACCATTTATGTGCAAAACTGTCTTGATGTGAAGAGCCACCGTGACTGGGCTATATGATTATGTAAAACCTCATCAATCCTTTTGTACAATCATGTCTTATGAAAAATGATGAATAATTCCTGTATGTACCTGATGCTTATCCACCTTTGGCCTCTCGGCAAATAAATACATGAGTTTGAATTCGAACTCTGTAGTCTGGACTGCACGTTTATTCCTTGCTGGCGATATTGGAAGTCAGATGAGGAGACCATTCTATCACTCTGTCCTTCTTCCCTCTAGTTAGCAACCTGTATGCACTGCAAATGACCTTAGATATTGGTAATATACCACAGTACACTGTAAGATTTTTCACCGTAAAGTCACAATAAATTACTGGCAATATTTTGCATGACTTTTACAGTAAGATTCACAACAATTTACTGTGAATGGCTTCACAGCAATGTGTTGTAATTTCACAGCACTGGTAGTACAATACATTGTTGTAATTTCACAACTTCATACTGTAAGAAATTACTGTGATATCACATTATTTTGTTGTATATATATTACAACAATTTACTGTGACTTCACAACATCAAATTGTAATAAATTACTGTGATATTACATAATTTTGTTGTATATATATTACAACAATTTACTGTGTATTTACAATAGCCTACGTGTATTTTTGTAGTCCAGCTCCAGTATACTTCCTGAAGCTCACACTTTGGTTTCCTGTCGTGATTAATCACGTCATCCAATAGTATTTGACATGAAACTATTGTATGAGCTTCCTCCAGAAGTATACTGGAGCTGGGGACTATACAGTTATGCATGTCTATCATTGTAAATTGACAATTATTTTTCCAAATTATTTATAATTATATAATATAATAATTATTTTCCAATTATTTTGTTGGCAAGTCTTTTGCATTACTTTTCAGACTTGCCAACAAAATAATTGAATAATAATAATAATTATAAATAATTTGGCAAAATAACTGTCAATTTACAATGATAGACATGCATAACTGTATAGGCCCCAGCTCCAGTATACTTCTGGAGGAAGCTCATACAATAGTTTCCTGTCAAATACTATTGGATGACGTGATTAATCACGACAGGAAACCAAAGTGTGAGCTTCTGCCAGGAAGTATACTGGAGCTGGACTACAAAAATGCATGTAGGCTATTGTACATTAAAAACAACAGTCCAAACGCACAAATGAGGTAAGCCATGAATGGCATTTATTGTCAAATGACAGAATTATATTACAAATAATTATATTCTTATTCTCGAAATGGTAAATGGCTGTTTTTTTTTTTTTTTTTTTTTATTACAATTTGTGCACATTTTACCCATAGGAAAATCCCATATTAACCCTTTAATCGCCAAGGACGACTTTAGACGTCATTCCTTGCCATGCGTAATCTGCCAATGACGTCGTACAACGTCTTTGAGATCAATATTTCAAAAATCTGTCATGGCAATCATATTTCACCCACGGAGACTTGAGATCTCCTGTAGATCTCCTCTCAACTCTCCAACGGTTCAAGACCGCCATCTGGTGGCCGATTGGCGAATCGCCAAAACCGGAAGTGAGCGGCCGGAAGGGTGCTCACCCATATTTCGTCCGGCCACTCGCTATCGCTCCCGGGACTCCATCTTGATACACCGGATATCGATCCGTTGCCAATAACTAGATAAACAACATGATTTGGACATATATAGTATTATACAACCTGGAACTGGACCAGCTAGATCGACATCCCATAATAGCAAACTTTCTGCTCCACGCTGATCACCCAACGCTACGAGGAAGCTGCGGTGAGTTTCAGCGTGTTTGATTATTATTATACATATAAACTCTGATCAACATATCACCCATACTACATAAATGATTTAACGTCGGCCACAGACTTATAAACCCCCCCCCCTCCGGTCACCAGCAGATGATGAGGCATGACGTTTAGGACCTTGTACAATTGAAATTTTTTATCTGACGTCAATCGGTATCAAACTACATTTGATGATCTAATATATGTATTTATGGCTATAACTCACATTCTATGGAATGCTGCGGAAAACGATAAAAGCATATTTATACTTTAGACCATATTTTATTATGAATGTGTGAATGAAAAAGTAGAACGTTGCTACATCCTAAACGATATATGCTTGATGTTGAATGGGCCATAGTAATGTCAATTTAGCAATACAATTTAAAAAGTTATAGCCCTGCAAAGAAGGGGAACATCTCCATAGACTTACAGTGGTGGCAGAGAGTGGATTAAGATCAGAATAATCTCTGGCAGATAAAGGGTTAACTCTGGTCAGTTTTATAAACTGCTGGTCAACACTGCTCAAAACTGCTTTAGCTGACTGATGCACCTTGTACAACGAGCGTTTCGCCAGTTCTTCAGAGTTAATTATGGGATTTGTTAGGTTTTAGTGAGTTTTTCCTTACCTTCGCGTGGGGTATGTCTGGGAGTGCTTGCATTCTTTCATTTATTTGCATTTATTAAAAATTTGTTGGACCTTATGGTGTTCTTGTTCTGTTCTTGACTTATTGTTATGTTTCTTCTTGACTTCTTGTACGGCCCATGGGGACATTAACGTGTGTTGTCGGGCCTTACAAATACATTTGATTTGATTTGATTTGATTTGTACAAGTATCGCAGATACATTTCAAAGGTACTCACAGTTGCACAAGGGTTTCGGACAGAGAAACGCAATGGTTTGAAAGCTTGGCGTTGCTAATAAACATTTTAAATATTATTTTATAAACTGCTGGTCAACACTGCTCAAAACGGCTTTAGCTGACTGATGCGCCTTGTACAACGAGCGTTTTGCCAGTTCTTCAGAGTTAATTATGGGGTTTTATTGTCAAAAGACAGAATTATATTACAAAGAATTATATTCTTATTCTTGAAATGGTAAATGGCTGTTTTCTTTTACAATTTGTGCACATTTTACCCATAGGATAATCCCATATTAACTCTGAAGAACTGGTCCTCTGCGAAACGCTCGTTGTACAAGTATCGCAGAGAAAATTCAAAGGTACTCACAGTTGCATGAGGGTTTCGGACAGAGAAACGCAATGGTTTGAAAGCTCGGCGTTGCTAATAAACATTTTAAATGTTCTTTTATAAACTGTTGGTCAACACTGCTCAAAACGGCTTTAGCCGACTGATGCGCCTTGTACAACGAGCATTTCGCCAGTTCTTCAGAGTTTATTATGGGATTTTATTGTCAAAAGACAGAATTATATTACAAAGAATTATATTCTTATTCTTGAAATGGTAAATGGCTGTTTTCTTTTTTTTCATTTTGTGCACATTTTACTCATAGGAAAATCCCATATTAACTCTGAAGAACTGGTCCTCTGCGAAACGCTTGTTGTACAAGTATCGCAGAGAAAATTCAAAGATACTCACAGTTGCACGAGGGTTTCGGACAGAGAAACGCAATGGTTTGAAAGCTTGGCGTTGCTAATAAACATTTTAAATATTATTTTATAAACTGCTGGTCAACACTGCTGAAAACGGCTTTAGCTGACTGATGCGCCTTGTACAATGAGCGTTTCACCAGTTCTTCAGAGTTAATTATGGGATTTTATTGTCAAGACAAAGTAATCATATTCGTAAGTAAAATGGTAAATGGCTGCTTTTTTTGTTTTTTTTTTACAATTTGTGCACATTTTACCCATTCACACACCGATGGCAGCGGCAACCATGCAAGGTGCCAACCTGCTCATCGGGAGCAAGTAGGGGTTAAGTGTCTTGCTCAAGGACACATCGACACGCTGCCCGGGGAGGAGCGGGAATCTCCGGATTGCCAGACGACTGCTCTACCTCCCGAGCCACTGTCACCATGAAACTAGTACTTCCAGGTCTTACCCAAAAATGGAACTAATGAATAAAATGTTCATGCACTCACTCAAAAGAACAAAAGAGGCACTCAAAAGAACAAAAGAGGCGCAGGGACAACAGGAGCATGACAATTGTCTATGCAGACAATTCAAAGTCTATGAGCTTCCGAAGAAGGGTGGTCACGTGAGGGGACGACAGGAGAAGGACAATTGTCTTTGCAGACCATTCAAAGTCTATGAGCTTCCGAAGAAGGGTGGTCACGTGAGGGGACGACAGGAGAAGGACAATTGTCTTTGCAGACCATTCAAAGTCTATGAGCTTACTTACGAAGAAGGGTGGTCACTTGAGGGTTGATGGTGCCTCGCTTTTTTGCCCTGGAGCCTTTCTCCAGGTTGATGCCCAAAAAGAACCTGTTAATAAGCAAAGATACGTTTCAGTTTTAAATAGACTCAGCATTTATCAAGGTGCTCACCTGTGTCTTTTACCACACCACACCCTGATGAAGACTGCTACTAGTTCAAACTTGTTGGATCATCCTCACAATAAAAAGATTTTTTTAGCCTAGCAGAGTGCCTCATGGTACCTCTAACATGTTTTCTTTTGAAGCCATACTATAATGTGAATTAAACCATTATGTACATTTCTTAACAAGATAGCACAGCAACATCAATTGATGGTGTGGTCCCAATTCACATAGTTGTCCAGGTTGAAGACATAGTAGCTGGTGAATGAAGCAGCTACCCCATGCAAAAATAATGGGTGTGGGCCCATCACAACTTGTCCCTCGATGGATAGCATCCATCCAGAAGGCTGCATTGTTTCACCTGAAATGAACAGATACCCCATCATGCGTTATTGTGGATAGGTACATTCCTGCAAGGACATGACACAGAACCCTCCAGTTCAGGTGGACAGCACTTTTCTACTCCACCAGCAGATGGGTATAGGCTAGGGATGTCCGATATTATCGGCCTACCGATATTATCGGCCGATATCGGAATTAAAATGTGATATCGGAAAATATCGGTACCGGTTTTCATTTTTTTTTTTTTTTTTTAACATTTCTATAACCTTTATTTACCCAGGCACGCAAGTAAGAACAAATTCTGATTTTATTTATTGTCAAAAGTATGCATAATGTTGTGTTAATTCCTCAACAAGAGATATGTAATGTTAATTACCTGAAATTATTCCGTTTTTTGGGGGGGGGAAACCCTGCATATATCGGTATCAGTTGATATCGGTATCGGAAATTAAGAGTTGGACAATATCGGTATATTGGTATCGGTAAAAAAGCCAATATTGAGCATCCCTAATTATCACGTCTCATTTCACTTCTCCTATCATTGTTATGCCGACGATACTCAACTCTTCCTCTCCTTCCCTCCCTCAGATATCCACATCTCTGAGCGGATCTCGGCCTGTCTGTCCGACATCTCCGCCTGGATGACGACCAACCACCTCAAACTGAACCTAAGCAAAACAGAATTGCTCCACCTGCCGGCCAAATCCTCCCCCCTGACCGACCTTTCCATCACAGTCGAGAATGCAGCTGTGACCGCGTCCTCGACTACCAGGTGAACTTCTCTGCTCACATCGCAGCGACAACCAGAACCTGCAGATTCCTCCTGAGCAACGTCAGAAGGATCCGCCCCTTCCTGACAAAAGAAGCCACCCAACTCCTCGTCCAATCAACAGTCATCTCCCGCCTCGACTACTGCAATGCACTGCTCGCTGGCCTCCCGGCCACTGCCACTAAGCCTCTTCAACTCATTCAGAACGCAGCGGCCCGCCTGATCTCAAACCTACCGAAGTCGGCCCATGTCACCCCACTTCTTAGGGACCTGCACTGGCTCCCCATTGCTGCACAAATCCGCTTCAAGGCCCTCGACCTGGCATACCGTGCGGCAAAGGGAACCGTTACCGCCTACCTCCGGTCAATGGTCTCTAACTACACACCCTCAAGACCCCTACGCTCTGCATCTTCTGGCCGCCTCAGACCTACTCCTATCCAAGCTCCGGGAGGGTCATCAAAGAGAAGTCGCCTATTCTCAGTCCTTGCCCCACAATGGTGGAATGAATTACCCACCCCAGTTAGGATAGCCGAAACCCGTCCAATCTTTCGCCGTCGACTAAATACGTACTTCTTCAACCATTATCTGAATTAAAAAATTTAAAAATAAAATAATCTAACCCTAACTAACCTTACTGTCATGCACTTGTCCTAATAACTTGGGGGAGGACGGAGAGACCGGAGGGGGTGGAGCTGGGAGATGACTACAGTTGCCGTCATAGGGGGTGAGACTTGGCGATGAGACAGTGACTTTGGCACCCCTCCAGCACTGGTACGAGTGGGAGGGGGAATTGGGTACAGCCCTGCTCCGGGAGACTCACTTCGTCCCTGGTACGCAGTGTACCAACCCTTACTCCCGACTTGACCTTGTTGATTTCACTCTCTGCAGCAGACGGAGATGGGGGGGGGGGGGTTGCAGCAGGCAGCAGTGACCAATTTGCTTCCAAACGCTGCCCCAATTTTGTTTAATCATGATTTATCACGTCCTTAATTTCCTGCGCGATGTCCAGTATGGCCTTTGATCTCGATTGTTCGTCAGAGTGGTAGACAGCGAGTCTCTCCAGCATGGCCTTTGAGCTCGATTGTTCATCAGAGTGGTAGACAGCGAGTCTTTTATAAAGTTCCACCTGGTTGGCTTCGATCCTAGGATCTACGCCTTTCCGAATTAGGTTAAAGGAAAACTCCAACATTTTGGGAAATTAGCTTATTTAACATCTTCCCTGGAGTTAGACAAGAAGATACATACCTTTTTTGTCTCTCTGCATGCATTAGGCTTAGGGAACGTAGCTTAGCTTCATCACTGGAAGTGGGTCAGACCTTTACCCTGAAGTTCCCTACAGTCCCCTACAGTCACGAAATACACTCCAAAACGTTCCTGTAAACATGTTGTGACCTGTGTATTTACCACGTTGAGAAATAAAAAATAATTGAATTCGACATTTACGTTTTCTAAGCAAATATACTCTGAAATTTTTTTTGCCGAACCTCTCCTCTCTGGGCTCACTGATTTCACGTCACCAGTGCTACTTTCTAACGCTAACGCCAGTGTTTGTTTACATTTTCATTTCATTCAAAGGATCCGAACCGATTGAAGTTTATGGATACCATGACTGTGGTAAGTTTTAAGGGGCTAGCGTTACACAATAAATGAGTTATAATAATACCACAAGTGTGGATTCACTCGCCCAAACCCTGTAGCTGTGCATCGCAGTCATGAAAGGGGCTAACTAGGTCGATAGTCCAGCAACGTTGTGACTGTCCTATTCATAAATCTCACAATATTTGCCAACATTACAGATGGAATACAGCCTTCCATCTAAAAACATAAATGAAAACTTACCACAGTCATGGTATCCATAAACTTCAATCGGTTCGGATCCTTTGAATGAAATGAAAATGTAAACAAACACTGGCGTTAGCGTTAGAAAGTAGCACTGGTGACGTGAAATCACTGAGCCCAGAGAGGAGTGGTTCGGCAAAAAATATTTCAGAGTATATTTGCTTAGAAAACGTAAATGTCTAATTCAATTATTTTTTATTTCTCCACATCATAAATACACAGGTCACAACATGTTTACAGGAACGTTTTGGAGTTGTATTTGGAGTGTATTTCGTGACTGTAGGGAACTTCAGGGTAAAGGTCTGACCCACTTCCAGTGATGAAGCTAAGCTACGCTAACGGTGCGGGCGTTCCCTAAGCCTAATGCATGCAGAGAGACAAAAAAGGTATGTATCTTCTTGTCTAACTCCAGGGAAGATGTTAAATAAGCTAATTTCCCAAAATGTTGGAGTTTTCCTTTAACACATTGACCGCCGGGCATTGTGCCCCTCTCATACCACTCTCTGCCACCACTCTAAGCCTATGGAGATGTTTACCTTCTTTGCAGGGCTATAACTTTTTAAATTGTATTGCTAAATTGACATTACTATGGCCCATTCAACATCGATTATCTATCGTCTATCGGCCTAAACGCATAATATAGATTATCGATTGCAGTTTATTCGTGATACATGCTATATTAAAAATCCAACTGAATACGATCCTAAACGTTATGACTCATCATGTGTGGATGAACGGGGGGGGGGGGGGTCGTTTATAATTCCGTGATCGTCAGTAAATGCTTTATGTAGTATGGGTGATATATTGATCAGAGCAGTTAGCATTAATAATAATAAACGCTCACGCTGAAAATGACGTCAGCGTCCTCTTACCGTTCGCCGATGAGACTGGAGGAAAAAGATCCCACTTATTTGACGTGGATCGACTAGATCCATTTCCGGTTTGTCTAATAATAATAAACGCCCAAATCATATCGATTATTGAGTTATGGCAGCGATCATATACACGGATGTGTGTCTTGAGTCCCGCAACAATATGTGAGTGCCGGACGCATTTACCAGATGCACGGAGATCTTCTAGATCCATTTCCGGTTTGGTAACTCGCCCGATCATCCACCAGGCGGCAGTATTGAAGCGTTGCAGAGTTGTGCAGGCTCCCACTGTATCAGCCGAGGCTGGGTGAGGGAATTATGAATACCATGGCGAAAAAATGAAATATGATCTCAATAACGTTGTACGCCGTGGATTGGCGGAATTCGCATGACCTTGAAACCCGTCGTACAACGTGATTGGTGGTCAATGTGTTAAGGCAGTACCAGATCCATATGCTGATCACCCCCATTCCAATTTCCGATCATCATGAATGCGAGGAGATACACATCCTCTACATCCTCAATCTCAAGTGGAAAGAAGCAGATTGGGTTCCACTTGCCGTAGGTATCAATTGTAAATCCTGATTGAAAACTTCAGAGTGGACAGAGCGGGTCAGCCGCATCCTGCTTCCTCGAAGAAAATATGCGATCTATCGCTGTAAATGACCAGCTTATTAGATCCATATCGCAGTTGATTAGGGAGTTGAGTTGTTTCTGTTGAAAAATTGTTGACACGACAAGACGGCTTCAGGGAGGAGACGAGAAGGCAGCGGTGGGGGTGGGGACTGTTCTCTGGGTAGGCTTGGAGATCAAGTAATCATTTTCAGAGATCTGCTGCTTAAAGGGGAACTCCACTTTTTTTGGAAATTAGCTTATTTAACATCTTCCCTGGAGTTAGACAAGAAGATGCATACCTTTTTTGTCTCTGTGCGTGCATTTTAGCTTTGGGAATAGACGCTCTGTTAGCATAGCTTAGCTTCATCACTGGAAGTGAGGCAGGACAGTAGCCTTACAGTGCCTTACAGTGTATTGCAAGGTCTGACATTGACCAAACTTGATATGCATGACCTTGGTGGGCTCTAGGTCAACTCCTGAAAAGGGGGTCAATGTCAGACCTTGCAATCAAAAGTTAGGGGGCGCACTGAAATTATGGCAAGGGTTATTAGCCCCCTAACTTTTGATTGCAAAGTCTGACATTGACCCCCTTTTCAGGAGTTGACCTAGAGCCCACCAAGGTCATGCATATCAAGTTTGGTCAATGTCAGACCTTGCAATACACTGTAAGGCTACTGTCCTGCCTCACTTCCAGTGATGAAGCTAAGCTATGCTAACGGAGCGTCTATTCCCAAAGCTAAAATGCACGCACAGAGACAAAAAAGGTATGCATCTTCTTGTCTAACTCCAGGGAAGATGTTAAATAAGCTAATTTCCAAAAAAAGTGGAGTTCCCCTTTAACCGTACATGGACCAGCAAAACGTGCCTGAAATGGTGAGCCTAAGCCTGGCCTAAGAAACATTAACTAATCTCCAGGACTAAACTGCTGTTGTTTTGCTTTACGGTCAAACAGAGATTTCACTTTATTTTGTGATTTTTTTCAACTTTCGTTTTGCCATGTGCCCCGCCACATAGATTCTGTGCCTAAAACCATGGACATATTCCATCAAGTTCTGAGGTGGCTCAGACTGTTGGTCAATATTTTTCAACACAGCCAATGGTCCACGCACAGAGTGCCCAAAAACCAAATAATTTGGACTAAACCCGGTGCTGGACTGGACTACCTCCCTCGTAGCCAGTAACAACCACGGCAGACCCTCCTCCCAGTCTCGATCAAGTTATGTGCAGTAAGCACGCAAAGGGGACTTAAGGGTTTGGTGAAAACATTCCAAACAACCTTGACTTTGGGGATGATAGGCCGATGACAGGTTGTGCTTAATCTGAAGCTGTTGTAAAACCTGAGCAAACAATAGAGAGCGAAAATTGGAACTTTGATAAGTTTGTATGACTTTGGGAATGCCAAATACTGAAATGAACTGAGACAGTGCTTTCACCACAGACTTGGCTGTAATAGAACGCAACGGGTAAGCTGCTGGATAGCAGGGTAGCCTGACACATCAAAGTTAACAAATATTGATTACCAGACTTTGAGGGCGGCAACGGACCTACACAATCCATAACTAAATACTCAAAAGGCTGGTCCAAAACTGGAACAGGACACAACGGTGCCGGACCCATATGACCAGCTACGTCATCATTTGCCGCTTTCACAACAGTTTCTCTGCACCTAGTAGGCACCACAAACTGCACACTTGGTTCACCCACAAACTTGTCTTCTTGTGCACACCCTGTTCACAACAGGCCACCATTTTTCACAGAACAACCTTGAGCTGTATTTTCCATGTCCCCCACCGGAGCCACAAACTCAAAACCCTTACTCAAAGAAGGATCAGATTCTTGCTCATGAACCAAGTCACCATCAGAAATTGACTCAAAAGGCACCGGAACTACAGCCTTACCCTCTACTTTTAGTTGTTGAGCAGACTTATCTTCCAGACTCACCGCTCGAGTCACTGCGTATTCTGGGAACCCCTCTTTTTCAGGTTCAGACTCGGTTTCTTCCTCTCTTGACTCTGAAGTAAGTGGTGTCTGCACCTGGGTGACCACATAAGGTGGTGGCGCCTCTGCCCACACTCTATCTCTTGCCAGGTCATTCCCCAGAATGATGTCAACCCCTTCCACAGGCAGAGCTGGGCGCACTCCTACCATTACTTCCCTTGTGACAAACCAACAGACTATCTTCATCCTATGAACCGGTACCGGAATAATATTCATACCCACACCCTGCATCAGAATGACATCTCCCGTGTCTGTATCAGAGGTGAATGGAAGAACAGAGTCACAGGCCAAAGTATGTAGAGCGCCAGTATCTCTCAATATTTTAACTGCCACTTTCTCCTTTCCACGTACGGACACGTAACCCTGTGAAATAAATACTGCATAGTCCCCTTTGTTTTTTGACTCACAGATTAGGACAATGGACAACAGAGTGACCCCCCATTTGGAGCCCTAACTGGACCGAGGAAACACGGGTAGCCAAAGCGACAGGCTTTACTTGTGACCTGCCAGAAAACCTTGCCTTGTCCTTAACACTTTGAGCGTGAGCCACGGCATAATTCGTTATTTCATGCCAACCGTTGAGTGCCAGAAACAAAATATGTCGTTTTTTAATTGTTATTTTTTTTATTAGCGATTTCCATTCATATTTCATCAATCTAGCCTCACGTTACCACTGGCACTCTCTCTGAGCTCGAATTGGGAAAGTACCAACCCCTATCGTCTCTCCGGATGGTACTGCACCCCATTGGATTAGACTGAATGAAATGGATGGGGAAAAAGATTTCCGGATTCCACATTTTACTTGTCAGGCATGTAATACGAGCCGATCCCATTCATTGCCCACCACCAGAACAGCGTGGAATATATGTTTCCAGTACCCAGCGTTGGATCAATAAACGCGATCGATATTTAGAATGGCGATCAGGAATTGGAATAATCTTTTTGGAGAACATCTGATCTGAGGTAAGGAATCTATTTTACCAGTATTGGGATAATCAGAGCTGTTTTTACCAACGTGTCCCATATGTGTGTGTGTGGCTGTGAGTGTGTGTAGCTGATCAGGAAATAAGATAATTGATTTTTCAGCCCGCTTCTATAGCGTGCATAAGTACACATATACTATCGATAATCTAGCGCTTATTTGAAAACGATTCATAAATAGGCCGAAAAATGACAACGTGTTTGTGTATTACAGTAAAGCGTGATTCCTGCAGAATCTTATTTTTTCTTCTGAAAGTAAAAAAAAATAGCGTTTTTCAAAATGGTATAAAATGTAAATGAACCGATTAAAAAACAATCCGTTTCGACAATGTTGACTGCAAACAAGTCATTGATAAGCGACGGCCGTATTAGACACATAGCCATAATTGAAGATATAGTTTATGCGTTCACAAATGCGAGTGCTCTGTCATTGAAGGGGGTCCGCCAGACCACAGATGATTTTTTTTTTCTTTTTTTCAGAGAAATATTTAATTAGCATATTTTTATCATCAGAAGCATGAATAGTCTCTCCACTACAATAAAAAATAAAGATAAATAAATAAATATCTAGACATGATTTTTGAACGTTAACAGTAGGCTACCGGGTAGCCGCTAAAACGCGAATCAGTTGACTGTATCACTTTCCGTAGCTAGCCTAGCACGCTAGTTAACGTTCTCGGCTTGTCTGCAGTCAGCCGCCAGAGACGAAAATGTGTGACAAACGAAAAGGAGATGACGGCAGCTCATCTGCAAAAAAAGTTAGGACCTACAGCAATCGCGAAAATTACATCACCATGGGCTTCACTGAGGGACCAGACAAACGACCTGAGTGTGTGATTTGTGGAGAAAAGTTGGCAAACTCGAGCCTGAAGCCCAGCAAGCTGAAGAGACATCAGGCGTCTAAGCACCCAGAAACCGTTGGGAAGGATCCGGACTTTTTTCGGAGGAAAGAACAGTCTCTCAAGGCGAACAAGCCTGTTGATGTTAGAGTAGCGTGGAGCAGGGGTGGCAGTGATTTACAGAAGGCTACCGAAGCCTCCTTTGAGTGTTCGCTTTTAATTGCAAAAGCAAAGAAACCGCACAATATTGGCGAGCAGCTCATCAAACCAGCCTGCATCAAAATGGTTTAGAAACTGTGCGGCCCACAGGTGGCGGATAAACTAAAATCAGTACCACTCTCGAACAATGTAGTGAAAGACTGAATTGATAAGATGTCAAGTGATTGCGAGCAGCAGCTGTCAGAAAAGCTTAGAAAGGGTCCATTTGCCATATAACTTGATGAAACTACAACTGTCGCAGACGAGGCTGTGCTCATCGTTTATGTGCAGTATATCGAAAATGAGGATCTGAAGCAGGACATTCAGATGAGGTGAGGATATTTTTACTGCAGTGGATTCTTACTTCATTCAACATAAATGCAAACCGTTCACCATTAGGGCCTGATTTGAGAGGATGAATACAGGATTTGAATATTGGCCAACATTTTGAAATACATATTGTAATAATGTAAAGGTCCAGTCCAAATGATCTTTTGTGATGTTTATTTCACGCTGTCAAAAGCAATACAGGTCAAGTGCAACACACAGCTGTTACTCATTATACTACCTAAGTAGGTGTGTCTCATAGGACACTGCAGGTGAAGGTCTGACTGACGTAACCCGGTGAACCCCCATTATAACAATCCCTTCCCCCATAGTCTTGAAATTGGTATACATTTTTTAAACTTAATCTCAGCTACAAGGTAGGGGGTAGACTGCCCCTCCTCCAGACACCCAAGGGGATTATTCTGCCCCTGCATTAAAATAAGTGGGTGCCTGCCTAACTCTACCTGGATAACGACGTCCTATTCCTGGACCCGGTTCCGGAGGCCTCAGCACGACTGCCTCGGGTGCAGGAGGTTCCGGAGGCCTCAACACGACTGCCTCGGGTGCAGGAGTCTCTGACCCTGGATGGACTGCTTCTTGTGGTGAAAAGCTCTCCGGTAGACTTGCTGGCGTGGTGTTTTGATCATAACATGGACGCATCTGATCCTGATGACGTCTCACCAACTTGCCGTCCTTTTGTGTCACCTTCCAAGACACTGGACCGGTCCTCTCTGTGAGTGTTGCGGGAATCCACTTCTGGCCTGAGTACCCTCTCACATAGACGGAGTCAGACTCTGTGAACATCCTGTCCGGTTGTTAGCTTGCGTGCGGTTGTTTTTGTGAGTTTGCGGGCGACATGTGTGATGATTAGAGTTTTGAGAATGAGGGTTAGGAAGTAGTAGAGGATGCAGTGGTTGTCATTGCATTGTATTAGGACGAAACTCGAGTGTTTTGTGATAATAGTTGTATGTTGTCGCGGTATACATTGGTGGCTGTGCGTTTGCGCTACTGCGCATGTGCGTTACAACGCGGATCGCTGCATTCATTTTCGTTCGCTCTGAGGATGAATAACGGGTGAGGAAGTATTTGGCATTGTGTTAAAATGTATGTATTTGTATATTGATATTGTATGGGTAACAAGGTTAAGGGATGTGTAATGTATGTTGATTAGATTATGGGAGATAGTCAGGGGGAGGAATTCAATAACAAGGGTATAGGCTGCAGACAAGGTAGTGAGTCTGTCAAGGCCAAATGATTTAATGGATACATTGCTTGGATCTAGTTAAGGTTCACAAACTTAGCTACTCTGGGTGAGTGTATCATTAATAATAGGAACATATATATACACATTGGACCTGTAAAACTGGGCAATAATATGTTACACAAGGGTATAGTCTTGACCTAGTGGGGTTGGGAGAAGCTACAGGCTGAGTTGGGGAAGCGCTCTACACTGAAAAGGACATATTGCTTGCATTATATTTAATTAATACATCTACAATACATATCACATGTCACCTATATACAGAGTTAACGTTCCCAGAAAATCCTGTTTACAGTTTTTGAGTCTTAGCATGATTGGAACTGACCACTAGTAATGTGTTTTATTTCTAATGAGTGGCGTTTGATAAAGATGCTTAATGTTTGATTATGCATGGTTAGTGTTGTGCAAATATGTGATTTTAAAATCTGTATAGAATGAAATTATTTTGAGATTGTGTTTGCTTGTTTTAGATGAGTTAAATCTTGAATACACTGTTAATATGATTAGGACATTTAATGCTTGACACAAGCCTCAGAATTGTAGGGAATTATAATTTATTGATGGGGGCTTGCTGTCTGTGTTAGAAAACAATTTTATGTATGCAATGACAATTTAATGAATATGTTTGTGATGATTATTTGTAAAAGGATTGCTTTCATTCCGTAGTTTCACTGTGGTAAAGATAAGTGTTATTGTCTGTGACTAGAAGAACAGGCAAATATGTGTTAATTAACCTTCCCCTGGGAGCAGTAGGAATGTGTGTTTTATTCAAACCTAGGGGGCGGCTTGCCCCCAGGGTGAGATGTATGTAATGATTAACCTTTTGATGGAGTTGCAGGGGGGCCTGCATATGGGACAATGGGGGTGCAAGGGCTTGCACCAGGTGCCAGTAGCCAGAGGGACAAAAGTTGAGAGGGTTATATTGCCCAGGGGGGTAGAAATCCTTTTGAGACAGGTCACGGGAAGCCACAGGGGTTGCTAAAACCTGTTGTTTTTTACAACAGGGAGACAGGAAGATAAGGTGCTAGTTTGGGATAAGGTGCTAATTCGGGAAGAGAAGGTGGGAGTAGGTTGAATAGGAGCCAAGTCAGATGCGGTTATTTACATTGATTAGGGCGGCCTATTTGATTGGAGGAATAGCCTGGGGTTATCACGGTTCTAGCAGGCTGGGGTGACTTCAGGTTGAAAAAGGGGTTCTGCTAGACCAGGGGTCTCAAACTCAATTTACCTGGGGGCCGCTGGAGGTAGAGTCTGGGTGAGGCTGGGCCGCATCAAATATTCCACAAAAAAAGGGTTTCAAGTATTCAAAAAAAAGTACAACTGATCCAATCTTCTCAATCTTTAGCAATAACATTTCAGAACATGAACAGTTCTTCAGAACATGAACGGTTCTTCAGGCTTCTCAGTGGTGTCAGTGGACTCATCCACAGCTATGGAAATGCACTGTGCATTTTTTTTTATTCTATCACAAAGCTGTTTATAAAAAAAAATAGGTAAAACCCATATTATGCGTTTTCATCAATAAATAAATGCCCCACATTTTTTAATAGATTGGGGGCCCACAAATTGATTCTTTAGTGGGGCCCAGAATCTCCAGCTACGCGCCTGGCTGGGACTTTTTCCGTCCATTCACCTTTGAATTGCAGTCGACTTTTCTTTTACTGACCATCTTTGAAAATGCCATATTTTTCTGCTGGCTGCCTGCTGGCGAAAATAGGCTAATAGCTACATTTATCTCACAGAGATAAAACTGGGAGTGAGTTTACTGTATATGCGCTTTCAACTCTGCTCCGACTTGAACTGAAAGAGAGAGACGACATGCAGTCCGTGAAGACCCGCCCTACTCCCCTACTCTGCCTCTGATTCGCAGACTGTGGCTGAGGGGGAAAAACGCTGACGGGACGCGTATGTGATTGGACCAGACCCGTACACACAGACAGACATATGTGGCAGTGCAGGCGGACAGCGCGCAGCACTGCTCGCAGAGGAGAGATAGCGAGGATGCATTTGCTTCCACTTGACTTGATATCATATCACTCCAGAATCACGTTTCAACCAAGTCACTAACATAACGTTGCTGTCATGAGCCTGCGCTATGGTAGCCTACAAGTGATCAAATAAATAAAACTTCCAACTCTCGCGCAACGACTCGGCAAACAGTAGTGCGCGGGCCGCATTAACACTACACTTTGATGTCCAGTAGGGGGCCGCAAAATATCATCCCGCGGGCCGCAATTGGCCCGCGGGCCGCGAGTTTGAGACCCCTGTGCTAGACCCTTTGAGTGTAGATTGTGTTTAGCCTGAGGATGAGTACAGGGAGGACTGAGAGTAGGAGAGAAGGAAATCTAACAACTTGTCTGTGGACCTGAATGATGATTAATGAGTTATGTTGTGTTGTGTGTTGAATGTAGGAGTGAAGTAGGCGTGAATGTTTTTTTGTGAATGTTACACTAAAGTAAATCTGTGGATGATTGTGTGCCAGGTTGTATGCATGAGTGAGGCAAGCATGAATGGCTTTGTCTTTGAGTGGTTACCTGGTAATGTGAGGATGAATTGAGTGGCGTGTGAGTGCATGTCTGAGTGTCTTTTGATTTCAGTGGGTGCTTGAGGCTGTGAGATATTGAATGAAAGAGTGTATTTTTTTTTTCTTTAAAAGAGTAGGATTTTAAAAGCGGTGGTGGTTTTGATACACTACTTTCATTCAAGTTTATTTCTTTTGAATGTCTTAGAAGTTAACAGCCGCTGTTGTGTGTGGATGAGCGTTTAAGTCTGGATTTTTAGGTTTCTTTTCTATCGTTTAATCTGTAATTTTCTGGACGGATGGTGATGAGTTAAAAGGTGGCGTGCGAGTGAAGTTTGAAGCTTGTTGTTTTTATTTCTTTAATATTTTCTTGGTATGCATGGGGCATTCACAAGTGGTCTGCCGCGTAGGTGGTAGGAGAATGTGTTTGGTTTATTTTGGGTTTTCCTTTCCTTTCAAAAATAACCTTTGATTTCAATGTTTGGTGCTTGTTGTTTTTATTGATTTACTGTTTTAGGTATGAATGGTAATTTCACATGTGGAGGTGCAGAACATGTGGTTGAAGGATGTGGTTTATTGAGATATTTTGTTAATTGTTTGTCTTTTGTTTTTTCTGATCTGCTTTTCATGGTCTGCGTGAGAGAGGAGAGAGCTGGTAGCAGGAGTAAGGGCGTCAGGACAGGATATGACGACAAAAGCTAAGTGGCTCCATCACGTTTGCATATGATTAACATTGGCTTCTCTTATACGTTTTTGACATATTGAGTAAAAGGATTTGCTTTGTGTTTTTTCCCTCACAGATTCAGTCGAGGGGGGGAAGCGGAACGACACGTGTAGAGGAGTCATAAGTGTTGAGTATGAATACATTTCATTAGATTACGACACAGTGGAGTGAACCTGTTCAGTTATTTCCTGTGGGAAATTGTTAGATTGTGGAAAGAGGTCGCTTGTGGACGCTAGCCCCTCCTTCATCATAGCCCTGAGAACAGAGGCCAAAACAGACACAGGTTTGGAAAGCATCCAGACTGAGAGAGCCGTCTGTAAATCCGAGGAAGGACAGTCATAGGTCAGAATGTGACGGGATCACAGGCCTACAAGCAGTTGCTACGGCTGAGGCTGGCTAGCAAGGGGGAAGGGGGAGGCAAGGCCGGTCTGGAACTGTGCAGGATAGGTGAGCAAGGGCCTCTGTGGAATGTGAAATTTGGTGTGGAGGACAGGGGGTAACTGAACAGTAGCGACTGATGGACTCTGTTTGCGCACATGTGATTTGGTGGAAGGCACAGGCAGAGGGCGAATAGATTGACACAACGCAGGGTAAGAGCATAGGAACATACACGTAGGTAGATTATTATACATAGATTATGGCCAAAGTGAGGAGGTGGTGAAATTTTTTTCTCCTTGAGTGTTGCTCCGCCTTCCCTGCCCGACTGGTGACGACGAGGAGGTAAGGTTATATGACCATGATATGGTCATAAGGGGGGTGGATAGATGAGAAGACCAATTGAAGGATTATGCAGATGTGATTGTGCTGTCTTAGGTAAGAAAGGAATTAACAGGAGAAGAAAAAAAATGAATGTAAAATGAATACTAATGCATGTTGTCTCCCCCAGATCATTTTAGAGTGTTGGAAAAACTGAAAATACTGGTTATAAGTTGTGTGTTTTTAGACTTAACTTACCTTTGATTATGTTAGTTCTCTTTCCATGTAGCATATTTCTGGTTGATAACCCAGTGATAGCCATGTGGTAAACACAGGGTCACAAGGGATAAGTTAATTAGGAGGCTGATAAATGGGTTATTTGCCTCCCGGGAGGGGACATAGTCAAGGGGTCAAAGGGGGAAAAACGAAGAAGACGAGAAGAAGAAACTCATTGATGATATGTACCAAAGAATAATGAAAGAAAAATGTGAGAAAAAAGAAAAATTGAGAAAAATTTGAAAAAATGATTTTTGTTATTATATTATATGGTTAGTATGTATAGAAAATCAAGTCAATATACAGTATATGACAATGTGATTGCCAAAGTGGGGAATGTGGTGATATTGACTTTGAATTTCATAATTGATGTGTCTATAATTAGAAAAAACACTATGCTAAACTGTTTATTCACATTCTGTGAGAGTCTCTAGAGAAATACTTCACAATTTCACTATGCTTAGTGTGGGAACCTCTGTTGACTGAAAATTCTCAGGATAACGAGACAATGAAGATGTTAATGTAATCAGCACCAGAACAAAGACTAGAGGTCACACCTCACTGTGAGCAGATTGTAGCAGAGACAGCTGGGTTGAACACAGGGCAGACCAGCTTAGACTTGTTGAGCAGAAACTGAAAAGTCACACCCAAATGATAGCAGACATCAGCACTGACAGCAGATACACAGGATAGCTGGCTCTGATAAGTATAATTCAGGACTAAAAGATCATTAATCAATAAAGACATGGTTCAAAGATAAATGAAAAAGCATGATACTTGATTGGCTTTGATTGAATAAGGAACCCAATAAAAACATCTATATAGAATTAAGAATCCTGGTGGAGTACTGTATGTTAATATAGTGCCCCCACTGGGTGTAGAGGGCAGACCAGCCCAGCCCAGACTTGTGAAGAGTAGAATGTATTCACATGATGATTAGTCATGGAAACTAATTCTCAAACAAGTTATCTATTAATCAACTGTTTAGTATCAAAATATAAGCCAAGAGGGAAACTGTGATAATACTGGAAGTAGTGTAATTCATAATCCACTAGAGACATTTGAGTAAAATGTTTAACTAGGAGATGTCTCTGTGGAAGAAAGCCACAGACCCCCTGGACTGAGAAAAGACCTGAGCAGCAAAAGAAGGGGGGGGGGGGTCAAAAGCAGACCCCTCGGTTTACTGAAGGCCTACACCCACCCAGGAGATCGATTGGGGACGGCCCCCACAGAAGACCACCTGATTGGACCAAAATGTACTACTAGAATGTTATGATTGGTGGGAAGTTATAATATATAAGAGCGAACATAGTGTTAGTTCAGGAGCCCAGACCCCTCCCCCGGTCTGCGGCTCCACCGCCACCCATCCAGAGACTACTGTGAGCTGATTACATTTTACGTGAGTAAATCATGGGAAACACCAATTGTTGTTTAGATTAGAGTAATGTACAGATCCCTGATCTGTAAACCAGATTTACTCATGTGTAATGCTTACAGTATTTTCTCTAATTACATTTATGTTAACAATGACTGTTGTATGTACCTACATGGTGGGGTTTTGAGATGCAAACCTTGTTGATCCTGTGTACAAAACAGACATGATTAATGTATTCTGATAATCCGTGTATGTGAAAAGCAACCTTTTTATCACCCCTGGCCGCCGAGACAAATAAATCCATGAGTTGAATTCGAACTCTGTTGTCTGGACTGCACATTTATTCCTTGCTGGCTATATTGGGACTCAGATGAGGAGACCAAATTCTATCACTTATGATCCTTTTTCCTCCTCCAGTTTAGCGACCTCCTTGTACTGTACAATAACCTTAGATTATTGTTAGGATTCTACTACACCCGCACACCAGTCTGTCTCGAATCATGTCATTTAACGTAGCGCCAAACCCACAATGTTCAGTGATTCTCTTCAGCTCGGCTACAAATGATGACACAGACTGTCCTTGCTGTCTCGTTTTCGAATGAAATTTAAAACGCTCCACAATGGCACTGGGTTTAGGCGTGAGTGATCACTCAACAGTTTCAATAGCCCCGTCAAGTCCGAATCTCCTGGCTTACCCGGCAGACACAAATCGCACAGCAGAGCGTAGACTTTTCCTCCACATGCACTCAGGAATATGGCTCGCTTCTGTCCTGCATTTGTGATCTTGTTAGCCACAAAGTAGAATTCCAGACGTTCCACGTACTGCTGCCAATCATCTGTTTCTTGATCAAACTCCTGGATTTTCCCATACGTCGTCATTTTTCTAACGTTCGGCCAAAACTCCAAGCTGTTTAGTTTATCCTCGTCGCCAATGTAATAATGTAAAGGTCCAGTCCAAATGATCTTTTGTGATGTTTATTTCACGCTGTCAAAAGCAATACAGGTCAAGTGCAACACACAGCTGTTACTCATTATACTACCTATAGGTGTGTCTCATAGGACACTGCAGGTGAAGGTCTGACTGACGTAACCCGGTGAACCCCCATTATAACACATATGGTGCAAGATGAGATTTGTTGATTGAAGGCACAAGTCAAAGAAGCATAGTGGGTCTAATTATGATGCATATGCCTGTGTATAAGCAGTTTGTTATTAAAATGACAAAAAAAAGTATTAAAATGACAAAAAAAAAAAAGTATTTTATGGTATTTTATTAGGAGGGGGGTCCAGGAATTTCATCAGAGATGTTTGGGGGTCCCTGGGGAAAAAAAGGTTGGGAACCCCTGATCTATATCAAACAAAATCTCCCTCTCCACCAATGTGTCTCTCAACAATACTCTCACATCTTCCTTCAAACGTTTATCAGTCACCTCAATCTCAAAGTGCTCAGCAATTTTTTGCAGGTGTTCCTTTGTACACTGGTTCAATAACTCCATTGAAGGAGTGTGTATAAAGAATTTCACAATGGAAGCCATATTTAAAGCACTAATCACTACTTATATAGAAAACAAACAGAAAACATGGTGAGCAAGACTTTCTGAGTGCCAATCCGTAACCATATACAATGATATTTGTATTCTGAGCAACCCTGGTTCCCTACCTACCAATATCACTACTCTAAACCTAACCGTCTTCTTTAAGGCGTGCCGGGCTCAAGGCCACCTTAAACGCTAAATTCCACAACCCAAGCGTACCCTCGACAGACCCCGAAGTCTCCACCTAGGATTACCTCAAAACAAAAAAGGAAAAATAATAAAGTAATGGACTGTTGGAAGTACTGATACAGTACAGCTGGCCCACTTGGTGCCTAACTAACCAGGGCTACTCACTAACACTTTTAAACAGATTAAATAGCACTCAAAAAGCCATACTCACCACGTGCTGCATGTCCACAAAGGGGAGGATTCACCACACTCTCACTCAGGGCCTAATTACTGACCAAGCTGTTCTCCTCCAAACCAATCAAACAAACAAACAAACCAATTACTTGTATGCATCTCCCAAACAATTTACATGTAAAAACAAACATGCAATTACTAACTAGTGAATAGATTTACAACAAAAATGTGATATGGAATAAACTTTCCGAAGTGTTACTTACCAAGAAAGTCCTAAATCAGATTCCACCACTACAAACTAAGCCAAAAGCCAACAAACTAATCAATTAAACCAAAGGTCCACCAAAAGGAACGAGCCCCCATTTTGTCATGAACCAAGCTCAAGGTACAGACAAAAACAAGGGATACCACACAAGTACTTAAGGTTTTTAAAGAAAAGTACTTTAATTAAGCTATTAAACTATGTACAAAAGTAATTAAGGCGAGACAGCACCCCCAAAATTGCCTTTTTGCTTTTTTCGACGATATTGAGATTTTGTTATATTTTGATTCCTAAACATGTCTTCTATGAAACTAGTGACAATAAAATGTCAATAACACACATTTAGTTGTTTATTTGACTTCATTTTGCCTGATTGCATCCATAAATGAGTACATATTTAATGGGGAAGTGCCTCATTTTCATATATATATAAACATAATTTTTTTTGGAAACTTGCAATATATATTTTTCTTAGTTTATATGTACATAACAAATGAAAGGTTATCCTATAACCTAGTTATATGAATACTGGCTGAGCGTCTCACTCTTCGCCATATTGAAATATATCTTTATCTCCAGTACCAACTGTACTTCATTAACGAAAACAATGCACCCATGCACTTGACCAGGCCCCGCCCCAATGTCCCCCTATAAGACACCGGACATGGTCACACTCACCCTTCCTCAGGAAAAAGTTTCCATCATAGAAAACCCAACCAAGGACCTCAGGGCCCGCTAAGAGCGAGACGCTCAGCCAGTATTCATATAACTAGGTTATAGGATAACCTTTCGTTATATAGCATTACTGACATCGCTTCTCACTCTTCGCCATATTGAGATATGGGGCAGAGCAGA
This sequence comes from Notolepis coatsorum, assembly GCF_963971535.1. Classification (NCBI taxonomy): domain Eukaryota; kingdom Metazoa; phylum Chordata; class Actinopteri; order Aulopiformes; family Paralepididae; genus Notolepis; species Notolepis coatsorum. The sequence goes on along the minus strand of NC_140184.1, from coordinate 67,328,165 downwards.
CGCGTGGCCTAACAAATGTACCCCCTGAGGACCCGCAAGCCCTACCACCAGGGGGAGGGGAGTCCCGTCCACCCGCCCTTCCTAGTGAAGAGGGTGCGGCAGTCAATTCCACCAAAGTGCGAAAAAAGAGGGAACCAGAGACCCCTAAAAATGCACAGCACAGGCGGGACCACGTGTGACACATCAACCCGTGGCACACACCCACCACACACCCCTGCTACCCCACCGAAGGGTGGGATGCAGGGGAGGTCCCAGACTTCTGCACCAGGTCAGTGACTGTCTGTTTCAATGGACATACTTTTAATTGGGATTTTGTAATTGCTTTTGTGTCAATGCCCATACTGGGTGGGGATTTTTTATGTGCTCATAGACTTTTGGTGGATGTGGCGAACCATCGCTTAATTGACGCTGTGTCATTTGCCACTTACCACTGGGGGGGGGCAGCTCGCCCTCGCCAACATCCTCGCCACAGGGCCAGCGGCTTCTCGCTGATTTCCCCATTCTGACTTTACCCACGTGCTCTGCCATGGTCGCAAAACATGGGGTGGAGCATTATATTCCCACGGCCGGTCCGCCAGTTTTCGCATGCACGCGCCGCCTTGATGCCGCTAAACTGGCCATCGCTAAAGGGGAATTTGACACATTGGAGCAGCTCGCCATTGTGTGGCGCTCAAGGGGGCAGCGCAGACCTAACAGCGGTTAATGGGCTCTGTGCTGCGAGGTTTGTAATTTTTTTTTATTTAATTTTTTTATTCTTTTTTAGCATTTTTACAGCTTTATTGGTCACGCAGGACCGACAGAGGTTAATGGGCTCTGTGCCACGAGGTTTGTAATTTTTATTTGTGTATTTAGATGACATCCTGGTGGCCAGCACATCTGCTGAAGAGCATCGTTTGCACCTCCGACAGCTGTTTGAGCAGCTGAATGAGCATGGGCTGATTGTGAACCCGGCCAAGTGTCAGTTCGGCCGGCCAGACATCGATTTTCTGGACCATCACATCTCGTCACAGGGTGGAGGCAATCACTGCCTTCCCACGTCCTCGCACCATCAAGCCCCTACAGGAGTTCCTCGGTATGGTACATTTTTATAACCGGTTCATAGCAGGAGTGGCTCTCTTGATGCACTGAGGGGCAAGAAGGACAATCACGCCGCAGGCAGACCAGCCGCGATTCAAGGCAGGCGGATTTCACTGAAATACACTCAATATCTGCATTATTACTTTTTCTCCCATTTTCTATATTTTCTCCCATCTCAATTTCGTATCATCCAATTCAACCCTCCCCTGTCACGAACGCTGTTTCTTGCCTCCCACAAGCCGTCTGCAATGTGGACTAAGTCATACATAGCACAAGTCCCCTCCGGTACTTGAGGTAACAGCAGTCGCATCTTTTCACCTGCTCGATCTCTCAGTGGCGAGGAGTAACGCGTGGGAGGCTCACGCTGCCCCCGACACTACCTGATTCTACTGCGCAGGCGCACCAATTGACCTGTAGGAGTCGCTGTCCACAACGCCCGATCCCCACCCATCAGTTTCCCACCCCCTAATACGGCCAATGTGTATTAGTATGAACGACCAGCTAAACTGAAAGCAATGTGGAGCGCTGGGCTCGAACAGGCAAGCCCAGCGTCTCCGTCATTCGTGGCGAGCGCCCTGCCCACTACGCCACGTAGCCGCCCCAATATCTGCATTATTACCACACATATAGATGTTGTTCAACCAGCTAATGTGTCTGTATCTTTCCCAATACAAATAAACCATATTACTATACTTTTTCAGGAGTACAGTCATACTGATCATCATTCTAACATGAATTCTAACATTCTAATTAATTATATAATAACTGGTTATACATGCAAAATGGACAATAGAACACTGGAACTGGAAATCTTTAAAAAATCTTCAAACAGGGACTGACTTCGCATATAGACTAGGCATTTACAGCTGTTCCAATGTAAGCGTGCCTTCCTCCGTGCGCTTCCGCGCGCTCTGAAGGCGGACTCGGTGTGCCAGGCCACGCGCCCGATCTTGCACGGAACACGAGCGTGACTTCGTGCGCGGCTGGTCGGCCTGCGGCATCAGGAGGTGGACTGGTCCCCTGAGAGGGTCCAGGCATTTGATAGTGCTAAGGCTGCTCTCCCTAATGCTACCATGCTGGCACACCCATACCCGGCCACTCCAATAGCCCTCACGACCGATGCCTCGGATTATGCTGTGGGGGCGGTGTGTGAACAGTGGGTGGCCGGCGCCTGGCAGCCTCTGGCCTTTTTCAGCAGGACACTTCGGGACAATGAGAGGAAATACAGCACGTTCGACAGGGAGCTGCTGGCCCTTTTCCTTGCCACGCATCATAGGGTCCTGTTGGCGGGCCGGGAGTTCACCGCTTTCGTGGACCACAAGCCTCTGACCTATGCCATGGCCAAGACCACGGAACCATGGTTGGCACGGCAGCAGCGCCAACTGTCCGCCATTTCAGAATTCACCACGGACCTGCAGCATGTGGCGGGCAAGGACAACCTGGTGGCTGACTGCCTCTCGCGAGTGCGGGTCAACACTGTGCACCTGGGTGTGGACTACGCAGTCATGGCAGTTGACCAGTGCACAGACATGGACATCCAGGCATTCAGGGCGGCCACGACAGGACTGAGACTGGAGGATGTGGCGTTCAAGGACAGTAAGGTCATGCTCCTCTGCGATGTCTCCACCGGCCGACCTCGCCCAATGGTCCCCGCTGGCTGGCGCTGCCGCATTTACGATGCTATACATGCCTTGTCGCACCCAGGGGTGAAGGCATCAGTTAAGCTGGTGGGGACTAAGTTCGTCTGGCCGGGCCTCAGGAAGGACGTCAATGGGTGAGCAGCCTCTTGTGTAGCATGCCAGCGCGCCAAGGTGCATCGGCACACTAAGGCCCCGCTGGGGGCATTTCTCATCCCGGAGAGACGTTTTGATCACGTTAATGTGGACCTGGTGGGTCCGCTGCCCCCCTCCCAGCTTCCCAGGGGTTCACTCACCTACTAACCATGGTGGACAGGACCACCATGTGGCCGGAGGCTGTGCCCCTGTCATCCACTACATCGGCGGATGTGGCTCGGGCGTTCATCTCCACCTGGGTTGCCCGTTTCGGTACCCCCTTGGACCTAACTTCGGACAGAGGCCCCCAGTTCACGCCAGAGCTGTGGAGCACCATGGCGGAGAGTTTGGGGGTGAAACTCCACCACACCGTGGCATACAGCCTGCAGGCAAATGGTCTCTATGAGTGTTTCCACCGCACCATGAAGGTTGCTCTCCGGGCGGCTCTTACGGACAGTAATTGGGTCGACTGTTTGCCGTGGGTCATGCTAGGCCTGCGCTCGGCCCCAAAGGAGGATCTGCAGTAATCTTCGGCTGAGCTCGTGTTGGGTCAGCCGCTAAGAGTCCCTGGGGAGTTCCTCCCAGGTGCCACAGCCCCCTGGTCAGCTGCGACTCATCGCTTGGCCATCAGCGCCGCCGCCAGCACTTTCGCTCCCTTGCCTGCACATCACTGTCTTCCCCTGTCCTACATCCCCAAGGACTTGATGTCAGCCCGTACGTGTTCATGCCCACCGTTCTCCACTCCAGGCTCTGTACGATGGGCCCTTCCGTGTCCTGGAAGCGGGACCCAAGAGCTTTATGGTGGACAATGGGGGGATTCAGGAGCGGATATCGGTGGACCGTTTTAAGCCTGCACACGTGACCACGGACGGGCCGGTGGAGCTGGCTCAGCCCTGACGGCGCGGCCGTGCGCCCAACCTCGCTCCTGCCGCAGGCTCATGGCCCGTGTCTACCTCTGCCCCGGCAGCATACATTTTTTATCTTGAATGGACTTTCCTGTTAGGGTGAATCTATGCGTGTATCATGTAGCATGGAATACGTTTTGGGACACGGAATTCAGTACGCAGTAAAGGAATATATCATCAGCAAATGGACATATGGATCTACCAGATGGCGATTGATAACCTGGAAATTCTTTTGGGGATCCAACCGGCCACAGGTAAGATCTTTTTCACGTAAATTACATGCTGATCAGGCCTTGTTATCATAGCCAACCAGGCGATCAGCGAATGTGGCTACTGAGGCTAATGCCGTTATTGGTAATCAATAATCAGAAACGACATCCCCCGCCCCCCCCCCCCCTTTCATGTATTCATGGTGGAACATTATATCGATCTCTGATGTGCTAGATCGGAATGTAAACACCCCTGCTCAGTGTGGTGCTCACTAACACCCTGCTCGCTCTGAACCACCATCTCCTGCTTCCACCACCGTCACCATGCACCTCTCTGACCTGGCACCTTTAGATGCTACCATCTCCCCCCAATCTATACATCACATACATTGAAAAACACCCCAAAACACCAGTTTTCTTTCATTCCTCCCTTTGATTCTTAATCAACCTTCAGAATCAACAGACTACTTGGTTTTTCAATTAATTATACCCAAAAATAGACTCATAACAATTAGGGCCCCTCCGTCTGCTGTTTGCCTTATTGTTTTCCATTACACGCATCACACCTAAACCAGAAAGGATAAACAACGGTCAGGGAGGAGAGAGAGAGACAGAGAAAGACATAGATTTGCAACTTTTCAGACAACACACCTAAACCCTTTGGCCCCCCTTACTTAGGTACACCCCACGTTAAATCAGGGCGCTCCCTTCTTCTAGGGCAAGGGCCCCTTCAGAGACGGCTCCTTTCCTGAGCTGGTCCCCGTTCCAGGGCGCGGTCCCCTAGGCAAAAATGTCTCCCCTGGTCTGCTACTGCTCAGTGTCTCTGGCTGTGCTCTCCACATCTGCTCTTTCACCGCCGCCGTCTCCTCTCTCTCGTCGTGGATGATCTGTGTACCATGCTGCGGTGCCTGGCCCCTGCTGCTTCCTCCTCCTCCAGTCTGTCTCCTGGTCGTCTCCAGACCCTGAAAGCATAAACACAACACCAGCAGTTTTCTGTACACTCGACCCTTGTCTATTAGTCTACGACCTTCTCAACACCTATTATCTGTCCTACAGGGCGGTTCCCTGTTTGTTGTCTTCCGTCGTGACACCAGTAGCTAACCGATTCCCACTTCCGTCGCCCTATCTCTTCGTCCCACGATTGGCCCCCAGCGCGCGCCAGTTCTGTCTGGTGACTGTGTCTTCTGAAAACTCTTAGCTATTTATTAGGTGCGAGAAGGTGCAACTGGGAATTAAACTCCCTCTTATTTCATACTTAAACCTATTTAATTAAACTGCACCTCATCTCTCTGTGCAGTCCTTATCTAATCCATTATATAAGTAAACTCTATTTAATTAACCTGTATATCAATATTATTATTATAATAATCCACCCTCTCCCTGCTCCAGTAGATTCTAACTTGAATCACTCCCCCACTCCGCCACTAGATGGTAGTACAGACCTACCTTCAAAAATTTGCCTGCATTATCCCACTGCCCCCCCTAGATGACCAAACTCAGTCTAGAGTATTTTAGTTGACGTGTCACTCTCTGACTCTTATCTGTTAGCCTCCTCATGGCTATGTGGCCATCTTGTCTGCTCAATTTTGTTGACATTTCCTCTCATCTTATCTCGCTCATCCTCCTCGTGGCCCTTTGCGGCCATCTTGTCTCCGTGCCTAACTGCCGACCATTTAATTTTTTTCACTGTCCCTTTAATGCCTCAAACACTCTTCTCTACCTATTAGGGGACGCTATCTCAGACTAATACTCTTGCCTGATTGGACATAATACCCACTGGTAAATCTCCTTTCGACTTTCCTCCTGTCATGACAACAGTCCTGCCATTAAAATTTCGATCTGGTTCCAGCATCCCCCCCTCCCCTCATCTCGCATTTACACTCCCAAAACCAAAACCGTGCAGCCTGCCTCTCTCTCGCCAGCACTCCTTCTGCACCGGCCACATTTTGTTTTTCATTCTCTCTCAAAACAAACACTCTGCCTGTCCCAAAACACCCTATTACAGCTGGCGTACTCTCTGCGTCAAACTAAATATGTTCACGGATGCACTATTGTTCGTTTTCTTATTGGCTTGTGAACTTTAAACCGTAATATGGATCTAATAAGCTGGGCTTTTACAGCGATTGATCGCATATTCTCGACGAGGAGGCAAAATGCGGATGACCCACTATGCCCTCTTGGGAGCTATCAAGCAGGATACACCATAAATTCATACGGGCAATGGCTTGCGATATGCTTTTTCCCGTTGGAGATAAACGATGTTGAAGACGTATATCTTCTAATTGTCATGCTGCTCGGCTTGGGCTCCGTCAGCTGTTGGATCTGGTACTGCCTGAATCTAATTCAGAAGAAGTTGTATCATATGGCCAAGGACATGGCCGGGATCAAAGACAACCAAATGGAACTGTATAAAAGGATCGCTGACCTTAACACCCTGCGGGGTGATGAACAATTGAGCTCTAAGACCTTGTTGGAACGGTGCGAAATCTATCATATAGATGAACAATCGTACTTGAAGACTATTCTTGAGAGACTTGTTACCAACCACGCAGAGGAACTGTCGCGGTCTCAGGCCATTCTGGACATCACAACGGAAATTAGGGACGTGAAAATAAAGATAAAGATTTGCCTCAAGCTGCATGTATCATCCCCCCCACCCCCCCTATCCCATTCTGCTGTGAAACCAACCAAGGTCGAGGTCAGTGCGGGGGGACGATTTCGGAGAAGCGGCCAGGCCAGGATCGAGAAGGAACGAGCTGTGCTGTCTGGGGGTGATAAGATTAATGAGGCCCCCATCCCCCCCCCTCCAATTCTCTACCCATTCCTCCCTCCCGCGTGTACGCCTGGCGCTGATGCCTTATCTGGAAAGCAGCCTCCTACGCGCGCTGGAGGGTGGGGCCCTAATGACTGTTTCATAACCCAAGTCCTGTCCCCCAGCCTCCCCCGATCCCGCCCCTCCCTCCTTCCCTCCCTCCCTCCCGCCACCTGGCGCGACGACACCTTGTTTTACTACTTAGTGTTGTTGCTGCCGACTATCGCATATGGCGTCTCAGGCCTTCTGTAGATGACATGTGTCAACAAATGTACATGTCTGTTGAATTTATGCTGTGCCGTTGTTACTGTAAAAATGTAATGATTGTGATGTTGTTATTATTAATGAGACGTTGAGCTGTATGTGTGTGTCATTGGAATTTCCCCAAGGGGATTAATAAAGTAATATCTTATCTTATCTTATGAAGTTGTTGAGAGACTCACTTTATATTTTCACCGTCAGTTGTTCTGGTCCATGGCGCTGTTTATCTCTCCGGCCTTGCTCGGCTCGCTCGCTGGCTTGGCTCGCCTCCATGGCTACCCCTTCACGCCTCGGCACTGCACATAGTCTCTTCCTTTCAAGCAACTTCAAAGCAAGCAATAATCCGGGTCACGGCACCAACTGTAAGATTCTGATCAATTGGCCAGTATCACGTATTCTTGTGTTATCCTCTCTCCCTCCACTCCCTCTGCGTTGTGTACTTTTAATGATCCTGACGTCTCATATACTGGCTGTACAATCCTTATCTCTCCCCGTTAGTGCGATCCGCCACCATAATAATTCTCCACCTTCGTAAGAATTCGACACTCGACACAGCGTAATACCTTACAAGGAGAAGCGTTGTTTATTTTCATAAACAGAGACATCATAATCAGATGGGAACCAATTCGTATTGTCCTTGTAAGATCTATTCTAAAGATCTTTCGGTGTGTTCAGTCTATCGTCCTTCTGCTATTCAGTCCAATAGTGGTCAGGCCTGGTCGTTAGCCAAGACCATCCTTGTGTTAGCCGAAGCTAATGATGATGTGGCATCCTTCCTCCCCCCCCCCTCTCCGTGATGAGAGGAGAGAGTCTCTTCTGTGTGATTTTTATAGGGGATGGAGGTTTTCTCTTCCGAGCGCCTGTTACTAGGTCTCGACGGATTGTCGTTCATATCTGGGGGATGTTAACGGAATAGATCAAAACATAGGTAGAGTGGTCTCACGCCCTTGGGGTGGGCCACTGAGCGCGGTACGAATGGGACCGTCTGGGTGGCGCCCTCTTCATGTTTTGGATCGACACGTGTACCTACCCCCTCTCTTGGAGTGGGGATGTCGGCGTGGTTAGGGCACGGGACTGGTTCTGGTCACGCTGGTCCAGGTCAGTTAACCCGTTGTCCGCCGGGGACGCAGATCTGCTGTTCTGGTACCCTGAGGGACTTGTGCTTTTTTCGGGGGAAAAAATGCCGGGTCGGCCCGGGTGTCACAGGGTTGGGCGTTATGGAGACCCTTTGTTGGGTACATGTTGTACCCTGCGCTATCATGAAGGGGCTGGTTCTCCATTCTTTTTGCTCCTCTCTCACGCATGGCGAAGAGGGGGCTGTTGGGGTGGTCTTATGGACCTCCTCTGGTAGCCCTGTGTGCTTCCCGAGCCGCCGGGCCCGGTCCGAAGTTGTGTTTCGTCGACCCGTAGGCCTGGAATAACCCCTTTTTGAAAACTGAAACACTTGTACTGCGGTATAGCCTGTGTATACCCGCAGGTGTGTTTTGAAGTTTTTTCTTGAGGGGTTATAGGAACAACCACCGCATGTGGTACCAAGAGGGTGGTTGATTCCCTGGTGTGTTGGAGCAGAGTCAACTCCCGGGTTACCCGGTTGAGTGTGCCCCTGCACGTTCATGACGCCTGCCAATCGTGTCAGCTTTCTCTGCCTCTGCCCCTCTGGGTCGGGGTTTTTTGGTGGAGGCTTTGTCATGGTGCGCAACAATGCCAGCATACGCCCCTTCCGCCGGGGTGCTGTTTTCAGTTGACCCCTTTGGTGCCTGTCTCGTCCGCAGTGCTCCAGGCTCGGGTCAAATGCCTGCTGCCTGGTTTGAGGGATCGACCCCCTCTGGGGTTTTCTCCCCGGTGCGCTGCCTGCTTCCACTGTAGTGTAGCCTTTTGAGTGCTTCAAGTTACGGCCATGCTGACTGCCTGAGTTTGCCAGGGTCAGTGTGCCAGGCGGCGTACTAGTGGGGGGAAGGGCCCGCTCTTGGATGGGCCCTGTCCGAATACGCTGGCGATGTGGGGGGCGGTGTCACTAAGTGACCGCCTGGTGAGGTCTTGATGCTGTGGCGTCATTGACCTCTCCGGGCCCCCTTTTTCTGGGGGATCCAGTCCCTTCAGTGGGTCTGGGTCTTCCTTCGCGCTCCGCTGCTACGGCCTTGCCACAGGGTTGAGTTTGCTCTCGACCACGTGATTTTGGGGGCGGTAACGAGGTTTGTTCCTTCCGTTCGTTCCCTGGTGGCATGCGGGTTGTGCGTGTGCGTAGTCGTGGGGTCAAGCCACGGTCTGCTCACCCTGTGCGTTGAGTTGCTCGAGTTTCTCTTCGCACGGTCGGATCCGTCTCCCTCCCGTCCTCCAATAGGGGGGGTATCCTCCATTAGGGAGGGTCGGGGGGGCTCGGTCCTCCCCGGTTCTGATGGTTGTGGGGGGCCTCAGTGGGGTACATTTGTCGAGCTTCAGGCTCCCGCTCAGCTCCTGTAGTGCAGATGACACTGAGTGGCAGCCAGTATGATATAGAACGTAAGGTTATGAATATAACCAAGTTCTATGAATACTGGTGACGCTCGGCGTCGGGACGCCACTGCAGCTTTTGATATCGCCTTGTGGTGAAAGATTGGGAAGGAGGCGAGTAGGTGACCACACACCTGCTTATGAAGGTAGCGGATAGGGGTGTGGCCAGACGAATGTTGGTATGTAAAGGTACATTGTGGATTTTTATTCAGTGCATGTGCACGAAGTGAGGTTAGTGCAGATGACGCTGAGCGTCACCAGTATTCATAGAACTTGGTTATATTCATAACCTTACGTTTTTCATGTCTGGTAATTCTTAGCATGGTGTTATTCACTCTCAAAGATGCAAAGAAAAAGAATATTTCTGACACTGGGAATACATTCACTGAGGTCCATAAATGTCCCTAGATAGCAAGAATATGCAAATGGCCTTGTAGAAGTGGAGCAATATTCTATTTACTTAGGTTTGTATTTTAGGCGGATTTTCAGAAAATAGGGCTCTGGGCTTAAGAGGTTAAATGTTTATTATCATCAACTATCCAGTTTGTTTCTATAGTGTAACGTTTGGCTACTTTAAATCATTGAACGTGGAGAGAGAGACAGGCTCAGCCCCTCCCTTTCCTCACTATTGGAACTCTGCAAAAACTGATTTATCCACTGTGCCTGTGAGCACAGCTTAGCTTAGTTAGACATGGGCATACAGGAATTGTGGTGGCATGTTAGATGCATTGCACCCGTTGCTCACAGAGTTTTCACTGCACATAGAAACAGCGTGACTTGCGAGAGGAGTTGTCACAGGGCTGTCGAACGCACAGCGGAATAGCTAGATGTCATAGCCTCTAAAATTGAAGGTCCGCGCTGGTCTGTGTCTATGACAATTGCGAATCATTGGAATTCGGTTTATTTTCAAACTGGGTGGGTTGCCGAGCAACCGGCTCTGTGAGCAGAAGCACGCGCACGCACATGCACGGATGTCTACGCGCGTTAGGGCTAAACGATTAATCGATTTTAAATCAAAATAGCGATTTGAAATGATGCTAATAGCAAATAGCAAAAAAAAGAAAATCGCAAATATATATATTTTTTCATTTATTTAACCAGGAAGTCCCATTGATATACAAGATCTCCTTTGCAAGTTGTTGTTATTGTTGTAGGAACGGTTTGGGAGAGGGCTGTAAGGGGTTTTAGATTGTGTGTTGTGAAGTTTAGACTTCAGAGAGGGAGAGAAAAGAAGTACAGAAAAAAGGTACCGTTGGGTACCAGTATTGATTCCCAGGTAAAAAGAAACATTTTCAGGCTCGGTGTCCCGAACAGACCCACCGCGTAGGCCAGATGCAAGCCGCATTTTACAATAAACCTCTGTGGGGCTGCTTAAAAAATATATATATAATCGCAAATTTTATCACAATCGCAATATCTGTCAGCAAAATCGCACTTCGATTATTTCCCAAAATCCTGCAGCCCTAACGCGCATGCACACAGGAATGTGCTGCACTCGACTAATGGCCAACTCGCCAAGTACCCACCTGGCTACTTTGCATAACAATAGCTCAGGTCGCCAGGTGTGTTAAAATACGTCCTCAGATACATTCACACAAAACTAGCGAATGAAATGTTAGGCATTGTCTTTAGTCTGTGCGCACGCGAGGGAACATTTATGCGCATGCGTGGGAGCGTGCGCACGCGCCCGGGAGCATGCGTGCACGTGGTGTCATTAAAACAGTGCAACCAGCTTTGAAATCACCAACGCACCACTGGTCTTAAGGTATCACAATGTGGCACAGATTGATCTAACGTGAATCGGTACTCTGTAGTACCGAGGTAATTTGGTCGGTACCCTGAAAAGTACAGAGTTCGGTACCCAACCCTAGTTCATAAGTAACACATCACTTCCTGTTTACCTTTCATCTAAGTAATACATATGGATAACATTAGGATATCATAAAATTACAACACATTTTAAATGTCTTCATAATCTGACAAGCCATTGACGAGTTATTATTTTCTCATGGCTCGAAACTCCATGTCTCCTTGCTATTGAAGGACAAACATGACAAAAGTTAGCAAGTAACACATCACTTCTTGTGTTTTTCTCAAATCTGACTGAATCTGGAATGCATTTAGTTCCTTTTTCTTTTTTTTCTTCCCTGATGGGATAGCTAATGCTGCATCAGCTAGCTAGCTTGCTGGTGATGGTAACCTAGTAACAGTGTTAGTTTACTGCTCTCGTGTGTAGTAATACATTGTATTTCAATCTTAATACATTTTGTTCTGCTCTGATTTTCTGGTTCCACTAGTCTCTCAGCCAGACCTCTCCACACTGTGTTAGCCCTGTGCCAGCAGTCCACTAGACTAGAAGGAACAACCATAGAACTATATGAGGGAACAACCATAGAACTACATGAGGGCACACGATATATTTTTTTCTCTCTCCATCTCATCTCCCTGCCCCCCCTGCAGTTCACCTGGGTCCCCAAAGGGGGTGCACTCCACAGTTTGGGAACCACTTCTCTAGGGGTTATGAATGTAGAATGTACCATTTATGAATGTGAATGAGGTGACGGTCAGGGAGAATCCATTGCTATCCCCAACACTTGTTTTGAGGATATAATAAGCTACCCAAGTACCATATATTTTATAGCTTTTTCAAGGTTGCCAATAATTATCGAAGACACCGTAAATAGCCTAATTTCCCTTGAGGACTGGTGTACGGTATAATATAAGATTTTAGATTTTCTTTTATAACTATTTAGAGTATTATGGAGTAAAGTGATATAATTGTCTTTACTCATAGGCTTGTGCATGTAAAGCCCTGTCTTCATAATTTACAGGGTAATGTGTACTGACTCGGTATAATTGGTGATTTATTGTGAGGTGCACATGAGACAAATAGGGTTAAAAAATGTCAGGAATATTCAAAGCTGTTCCCTCAACCCCACTGACTTTTCATGGGAATTAACGGGAATAAGGAGATAATAGGCTATTTACCATGTCATATGCAGATAGAAACATAAACCTTTTAATTTAATTTAATTTGCTGCCATTTTGGCCAGGTCTTGCTCGAAAAAGAGATCTTTGATCTCAAGTGACTACCTGGTAAAATAAAGGTAAAATAAAAAATAAAAATGTAATGTGTTGACTGATACATTATATAATTGTATTGGAGCGGCTTGCACATGTAATGGGAGAATGCATTGTGCATGCAGAGGGTTCTACTGAATTCTCTGAAGAGAAGTCGGTTCACTCTGCCGCCATCTTGATAACAGTGACTAAGGAGGCTAACGAGGCCTGACCCCTGTCCCCTGTCTCTGAATGGGGATTCATCCATATCTAACAATCTGTCATACATATAATTTTCTTTTCTGACAACACAGAATGGTTACTATATGGTCAAAAAGGAAAATACCTTTTTCCCTACTTTGAACAGCGTCTATTCATGTGCCATCCAGTGGATCTGGCACAGTGTCCTTAGTTACCATGGCAACCACTCACTGCGTAATTCCCAGCCTCTTGGCAGAGATTGTGATTAATTTGATGTAAAACTCACATCCCACCTCAAGATCCAGTAAATTATTATCATTTTACTAAACATAAAATCACATCACATTTAAATATTTTCTCTGAATATGTTTATTGTGTAGAAAGTAGATTTGTTGTTACCGCCATCTTTAGTGTTACGGATTCCTCCTGCTTATTATATAGACTGACTCTGGATGCTGGCAATTACCTGCACATTGAATGCACAGTGAAGGGTTGCAATTCAACAGAATTTCCATTAATTAGGGATATTCTAACTAGAACATGCCACAATACCTAGTTATTAGCCTTATTATATGTTTTTCACCCCCCAAAATAAGATATTTAATTGAAATTCAGCAAAACTTCCCAAATTCCCAAGCAACCCTAGTGATGAATAACAGCGTTACAGTCATTAAGCTGACCTTGGCTGTGTGGGGTTGGGCAGCATCTGCACTCCCCCCTCGCACAGCCTCCTTAATTTGGCCCCCGGTTCGCCATGGTCTCCTCCTCATCAGAGGCTGGATTCTGAAGATTTAATACGTTTTGCACAAAAAGCCTATTAACAAGGAAGCAGCGCAGGGATCTCCCTGGGCCCTGGGAGGACAAAGAGTCTTCTTTTCGCCTGCTGTTCTCTTCACTGTGCTCCAGGAGAGCAGGCTGCAATTAACATGCTAATGACGGAGTATGAAACCCGTGAAGATGAAGACAATAGGAGTGCTTTCTGGGCGCCCGAAGATAACTAATATCCTTCAACAGATCAACCGCTAGTACGTTTAGACGTGAAATCCACATTTTCGGAGCAAACTGTGAAAACGCTTGCATTAATATTTTCTTTTATACTCTCGTGCCCCCCTCCCCCCCCTCCATGCCTGCCTCTAGCCGATTGTGGTTAATTATATAAGGACACTTTATGCTTTAAAATAAATATATATATATTTTTTTTTTATCCACTTTTTCTCCCCATTTTTCTATTTTTCTCCCATCCCAATTTCGTATTATCCAATTCTTCCCTCCCCTGTCTTGAACGTTGCTAGACTATGCCTCCCACTGGTCGGTTATAGTGAGGACAGAAGCCTTGCATCACGTGTCCCCTCCGCTACACGAGGAGGCAGCCTGTCGCATCTTTTCACCACAGCAGCTCGAACTCTCAGTGGCGAGGAGTAACGCGTGGGAGGCTCACGCTGCCCCCGCTACTTCCTGCTTCCGCCGCAACGGCGTCACCAAACCGACCTGTAGGAGTCGCTGTCCACAACGTCCAATCCCCACCCACCGGCTTTCCCACCCTCTAACACTTGCCAATTGTGTTATGATGAACGACCGGCCAGCCGGTAGCAACGCCGAGAGCTGGGCTCGAACCCAGCGTCTCCTGCGTTAGGAACAAGCGCCTTGCCCACTGCGCCAATCAGCCGCCAAATAAATATATATATAAAGAAATATATATATATATATGAATTTCTAGCTGATACAGCTACATACTTTACCCCCGTCCTACTTGATGTTGTTGCATGCTGCTTGAGTTCTGAGTGGATCATTTAGGAGGCCTGGTGGTGCTGCGTTGTCACAGCAGCGAGAGATCAAAGAGGCTGCTTAATGCTGAGGTTCAGGAGGAGCCCACAGTGTGCTGGGCCTGGTGCGCCTAGCATCAGGTCAGACATAATGCACTCTGTACAGTATAATAACCCCTTCAGGAACACACCTCTCTTCACATTTGGCCATTATACAGTGGAATAGGGCTTTACTCAGCCGTCTCCCAGGACTGCATGGGGAGCTGGAGGTGAGTGCATAGTATGTACCGCTATATGATGCTGTGGCCACATATAAACACATAAAGGGTACGCGGTAGGTAGTCGGCAGGTACAGGGATGGGCTGCATGGGGAAAAGCGGTGCTCCCTGGGAACACCTGCAGGACGGTGACTCTACTTAGTGCGGTGGCTTAGCACCAGATTTGAGAAGGATGTGGACACGCCGGACAAAAGCACCACATTTTTCCCACGTGTTCCTCATCATCATAGCTTTCATTTTGGGGTAGGGGCCACGTCATCATGATGAATTTCAAGATGGCCGCCATGTAAAATCAAGGTTCTGCCCATTAATAAATATCTTGGTCCATAGCGCGCTCAATATTTGAGCGAACACAAAGGTATTGGTATCCCTGTAAACTAGAGAAGCTAAGCTTTCCATTTGTATCATTTTCATTAAGCCCAACTGTTGGGAAGGAGGTGTTAATAGGCAATGATTCAAAATTATGTAAAATTTTCGCCTAGAAAAAACTGCCATGCTCATCTTCCAAAAGGTCCCTTGGCCATTCACATGAATATATCAGAGTAAACATTGGTTTTATAGGTACCCACAAGCCTCTTCTTTCAAGACATACCCACTTTGTCCAACTTGCATGCTATTTGGGGCAATAATCAAGCAGGTTTGTGCATGTGGTACAAATGTGTAGAACATTCTAACAACTGCCAAAAATGTGAATGTTGGGTTTGTTGTTAGAATGTTGAACATAGAAGATCAATTTTGGTGTCAAACTACAAATTTTCTGGGTCAATAAATGTGCTAATGCTATGAAGAATGTCACCAGATGAATATTTGTACCATTCTAACAACATATTTACATCATTTTTTACTTGTTTAACAGTCAGACATGCATGAATGCATTTGATATGCTGTCAAGCTCCTGCATGTACTCCACATCAGCCATAGCGTTGAGGCATCCAGTGAGATAGAGGCCAAAGGAGTGGAACGCCTCTCCATCATCGGACTTGATAGTAGGCCAGTTCAGTGCATTGTATATACGCCATTGAGATTTTGTATCCATTTCCAAAATGTTCTTTCAAGAGCCTCCTTGCCTCGCGATAGCCTCGCTCTGGTTCCATGTGAAGACAACTTCTTATCAGCTCTCTTGGCTGTGCATCCGTGTACTGCTCCATGAAGTACAGCCGGTCTCTGTTACTATCTGTCTTGTCCTCCACTCCGTGTTCAAAGGCCCTGATGAATAGCATGTACCCCATATGGCATAGGGTCTCCCTTGAATATAGGAATCTGTTGAGGAGGCAGAGTAGCATGGTTTTGTTGCTTCACTAGGAAATCCACCATGACTCGTATGGACTCTTGTTGCGGAGACTCTTGTTTCTTCTGTGTAGCACCGCCAGGTGCTCTGGAGCTGCTACTGTAAGCTGAGGAGTAGGCGTAGCCTGCTCGTGAGCTTGTGATTCGAAGGGCTTCTTTTTCTCTATGTAAGAGTTCATTCCATCCCTACGGGACACTCTGGATGAGGCTCGCTGGCCCTCGTACTCTTCCAGTACTTTGAACTTAGCCTCTGCGGCAGCTAAAGCAGCATGGACCTGTAAATCCTAGAGCCTCCTGTTCATCGAGTTGTCGTTTTTGCTTTAGAGCCGAAGCCTGGGCTAGCAACTCAGCCCTCTCTAATTCAACTTTCAGATGCACGCTTGCAGATGATGTTCTGGAAAATGTAGTGGATGGTGCTCTAGACCCTTTCCTTTTTACAACGCCGGATGCACTGTCTTCAGGCCTGACCTCATGTTGGTGCTTCCTAGACTCCGCTATACGCTGATGCACCTCTTTCATCCATGTGTCAGCCTTTACTGTGAAGTTGTAAAATGTGTCAGCCTTCGGCGTGAACCATTCATCCTGATCTTTATTCTTCTCCTCTTCTGATGTCTTGCTTAGTACCACCTGGTCTGAAGTTTAAGCTCACCGAACTCTCCAAATAGATTGTTGAATTCTACCAATCTTGTACACCTTCCAAGTTACCGTCGTTGTCCTCATCCATTAATTGATTCATCTTATAACAAGATGGCGCCGCTATGCCCGGTCGTCTGTCTGTTCGCTCCGTCGAGATTGTGCTTACTTTTGTTAATATTTATAGTTTTAAGAGTTTTGTCTGTACCAACAGTAGGTGCATTTAATGTGTATGACCGTCAGTCACTTATAGACATCGGATTACGGGAAACTTACCGATTGGATTACTCCCTGAATCAGCTTTCCGAACCGCAGCAATGGCCTATGGAGATTCTCAGAACAATGGGACCAGATCCTGACCCCAGGAACAAAGGAATCATCAGGCGGCGAGGGAAGAGAGCTGGGATCCGTAACAGGCTGAGATCCAGACGACACCGAACGCCACTACCCAGTATATTGCTAGCCAATGTACAATCAATTGACAATAAACTGGATGACATCCGAGCAAGGATTCAATACCAAAGAGACGTTAGAGACTGTAACGTTCTCTGCTTCACCGAGACGTGGTTGACGCCGGACGTCCCAGACCACGCCATACAACCGGCCGACCACTTCTTCATCCACCGCAAGGACAGATCAGCATTGTCCGGCAAACAACGTGGAGGAGGTATTGCCTTCATGTTTAACAACAATTGGAGCGATCCAGCTAACGTGAAGGAATTATCGAACCACTGCTGCCCAGACCTGGAATATATAACCATCAAGTGTCGTCCTTTCTTCCTCCCGAGGGAGTTAACGGCGATCATCCTTGTAGGAGTGTATATTCCACCGCAAGCCAGCAATAATGTCGCGCTCTCCAGACTCCACGACGAGGTAAATAAAATCCAAGCGGCGAACGTTAACGCCGCCATAATAGTGGTGGGTGATTTCAATAGCGCCAATCTGAGAAAGGTATTACCTGACTTCTATCAGCATGTGACTTGTAACACCAGAGGCGGTAACATCCTAGATCACTGTTACACGCAATTCAAGGGTGGATACAAGGCTCATTCTGCTAGTGGCTTTGGTAAGTCAGATCACGCGTCCATTTTCCTTTCACCAAAGTACAAACAGAGAATCAAAAGCACTCCCGTAGTCTCGCGAGAGGTGCAGAAATGGGATTTGACGTCAGAGGAGACGCTCCAGGCTGCGTTTGACTGCACAGACTGGAGCGTGTTCCCGCGACACAGATAACATTCATGTCTACACGGAGACAGTGCTGGACTATGTTCGTACTTTGGTGGAAGAAACAATCCCCACTACCACAATGAGAGTTTACCCAAATCAAAAACCCTGGGTAGACAAATCCGTCCGTGAAGCTCTGAGAGCGCGCACCAAAGCATACAACGACGGCCTAGTGGCAGGCAACATGGATGACCACAAGGTGGCGCGATACAACGTAAGGAGGACAGTGACAGAGGCCAAACGGCGCTACAAGGATAAAATTGAACTCCAGTTTGAACAGGCTGACTCTAGAGCTATGTGGCAGGGGCTCAAAACGATGACAGACTACAAAGGCGCCTCCCTCAAAAGTCTGTGCCGACCAACTGGCCCCGGTATTCACTGACATATTTAACCTGTCCTTAGAACAGGCTGTCATCCCCACCTGCCTGAAGAAGTCCACTATTATCCCTGTACCCAAAAAATCCAAGCCTGCTTGCCTCAACGACTACCGCCCTGTAGCTCTCACCTCCATAGCCATGAAGTGCTTTGAGAAGCTAGTAAAGGGCTACATCTGCTCCTCCCTCCCCATCAACATGGACCCCCTGCAATTTGCATACCGCCCCAACAGGTCCACGGAGGACGCCATAGCCCATGTGCTGCACACAGCAGCATCACACATGGACAAGAGGAAGGGGAACTATGTGAGAATGCTATTCATCGACTACAGCTCGGCATTCAATACCATAGTCCCCTCCAAACTCATAGCCAAGCTCAGGGACCTGGGCTTGAACTATGACCTCTGCCAGTGGGTCTTGGACTTCCTGATGGGCAGACCCCAGGTGGTGAGAGCAGGCAACTGCACCTCCTCATCCATCACCCTCAACATAGGGGCCCCCCAGGGCTGTGTTCTGAGTCCCCTCCTCTACTCCCTGTACACACACGACTGTGTGGCTCAGCGGAGTAGCAACACAATCATCAAATTTGCTGACGACACAGTGGTGGTGGGCCTGATCTCTGCAAACGACGAGAGGGCCTACCTGGAAGAGGTCAAGGTCCTGGCGGGATGGTGCCAGGAAAACAGCCTCTCCCTGAACGTTAGCAAAACAAAGGAGATGATTGTGGACTTCAGGAGGTCGGGGTCAAGGACTACAGCCCCCTCAGCATCGATGGGGCACCGGTTGAGAGAGTGAACAGCTTTAAGTACCTCGGAGCCTACATATCCGAGGACTTGACATGGACCACACACATTGACAGTGTTGTGAAGAAGGCACGACAACGCCTCTACTTCCTCAGGTGCCTAAGGAAGTTCCAAGTCAGTCAGAAGATCCTTAAGAACTTCTACTCATGTACAATAGAGAGCATCCTGACTGGCAACATCAACTCCTGGTTTGGGAATAGCACTGCACAAGACCGAAGCAGACTACAAAGAGTGACACGTTCAGCCGAACGCACAATTGGAGGGGGGCTCCCCACCCTCCAGAACATTTACAACAAGCGGTGCAGGGGCAAGGCTAAGAGAATCATTAAGGACTCCAGTCACCCGAACAACTGCCTCTTTGAACTGCTGCGGTCAGGCAAGCGATACCGGAGTATCAAGGCGAGCACAGAAAGACTCAGAAGAAGCTTCTATCCCCAGGCCATCAGGCTGCTCAACGAACAATGAACACTACACAACAACCATCAAACGCACATAGCACACACATCCACACGCACACACTCACTTTAAACAAACACACTCTAGCACCCACTCCCCACACATTATAGCACACACTCACTTTAAACAAACACACTGTAGCACCCACTCCCCACACTTTATATTTATTGATAAAGGATTGCACTACAACTCGTACACCTTACTGTAAATTGTACCTAAATTGTACCTCATCCCATTCTGCTTGCACTATATAGTATTGTATATTAGTACACTGCATAGTATTGTATATTATATGGTAACTCAGTTACGTCTATTCTGCATCGAACATTGTACATATGTCTATACTGAACACTGTGACCTCATTTTCTACTTCTAATTTACATGCTATACTATGTTATTTGATACTTATCTTGTCTAGCACAGTCTCTGGAGCGTAACAGTAAGAAGCATTTTGTATGAAAGTATTCTGTACTTCTGTATGACAACTATTAAAGAAACTTGAAACAAATGCTATATTTATAGGGTTTGACCATAATTACACTACTGTCGCTATTTTACAATGAACTATAATTTATTACGGGTCATACTACAGAACACGCCAGTGTTGAGACTAATGCACGGAAGCTTATTTCCACGTTGTCTTCATATTCTACCACCGGGCGCCAGGTACGCACGGTCGGAGCTGTGCGTAAATATACGCACAAAGTCAAGCACACGTTCAAATTGATAAGTCCCACACTTTGCTTAGAAATGATCGTACGCACGGGTTACGCACATATCTGTGCGTACGCACCATTGATAAATGAGGGCCCTGGATGCAAACTCCAATGTAGACCTTGAACGCCTGCCTCCTCCCAAGGTCTGTCTCATCCCACATGTACAGCAAGAAGAGATGGAGATCGAAGAGATAGACTTTGACAATTGTTTTAGTGATGATGATGATGATGATGATGATGATGATGATGATGATGATGATGATGATGATGATGATGATGATTAGTAGTTTAGGGCACAAAATACAAATAGAAATAAATACTTGAATGTTGTGTCAACAAAGAAGATATCCAGAACAGAGGACGTATTTACCATATTACATACATGTAGACCTACGTAATAAATGGCAGTGAAAGCAGCACTCTTGTACATAAGCATGCCAGAGATATGTGACCACTTCAGACATTTTATTACCATATTTAACCCTCAAAACATGAGTCCACATCTTTTTCATCTACATCACGTCATCTACAATATGATGTGTCTTTATTGGTAAAAATGCTTTATTCTTTGTAAAGGTTACACTAATTTGCATATTAGCTTGCCACAAACAGGTAATCATTCTGGGAATAGTTTTATTATGATTTTTGACCCTCAAAATATGGGTCTAGACAACCTACTTGTTCAGTTATTTGCAATATTGGCTGAAATAGCGACATTCATTTTTTGATGATGGCGTCATTAATTTGCTTATAAATTATACATAGGACACTCTGACAGATTTTTAACATAGCCTATCATTTTCTACAAATCTTTTCCTATCTAGAAACACTGGTTAACAATATATTTCCAGGGGGTGCATGATAGTATCCGCTTTCCTACTCAACTAATTAGTAAAAATGTGATTATTTTGTATTGACGGCACAGATTTTCATGGGCAAAATTACATAGAAACATGTGATCACTCTAGGGATAGTGTTATTGTGATCTTTGACCCTCAAAACATGGGTCTAGACACCTAATTTGTTCAATTATCTGCAATATTGGCTGATTTTTTGATAATCGCGTCCTTAATTTGCATATAAATGATACATGGGACACTCTGACAACTTGTTAACATAGCCTATCATTTCTTTCACCTTTTTTCCATTCTAGAAAGTCTGGTTGGAAGTATATTTCCGGGGGGTGCATGATACCCCCCTCTATATCTACTAAAGTATTACTCTCTGTGGTTAGTTTGTTGCTGTACTGTAGTCTGTTTGTGCTCAGTACATGGGCTACTGACGTTACCACGGTGGGGGAGAACAGCACTTTGACACTTGCCAGCTTGTGCGGTTTAGTTCACATTGGTTTACTGATATACCTGATGTTGCCCAGGAAAGCTGCACTTGCATGCTTTGCCTGTTTGCGTGGGTGTAGGCATCTTTCTGAGTATCATTCTAGTTATTATTATTATTGCGATGATGTTTTGGAAGTGGTACACAGACTGGTATGTTGCCTTTGGCTATCTGTTGATAGCTTACCAGTCATAAATGGAGAGAGAGAAAAATGGTAGAAAAAAAAAAAAAAAAATGGAGAGAGAGAGAGAGAGAGAGAGAGAGAGAGAGAGAGAGAGAGAGAGAGAGAGAGAGAGAGGGAGCGAGAAAGCACAGCCCTGCCGTTACAGCCTATACTGACTAAGCAGACTCAGCACTGTCATGGCTTTAGGGTGGAATTTAACTTCCAGTTCAACAATTACTATCTTACATGCATTATCTGGCTATATTGGAACATAATTACAGGACTGGAGAAACGGAATACATTGCTGTTAGTAGTCTCATTCTAAAATAACCCATGAAATGAAAACCCCTTTTGTCTTTACTATGTGCCAAATAATTCTCAAAAATATATAGTATTTAGGGGGCGGCTGAGTGGCGCAGTGGGCAAGGCGCTCGCCACTAACGCAGGATATGCTGGTATCGAGCCCAGCTCTCGGCGTTGCTACCGGCTTGGCCGGCCGTCATACTAACACAATTGGCAGTGTTAGAGGGTGGGAAAGCCGGTGGGTGGGGATTGGACGTTGTGGACAGCGACTCCTACAGGTCGGTTGGGTGACGCCGGTGCGGCGGAAACAGGAAGTATCGGGGGCAGCGTAAGCCTCCCACGCGTTACTCCTCGCCACTGAGAGTTTGAGCTGCTGCGGTGAAAAGATGCGACAGGCTGCCTCCTCGTGTACCGGAGGGGACACGTGATGCAAGGCTTCTATCCTCACTACAGCCGACCAGTGGGAGGAAAAGTCTAGCAACGTTCAAGACAGGGGAGGGGAGAATTGGAAATACGAAATTGGGATGGGAGAAAAATAGAAAATGAGGAGAAAAAGTGGATGAAAAATATATATATATACATTATTTAAAACATTTTTGTCTAAATAATTCCATTGTTTTCTCTTCCTGGAAAAACACATCTCATCTATGGGTTGTGTCATAAAAATGTCCAATACAATTCGATTTTGAAACCCTCCCTCCAATGCGCAAGAAGTTTAAGATGTCAATCAAATCGACCAAAGGTCTGTAGCGTTTGGAAAATACGTTACATCACAGAAGCTTGCGATGCCGTACATGCCGTTGCAATGGATCTGTAAGCATTACAGTGCGAGGGAGTTACTTGAATCTGCGGCTGTGTACCCACAGCAGTGCTGTTTGGAGAGCTAGACGGTGTGTGTTATCTGTCAAGGCATCAGACCAGTGAATGGTTTGGCAATTTCATTAGACATCTGACAGCTCCATTAATAGTACTTTGCCTTCTAAAACCAAACCACTATCTCGGATGGCAGAGGAGTGCTCTGGAGTTACGGGAAATATTGCTGAATTACTCGGTATACTCCATCTTCAACATTTCCTGTGAAACCCTTATTTCTAATAACCACTGTCTATATCAGGGGTCAGCAACCTTTTTGACATGGAGTGCCTGTTTGAAATATAGTTGTAACTAGTGTGCCTCAACAATATTCCATGCATCTTAAATTATTTTTCTCATAATCAGGTATTTCTAATGATAATTTTTACATTATTACATCATTATTGTTATTGTTATTATTAACAATATTATTATGATGGTTGTATCAACCCTAAATCTGAGTTGGGGTGGGGGGGGGGATGCAATGCAGACAAACAGCTGCATACAGTGCAACCATTTCACTCACATTTGCCCATTCATTTTTGGACACATCACACACCATCGGTGTGTGTACTGTACGTGTGCTGTCATAGCTCCACCTACAGGCCTAATGGAGAACACCAGGAGAACACCAGGATGTGAATGGAGGGTGAATGTGAGGTATATCGTGTAAATAAGTTTTGATTGATCGCAAGACTACACTGTAAAAAAAAATTATAATAAGTTACCAGAACTTAAAAATATTGAGTTCAGTTACTGTGCATTAAGGTTTTCAGTTTTCAATCCATAATAAGTTAACAGAAAAATAAGTACACAACCACATTATTTCAACCTAATTAACTATGTTTATTGTCATTATTTTAAGAACACAAGTTGACTTGGTAATACTCACATTTTGAGTAAAAAAAATGGCTTTTAACATGTGCAATGTTCAATGAAATAGAAAAATAAATAATAAAATTTGTTGATTAATCCCACTGGTCACAATGGTGACCGTAATAATGTTTTTGTTATAAGGCTCTGCAAATGTTACTGAATGATGTAGCAATGTATTTCCAGCTAAATTGAAATAATAAACAAATAAAGGGTCTCAATTAAATATGTGGTAGTAAAAATAACCTGTGGGAGGATTATGTGTGCCTAGGGTTGCCTACCCCTGGTCTATATCATTAATGTTTAGACTAAAGTATATACAGTAAACTTTGATGATTGTCTTTATTGCCTCGATTAAAATAATGTTTTGCAGTATACATCTTACTACAAGCTCTCCCATTCTCTACCAAGGTCATGCTATGTGTAGGAAGGGGATTTGGCGGAGCCCAATAGCAAACACAGGAGGAGAGAGAATGGAGCATTTTAGGGTACTGTAGTTTTCACCAAGCAGACAGTTTGACAGATGGAATGTGCGACAGACGGGTATAGAAATGTTCTTGGGGGTTAGTACAGGTGCACTCCTTGTGCAGTAGGGGAGAATGTTCTTGGGGTTAGGACAGGTGCACTCCTTGTGCAGTACGGGAGAATGTAGACACAGGGCTGTGTCGGGGGTGAGAGCAGGAGCACTCCTTGTGCAGAACGGGAGAATGTTCTTGGGGTTAGGACAGGTGCACTCCTTGTGCAGTACGGGAGAATGTAGACACAGGGCTGTGTCGGGGGTGAGAGCAGGAGCACTCCTTGTGCAGAATCAGCACGGGATGTCCAGGTAGGAGGGACACTGGAGCGGAGGTCCTGGGCACACAGAGAACAAAGGTTAGGTCAGGGAATATCAATGAGTACAGGTAGCAAGGTTTAGGTTCAGTCTTCCAACTTGGAAGGTAGTTTAACACTCCCACGACGAGGGAACAGGATCCGCCAGCTGAAGTATCTTCTGGCTGATGAGGGGATGAGTGACAGCTGTGTTGATGAGGGGATGAGTGACAGCTGTGTTGAGTGGAGAGCTGGCAGCGTGCGAGAGTGTGGGAGAGGATGAGGAGGAGTGAAGAAGGTGTGTGGAGAATGTGGAGGGAGGATGAGGAGTGAGGAAGGCTCTTGCTGTGATTACAACACTATGTCTTTTTCTATTATTTATTTTATTTTAACTTAAAATGTCAGCAACAGCATCATCTTATATATTTAATTTGTTACAGTCGGAAAGTGAGGAACATCTCATGAAAATTAAACACATTTCAAAGTCATTGTTAGAACAGTAATGATATTATTAAATTATTTAATCTAATGTCATCGGGACATCCCTACTGATGATGCAATTTATCCACCCATTGTATTTATATGTGGTGTTAATGTGAATTTTTGCTCTTTCTCTGCATGACAAATGTATTTGACAAATTCTGGGATAATTTATTCTATGCTGCTCTATTCTACACTACATGAACCATCCGTGCAATAGTGTGACAGTGCCCTCGCCTTACTGTCCAGCAAAGTCTGCATTACCTGCCTCCCCTGCCGACTCCCAGAGAGTTTTTCCTTTATATACATAGAAGATAACATAATCATCCACTTTAACTGGTATCTGTGCATTTGAATAAATATAAACCACATATACACCAAGGGGTAATTAGAAAATCCAAGGTTAATTAAATTGTAATTATATTGTTTGGCTTGTAACAATTTGAGTCATGATTGAGAAGGACATGGCTTTTTATCTATCGTCGCTGTTGGATGAAAACCACGTATATCCAGTTTTGGTCATTTAACACTTTAATCGCCGGAAACGCCGAAACTCGTCATTGCCCGCCATGCTCATTCTGCCGAAGACGCCGTAACACGTCTTTGATATCAATATTTCAAAGATCTGTGATCGAAATCATATTTCTCCTCCGGGGACCTGAGATATACTGCTGAGCTCCACTCAACTCTCTAACGGTTCAAGAGCGCCATCTGGTGGCCGATCGGCAGATCGCCCAACAGGAAGTCATGTGGATGAAGTGGTGCTCACCCATATTTCGTCCGGGCACTCGCTATCATTAGCAGGACTCCATCTTGACACAGTGAACACCGATCGGTGCAAATAACTCGACAAACAACATGATTTGGACGTATATACTATTATACAACCTGGAGATGGATCGGGTATTTCGACATCCCATAATAGGAATATCTCTGCTCCACGCTCATCGCCCAACGGCGCGAGGAAGATACGGTAAGATCCAGCGTTATTTTCCAACGTGTTCTTTACTAACTGCTCTGATGATCATATCACCCACACTAGATAAATGATATAACGTTGCCCACGGAATTATAAACGACCCCCCGCCCATCCGGTCAACATCAGATGATACGTAGTAACTTCTAGAACCATGTCCAGTTGAAATTTTTTATCTCGCGCTGATTGCTATCAAACTGTATTTCATCATCAATATAATGCATTTGGAGCTATAAATCACGTTCTGGAGAAAGCTGCAGAAAACAATAAAAACATACTTATACTTTAGACCGTATTTTAGTATGAATATGTGAATGAAAAAGTATAACGTTGCTACACCCTGAACAATAGATATAGGACATTGAATGGGCCATAATAATGTCAATTTAGCAATACAATTTAAAAGGTTATAGCCCTGCAAAGAAGGGGAACTTCTCCATAGACAAATAGAGATGGCGAGGGATGGTAAATTATGAATTTAACCATGGCGATCAAAGTGTTAATTATTAGAATTTTTACTGGGAATGAATGTTTACGTCGTTCTCTCATGTGAGCCAGTTTCATGACCCTAGGCTAGGACCTATGAAACACATTAAAAAGCCAATGTATGACTTTAAACATGCATGGATGTAATTCTGATAATAAGGCTGTTTTAATGAATTCCTGAAAAGTTAACTTCCTGGAGATACTGTAAGTGGTTTTCATCAGACAGCGACGCTATGCAATACTGTTTGATTACAAATCAAAGGGATTGATCAAGTGAGTTGTGAAATTACATTGCATTTATTTTTCAAATCCATTTTAAAATGTATTATATGCTTATTAAAAGGTGCTTGTAGGCTAGCGCATCTGCAAAACGGCCAAATAAATGTTAGACCCATATCATGATTGTTTTTGATTATTCTGATGTTGAGACATCTATCAGGTTGTTTTGACACACATGTGTTTCTGGGCAACTCGGCTCTTTCGCTAAGCCTCTCAATGCAGGAGCCAATTTGGCTATGGAAAATGTATTCAGCATAACAACACAGTTTGCGCACAAGCCCCACTGGAGCTGAGCATTCTTTGGAATTGATACATTGTCCTCTGTCAAAGGTCCGCCGGGCTCTCAGAAATGTCCTTTGTGCTCTCGCCAGCATGCTTTGACGCGGCGGTTAAACCTGTATTGTTTTGTGTTTTAAAAGTCTGACTTAGAAGCTTGGCTGCTCCTGGGGGAACATACACGAGCTTGGTTTGTTGATGTGCTAACTCTAGTGTTGTTGACGTCATTCCAATAGTGTTTGTGTGTGTGTGTGTGTGTGTGTTACGTATTACTTTCACATGGTGGAGGGATACTTACTGTCTGTGGTGCATATTCACATTGTGGTTAAGTGTGCTGTCACTAATTGGTGGTTTAATTGACACACTGTTTCTTCCTGTTTTTGTTATTAAAATGGCCGCCCTTCTAATTCATCACAGGTGTGGTGATGAGGCACCACGCCCTACAAATGCAGTGCAGGGAGCAGTTGTCAAGTCTCCCCCACTTCACAGGAGATGTCGCAGCTCTCCAGCGTCTCACCTGCTCTCATTGTTTTGTTGTACATTCGGCTTTTGCCTATAGTTTTGTTATTTAACTTTGGAGTCTGGAACACCCAGCTCCCACTATTTCTGTCCATTTAGTTAGTTGTAAATAAATAGTTATTTTTGATAAACTTTTGTCCAGTGTCCTGTGTCCACCAAGTCACATTCAAGGCCTTGACGAGCCATATTGTAGGCTTGAATGTAACATGGGGGCTCTAGCCGGTCTTCAAACAGGTAAGTATGCTCTTAATTTATAATTTGATTTGACTACTGGTATGCTTTAAAATATTTAGTTTAGTGGACACCACAGGTAGGTAATTTCATTGTTTTCTGGCTGTTGTTAGCCTCCTGTGTACCACATACTCCTGGGGCAGTCAAAGAAGTGATTGGTATATGATCTTTGGCTGGTAGCAGGTGTGGTTGAAGAAAGCTAGGTCTACAGTGCATTAGCTTTCAGTATAGGTAGGTTAGGGGGCCGGGAAATGTAATTAGTGTGTTAGGACCTGATGTAAGTGTTTTTGTTAGATTAGACATGTGGTGGGCCTAGCAGTCCTTCTTTTGACTGCAGTTTAGGTTTTAGAAGCTATTTGTGAGTCAAATCAGATTGTATGGAGCACCTGTTTGTATTAGAATTTGTTTGTTGAATTTGTTTGTTGAGTAACACAAGGGGTTTTGCCTCACTTGGTTTGTTACTGAAGAGCGTTTGTTCCAGTATTTTGGGATAAATGTCTACCACAGGGTTAGTCTTGTGGGTGGTTCATCTCAGCAGAGGCCTGTAGCTAGTGTCCAGTAGCAGTGTCTGCTGTGATTCTCTAGTATAGGATCTGTGTGCATTATTGAGCTTGACCTTTTTGATCCAGTATGTGTTATGCCGTGTGTCTTAAATACAGTGTGATTTGTTTTGCGTGCTAACATAAAATGCCGTGTTTTGAACTACTGCTTGTGAGTTTGATTGCGTGCTGTGTTATGCCGTGTATCTTACATCACTGTCATTTAATTACGTGCTACACCTTTTTGTGGATACAGGGAAATTGGAGTTTGAACCCCAGGTCGTAGGAACGGTGGGTGAGTTGCTTGTGTTTTGGGTACTGAACTATGTCCCTTGTTGTGGATTAATTGTAGTATTGGTAATTAATTAATTGGTTGATTAATTAATTAGTAGGTAATATTGTTTTCATAGTTTGTTGTCGTTTACTGAGGATAATAGTAAAAATGACGTTGGACATGGAGGATTTTGTTGCGAGGCCAACAGTGGCAAAGGTAAAAGAATGTTCTGACGATGAGTTGGTGCAATTAGCTGCTCATTATTCTATGTTAACGTTTGATGCAAGCCTGGAGAAGGAGTACTTGCAATATCAGTTGCTTGGATGTTTGCATTTTGTCATGTATCTTGACATATCCTTGTTGCCTATAGAGGGACAGAAGCAGATATTACTGCAAGCAATGGGTGAGTGTTTTGATAGATGGCACGCTGAGAGGAAACGAGGGGGCGAGGCCCAGGTTCTCAGCGCTCGCTTTCGCTCTATTCAAGTGGCTATAGGAGATGTTAAAGTGCTAGCTGCAAAGGCAAAAGTGCTAGCTGCAAAGGCAGAGCGAGCTGAGAGACAACGGGAGCGCGAGGCCCAAGAGGCTATCGAAGTGGCTCGGTATGCTGCCAAGAGAGAGCGTGAGGGAAGAGCAGCTTCTGCCCGGGCCCAGGAAGCTATTGAGTTGGCACAGGAGGTACGTGCCCAGGCTGCGTTTGACCGTGCACAGGAGGTACGTGCCCAGGCTGCGTTTGACCGTGTGATGGCACGGCGTAGTTTAGTTATTGCAGGTGCAGGTGTTGTTGTTGAAGATTTTGGAGTGCACACTGTGAATGTACCTCTGCATAATGTTGTTCCTGTTTGTGCCCTAGTGTCAGGCCCGGTGCTGAAACCGGAGGTGACATGCGTGCCAGATACTCAAGTGGCGGAGCAGTATCTCGTGGGCTTCCCAGCCTTTACAGTGGCTGAGGCCACAGACGAGTTGGAGGAGGAGAATGAGGAGGTTGAGAGTGAGCAGGATGTTGCTGCTTCATGTGGCACCGTTTCTGACATTTCATGTGGCACCATTCTGGTTGAGGAGGCTACAAGGCCAGAATTGGGTTGCCGGCCTTCCTACAGTAGCTCTGACGTTCATGATGTCTCACTTGTCAGCAGTGATGATCCCAGTATGGTCAGTAGTTCTGATATTGATTCATGTGACCACACTGACTCTCTGCCGGGCACTGGGTATGCTAGTCAACCTAGTTACCTGTGTCCTGTGCAGCAGGAGCAGTCTTCACAGCCTAGTCTAATGGGTGATGACCATTTTGATGATCGTGACGAAGTTGATGTGTGTGCCACCGTTTTGTGTCATGACAATGTTACTGTTACTGTGTGTGCCACCATTTTGGCTTGTGACAGTACAAAAGTTTCTGACACCGTTTTGTTTCATGACGAAGTTGATGTGTGTGACACCATTGTTGCTCATGACAGTTCTGATTTGGGTGACACCATTTTGGATCCTGACCACGTTGTTTTTTGTGACACCATTTTGAATGGTGATCCAAGTGCTTTTGTGACCGATGTGTTGCTATGTTCCAGGGACGGTGAGGACGTGCCTGAGGCGGTACATCCTGCTCTGGATGTTCGTGAATCACAGTCTCTTGTACAGCTGACGGGGGTACAGCCCTCAGTACGGTCTCCTGTACTGACAGTGCCAGGTGGGGAGGAGATGAGCGCTGTGATGGTACCGGGGAAGTATGCTGATGGTTTTCCTGTTGGTTGTCCTGAGCGCAATGAGTTTGACTTTTGTCAGGAACATAACTTTGGTTTGTTGTCTCTATTTACCAGGTCGGTATCGGTGGAGCGGCCTGTTGAAGTAGAATTTGTGGCTTATGACCGTGCAGACTTTTGTGCCTCTGTTTTGAGTCATGGCGTTGATTTTTGTGCCACCATTTTCTGTGGTGGGGATGTCATGTCGGTTTCTGTGGATAATGGTTTACTGTGTTCCAGCGGTGAGGACGACATGCCTGTGGCGGTTCATCCTGCTTGCTATCTCCTGACCTGGTGACGCCAGGAGTGGGGGAGGCGGACTCGGTGGCGGTGCCACGGGGACGTATTTCTTTTTGTTTTCCTGTTTTGTCTCTGTTTGTCAGGTCTGTATCGGCGGAGGGACCTGTTGTCATAAGTTTTTTGTTTGGTGGTGATGTGTTGGTGGGTGGATTGACTTCTAGGCCTTGCGCCTCGGTAGGGGCTGAGTGGGGTTTAGTTGCCCACATGTTTCCACCGGCTCCGCTCCATCCGGGCCCGGCTGGGTACATTTTGGAGGGGTCTTGCTTGAGCGGGTATCAGGACGGGGTTGTTTGTGCTGAGCAACGGTGTCAAGTGTTCCTCAATAGGGAGCATTCGACGGAGTTGAGGGTCGTGTTCGACAGGGGCCGACCCGTTATCACTTTGTGGTAGTGGCTCGCTTTGTGGGTCACAGTTTTTTTGGTGTACAGTTGAGTGTGACTCTTGACCGGGGCTCACACTCAACACAGTACAGGCGCTGCACATGTTGGAGTGTGTGGTTGCATTTTTTTTGGGTAAGGTTGGTAAGTATCCCTTTATTTATTTATGTTCATTCTCTTGGTGATGGTTTCTTTGGGCTATAGTTGGGAGAAGAACATAAATCTTCGGTGTGGGGGTGTTACGTATTACTTTCACATGGTGGAAGGATACTTACTGTCTGTGGTGCATATTCACATTGTGGTTAAGTGTGCTGTCACTAATTGGTGGTTTAATTGACACACTGTTTCTTCCTGTTTTTGTTATTAAAATGGCCGCCCTTCTAATTCATCACAGGTGTGGTGATGAGGCACCACGCCCTACAAATGCAGTGCAGGGAGCAGTTGTCAAGTCTCCCACACTTCACAGGAGATGTCGCAGCTCTCCAGCGTCTCACCTGCTCTCATTGTTTTGTTGTACATTCGGCTTGTTCTTCCTTTTGCCTATAGTTTTGTTATTTAACTTTGGAGTCTGGAACACCCAGCTCCCACTATTTCTGTCCATTTAGTTAGTTGTAAATAAATAGTTATTTTTGATAAACTTTTGTCCAGTGTCCTGTGTCCACCAAGTCACATTCAAGGCCTTGACGAGCCATATTGTAGGCTTGAATGTAACAGTGTGTGTGTGCAGGGACGTGCATAGGACTTTAGAGGGGCAGGTGCTCAAAGGCTGAAAAGGGCACTATAACTGTGTTTCTAACCGAGCGCGCGCGCAAGCCCGATCTTTAAAGGCCCTTTTCGGGCCCCCTTTTTATGCTTTTTGGGGGGTTTTGGTGATCAAATATTGAATATTGAACTATAATAATCAGTGCAGGAGCTCACTTATCCTTGAAAGACACTTTTATTACTGACTTAAAAGGCCTATACATCTCCATAAATGTTCAGGGGGGAGGGAATAAGTGCTTACCCTACAGACCCCAAGAAGTGCTGTATATTCTGTATTGTTTAATAAATGCATTTTTTATTCCAATCCCGATTTGTATTTGAGATTCCCAAATCCCATCGGACTTGACTACTTCGTGTCCCTCAATGAGTGTAATACCAGCATTCAACTATGCGCCACAGCGGTTTCTATCATCATCATCATCACCACCCACGCTATGCATAAAATATATAGGTCCGTGGAGAGGCACGCTGAGGAGGCCGTGCAAACTGCAATGGAATATGGGGCATCTCTCTATCTTTACCTAATATTTTGATTCTATCCTGACATTTTTCAGTTGGAAGGGCAGTCTATATGCGTAACGGTAAAAAAAAAATTAAATCTTTTTAAAGGGGAACTATTTTACTATTTCTTTCACTATTTGGGCACTTTTACACAATTCCTGTGAGTCTATGGAACACCTCTGTAATATATATATTTTTTTTATTCATTGTTTTGTATTTCTAATCAAGTCCTCAAAAACAGCATTTTTCTACCTCAAGATTTCGAGCTGTTTTGAGCCTGGGCTGCAGGTGCCACCTAAACCACTGCGGGTCGTCGTCTATCTCAACATTAACATGCAGCAGTGACTATATGACATCACATATAGGCACATTTTCAAACGACTCAGTTCAGTGAGGGTGAATATTGTGAGAGGAGAATTGGAAGAATGCGCCAATATGAGAATTTTGAGACATAGATCATATTAATATAAGTTCACATAGCTAGGAAACAATGCTAAACACTCAAAAAGGCCATTTATAAGATAGTTCCCCTTTAAATATATATATATTTTTTATGAGGCTCGAAAAGGCAGGTGCTCAAGCACCCCTTGGGCTCTATGTGTGCATGTGCCTGTGTGTGTGTGTGTGTGTGTCCTCTTGTGGTAGCTCAGGTCGAGGAGCTGCAGGATAGCATCACCCAGCATCACCAGGAGGTGAGCATGAAGGACCAGGAGCAGCTCCGCCTGCTGCAGAAGCTTCCCCTGCTGGAGGCGTGTAGCTTATTGCCAGCGGAAGAGTGCAAGAATGCTTCCGCATTCGTCACCGCACGCCAGTACGGTAATGCGCCTTTCCTTTCGCCCCGCTCAGACAAATGCATGTAGTACATTGCAACACAACGCAGCATTTCCGCGTACATTGCAACGAATCACTTGGAGTTTGAAAGTGATATCAGAAGAAACTACTCAACCTCGGCTGTCTTTAACTATGAGTGAACACAACGCATTGTAACGTTAACGCAGCTGTCAACTGTACTTTACTATGGAATACATGTATTATTATCGCGACGCGTCGTCACAGACTAAACAGTTTTCTGGATTTTCCTACAATGGATTATTGATTGTAAATTGAACCCTTGCAGCACTGAAGAACCATTATGAATCTGTGTTAGAAAATGTTTTGGATCTAAATCACTTGGAGTTTGAAAGTGATATCAGAAGAAACTACTCAACCTCGGCTGTCTTTAACTATGAGTGAACACAACGCATTGTAACGTTAACGCAGCTGTCAACTGTACTTTACTATGGAATACATGTATTATTATCGCGACGCGTCGTCACAGACTAAACAGTGTTCTGGATTTTCCTACAGTTAGTGTTGTGTTCAGTCAGATAGTAGACAAGTAGAGGTTGAGTACTTTATTATCTAAACATGGTAAGTTAGAGTGTTGTGTTCACTCATAGTTAAATACAGTAGAGGTTGAGTACTTCATTATCTAAACATGGTAAGTTAGAGTGTTGTGTTCACTCATAGTTAAAGACAGCCGAGGTTGAGTAGTTTCTTCTGATATCACTTTCAAACTCCAAGTGATTTAGATCCAAAACATTTTCTAACACAGATTCATAATGGTTCTTCAGTGCAATGGTTCAATTTACAATCAATAATCCATTGTAGGAAAATCCAGAACACTGTTTAGTCTGTGACGACGCGTCGCGATAATAATACATGTATTCCACATGGGTAGTGTGAGCCTCCCATGCGTTGTACCTCGCCAATGAGAGTCCGCGCTGGCAGGTGAAAATATATGACAGGCTGCCTCCTCGTGTACCGGAGGGGACACGTGATGCAAGGCTTCTATCCTCCCTACAACCGACCAGTGGGGGGCATAGTCGAGCAACGTTCAAGACAGGCGAGGGGAGAATTGGAAACATGAAATTGGGATGGGAGAAGAATAGAAAAATAAGGAGAAAAGTGGATAAAAAAAAGAATTGTATTTGACGAACAATGCCACTGAACTTTAGCTGCCAGAGATGTACCCCTCCTGCTGACTTGTTCCCAATTTGCAAGTCGCTTTGGATAAAAGTGTCAGCTAAATGTAAATGTAAATACAATTAATGGTAGTATAGGGTTGTGCTGTCCTCTCAACACACAGGCACGCGCACACAGACAGTTATAGCTCATATTCATTTACCATTTACCATATTCAAAGATATTTCCGGGCCAGCACAATTAGTCTACACACAATATCTATTTTACTTTGTGTGGGCAGTCTATGGAGATCATGAATTGCTATTAAATAAATTAAAAGTGAATTAATGAACATTTCGAATTTCAATAGGCTATGGACCACCAAGTGTATGACATGGAAATAAATGATCCATTCATTCATAATTGGATGACGTGGGTATAATATAATATAATTATCTACATGCACATAATGCCTTTGGATCTTGCCTTGGTTGAAGTAATTCTGACATAGCCAGGCACATATTGTTCTTAAAGGGAATGAGAGGAGCTGATTTGTTCGGCCATAATTGAAGCCAGCCCCAACTCCACCTGCTAATAATATTATTCCTCCGACTCTAACCCTGCACTCCTATACATTTTAGAATTAATTTCAAGGTCCTGGTGCTCACTTTTAGAGCTCTGCATGGCCAGGCACCAGCATATTTAACCGACCTGCTCGAACCATATGTGCCCAGCAGGACCCTCAGGACAGCTGACCAGGATCTATTGGTCATTCCGCGCACCAGGTTGATCACCAAAGGTGACAGAGCCTTTCAATCTGTAGCGCCTAGACTGTGGAATGCCCTTCCTCGTGGCCTAAGAGCTGTAGCGTCTGTTGAAATTTTTTAAAATCAGCTGAAAACATTACTGTTTAATTAAACAGGCCTTTGGGTAATGCTTGAGCTTCTGCTCCAGGTATAAAATATGTATTTTGTTTTAGTTTTTTTCTTATCACTTGAATGGTTCTTGCTTTTTATTTTTATATTTTATATTTTATTTCTGCTGTATGTAAAGCACTTTGTGAGTTCTCTGTGTGAAAAGTGCTATATAAATAAACGTTACTTACTTACTGCACGATGTGCTTTCATTATCTGGTCACCAAATTACCAAAAAGAAGTTGAATACACCCACGCAAATAGGGCCATCTGCCTTAGTTTTGTTTTGTTAGGGGTTGGGAATGAATGTAAATCAATGTAGTGTCATTTGTGTGTGTGTGTGTGTGTGTGTGTGTGTGTGTGTGTGTCCGTATCAGTTGAAAGGCAGTGAGGAGATCATAAGCCAGCTGAGACAGGAGCAGACTAGCAAAGAAGCCATCACCACTACCTTGTCTGGGGATGTGAGTATGACTATGACAACAACACTGCACTGTTGCACCTTGCTCATGCATTCCACAGGTAATGATCTATGCTACATTTCATTTTATACAAGGTTGTTCTATCCACAGTGCAGCAAATGCATGAACAATCCTTTGCCCACTTCAGAGTTAGTGTCTGATATTCTTCTTACATGTTGACCTTTTTCGGATATCTGTTTATATATTTTGCTGATCAAGTGGTTAGAGCACTGGGGCAGATTCAGTGTTTGGCAGTCTCTCTCTATCTCTCTCTCTCTCTCTCTCTCTCTCTCTCTCTCTCTCTCTCTCTCTCTCTCTCTCTCTCTCTCTCTCTCTCTCTCTCTCTCTCTCTCTCTCTCTCTCTCTCTCTCTCTCTCTCTCTCCCGCTACTACGATAGGCTGTGTGTGAAGTACTTGACATTTTTACACAAAACCTACACATTCACAATTAAATTGGCTTAAGCACGACCGGGCAGAGATTTATTTCACGTCATAAATTGATTAATTCAGTCCGTATTCATTAATGTTGCGTTTCTTTTTCAAATGTACTGTAGCCAATAGTAAAGACCCTAACCCTATCAAAACAGCAGTCAAAGTGTATATTTTCAGCACATTTTAAGTCTTGAGAAATATGAGTTTATAGAAATCTCAGCGCATTGGATCGGAAACTGGATGAATTAGATGCAAATAAAGGAAGCCGTCATGAAACCGTTGTAGTCCTAAGAGAGAGGAGACCCTGGGCTTTCGATGGATGTCGAAATGTCATAAAACTACACTACCCAGCTCACACCAGCTGCTGTCTAAGCTGGAGGGGCTGACGTGAATAATTTTGAACCTTATTTTCGTGATTATATCTCACAGGTCGAACAAACCTGAACGTTATTGTCATAAAATACAACGTATATTGTTTCTACAAAAAAACTGCGTTGCAATCTGCTGAAAATGGCGGAGCTATGGACATTATACAAAAGTAACTTACTTAAATGTACTTACAGTAGATTTCATTCAGTCTTTGCTGCCCGGTAACGGGCGCCTGGTGGTACTAAATCCAGATTTAACTCTGATAAAACTAGAGAAAAGAAAGAGTGAAACATAGAGATAGGACTCTCATAAGTCAGATAATTAATTTGGATACGAGATGGGCCGAGAACCATCTCACGTTGCTGATGTGTTCGAGGCGGAGAGCAAGGAGCCCGGGGAAGTGATCAGAGGTGAGAGGGTAGGATGTATGGAGGAGAGACAGTAGGATGTACAGAGGAGAGAGGGTAGGATGTATGGAGGAGAGACAGTAGGATGTACAGAGGAGAGAGGGTAGGATGTATGGAGGAGAGACACTAGGATGTACGGAGAAGAGAGGGTTGGATATACGGAGGAGAGAGGGTAGGATGTATGGAGGAGAGACAGTAGGATGTACAGAGGAGAGAGGGTAGGATGTATGGAGGAGAGACAGTAGGATGTACAGAGGAGAGAGGGTAGGATATATGGAGGAGAGACACTAGGATGTACGGAGAAGAGAGGGTTGGATATACGGAGGAGAGAGGGTAGGATGTACAGATGAGAGAGAGTAGGATATATGGAGGTGAGAGGGTAGGATGTAGGAAGAATATAGGGTTGGATGTATGGAAATGAGAGGGTAGGATGTATGGAGGAGAGAGGGTAGGATGTACGGAGAGAGGGTAGGATGTACAGAGGAGAGAGGGTAGGATGTATGGAGGAGAGGGTAGGATGTATGGAGGAGAGAGGGTAGGATGTACAGAGGAGAGAGGGTAGGATGTACGGAGGAGAGAGGGTAGGATGTACGGAAGAGAGAGGGTAGGATGTACAGAGGAGAGGGTAGTATATATGGAGGAGAGGGTAGTATATATGGAGGAGAGGGTAGTATATATGGAGGAGAGGGTAGTATATATGGAGGAGAGGGTAGTATATATGGAGGAGAGGGTAGTATATACGGAGGAGAGGGTAGTATATATGGAGGAGAGGGTAGTATATATGGAGGAGAGGGTAGTATATATGGAGGAGAGGGTAGTATATATGGAGGAGAGGGTAGTATATATGGAGGAGAGGGTAGTATATATGGAGGAGAGGGTAGTATATATGGAGGAGAGGGTAGGATATATGGAGGAGAGGGTAGTATATATGGAGGAGAGGGTAGGGTGTACGGAGGGGCTGGTGACAGAAGGTTTAGAAGAGAGTAGAGCATGTGGGAGAAAACAATTGAAGAAGGTGAGGTGAGGGAACAAAATGGAGACGAGCGGACGTTGGAGATGTTAGATATAATGTAGAAACTGGAACAAAGACAAATTGAGTAGGAGGGGAATAATTGGAGTGAACTTGAGTGGAGGAACATGTTCAGATTCTTCATCACACCCTCACAAAAAACAGAAATGCAGGACTAGACTGTTGGAGGGAATGCAGGAATAAAGACGCCAACCACTATCATCTAGGATTTGACCATCCATTCTCCCTCTATGTACACAAGCGCATGGAAAAAGAAGCAGAAATACCAGATATATTTCTATATACGGGATAATGCTGACAAGTATATTTTTAACATATTATATAAGTGTTGTTTTTGTTTGTATGTTTATTCTGTAAAAATGAAAAATAAGAATACAAAAATAAAAGAGAGGGCATTTATATGAAAGGCTCTCATACATAAGTCACACAGCTCTAGACAGTTGGATATGTTATCACGAATTGTGATTGCTCTGACGCAGAACCAGAGCTCTTTGAGAGGCTGCTTGTTAAATGGCCTTCTAATTATGGCACATACTAATAGCCCCAATGTGGGAGCCAAAGCCAGACTGTCTCCCCAACACAACCCCCAGCCCCTATGCTCAATAGAAGAGCCACTATCTCCTGACATGTCCACACATCTGGCAGTCAGCCCAGATGAAGGCAGTCACTTGAGCTCTAATGAATTGTAATATTGTGCAATTTTAATCAGCCTGTAATTCTGCATAATTACCTA
This sequence comes from Notolepis coatsorum, assembly GCF_963971535.1. Lineage (NCBI taxonomy): Eukaryota > Metazoa > Chordata > Actinopteri > Aulopiformes > Paralepididae > Notolepis > Notolepis coatsorum. The sequence continues at coordinate 67,289,488 of NC_140184.1, read as the reverse complement.
ATCATTTCTGTATGGGATCTGATTGCAATTACATCTATAGCTAAAAGACGGCTAAGAGTTCAAGCAGGGAAGCATGGAGGTCTGCAGAAAGAGGCTTTGACCTCCTTCGGTTTGGTTTTAATGTGGAAATTGTGCGGAAATGATGACAACTTTTTCTTCTGTGCTTATTGCATTTGGGAGGTCAGCCCCAATGGGTTAGCCTGTAATTATGCACATAGCTGCTGAGATGGGAGATTGTCCTATTAGAAGATGTCTTGTCTGATGATCTGCCTTCTCTGTACTATATCTGTGACCTTCAAATCAGGGCTACAAAAGTTAGAGAGCGTTCCTGTCTAGCCGGGTTGACTGTTGATTGTCCAGCCTTCTACGGTGCATAAGACGCTAAAGGCTAAGAGGGGAATACGGATGGAGTTGGAAAACACATTTTAATCAGAAAAACTACCATAGCTGTGTCATGTCTTAGGGCGTATTTTTGAGGATTTAGTGAAATTGAATGTTAATACTCTGAAGGATTCTAGCCACTGCCTTCCATCTATATAGCGTTATCCTCCTCCCCTTACTCGTCCTCCCATCTCCCTCTTCCTGGCTGTGGAGGAAATGCATTGGAAAGGAGAGCCAAAGTCACACAACATTAGTTTGGTGGCTGCTGCTGCTGCTGCAGAGAGCCATTACTCTTTCCTGACAGTATCAAAGAGAGCAGCAGAGCCGGGGTGCGCCTGGTCCCTCGCTCTCCCTCACCATGCGCCACTCGCAGGAAATTGCCTCATACTTCAGCAGGCAGGAGGTGACACGGCAGCAACACCCACGCATGTGTCACTTTCAGGGTCCAGGGCCTGGGTGGGAGCGGGCTCTGGCGTCACACACACAAACGCTGCCTAGGGAGCAGTAGACCAACACTGCCCATGGGAAGAGGTTTGGGGATGATGAGCTCTGGCCAGGGGAAGAGAGGCTGGGCTGGGCTGGGGATGATGAGCTCTGGCCAGGGGAAGAGAGCCTGGGCTGGGCTGGGGATGATGAGCTCTGGCCAGGGGAAGAGAGCCTGGGCTGGGCTGGGGATGATGAGCTCTGGCCAGGGGAAGAGAGGAGAGGCTGGGCTGAGGATGAGGATGATGAGCTCTGGCCAGGGGAAGAGAGGCTGGGCTGGGCTGGGGATGATGAGCTCTGGCCAGGGGAAGAGAGCCTGGGCTGGGCTGGGGATGATGAGCTCTGGCCAGGGGAAGAGAGGAGAGGCTGGGCTGAGGATGAGGATGATGAGCTCTGGCCAGGGGAAGAGAGGCTGGGCTGGGGATGATGAGCTCTGGCCAGGAGAAGAGATGGGAGGCTGGGCTGGGGATGAGGATCTCTGGTCAGGGGAAGAGATGCTAGGCTAAGCTGGGGACCATGGACACTGGCCAGAGGAACAGGGGCTGGGCTGGGGATGATGAGCTCTGGCCAGGGGAAGAGAGGAGAGGCTGGGCTGAGGATGAGGATGATGAGCTCTGGCCAGGGGAAGAGAGGCTGGGCTGGGGATGATGAGCTCTGGCCAGGAGAAGAGATGGGAGGCTGGGCTGGGGATGAGGATCTCTGGTCAGGGGAAGAGATGCTAGGCTAAGCTGGGGACCATGGACACTGGCCAGAGGAAGAGGGGATGGGCTGGGGACGATGAGCTCTGGCCAGGGGAAGAGAGGCTGGGCTTTGGATGATGAACTCTGGCCAGGGGAAGAGAGGCTGGGCTGGGGATGATGAGTTCTGGCCAGGGGAAGAGAGGCTGGGCTTTGGATGATGAACTATGGCCAGGGGAAGAGAGGCTGGGCTGGGGATGATAAGCTCTAGCCAGAGGAGGTCAGACTGGGCAGAGCTGGGGATGATGGGCTCTAGCCAGAGAAGGTCAGACTGGGTGGAGCTGGGGATGATAAGCTCTAGCCAGGGGAAGAGAGGCTGGGCTTTGGATGATGAACTCTGGCCAGGGGAAGAGAGGCTGGGCTGGGGATGATGAGTTCTGGCCAGGGGAAGAGAGGCTGGGCTGGGGATGATGAGTTCTGGCCAGGGGAAGAGAGGCTGGGATTTGGATGATGAACTATGGCCAGGGGAAGAGAGGCTGGGCTGGGCTGGGGATGATAAGCTCTAGCCAGAGGAGGTCAGACTCGGCAGAGCTGGGGATGATGGGCTCTAGCCAGAGGAGGTCAGACTGGGCGGAGCTGGGGATGATAAGCTCTAGCCAGGGGAGGTCAGACTGGGTGGAGCTGGGGATGATAAGCTCTGGCTGGTCTTTGGCAGCTGGCTAGGTATGGACAGTCGTTAACACTCATGGACTCCCTCCAAATCATGTCTATTGACAGTTGACAGCCTAGGCACTGTAATATCAATTATAAACACACTGTAAATAGTTGTGATACAAGTGCAAATTATGTGTCCCACGCAAGAGATTTCAAGATAGAAAAGTGGGTTTAGACTAAAGAGAACATGAGCTAAATGCAGAGAAAAGTGGGGGGATGGAAGAGGTCACACTGAGGACAGAAGAACAGAAGTGGGGGAGAGAGAGTCCAGGGTGAGCAGGGGTTGAGCAGGCTGTGGCAGGGGTCCAGGGTGTGAGGCGATACTGATGCTGGGGTCCAAGTTCAGGGATGGGGTCAGGCAGAACTGCACACAGGAGATCAAAAACACAAATGCAAAAACACAAAGCAAAAAATACAAAAAGGCAAATGCAGAATTTCAGTAAATACAGACAGGACTGAAATACAGAAACAGGCTGGTAGCTGCTCACTGAGACAGAGATTACGAACTGGCAATGAAGTGGTGAATGGATTGGAGCTTTATGGCAGAGGAATTGATGAGATGATGATTAACCTCTTAAGCCCGACGAGACCGGTACCGGTCCCAAAATGACATCACGTCATAAATCAATCTCTCCAGACTGTTTGACAAAAGTATCGTTTTATTTTTCAAACGTATTCAAGTATAAACATCATAACCATGTCACAACAGCAGTTATAATGTATATTATCATCAATACGTTAGTTTACCAATAGGTTAAAGTGTTATTAGATAGATTTTCATTTTCGTTTTGGTCTTGTTTAGTTCGGGAAAGTCGACCATTTTGGAAAATTTTAACATCGGGAATTGTAGTTTTTTTTTTGCCATTTTGAAGAGGACACCGATAGCGTTTGATGAGTGTTTTCCGAACGACACTTCCCAAAGGCCTCTATGGGGTTTCAAGCATTTTAATATCTCTTATTCCTCGGGATAATAAACCACAAAACGTAACGTTATTGACATTATATTGAAGCCAGTGATGCCAGTAACTAGTTACTAAATCTAATCTGATGACTTTTTTCAGTAAATAGTAATCTAACTTGTTACTTTTTACAAGCCAGTAATCTGAAAAAGTTATCTACAGTTACTTTTCCAAGTGGCTGTGCATTACTATTTAGTTACTATCTCATAATGCTGATAAGAGAGCCAGGGGTACAGTCAGCTAGACCGGAGATGGGACATGCGCTCGCACACACAAAGCCACACACACATGAGAATAACAAACTATAATACCATGTTTTATATTACACAACCGTTTTACAATTACATTTTTTATTAAAATTATATTATATACATTTTCTATTTTATTTCGTTTGGGAACCACTGTCCTAGAGTGCCTGAGCAGTGGACAGCTGTGACCTTATATGGCCTGATGGCTGATGACGTCTCATGATGACCTGTCTGAGCAGCCAATCATGATTTATGACACTATGCACTTTCAATAAAGCATTATTAAAAAAAAATCATTCTTATGTTGTGGCAGCAGCAGGGGGGACGACGACGACTTCGTAACCTAGTTACTTTCAAAGTAACTAAGTTACTTTCATAATCAAGTAATCAGTAAAGTAACTAGATTACTTTTTAAAGGAGTAATCAGTAATCGCAGTAATCAGATTATTTTGACAAGTAATCTGTGACATCACTGATTGAAGCGCAGTTAGTTAAAATAGGGCTCCGGGCTTAAGAGGTTAACAGCTGGGAGCCTGACCCAACAGCACACCTCAACCCCATCCTGCCATTAGGGGGGGAGAGAGAGAGAGAGAGAGAGAGAGAGAGAGAGAGAGAGAGAGAGAGAGAGAGAGAGAGAGAGAGAGAGAGAGAGAGACACACAAAGTCTAGGAAAGAGAGAGGAATTAATCTCTTAACCTCTTAAACCCGGAGCCATATTTTCTGAAAATCTGCCTAAAATACATACCTAAGTAAATGGAATATTGCTCCACTTCTACAATACCATTTGCATATTCTTGGTATCTATGGACCTCAGCGAATGTATTCCCAGTGTCAGGAATATTGTGTCTATTACTAGGCTTGCTTAAATTGTGATGAAACAAAGGAGAATATGAATTATGATTTTTCTTTGCATCTTTGACAGTGAATAACACCATGCTAAAAATTACCAGACATGAAAAACTGCCACTGATCTCGTTCAGTACCTTCTTGAGATCATGTGTACAAAAAATCTAAGGAAATTATGATGATGTTGAATGATGGATTGTTAATGTCAAACTTGTAAGTCGCTTTGGATAAAAGCGTCAGCTAAATGACTAAATGTAATTAAGTTATTTCAGAACACTGCCTATTGAGTAAGAGACATGAATGTCAAAAAATGCAATGGAAATGCCATATTGTGTCTGTGTGTGTCTGCCCAGAGGGGCGCTCCTCTGTTAACTCATTCACAGCCACTAGTTTTCGCCATCTGCACTGTTTGGGGCCAGCGTTAATGACAATTTTAGCTATGTTTGCAGACCCATTGTGTGTTCTGTATTATAGCTATGGAGACAATAGTATGGCTCCTTTTACAGCCATTGTTCATAGTCCATTACTGACTAATCAGCTCATTTCTACACACTGTAGTTGTTTACACGCTACACGCTAAACAGCGCCCCATTTCCGGAATAATCAAGTCTTTTTCCATAGATCGCGAGATAGGACGCATTATATGCAATTATATGGGAGTAACAAGGTTGGACAAAATAGAAAATGTCTACATCAGAGGAACGGCCCATGTTGAGCAGTTCGGGCAGAAAGCAAGAGAGGCAAGACTGAGATGGTTTGGACATGTGCGGAGGAGGGAGGTGGGGTACATTGGGAGGAGGATGCTGGAGATGGAGCTGCCAGTAAATAGGACGAGGGGAAGGCCCAAGAGGAGGTTTATGGACACAGTGAAGGAGGACATGCGGGCAGCGGGAGTGACGGAGGATGACGCAGATTACAGAAACAGATGGAAACGGATGATCTGCTGTGGCTACCCCTGACGGGAAAAGCCGAAAGAAAAAGAAGAATATATGCAATAAGCCTGAATCGTTCTGGTTGATTCCCTGAAACCCATAAATACTCCCAAATCAAAATGTACATTGTACCTTCACAAAATCATCAAGAATCAAGAGGTTTATTTGTCACATACATAGCAGGGCATACAGTGAAATGCGGGTGGTCATGCCCGCATTGATTGTGCAAAATACAATAATAAAATAGACATAGAAAAAAATAAACATAGAAAAAACGAGCTATTGGTTCCTATATACCAGGGGTCCCAAAACTTTTTCCTGTGAGGGCCACATAACTTTTCCCTTCTCTGGTGGGGGCCGGGGTCAGTTTGTAACAAATAAAGTGTGACGATCGCAGGGATCCCTAAACGTAAACATTTATTGTTTTCCAGAAAGCCACACATAACCAAATATTAATAACCCTTTCCGGGAACTTCACAGAAAAAAAAGTCAGGAAATAAATAATAACACTATTAATGAAATAAATAACACTTTATGAAATAAATATACAGTACCTACAGACCACCTAGCTCTAGCTCTGTACTATTTAAAAGCACAGTGCAGGACACACTCAAAGGTTATCGCACCTCAGAGATGGCAGTGGACATGTATGACAGGACAAAGGCCATATGTAATGGCCTTGGGATTGAGGAACATACTACCAGCCAAAGGAGGAAGCAGAAAAGGATGGACGAGTATGTAGTTGAGTCATCTTGTGGCACAAGCTCAGACCTCAGCTGAGGAGATCAGCTGAGACAGAGACTGTTCTATCCTCGACAGAATGCTGCAAGAGCTTGAGAGCAGGTTCTCATGAGTTGGAGAACAACTTATGAGAGGCATACAGGCATGTTATCCAGCCTCAGACCAGTTTCTCTCAGTGGAATTGCTGCAATCCTTCGCCACACATTACAATATCCAACTACTGCCAGAGGAGATCACATTTGCAAAGTGTTTCCTGGCCAAGACAGGCAGAGATGCAGTCCCTACTATCCAAAGTGTCTTTTCCCTCCTGGATGATAATAATAATAATAATAATAATGCATTTTATTTATAAGGCGCCTTTCAGGACACTAAAAAAAAAGTCCACAAATCGGTGAATGAAAGAATTGATCAAATGAAAACTACTACTTACAATTTTTTTGTAAGTACTAAAAACCAACAAAAAATATCAAACACTAACAAACATTCAGCACAGACAATGGGGAAGCAGCCATCCAAAAAAAACGTTTTTTAAAGAAAATAGACATAAGGGGGTCCTTACCAGGAGGTACTCCAAAAATAATAATTCCAATGATCCCATCGGCGATTGTGATTACTTGTTTATGTGTAATTACACGTGTTTATGGGACACTATAGGTTTTGAGGCAAGCAGATCTGATAGCGATTGCTTTGCAGGACCTCCTTTTCATTCATTGCCTCTCCTGTTCCCTTTCTATCAGAGTAAAAAATGTAGGCGATACTGCCACCTGGTGATATTCGATCGTCATTGAAATTCCAACGTAGGTAGATGAATCATAGATACATAGAGGACTCCGGGTGACCGTATAGAACGCGGATCAAAGGAAAATATCAAAGGATCAAAACTCGAGTATACTCCAGTTTCTGTCGCTCAACGCATGGCGAGATAACCCGACTATACTCAGGTATGGCAGTGAAAGAGTTAATAAACTATCGTTTGAATTTTTTTTATTCGTTAAACTTATCCTATGTCTTATTTATTATTATACTTATTATTAAACATATTATTTATTTCTCCCAAATTAAGGTTCCGATGGCCCTCGAAAGTAACCAGGTGTAACCCGAGCGCCCCTACAGGTTGATACCGTTAATCCGGCACAAACCCGGTACCCACTCCGCAGTGCAGAGAGTTCTAAGGGCCAGTGTTAATTTTGTCAACTAAAATGATGACGAAAGATGTTCGTCAACGAAGGTTTTTTTCATGACGACAACGAGACGTGACGTCACGTTATTGAAGACCATGTGACGCTAACGTGACTAAATAGTTAATTAAATATCGTTGACCACAACTGAGGACACAAATTTTATTTACAAAAACCAGGACGATATTTCTCTTCATGTATGTTGATATTGTTGACTAAAACAAGATGAGACAAAATAATTATAACTTTTCTTAATGCCATCGTCCCGAGTAGAGCAGTGTGACGGGGAGCTCTGTTATTAGCATTAGCTGAAGAGCTATTTGAAAAGCAATTTTTAGCTTAAAGTTACCTTGGCTAAAGTTGGGACTATTCATAATCCAGCTGCAGACCTGCAAGCAAAGTACAGCAAGTTGGCAAAGGAGTATTCCAAGGTAAATCACTTTTTCACCAGTAACGTTACATTGTTTGTATTTCCATCTAGCTCGCGTTAACTAGTGGCTAACCTAGCTCACACTAACGTGGTCACTGATCGACCTCTCGCACACAATTAATGACATAATGCAGACAGCGATACCGGTGGCAATGTTTAGCTTTTAGTGCCAAATGATAAGAGTCTGAGGCTGAGTCTCAAAAGAGAATGTTGAATATTTATTTTGCATTAGAAATCACAACAGAGCCTCTGCTACTACAGTAGCTAACCTAAACGGAGCCGACTGGATAGGAGGAAGTGCAACAACGTGTAACCTCCGTGCGGAACCAATGTGCCAACAACCTTTCCGTGGGTGAACTCATTGAGCTTAGTTGTCAATTAATGATACTAATACTAATCTATACAATCACCTGTTGTTGAATAAATACCATTACTTTCTAGTTATTACCAAAAAACTGTAAATAAAACAGTAGCTGTAAAAAAAAAAATTATAATCTATATAATATAACAATAATTTTTTTTTTTATGTATGCAAATATGCACTGGTATCGGATCAGTATAACCAGACCTAGACTACCTCTAACTCCAACCCCTAACCAGACCTAGACCACCTCTAACTCTAACTGAAGCCATCTTCCACACGGAAACGTGGGATCTGCACCGACACCGTGGTCTCCGTCATGGCGTCCAGCCAGCCGGTCAGCTTCCTCTGATCCATGCCCACCTCGATCTGAGCATCACAGAGACAGACAAACCCGGCACAGATGGGCACAAGTAATGTTTTCCCAGATTGAGTACTTGCATGAATTATGAATAGGGGGTGACAGGAGTTAACAGTCTGTAGTGTGGTAGTGAAAGCAACACAATAAGAGATAATGTGTCTTATTAAGTTATTTCTCCATTCACAGATCAACAGCACAACCTTCCTGTGTATCACTTGTGCCGCCGACTCAGATTCCCCTAGGTTACATGTTCTATGTAGACTATTTCTGACTTATGACAAGTTTTTTTCCATTAACTAAAAATAGACAAAAATGTCATCCGTTTTCGTCGACTAAATCTAGACTAAAACAAAAAAGACAAAATTGAGACAAAAACTGACTAAGACTAAAATGCTCAGACATTTAGTTGACTAAAACTGACTAAACGAAAAATAAATGAAGATGAGTAAATATGATGAAAACGAAAAAGGAGCACTTGACACATGACTAAGACTAAAACTAAAATGAAAATAGCTGCCAAAATTAACACTGCTAAGGGCTACATCTGTAGACGCGAGGAAAATTACGCCGTCATGAAACCGTTGTAGTCCCAAGAATAGAGGAGACCCAGGGCTTTCGATGGATGTCGAAATCTCATGAAACTACACTACCAAGCTCACACCAGCCACTGTCAAACTTGGAGCCATCTGACGTGAGAATAATTTTTGAACGTTATTTTTGTGATTGTATCTCACGGGTCGAACAAACCTGAACGTTAACACTTTGACTGCCACGCTGTTTTCACATCTTTGTACTTACAGTAGTTGGCCAGCACTGTAAAATATAGGGATTTTCACTGTGCATTGTGGTGTTTGCAGGGCTATATCTATATTATATATTATAGCTATGGAGACAATACTATGGCTCATTTGACATTAACCATCTAACGTTCAACATGTGAAAAAGAATACATTTGTTCATGTACGTTTGCATGTTATACAGTGGTGAATATTGTATAGTTTCAGAGTGATCGTGGCTAATTCCTGGTAACTGTTATGGAGCTATACGTGAATTCTGCTAATAGCGTTGGCGTTGCTCGCCTGTACACACTACTATTTCCAATTCAAAGGTATATAATAGGTATTATGTTTCATCATGAATGCATGAAAGGGGGGGGGGGGTCGTTTTTTGATACTTTGATTGGCAGTAGCGGCTTTCGTTTTGAATACTACATACGTTGATCGGCCGGATCGATATGAAAACATTGTAGGATCAAGGGGAAATTTATGTCATATAGTCCTTACCTTTACTAGGTATCCCAAAAAGAATATTCCAATTGTCTGATCGCGATTTCCAGTATTGATGTCGATCGGGTCCCTGACACAAAGTGGCACAGGATATGCCTCAAGTGTGCTGAACGCGCTTCGAAGTGGTCAGATGAAGCGATTCACTCGTGTGTAACACAGAGTGTGAAATAAGGTTTCAAAGGGTGGGCGATACTGCCACCTAGCAGGATGCGGCCGGTATTGCACTTTTGGGATTTCAGAATGACATCCTATGGTATCACCGAGGTCCGTGGATGAATAATGAATGAACAAATCGAATAAAAGAAAAAACTACCAAAACCCGAGAAATCTCGGGTCTGGCAGCAAACGCATAGCGAGTTAACCCGAGAAATCTCGGGTCTGGCCAGCCATGTGATAATGCCATAAAATACAATGGGCCTCATTCATATAAGAACAGATTTTGTTCTTAACTAGCATTTCTTCTTATTTTGTTCTTACCTGGGATTCAGCAATGTTTTCTTATTTTTGCTTTTCTCTTAGGCAAGAGTGGTCGAGAGCACTCTTACCCAGATAAGAAATTCTTACCCAGATGAAAAAAAAAGAAAAAAGCCTACCATTGGCAGTGGCGGCTCGTGGATGCTTCGCCACTAGGGGCGCTATACCAAACATTTTGCAAACATGTACAGTACCACGCAACCGACTCATGGCAAGACGTGAGCGATTCGACTCAAGCTCACGGCAATGAATCGGCTCTTATGAACGAGTCGCTCAGCTGTTTCTAATTCAGGGGTTCCCAAACTTTTCAGGCCGGGGCCCAGAAAATAAGGCGTCAGAGAGCCGCGGCCCAATGCACATCGTCTGGCTTTTTTTTTTTTTTTGTCAGGTGACCGATTTTTTAAGCCAAATATCACTTCAATCCTATTAAGTTAGTTCAAGTTAGTTATTCATTTATATGTGCTATTTATGAGAGGGCTAACTTGTTGCAAAATAATAATGATAATTATAATAGCCTCATTAAAATACTATTGTTGCTTCGGTTGTTTTCAGCGTTTTATGTGCATAATCTGTTATTTAGTTTGAAATGTTCGTTGAAATAAGTAGATTTTTCGTTTTTGTTTATTTATTAAGTTAATATAAAACCATATAGTCACATTTTAGAATACAATAGAAAATAATTTTAGAATACAACTAGAAACACTGTCCTGGCCTGCTTCTAAGTTCAGTGGCCTGACAAAAAAAAAAAAAAAAAAAAATTTAAAGAAATGTTTTTATTTTTATTTTTTTTAAATCATCTCGCGGCCCATCCGTGGCTGCTCGCGGCCCACCTTTGGGTCGCGACCCCGACTTTGGGAACCACTGGTCTAATTCACAACTTGAAACACAATATATAAATAGAAAAGTTAGAAACAAAACTCGCTCCGTCTCCAAACACAGGCAGATCTCTCCCTCTCTCCTTCTCTCTCTCACACACAGCGCGACGTGGAATCGATTCGTTACACAATCAGACCTATTATATACCAAGAATAACTTCAGTATGAGTACAGGGCTGTACACATATTTTGCATATTGTTAAACGAGCCAAGGCTAGCTATTAAACTATCGATATGAATCGAAAATCTGGGACCCTGATGTAAACAAGACAAACGTCTTTCTCTGGTCTGCATCCCCTTAACAATTGTGTGTATTGAGCCGTACTGTATTGTACCCATTCTGCAATCTGTTAATAAAGTTCTCATTCATTCATTCATTCAAACATAGACGATATTGAACAAGCCATAATCCACGTATTTTCAATCCAAACGCGAGAGAGAGAGAGAGAGAGAGAGAGAGAGAGAGAGAGACTCACTGTTTAGTTGACACGTCCAGGGCAGGAGGGCTTGCCTTGATAAAGTAGTGTATAATCCACTGTTGATGTATTCCAGACCACTGTCCACTGTGTCCAGACTGCATCCGCCATATAGCTTGTTAGCCAAGTGTTAGCTTGTTAGCAGCAGCACCACACAACACAAGTACTTCATTCCTTTGTCCATTTCCGCTCGAACAGACTGCAAACTACCTGGCGTTCTATCGCCATGCTCTAAGACAAACTCTAACCTTAACCAACTTTGAAAGAGTGCCTAAGCTTAACAGTCTAAAGAACTTGCAGTCACGGCACGCTCTAAGACAAACAGCTGCCTGCATCAACAACAACACAACTATCTATACCACCAACGGACCAACCTAGGAATAAGCTAGAATTGGAACATTAGAAATTGGATTCGGCCAATCAGAGATCGTCTCTGTGAAATTCTGCTACGTAAAAAAAATACTGGCGTCGGCCAATCAGAGAGCGTCTCCGCGAAATGCGGCTACAGAAATTCTTGACGCTACTGGCTAGACCGCTTCAAATCGCGCCCGGATTCCAACATAATAGTCATATTTCAACGCACAACGCGTTATGCACTGATTGGCTGTGACGGATACAGCGATCAAACTGTGACGCGCACTCGGAGCGCTATCGCGTCTAGCCCGGGCCGAGAAATACGAAAAAATAAAAAAATGAAAAAAACGTGATGTCACTTCCTGCTCAGGAAAACGAGTGTTTTTTATTTGAGATAATAACGTTATATTGTGCATTGGAAATACAAACATACTTAAAATGAGTAAATATTATTCATTTTAAACATGTTTATATTATTTATAGGGCTATAAAACAAAAAACTAAAAAGTTTTATTTTCTTCTTCTCTAATTTAACAGCAGGTGGGGCGGCGCCCGTGCGCCCCTAGTGGCAGAGCCGCCACTGACCATTGGTCAATTGCCCCCAAATACGACTTTAAAAAATCCAGAACTTTTCAATTATTATTATTATTATTATTATTTATTATTATTATTATTATTATTATTATTATTATTATTATTATTATTATTATTATTATTATTATTATTATTATTATTATTATAACTTAGCCTTCTATCTGAAATGGATTATATATTGCTGTTAGAACAGTTAGATGCTCTGGCCGTCCAGGACATACGCATAGAACGCATATTTAGAGACCACTAGATTGTTATCAAGAACATTTGCGGACCACCTCGTATGCAAACAGTAAAAATAAATAAATAAGCAACTGACTTTGTCCTGCGTCATGGGCACTGCGTTCCGTTCTCAGAATGGATTTGAGAGAGAGAGATGTGCCATCCAGTCTGACTTGGAGCACGCACTGTACTGCCAGCCAGGCTTTTATGCTGAGATATTCAGACTCTAGATCTATTTGCAGAACCAGATGAGTGGCTGCTTAACCGTTAACACATTGAGTGCCACGCCCCTTCCGGGACGTGCATAGACTCATGCCACTCATTAACCCCATGTAATCGGTCACCTTGTTTGTAGAGCTAAACCTATATTTGATATTATAGCTATGGATCCAATATCATTGTCAATTGACAGTATGAACCTTCCGTTCAATATGCCATAAAGAAATATTTTTTCCGTCAATACGTTCCCGTTTATACCATGGTGAATATGAGTATAGTTTTAATTTAGAGTGATCATGTGTAATCCCAAACTCTACTAAACAGAGTGCAATTCATTATAAATCGTGCCATTTCTCGCCTGATTATTGAATCAATCTGAAATCAACACTAGATTTGTGAGGTTCGCCTTTCCCTTGACCTTTAATTCCCTGTTCTCCTCACCTCACTAGCCCCCACCCTCGCGTTTGTTTACTCTCGTTTGCTCTTCAGCAGCCACACCCTTGGACTACCTGTCATGATTTGTTTGATTGGTCTGGTGCCGAACACACACTTCTAGTTAAAGTATCAATTACCTTCACACACCTGATGTGTATTCTAATTAGCACCCCTTTGGGCTTTAAGTACCTCGCTCTTCCCCTCTGGCCTTGTCGGGTCGTTCCGTATCATATCTCTATCACCTAACTCCTTCGGGAGGTTCTCTGTCTATAGGCTCCTACGGGAGTTCTGTTTCTGTCTGTATGCTGTTTTATCTCCGGCGTGAGACGAGGTGCAAGCTTTGGCCACCTGTCGCCGTTGCCTGGAGGGAGAGATTGTACTGCGCTCCCTAATTCTCTACGGGAGGTATTCCAGTGTTCCACCCCAGACCTCCGCGCCAGATGCGCTCAAGCCTTCGCCACCTGTCGCCGTTTGCCTGGAAGGAGACACCGTACTGCGCTCTCTAAACCTCTACGGGAGGTATTCCGGTGTTCCACTCCAGACCTCCGCGCAGCAGATGCGCTCCCCGTACCGGCGCGTACTCCAAGCAGACGCGCACCATCCAGACCTCCGAGCCTGATGCGCTCTTCACTCCAGACGCGCATCCAGACGCGCATCCAGACCTCCGAGCCTGACGCGCTCTTCACTCCAGACGCGCATCCAGACGCGCATCCTGACGCACTCTAGACGCGCACCACTCAGACCTCCGCGCCAGATGCGCTCTCCGTATCGGCGCGTACTCCAAACAGACGCGCACCACTCAGACCTCCGCTTGGACAACCCGTTCCCCGTAGCGACGCGCTCGCCCTGTTTGATCCTGCTCTCTTTACGCACAGTGCCTGGGTGAGTTTTGCAAGACTGTCTTTTGACCCTATCATTTTTCGTGTGTGTTAAACACTGAAGAGATCCTGCTTTTGTTCAGACTGTCACTCACCCTGTGCCTGCTTTTTGGATTGTTCATTTGGGATAATATTTGCTTGAACTTTGCTCACTGTGTGTATTCACACCGAAGATATTATCACCTGGATTATTATTGGGACATCGCTTACTGTGTGTATTCACACCGAAGATATTATCACCTGGATTATTATTGGGACTTCGCTCACTGTGTGTATTTGCACCGAAGATTCAATCACGTGGATTGTTGTTGGGACATTACTCACAGTGTGTATTTACACCGAAGATTCAGTCACTTGGATTACTCTGTTTTGGGACAAGTCACTTCTCCTGTCACCTGCTCTGTTCCCAACTGTACTCTGAGCTAACCCGCTCTCTCTCTCCCTCTCTGTCCCGTTACCACCTCGGAGAGCTGCCGAGAGGATTCTGCAGAGCGGCTCTGACGTCACTGTCAGATTCCTCAGACGAACCTTCCCGGGAGAAGCTGCAGAGCAGCAACATTCTTCTAATGCTTGTATCCCAGTCCTTCTAGTCCTCCTAGTCCTCCCTGTCCCCAGCCCGCCTCCGCGGGCCTCTGTCCCTTTTTCCCCTCTCTAGTCCTCCTAGTCCTCCCTGTCCAGTCCTCCTAGTCATCCTAGTCCTCCCTGTCCAGTCCTCCTAGTCCTCCCTGTCCAGTCCTCCTAGTCCTCCCTGTTCCTGCCCTTGTCCCTTGCCCTGGTCCTGTTCCCTTAGCCTTCCCCTTAGCCAGCTCGCCTCCTAAAGGCACTGTGCCTTTTTCCCATTTCTTGTTTTCCAGTAATTTGTGTTCTCCCTTAAAGGGACAGTGCCGTTTTCTGTGTGTTTCAATAAATGCCCAGTTCTTGGCTTACTCTCATACCTGTCTTGTGTTGTGCGATTGGGGTCGGTTACAAACCATAACAGTACGACCCGACCAATCGACGACCCCAGCCAGCACAGACGGTGTATGTTGAGTTTGCCTTTTTTTTTTTCTCTCTAGTTCCCCTGTTAGTTCCCCTGTTAGCTCCCCTGTTTAGCCTGTTAGTCTTTCCTGTTAGCCATGTTAGCTTCCATGTTAGCCCTGTTAGCTCCCATGTTAGCTTGTTAGTCTCCCCTGTTAGCCCTGTTAGCTTCCCTGTTAGCCCTGTTAGCTCCCCTGTTAGCTTGTTAGTCTCCCCTGTTAGCTCCCCTGTTAGCCTGTTGACTCCCCTGTTTGCTTCCCTGTTAGCCTCGTTAGCTCCCCTGCAGCTTGTTAGGCCTCTACTACCAGCATGGCCCCAGTCTGCTAGCTTAGCCCCGGCTGCTAGCACAGCCTCTATGTTAATGCAGCCCTTGCAGCTAGCATAGGCCCTGTAGCTAGCCATGCCCAGGCAGCTAACCCGGTCCCTCTGCATGGCCTCCACTTTTTGTGTAGCCTTCCCACTGCTAGGACTGCCCTTTCAGCTAGCAAGGTCAGTTTTCTCCCACTGCTAGGACTGCCCTTTCAGCTAGCAAGGTCAGTTTTTTCCCACTGCTAGGACTGCCCTTTCAGCTAGCAAGGTCAGTTTTTTTTCCCACTGCTAGGACTGCCCTTTCAGCTAGCAAGGTCAGTTTTCCCACTGCTAGGACTGCCCTTTCAGCTAGCAAGGTCAGTTTTCTCCCACTGCTAGGACTGCCGCTTCAGCTAGCAAGGTCAGTTTGCCCCACTGCTAGGACTGCCCCTTCAGCTAGCAAGGTCAGTTTTCTCCCACTGCTAGGACTGCCCCTTCAGCTAGCAAGGTCAGTTTTCTCCCACTGCTAGGACTGCCCCTTCAGCTAGCAAGGTCAGTTTGCTCCCACTGCTAGGACTGCCCCTTCAGCTAGCAAGGTCAGTTTTCTCTCACTGCTAGGACTGCCCCTTCAGCTAGCAAGGTCAGTTTTATCCCACTGCTAGGACTGCCCCTTCAGCTAGCAAGGTCAGTTTGCTCCCACTGCTAGGACTGCCCCTTCAGCTAGCAAGGTCAGTTTTCTCTCACTGCTAGGACTGCCCCTTCAGCTAGCAAGGTCAGTTCCCCACAGCTAGGACTGTCCTTCCAGCTAGCTTGTTCTCTCATGCTGGTCCAGCCCTGTCTGCCAGCCTAGCTCCGGCAGCTAGCGCAGCCTCTATGTTAATGTAGCAGTACAGCTAGCATAGGCCCTGTAGCTATCAGTGCCCTGGCAGCTACCCTTTCCCTCTGCTAGTC
Source organism: Notolepis coatsorum (assembly GCF_963971535.1). NCBI lineage: Eukaryota > Metazoa > Chordata > Actinopteri > Aulopiformes > Paralepididae > Notolepis > Notolepis coatsorum. The sequence continues at coordinate 67,273,108 of NC_140184.1, read as the reverse complement.
CCTTCCCTGTTCCCCTCTCCGGTGCCCCTGTTCCAGCCCTGTCTGCTAGCCTAGCTCCGGCAGCTAGCGCAGCCTCTATGTTAATGTAGCAGTACAGCTAGCATAGGCCCTGTAGCTATCAGTGCCCTGGCAGCTACCCTTTCCCTCTGCTAGCCCCTTCCCTGTTCCCCTCTCCAGTGCCCCTGTTCCAGCCCTGTCTGCTAGCCTAGCTCCGGCAGCTAGCGCAGCCTCTTTGTTAATGTAGCAGTACAGCTAGCATAGGCCCTGTAGCTATCTGTGCCCTGGCAGCTACCCTTTCCCTCTGCTAGCCCCTTCCCGGTGCTCCTCATAGTTACCCCTCAGCTCCTCTAGTTACCCCTCAGCTCCTCTAGTTACCCCTCAGCTCCTCTAGTTACCCCTCAGCTCCTCTAGTTACCCCTCTGCTCCTCTAGTTACCCCTCAGCTCCTCTAGTTACCCCTTCTGCTACCCTGGTTACCCCTCGGCTACCCTGTTCCTTTGCTAGCCCCACTTGTGTTGTAGCTTCCCCTGCTAGCATGGCCCAGTACTTTTTGTTTGCTGCCTTGTTTTTTTCCCCCTGCCCCTCTGTCTGTGTTTTTGGGTCGCCCGGTGGCTCCCGTGGAGGGGGGAGTACTGTGAGGTTCGCCTTTCCCTTGACCTTTAATTCCCTGTTCTCCTCACCTCACTAGCCCCCACCCTCGCATTCGTTTACTCTCGTTTGCTCTTCAGCAGCCACACCCTTGGACTACCTGTCATGATTTGTTTGATTGGTCTGGTGCCGAACACACACTTCTAGTTAAAGTATCAATTACCTTCACGCACCTGATGTGTATTCTAATTAGCACCCCTTTGGGCTTTAAGTACCTCGCTCTTCCCCTCTGGCCTTGTCGGGTCGTTCCGTATCATATCTCTATCACCTAACTCCTTCGGGAGGTTCTCTGTCTATAGGCTCCTACGGGAGTTCTGTTTCTGTCTGTATGCTGTTTTATCTCCGGCGTGAGACGAGGTGCAAGCTTTGGCCACCTGTCGCCGTTGCCTGGAGGGAGAGATTGTACTGCGCTCCCTAATTCTCTACGGGAGGTATTCCAGTGTTCCACCCCAGACCTCCGCGCCAGATGCGCTCAAGCCTTCGCCACCTGTCGCCGTTTGCCTGGAAGGAGACACCGTACTGCGCTCTCTAAACCTCTACGGGAGGTATTCCGGTGTTCCACTCCAGACCTCCGCGCAGCAGATGCGCTCCCCGTACCGGCGCATACTCCAAGCTGACGCGCACCATCCAGACCTCCGAGCCTGACGCGCTCTTCACTCCAGACGCGCATCCAGACGCACTCCAGACGCGCATCCAGACCTCCGAGCCTGACGCGCTCTTCACTCCAGACGCGCATCCAGACGCGCATCCTGACGCACTCTAGACGCGCACCACTCAGACCTCCGCGCCAGATGCGCTCTCCGTATCGGCGCGTACTCCAAACAGACGCGCACCACTCAGACCTCCGCTTGGACAACCCGTTCCCCGTAGCGACGCGCTCGCCCTGTTTGATCCTGCTCTCTTTACGCACAGTGCCTGGGTGAGTTTTGCAAGACTGTCTTTTGACCCTATCATTTTTCGTGTGTGTTAAACACTGAAGAGATCCTGCTTTTGTTCAGACTGTCACTCACCCTGTGCCTGCTTTTTGGATTGTTCATTTGGGATAATATTTGCTTGAACTTTGCTCACTGTGTGTATTCACACCGAAGATATTATCACCTGGATTATTATTGGGACATCGCTTACTGTGTGTATTCACACCGAAGATATTATCACCTGGATTATTATTGGGACTTCGCTCACTGTGTGTATTTGCACCGAAGATTCAATCACGTGGATTGTTGTTGGGACATTACTCACAGTGTGTATTTACACCGAAGATTCAGTCACTTGGATTACTCTGTTTTGGGACAAGTCACTTCTCCTGTCACCTGCTCTGTTCCCAACTGTACTCTGAGCTAACCCGCTCTCTCTCTCCCTCTCTGTCCCGTTACCACCTCGGAGAGCTGCCGAGAGGATTCTGCAGAGCGGCTCTGACGTCACTGTCAGATTCCTCAGACGAACCTTCCCGGGAGAAGCTGCAGAGCAGCAACATTCTTCTAATGCTTGTATCCCAGTCCTTCTAGTCCTCCTAGTCCTCCCTGTCCCCAGCCCGCCTCCGCGGGCCTCTGTCCCTTTTTCCCCTCTCTAGTCCTCCTAGTCCTCCCTGTCCAGTCCTCCTAGTCATCCTAGTCCTCCCTGTCCAGTCCTCCTAGTCCTCCTAGTCCTCCCTGTCCAGTCCTCCTAGTCCTCCCTGTTCCTGCCCTTGTCCCTTGCCCTGGTCCTGTTCCCTTAGCCTTCCCCTTAGCCAGCTCGCCTCCTAAAGGCACTGTGCCTTTTTCCCATTTCTTGTTTTCCAGTAATTTGTGTTCTCCCTTAAAGGGACAGTGCCGTTTTCTGTGTGTTTCAATAAATGCCCAGTTCTTGGCTTACTCTCATACCTGTCTTGTGTTGTGCGATTGGGGTCGGTTACAAACCATAACAAGATTATCTGTATTATGTTTCATCATGCATGCACAAAAGGGTGGGGGGGAGATCGCTTTTCTATGCTTCGAGCTCCACCAACGGCATACATTACACAGTACATTACAGACACGCTGCCATCGTGGGGAAAAAATATCAACGCAATATCAATGCAAGATTGATAACATATAGTCCTTACCTTGTCTCTGATGTACTGCAAAAAGAATAATCCAATTATCTGATCGCCATTCCAAAGATCCACAGCGATCCTGTGTCCAACATTATCCAGCATAGCACATGAACGGGCGGGCGGGGACCCATGTCGATGCATCTGTTGTAACCGCTTGTTTTGCCGGAGTGTTTAGAACCCGCCCCCACGCCGCAGCACGGCCGAGAAAACAAACCACATAGTTTCAAATGGAGTGCAATAGCGGCTGGAAGGCGTTAGGCGGTGGTATGGGACCGTTGCGGTCTCAGACAGAGGGTCACACAGTCCTACAGCATAGCATGATGAATTATGAATGGAAATAGCGAATAAAAGAAATAACGATCCAATAACGAATTTACTTGTTGGCAGAATTCGATTGGCGGGCTATAACGAGTTAACTCGTTTTTTGCGCAGAAACGGTGTTAAGAGATGTTTCAGTGCTGTGGTGTGTTCTGAAATTACTCCATTATGTTTTTGAGTTTATTTGTATGGAGAAAAATTTTTGTATCTTGCTTAAGAATGGACACAATAGACAGTGACAGACACACACACACACATGCTGTACGTATTAAAAGATATACTGCATCTGGCCCAATCTTTGAGAGGGAACAGGCTGATGGTGGTTGAATAGGGTTTTCAGAGTTGGAGAAGGGGACCTTGAATATTTTAATGGAAGCTCCGTCAGCACTTCAGACTCCCTGAAACCGAGGCTAATTAGACTCGTAGCTACAATGCCTTTCACAAGAATCTCATTGAAATGTCGGGACAAAATGTCCCCAAAGGCTAAGCTACAGGCGGCGATGGCAGCTTGTGGAGGAGCGTTTTCTTGCTGTTTGCAGATAGAAAGCTTGTACTTTGTGTTGTTTGAAACGGAACAGAGCTTGGAGGTGAACCCTTTGGAGGCGGCGGGGAGGTAGCGGTGGGGGGTATGTTTATGCTGCTGTCGCCATACTGCACCCCGTCCCAGTGCACAGCTCTCAGGATGAATGTTTATTGTCATTCTAAAGCAGCCTTTGTTGTGATAGCGTGCATGTGCTCTCCGTCCACGTCTCCTTGTTTCCAGGCTGCTTTCACGGTGGGGCTGTGGGGACGGGTGCAGCCCGCCGCCTCTTCAGCTCCCTGATTAGAGAGAGGGAGAGGGAGAGTGCTTCTCAGCAGGGTTCTCTGTTTTATATTCATCAAAAGAGTCGCCTTTGATTTGCTCCCTCTTTGACGTGTGACAGCGCCGACTACAGCACTGCACTGCCGCCCAGGAAATTGTGCACACTTACAGAGCACTCCTTCTGCTCGCCACTCCCCCGCTCCCTACTCCCTGCTCTCCTCCTCACTATCCTCCAACGACACCCCTCATCCCTGCTATTACTGCCCTCCACCCTCCGCACACAGCCCACAGCCCAACCCTGGGGCTGGCGCACAGTCTTATTCATTTCTACATTATTATTGCCGCTCTACACCTAAGCAAAAGGACTTTCACCAAGGTCACTGTAATATTCCACAGCCGCCTTCCCCTCTCCCTTCTTCAAGAACAGGCAGATAGACAACGCTGCCTAGCTGGGAAAAAAGACACACAGAAAGTAATTGAGAGAAAGAGAGTGAGAGATGATGATGGTGATGATGATAGTGGTGGTGATGGTGATGATGATGCTGGTGATGATGATAGTGGTGGTAGTGGTGGTGATGGTGATGATAATAATGATGCTGATGATGATGATGATGGTGATGATAATAATGATGATGATAGTGGTGGTGATGGTGATGATAATAATGATGCTGATGATGATGATGATGGTGATGATAATAATGATGATGATAGTGGTGGTTATGGTGATGATAATAATGATGATGATGATAGTGGTAGTGGTGAGGATAATGATAATAATAATGATGATGATGATGATGATGATGATGATGATAGTGGTGGTGATGATGACGATGATAACAATGATGATGATGGTCTTGATGATGATTTGGTTAATTATTATGTTGTTGATTGTGATGTTGTTGATGATAATGTTGATGATGATGATGTTGGTGGTGATGATGGTGTTGAGGATGATTGTTGATTGTTGATGATGATCATGATGGCATTACACCCCATAATGCCCCCACACACCTGTGACCTTGTTAGCTGGGCCACTGCAGGGATAAAGACACAGTGGCAAATGGCCTCAGTCTGTATGTCCTTCCCCATTGACCACACACACACACACACACACACACACACACACACACACACACACACACACACACACACACACACACACACACCTGTTTGAACAGGACTGCTCTTGACCGCAGAGACCAAGCTGGTTATTAACAGTGTAAATTATTAAAGCAATTTCCAATTCAGCAAACAGGAGGAGGAGGCAAGCAGAGAGAGAGAGAGAGAGAGAGAGAGAGAGAGAGAGAGAGAGAGAGAGAGAGAGAGAGAGAGAGAGAAAAGAGAGAGAGGAAGAGAGAGAGTGTGTGTGTGTGTGTGTGTGTGTGTGAGTGTGAGTGTGAGTGTGTGAGTGTGTGTGTGTGTGTGTGTGTGTGTGTGTGTGTGTGTGTGTGTGGTCAATGGGGAAGGACATACAGACTGAGGCCATTTGCCACTGTGTCTTTATCCCTGCAGTGGCCCAGCTAACAAGGTCACACCAAGGTTAGCTCTATGGGAGGGAAACATTCATCAGTAATATTTCACTTCCCTCTCCTTGGTTTCAGAAGCTTCACACACATATGGCAAAGAAGGAGTACATTTTTTTGTGCTTTTACCAAGTTTGCATTTACACCAAGCAGCTAGTGTAGTCTGTCTGTCTGTCTGTCTGTCTGTCTGTCTGTCTGTCTGTCTGTCTGTCTGTCTGTCTGTCTGTCTGTCTGTCTGTCTGTCTGTCTGTCTGTCTGTCTGTCTGTCTGTCTGTCTGTCTGTCTGTCTGTCTGTCTGTCTGTCTGTCTGTCTGTCTGTCTGTCTCTGTCTGTCCCCGCCACGGTCACAAGTGATAATGAAATCTAATGGTTTTACCAGCAATGGTGTGCTATTACTTTGTGAAAGGTTTCGATGCGTGTTGTAGGAATAATTTGGCTTTTTGTGGGCAAGTTTGTCCTTTAAAATCAGTGGAATGTTCAATATCTAGTGCGCTAGTTTGTATTCTAACATGTTTTCTAACTTGCTACAGCTCCTACAATTTTCACACAAAGTAGGAATGTTTTTTTTTCTTAGTTTTTTCATCAAAACGTTCCTCTTTGTCTACTCACTCACACATTGGACTCAGTAGAGAGTAGTTTTTCATTAGTGTAGGTTAGCCACACCCTCTATACTTTAGCCATGCCCTCTTTCATAACGCATGAACCATTTGTCATAGAGGCTTGCAGGAATAGTCATTGGACTCAGTACAGAGTCCTTTTTCATTGGTGTAGGCTAGTTCCGCCCCTTGTACTTTAGCCCTGCCCCCGTCCATATCTCATTAACCGCTTGTTCTAGAGCAGGGGTCTCAAACTCAAATTGGATTGGGGCCACTGCTGGTATTGTCATCTCAGAGGAAGGCCACTTCAACATTCAATACTACTAACTACAAGAAAGCACAATATTTTGTCTTTGTTATTCTTCTTTGTTATTTTAATAATCAAGCGCCACGGAGTATGCAGTGAACGCTCTAGCTTTGTTGCGTAGCTGATCGTAATGTTCCCAGATAACTAGCCAATCCGCTCTGCCACTGTGTTTGGTGATAGGAAGATATTTTGGAACAAACTAATTTTTTTCTGGACAAAAAATGTCAGTGACTTTCAACATGCAATCCTTGAGAAACTGTCCTTCCGTGAATGGCTTTCCTGCTTAGGCGATTAAACCTGACGGGCCCGGTACCGGGCCGGGATTTATTTCACGTCATAAATAGATAAATACAGTCCGTGTTAAGGGGTTCACTCACCACATAACTTGCTTCAACTGCAGCATCAGCATCCTTCGTGGCTTTTCTAACAATACTTTGCTGGGACGTTAGCGATCTCTGTAGCTGCGTGACTAGTTTTTTCCTCTCGTCTCCATCATACTTCTCATACTGTTTAGTTGAGTAATGACACTTGAGATTATATTCCTTTAGAATGGCAACTTTTTCCTTGCACGTAGCATTTCCATTGAACTCCACGAAAAAATACTGCGAAGTCCATCTCTCTTTAAACTGCCTCAAGTCCAAACGATAGATAGATAACAGGCAAATTAAATTTGCCGCTTTCTTAATTTGCCACTCTTAATTTGCCGCTCTCTTTTACGCCTTTCACACTGGCAGGGCTCTGTGCCAGTGCCGGTTCCCGAACCTAATCTTGAACCGGCCGGCAGGTTCACACCGGAAATAATTGGTTCGGAACGTGAAAAGTCGATGCTCAGCTGGAACCAAAAAAACGTGACATCATCAGTGGGCGTGTCATATTCTAGGCTATCAAGACAAGAGAAAATGGCAGAGGTTCGGCATTGCACTCAATTGATCCATTCAACAGGAAGCAATTTGCGACTGATCTCAAAATGAGATTAGATTAAAATGTATTGATATTATACAGCACAAGTACAATACACCATCCAACCAGAGTGGATAAATAAATGCTCCAGAAATAAATATGCATGGAGAAAGGCTTAGTGAGCCTCAGCGTGCAAGCACACACACACACACGTACTGTATACATGTGAAATTAATCGTTCCAGCAAAGTAGGCTTCTATTATTCTAATGACATGTTTTATTGGGTATCATAGTAGCAGTGATGCCACAGATTACTTGTAAAAGTAATCCGATTACTGATTACTGATTACTCCTTTAAAAAGTAATCCAAGTTACTTTACTGATTACTTGATTATCAGAGTAACTTAGTTACTTTGAAAGTAACTAGGTTACGAAGTCGTCGTTCCCCCAACAGTTTTTTTTAAACGCTTTATTGAAAGTGCATAAATTGTTTTTAACTTGTTTCTCTGCACATAACGTAAATTGTTAAACTAGTGCTTCAGCTTCTGTACCATCAAGTATGGTAAAGCAACAGTCTATGATGCTCACAGCATTAGAGCAGCCAGCCAGTGGTTTTACAAAACCAGTGTATCCATTCACATCTAACAAATGCAGGCTGAACTATTCAATTATATCAACTGTAACTATTAAATTGTTTTTATAAATGTCTCTCTATAAACATACAAGCAGTCTCTCTTTAACATATAAATTAACTGTAAATCTGGCAAATAAGAGCTTTTCTCTCTCTCTCTCTCTCTCTCTCTCTCTCTCTCTCTCTCACCCCTCTCTCTCTCTCTCTCTCTCTCACCCCTCTCTCTCTCTCTCTCTCTCTCACCCCATGCCTCTTTCTCTCCAACCCCACCCAGACAGCCTACATCTCTAATATAATAATAATAATAATAATAATAATAATAATAATAATAATAATAATAATAATAATTATTATTATTATTATTATTATTATAATATAATCCCTTCTCTCCCTCTCTGTGTGTATGTGTGTGCGCGTGTGTGCGTGTGCTTGTGCTTGTGTGTGTGTGTGTGTGTGTGTGTGTGTCTCTCTCCCCTCTCTCTGTCACTCGTGTTCTCCCACCTGAAGAACTGTGGGAGAGCATTAGAGCAGCCAGCCAGTGGTTTTACAAAACCAGTGTATCCATTCACATCTAACAAATGCAGGCTGAACTATTCAATTATATCAACTGTAACTATTAAATTGTTTTTATAAATGTCTCTCTAGTCTTCTTGCGGTTTCACTTCGTTTAGACAAGCGTTTTGGGGTGGAATTCTCAGACGAATGCAACGGTGCCCTGCTGTCAGACGATTGGCGCATATGTCACATGACGTGCTGTGAAGACCCGCCCTACTCTGCCTCTGATTCGCAGACTGTGGATGGGGAATGTGATTGGGCCAAAGCAGAGTCACTCACAGACAGAGAGTCCAGTCACGCCGCGAGGACACATTCTTGTGTAACCCTTTCACTGCCACACCACGTCACTCCCAAATAAGAAAAACAGCTCAAAAATGTATTTTTGACTGTCGAAAACGAAATAAAATACTGCATTCCGCATGCATTATGAATTTATGATGAGATAGTAACGAAATAGTAATGCACAGCCACTTGGACAAGTAACTGCAATCAGATTACTGGCTTTTAAAGATTAACGCGTTAGATTACTATTTTCGGGGGAAAGTAATCAGATTACAATAACGCGTTACTTAGTAACGCGTTACCGGCATCACTGCATAGTAGTAAGTCATACTGTAGAACATGACATATTAGCATGACATCTCATTTATTAATGCCAATACTGAACGACTGCGCAATTGGCTTTTGACAAGTGTAAAGTATGGATTAGTCGGTCGCAGTCAACGTTGGACCCTTTAGCTCAACTGGTTGCGTGTATCCTTTCGGCAACAAACGTTTCCTTCCGCGTTGCTCTGATTGGCCAGCGATCTACGCTCGTTTCGCCCCTACGGCGGTAGCGCGCATGCGCATTTTGTTTTTGCCCCCACATGCCCACACACAGGTTTTAATAATAATAATAATGCAGGTTTTGCCGCCACGCTGGTAGATAATAATAATAATAATAATACTTAGAATAATAATACTTAGACAAACGCATGCAATTGGCACAAGTGTAAATTATGCATTCGTCACTCAGTTTTAACATCGATGCACTTAGCTCAACTCGTTCGCCAGCTTGCTGTGGAGCATATGGTCACAAGTTTGAATCACTCTTAGTTATTTATTTTTAATTTTTTTATGTTTAATAAATTTATCATCTCTCTATATTAACGTAACTAGCTATTAGGAGTTTTTCATTGTACAAGAGTGGATATATGTTGCAGAACATGCCTGTTAATTACCTTTTAAATATCTGTTATGTGGTTAGTGTAACTGAGGGGTACAATTCCCTGACTGTATTACTAGATATGATACTTACTACCACTACCTTTGTACTTAATATTCGGCCACCCAGTACACGGCATAAATATATTATCATAAACACTCTCACGTAGATGAAACGGATCCAACACAAATGTACGAAGTCGAAACAGGTCTTTATTTCTACACAGCGATGGTGTGTAGAACAAGCACTTAATCACTTAATTACATTTATGAATTGAAATAGTATGCACTTTTATGGCAAAGAGTATTCGTCGGTATATCAATAGAGAATGTCCAATCTCTGAAGGCGCAGGTGGTAAATATACGACCTGGAATAGTTAAGGAATAACAGCAATGATACTTTAATGATTATACACTAGATACACTAGAGGGGGTTAATCCGGTCGCTTGTAAGCCGACAGGAGTAGGAGGGGGGGGGGGGTAGAATCCGGCTGCCTCGTCCGGCCAAGGGTATCCCAGGTGAACCCACTGTAGTGCCGTTCAATGCGCCGGCGATCCTTGGACCACAGATGAAAGCAGGTGGACTCTTTGTGGGCCGGCTCTCTCCGGTCCACGGGGGAGAGACGTGAAGCGACCTCGTCTTGCAGAGCGTCTCCTCACCTTGCGTCCTCTCCAGGGGGGGGGGTTCCAACACACGGCAGTGTCGGGGGTCTTTATCCATGGAATAATCAAAGTATACAAAGCATAATCCGTGCCTGGGAAGGCGGGCTGTCGTCGGTAGAATAATCCGGTATACAGGTCCACTCGCTCGTCGGCTCTGGGGCTCCTCGGGTGCAGCTTCACATGGGGTCAACCACCCTGGGTAAGCAGCCAGTTCTCTGCCCGAAACGATGGGGTACTGACTACGGTAGTATTCTCACCGCACGAAGCACTATATATTAACAGACTATTATTAGCTTAATAGACTACGTCCAACTCGACGATATAGTGCCAAATATGACTATTCAAATATTAATATACACGATGTCTCAATACCGATGGTAGGCGAACTTGGCCTTACTCCCACACGTGGCGTCGCGGGGAGGCTTTACGTCTGTGACTCTATTGGAGGGTAAGAAACTGGACTGAAAAGAAAGTCCTACTTTAGTAGCGCAGTATATATACGCACTATGAACAAATAGTCCCATTAGTGGTGCGGTAGCCAGATTCCTACGCGGAACTAGGACTTGTTCGTACATGTGGAGCGGTACGTTTGAACTGGGTCTGAGGGGCATGGCAGCCTGGCACCAAGGTCTCGACCAATAGTAGAATGGAGACTATTATGGGATGTTCAGTAGGCTAGAATGGATATTCAATGCATATTGTACAAGGAATATACAAGGGATATCAGGGAATATTAGAGAATATACAAATACAATTAAATATATATATATAAATAAATATATATATTCGGTTTAATCTGGCCCTTCACAACAGCCACCCCCTGAATAGGTCCCAGACCTAATCAGTTAAACAGAGACAGATTAATCGCGTTGTCTATTTACACATAAGGGTTTGCTGTAGGGGTCAGTCAACTTCACAAAGTCATAGGGTTGTAGGGTCATGGTCATCATCGATTGTGTCTGGGAGTCGAGGCAGTTCTATGAGCCTTGCCACGGGACGGGTGTAAGTGCGACCCTGGACGAGCACTTCAGCTGCTCGGACCTTGCCGTCGGCACCGGTGATCACTTTGCTTACGCGGCCGGCCGGCCACATAGCTCTGGGCAGTGATTGATCAATAATCATGACGACTGTTCCTTCTGTCAAATTGTCTCTCTCCTTTACCCACTTCTGGCGGGTCTGTAGAGACGGTAGGTAGTGCAGTAGGAAACTGTTCCAAAACTTGTCGGCTAATACTTGGCTGTACCTCCACATTCGTCGGCCGTTCGCTTCTTCAGGCCGGTACATTGTCTGGGGTAATGCAGGATCTAGCCGCCCCATCAGGAGTGTGTTGGGGGTAACTGGGTCGATATCCGCCACATCACTGGAGACATATCCGAGGGGCTTCGAGTTAAGTACTCCCTCAATCTCCGTGAGGACTGTCATTAGGACTTCTTCCGCCACAGTCTGGGCCCCAAGTACTGCGTACAGGGCTGTCTTTATGGAGCGCACTTCTCGTTCCCAAGTGCCACCGAAGTGGGGTGCGTTTGGGGGGTTGAATTGGAAATCAACCTGTGCTGGAGCGAGGTGGGTCTTAAGTTCTGGGCCCATAGCTTGGAAGCTCTCTCTCAGCTCTCTTTCGCCGCCTTTGAAGTTTGTCCCATGATCGGACAATAGGGTAGACGGTCTTCCTTTCCGTGATGTGAATCTTCGGAAGGCCATAAGGAATGAGTCTGTGCTCATGGTCGGGAGAAGCTCGATGTGTATCGCTCTGGTGGTCATGCATTTGAATACAATACCCCACCGCTTCTCGGTTCCTCTTCCTTTCTTTATGTGCAGCGGGCCAAAGCAGTCCATACCCGTTGAGTGGAATGGCTTGTCACCGATTCGGAGGCGACATGGAGGAAGGTCAGCCATCCTTGGTATGCTGGGCTGCGCGCGCCACTTGCGGCAGTCTAGACATGTTCGCTGGAAGCGTCGTACCGCCTCTCTTCCTTGTAGGATCCAGTAACGACGTCTGATTTCCGCGAAGACTCTTTCTGCTCCTGCGTGATGTACATCCTCATCGTATTTCTTTATAATCAGCTCTGTGACCTTGTGTCGGCTGTTCAATACGATCGGGTATTTAATGTCATCCGGTAGATTGGGGGCTCTGCGTAGGCGACCACCTACTCTGATGAGGGTATGAGCGTCGCTCTCGGGGGCCAGGTGAATTAATCTGCTGTCGGATGGGACGGGCTTTCCTCCCTGTAGACAGGCCAATTCATCGGGGAACGAGTCTCTCTGGGCTCGCTGCAGTAGAAGCAATTCTGCTTCCTCGTAGTTAGCTGCTGACATATCAGCGGGGGACTTGCACTCCGGGTGGTACCGCAGGAATGTTCTTTGTTGTGCACTCTCTATGGACGTGCAATCGTCTATGTTAGGGTCGGTGGAGGCTACGGTGCTCAATCCACAGAACACAGACTTCTTATTTTCCACCTCCTCTGGACTTGCTTCCCTCGGGATAGGCATGGGCCACTGTCCTTCCGGGAGTCTTAGGAATGCGGGGCCGTCACTGTAGACATTGCGACGGGTGAGGTCATCCAGGGGCATCCCCCGGGTGATGACGTCAGCTGGGTTCTGTTTTGTATCAACGTAGCGCCACTCTGTTTCTCCGGTTAACTCTTCGGTTAAGTCTTGAATCTCGGTGACTCTGACTCCCACGAAGACTTTGTACTTGCATGAGTCCGATTTGATCCAGGCGAGTACCGTCGTGGAATCTGACCACAGGATTGTTCTAGACACCGGTATGGTGAGCTCACGTTGGATGAGCGTGGCTAGGTGCGCTCCGGCTAGGGCTGCGCAGAGCTCTAGACGTGGGATAGATTGTTGCTTGCGTGGGGCTATTCTCGAGCGGGCGAGGACAAATGCTGTGTAGATCTCTTCGTCCGCTGCTGGGTCCTCTGCTACATGTTTCTGTAGTGCAAATGTCGCACAGCAGGGGCTGCACGTCGTTCCGAAGGGGAGGACTTCCCATTGGTAGATGGCTGGGTGCTCATCTCCTGGCTTCTCTCTCCATAGGAACCGTAACAGGGGCTTGTCCGCCTCTACTAATCTCACCTGCAGGAACATTCCTTTAATGTCCCCGCTGATGGCCACCTTTTCCTGGCGGAAGCGGAGTAGAACGCCGAGTAGGGAGGGGCCGAGTGTGGGACCGGGCAGTAACTCTTTATTCAGATTTTGGGATCCGATCTGGTAGCTGCAGTTAAATACTATGCGGTCTTTACCGTTGTGATGGACCTTGTGGTGGGGCACGTACCACGATTCAGTGGTCTGGTCAGCCTCTTTAATGTCCATCTTTGTGACGTGTCCCGCTGTGATGAGCTTCTCAATCTCAGCGCGGTATACACTCTCTTGGGCGGGGTTCTTGGCTAAGCGCCGCTCCGTGTTCAGCAGGTACCGTTCTGTGGCGTCTGTCTTGGCGTGGAAAGTAGGCATTCCTTCTCGCCGCAGGAGTGGCGTGGCGTATCTCAACACGCCGTTGACCGGGACTCTCTTGGTCCCTGTCTCGAGGAGGTGAATTGCGTAAATGTCATCTTTAGAGCGAATGTCTTTCTTTCCGTTCTTAAAGGGCATTTGTTCCAAGGTCCATAGCCGCTCTACGTGTTGCAGGAGTGCGGTTTCTCCCTCTGTGACTCGGGAGTGGAGACATCTAGTGGCTGTACTTCGGTTGAGAGATTTGGCGAGCGGGCCTTGGAGAGTCCATCCCAAACGGGTCTCGACTGCTGCAGGACAGCCTCTGGGTCCGGTATGAACCCGGTCTATCGGGACAATGAGGTCTGCATGGTCGGAGCCTATCAACAGGGTCGGCATAGCATTGTCTATGAGCGGGATCGGTAACTTGCGCAGATGTGCATATTTCTCCATCAGCTTGGCGACGGGGTATGTGTACCGCGACAGTCCTATTTCTTGGCTGGTGAAAGTGTCTGCAATCTGGTACCGTCGCTCAGGCTGGCCGCTTGCTGCGATAGAGAATGAGACATTCTCGCCCTTTATCGTCTTCAAATCTCGTCTTATTGTCCGAATTGTCATTTGGGTTTCGCTTCCCCGCAGCCCTAGCTGGGCCGCAGCGGAGGCGAGCAGCAGGGTCTTTTCTGACCCGTCATCGAGGACGGCGTAAGTGTCCAGGACTTTATTCTGGTAGCTTAGTGTCACACGCACTACTTTTAGGAGTACTCGGGCTCCACTGCTGCTGGCGGGATCGATGTACATGACGCTCGCTTTGCGGCTGGATGGTGCAGGTGAAGGGCGCCGTCTGTTACTGTCGTGAAGTATGTCCAGATGGGCTCCATCGCACTTGGTGCACCTTTTCTTTAAGCGGCATTCGGCTGCCATGTGTGAGCGCGCACAGCGAAAACAGCGCTTGTTGGACTTTATCCATTGACCTGCTTCCTCCGTTTTCAGCTTGGGGAAGGAGTCACATTGCGCTAGCCAGTGTTCTTTCTCACAGTAGGGGCACACTATCTTCCACTTCTCCGTTCTGGAGGGGGTACTGTGGCTCCTGCTGCTCGGTACTGACGCCGATTGGTGCATCACAGTCACCGATCTTCTTCCATCATTTAGTCGTCTGGTTCCTTCTCTGGAGCCAGGGGTGCTCCGTCCGAATGTATCTAGCCGTAGGCTGCTGACTTCTCTCGCCAGGAAGTCTGCTAGATCGAGGAGGTTCGGTTCGGGGCCATTCGGGTCTCTGTGGTCCCTCTGCCGCCTAAAGCGCTCCTGACGAGCGGGCGGCAGCTTCTCCAGAATCCTTTCCACATTTGAGTTGGCGTAAAGTTCATGCCTCCCCTTCTCTCTTTGCGCTCCCAACATCCCTACCAGGGACTGCACTCTGATGGACAGGTCGTCCAGTGCTCGATTGTCTATTGCTGGGGGTAAGCGGTCGATGTGTCGGATCTCCTGGATCACGTAATCCCATATGCGCCCATACCTCTGGTCCAATGCTACCAGCGCTGCTGTGTATGGGGTGGTGGAAGTCGCGTAGGCGAGTGCTATATTATGTGCGCGGGGTACCTTTAAGTGCTTCAGTAGGATGGCGTATTTGTGGCGTTCATCCAATACATCCACCAACATGGTCTCCAGACACATGCGGAGTTCTGTATACTGGGCCCGGTTCTCTTGGGTGAAGTCGGGTACCATAGGCGTGCCAATGTATGACGCTGACTGTGGATACATCGGCGAGCGTTGGGGGAGAGGCCTCCTAGGCGAGTCTCCTCCCGCTCCTTGGTATGGGCTGGTACCGGCAGTGTACCATGGCCCGCTTGTCCAGGTGCTGTTCCTCGGTGCGGGTCGTGCGTCGTGCTCACCCGGGTATAGAGTCGGGGGTCTGTAGCGCAGCTCCGCGGGAGTATAGCCTGGGCTGTACCGGGCCTCCTGGTCCGGTAGAGTACTGTGCTGTCTTCGGGCGTGGTTCTCCTCCTCTTCCTCTTCGTCTTCAGTTAGGTCATCCAGTGCTTGTAGTCTCTGGTTTAGCCTCTCCACAGGATATGCTGCTCCTTCCCGGTTGCTAGGTCTCGCTTGGACCGGTGGGGGGAGGTGGTCTGTGGGGGGTATAGACCTCGTCTGTTGGTCAAGTTCAGGGTTGTTTACTCGGCTAGGGGATGCCGCCCTGGAGGTGTGTCTAGACGAGTTCCTGGAGCCTCTGGCGGAGGGAGAGGGTGTTGTCCGTCTGATCAGCTGTTCTATTAGTTGCGACTGCTGTCTGTCGCGCGCTGCGTCCCGTTGAGCACCGGCTCGTTCTCGGGCCACATTCTCTTCCATCTGAATGCGTCTTATTTCTAGACGTATCTGCTCGTGTTCGCTTCGCTGCTGGATCTGCAGTCGGTCGCGTTCAGCAGCGGCGTTCAGGCTGATGAGGAAGGCCTGCTGTAGGGTCCTCTCTGCCTCGCTGGGAGAAGGCGGTTGTATAGGGGAGCCTTCCCTCGGGGTACTCCTTGCGGAGCCTTGGAGTTCTATCTCCACGGTGCTCTCCCCGTCTTCTTCCGTGCCGAGTTCTCTCTCGGTAGCGTTGTATTCCTCCCGGGACTCATCGGGGACTACTTCTTCAGTACTGGCGGGGTGTGAAGTCATGTCTGGTTCCCACTGGTCCCCACCGTGAACTTGGTCAGTTACATTAGAGCCCGTAGGGGCCTCTATGGTCGGGGTAGTCTGGGCGTTGGGGTTAGACATACTTTTACTTTCTAGTTTTACCGCGTTTACTGTTAGTAGAAGACTAGGTTGTTGACTGACAGCGTAAGCCTCTAAGTACTGAGGGAGCCGTCGTTCGCGCTGCGGGCGTTGGTTAGGAGGATCGTTTCGTGGAGTGTTCATCATAGGCCATTTCAATATTAATAACACTATATTAATATTACACTAATTACCCTCCGGCTCGAAGGACCAATTGTAACTGAGGGGTACAATTCCCTGACTGTATTACTAGATATGATACTTACTACCACTACCTTTGTACTTAATATTCGGCCACCCAGTACACGGCATAAATATATTATCATAAACACTCTCACGTAGATGAAACGGATCCAACACAAATGTACGAAGTCGAAACAGGTCTTTATTTCTACACAGCGATGGTGTGTAGAACAAGCACTTAATCACTTAATTACATTTATGAATTGAAATAGTATGCACTTTTATGGCAAAGAGTATTCGTCGGTATATCAATAGAGAATGTCCAATCTCTGAAGGCGCAGGTGGTAAATATACGACCTGGAATAGTTAAGGAATAACAGCAATGATACTTTAATGATTATACACTAGATACACTAGAGGGGGTTAATCCGGTCGCTTGTAAGCCGACAGGAGTAGGAGGGGGGGGGGGGGGGTAGAATCCGGCTGCCTCGTCCGGCCAAGGGTATCCCAGGTGAACCCACTGTAGTGCCGTTCAATGCGCCGGCGATCCTTGGACCACAGATGAAAGCAGGTGGACTCTTTGTGGGCCGGCTCTCTCCGGTCCACGGGGGAGAGACGTGAAGCGACCTCGTCTTGCAGAGCGTCTCCTCACCTTGCGTCCTCTCCAGGGGGGGGGGTTCCAACACACGGCAGTGTCGGGGGTCTTTATCCATGGAATAATCAAAGTATACAAAGCATAATCCGTGCCTGGGAAGGCGGGCTGTCGTCGGTAGAATAATCCGGTATACAGGTCCACTCGCTCGTCGGCTCTGGGGCTCCTCGGGTGCAGCTTCACATGGGGTCAACCACCCTGGGTAAGCAGCCAGTTCTCTGCCCGAAACGATGGGGTACTGACTACGGTAGTATTCTCACCGCACGAAGCACTATATATTAACAGACTATTATTAGCTTAATAGACTACGTCCAACTCGACGATATAGTGCCAAATATGACTATTCAAATATTAATATACACGATGTCTCAATACCGATGGTAGGCGAACTTGGCCTTACTCCCACACGTGGCGTCGCGGGGAGGCTTTACGTCTGTGACTCTATTGGAGGGTAAGAAACTGGACTGAAAAGAAAGTCCTACTTTAGTAGCGCAGTATATATACGCACTATGAACAAATAGTCCCATTAGTGGTGCGGTAGCCAGATTCCTACGCGGAACTAGGACTTGTTCGTACATGTGGAGCGGTACGTTTGAACTGGGTCTGAGGGGCATGGCAGCCTGGCACCAAGGTCTCGACCAATAGTAGAATGGAGACTATTATGGGATGTTCAGTAGGCTAGAATGGATATTCAATGCATATTGTACAAGGAATATACAAGGGATATCAGGGAATATTAGAGAATATACAAATACAATTAAATATATATATATAAATAAATATATATATTCGGTTTAATCTGGCCCTTCACAACAGTTAGGGTATGTATGTTTTTTAAATAAATGCCCAGTATTGTGCTTTGTCACCACCTGTCAATCTGTTCTGTTATTGGTCCATGATGGCAATAAGTTGATGATTTTTACAGCCTAATCTAAAACAGATTTTTTACACATTGGTTCAAACGCGATCACGGAAGGTGACAACCCTAACATGTCATGTTGTGTCACAACAGAATGAGTAGGTGAGTGTTAGGCCTACAGAAAGTGTAATCTATTGATTGACTTGCACTACCTAGTCAATTCGGTAGAAGAGTCTAGTGGGCGAGATTATGCATGACCAGCCTGTGATCTAAATATTACCTATGTGTTGATGGAATCACATTAATATAGAGAGATGAAAACAATACAATACGTTATTTCAATTGATATGAATAGCTAGTTACGTTAATATAGAGCCAATCAGAGCAACGCGGAAGGAAACGATAACGAAAGGATACACGCCAACTGGTTAGCGTGGCTGCCTGTGGATCCTATGGTCACAGGTTCAAATCTCTCGGTTCCACACGTTCTTTTTATTTCATGCATTTATGCATTTATGGAGCATTTATTTATCCACTCTGGTTGGATGGTGTATTGTACTTGTATAATGACAATACATTTGAATCTAATCTCATTCTGAGATCAGTCGCAAAATGTTTCAGCTCTACCTGTCTAATGCCGAAATGTTTAAGCTGTTTTGCACACGGCACATTTTGCCACTGTTGTGTTCATATGGTTATGTTTACTTCGGCCTGAGTAACGCCCCCCATTGATGACGGAGGACGGTGGAACGTTGGTTCTGCTTAAATAGGTGTAAATGTGGGCTGGTTCGCCAGAAAGCACCAAGGTTCAGAGGCTCCAGGACGGAGCCGGAGCTTGAACCGGAGCCCTGCCAGTGTGAAAGCGCCCTTTGATGAAAACTACCAGTGGACTTTCTTCCTCTGGTTTATTCACCATGCAGTACAACGTAATGTGCACCTCTACAGTGACATCTACAGGTGAATAATAAATGCTGCAGCTGAATACACAACACATGGCTTTTTTGCCTGCCGGCGGCGTATATGTAGCAGGTATATATAGAATATACTAATATGTAATCCACAAAGAATCCCTTCCTAACGTTTTATTTTAATTTGTTTATTATTATCTTTTACTCTCATAGTCTTTTATTTTGAAACCGTCGTCACTTCCTCCCGAAGTGACGTATTTACTTTGGTGCGTGCCTCTTCCCGTTCAGTCTGGCCTGAACGTGAAGAAGGTGAGAGTTGCTCCGTGTCCCTAAACATTTCCTTGGTTTAAAAGAATGTATTAATGGGTTACATTTTGTAAATAAGTTGCCGGGCAATGAACCGGAGTTGTATATAGTGGTAACTGTGTTAATGATGAACAATTCTGCACTTTTTGTAATGTGGTTTAGCTGTGGTGGCGAACTCTTGTATGACACATGCTGACTGAGCTAGTGGTAATGGTTGAGCAATGTGTTGTAGGCCTCGTTCTGACAGCGTGACATGTTTCCCCATTGCAGCCTTGTAAGCTGTAGACGCCATCTGCTGGCCAAGTGTTAATATGTGCCTGCTTGAATGTCTTCTCCAGGTAATTGGAGATATCTTATTGGTTATTTTGTATTATTTCATTGTGTTGTTTTATTTTAATGGATATTTCAATGTATGATTCAAAATGTGCAGTCTGGCCTGAACGTGAAGAAGCCTTGTAAGCTGTAGACGCCATCTGCTGGCCAAGTGTTAATATGTGCCTGCTTGAATGTCTTCTCCAGGAGAAATAAACACAATGAATGGCCACAACTGTCTCTTCACTTCCCATGCACGACGACATTCAAGAGGGTGGCCTTAGACCAGTTACAGTGGTGCTGATAACCAGGACGACACAAGAGTCGTCGAAGTGAATTTTTTTTCTTCTCTCTTTAATTTCTGATTTCTGGTTTCTTCTTTTTCCTGGTATAGGAATAGCCAATAGAAAAATATTGTGACCAACATATATATATTTTTCTTCTTTTTCCTGGTATAGGAATAGCCAATAGAAAAATATTGTGACCAACATATATATATTTTTCTTCTTTTTCCTGGTATAGGAATAGCCAATAGAAAAATATAGTGACCAACTTATATATTTTTCTTCTTTTTCCTGGTATAGGAATAACCAATAGAGAAATATAGTGACCTAATTATATATTTTTCTTCTCCTCTTTTGTGGTGGAATAGCCAAGTAAAATATTGTAATCAAATATTTCTCCACTCTTTTGGCATAGTATTGGTAATGGCCAAGGTAAACATATTGTGATCCGCAGAATATATTAAATTTTTTTTCTCCTTCTTTGTTGATAGCCCATTTTAGAAAAAAATTAAATGGATCACGATAATGTAGAGGTGGAGGCCGTCGCAGAGAGCGGGTCTGTTGTAGAGGGGGGAGCCATTGGGGAGAGGGTGGTTCATGGCCCTAGTGATTTTGCGTCCGGGAGGGGGGCACAGCTGTTGGCTCGATTTAACTCACCGGGTGTTGGTTTGGGGAGGGGTTCATCGCTGCTTAATTCTTATGGGAGAGGGTTACAGCTATTTAATTCCCCAGGGCCGAGCCCAGGTGAGGGGAGGTCACGAGCGCCCAGTCAGACCCAGCAGGTTAGTGCCCCGGGCAATGAAGGTTCCCCAGTCTTCACCTCAACCCATCTACCGAGCCACACACCCTTTGCCCACAGACCTACCTTTTCACCTGTGGCCATTCCCGACAGGAACGACCCAGCACTGAGTGACCTGATATCACACATCGCCCAGCAGGTGGGACAGTCAATATCGGCTCAGATGAGAGGAGAGAGCCGGGTGAATGAAGGCAGTCAAGAGCGGGTTCAATACCCGGGTGGGAGCCAACCACGCATCGACTCCACACTCAACCTGACTGGTGTAAAGCTGGTCATGCAGTCGGATGTGAGGGAGCCTCCAGTGTACAGAGGAGATGGGTCTGACAAGCTCTCAGTGCATGAGTGGGAGGAGCTCATGGACACCTACCTGAGGAAGAGGTATAGGAGTGGACGAGCAGCATCAAGAGATGTTGTCCAGACTGATGGGCAGAGCCAGAGACGTTGTGAAAGTAACGCTCCGTAGCAACCCGTTACTAAAGCCTCAAGAGAACCCGAGGGTTGTGACTGACATACTGAAACAACATTTCGGTGGCGTGTCATGCTCAAGTATGCCTCTTGCGGATTTCTATAACACTGTGCCTGTGACAGGGGAGGACCCTGTCAAGTATTGGATCCGACTTAACAAGGCTGTTGATGCAGCAGAGGATGGCCTGAGCAGGCATGGGCGACATATTGATGACCCCCGTTGAGAGGTGACCATGATGTTCATAAAGTATTGCCCTGATCCTTCCCTTGCTGCAATCTTGCGGTTCAAAGCGCCAGAGAAGTGGACAGCTGGTGAAATACAGGAGCATGTTGACCGTCATCAGATCAGCATGAGAGGACAGCGGGACGCCAGAACAAACCGTGCAGGTCTGGGGAGACCTTTAACAGTCCAGACACCTGTGTTTGAGGAGGTGTCTATGCCTAACCTTCCAGAGTCGCCCCCTGTCCAGGTGGGAGCGAGTGTCACGTCTGCTCCTCAGATAGATGGGAACTGTCTGATGACTTTGATTGGCCTGCTTGACCGGACACTCTCTCAGAACAGTCAAGCGATGGCGCAGAACAGCCAAGTAATGGCTCAGAACAACCGACCGATGGCTCAGAACAATCAGCCGATCTCTCAGAGCTACCAGCCGATGGCTCAGAACAATCAGCCGATCTCTCAGAGCTACCAGCCGATGGCTCAGAACAACCAGCCAATGTATGGACGACAACAGTTTAACTGCAAGATATGCAGATCGGCGGAGCACTCCACTGTGGCACACTGCATGCGGGAGCACCTGTGTTTGGGTTGCTTTAAACCTGGCCATATTCACAGAGACTGTCGCAGTTCCCCTCCCAGACAGAGAGACCAGGGCGCGCGCTCACCCAGAGAGCAGCAGTCTTTAAACTGACTAACCCGCATTGGAGGAGGGAACGTGTGGGTGAGGACAGTCAGACCCTCAGTGCTGAAAGTGAACATGAACAGTGTTATGTGAAAGAGTGCAGTGCAGCACCGGCTGGTGTGAAGATCATAGCACAGAACACGCAAAGAGTTGAGCCGTATGATGAGCTGTTCTATGCTCCAGTCAACGTGAATAATATGTTTCAGATGCAAGGGATGCTCGACTCAGGCTCCATGGCCTGTACTTTCAGTGAAGATGCAGAGGAAAGGATGTTGAAAGGAAAAGTATTGCAAGAACCAAGACCGATGACTGAGGACGTGGTTTTAGTGGGGTGTGGAGGAAAACTCACTAAACCGAAGTGTGTGTACGAAGTTGAACTGAAAGTATATGGGGTGAGCTGCATCGTACCAGTTCTTGTGGTGCCGGGCCAGAGGGATGATCTCATCATCGGCACGAATGTGATCAAGTTCCTCATGCACAAGTTGAAGGACAGTGACGATTACTGGCGGCTCATCTCCGTCTGCAGTCCATCCTCATCCCCAGGGTGTGAACAGTTCTTGGACCTCATGGCGAATACGTCCCGTTGGAGGGGTGAAAAGGTACCGGATAAGATCGGCACGGTCAAGCTCAAGCAGTCGATCACTCTTCTGGCAATGCAAGAACACCTCGTCTGTGGTAAACTACTTCATCAAGGTCCATGCCACGTAATATCATGGTTGGTCGGGTCGTGACACCTCTGTGGGGTGATGGGTGGGTCCCCATGAAGGTCACCAACCTGTCTGATAGACCTGTTACGCTGAAGAGGAACTGTAAGCTGGCAGATGTGTCTCCCTGCTTAGCTGTGGAGGATTTGGAGCTACTCCAAGGCTGTAGTCGGACAGACAGGGCTCCTGCGACTGAGCACCATACGGCAACCAGTCCCTCTGACTTCGAGCAGAGGCTACGTGATGTTGGTCTTGACAAACTCGATATCCAACCCTGTCATACCAGCAACGCAGGAAAGGAGAAGTTGGTCCAGCTGCTCGAGTCTTACACCGACATCTTCTCCAAGCATGAGATGGATTGTGGTGAGGCAAAGGGCTTCGTCCACCGCATTCGACTGACCGATGATCGTCCATTCCGCCTTCCTTACCGGAGAGTACCCCCTGCTCACTACCAGAAACTACGACAGGCCTTGACAGACATGGAGCAGCAAGGGATAATCCGAAAATCAGTGAGTGATTATGCTTCGCCGCTGGTGATGGTATGGAAAAAGGACGGTAATCTGAGGATCTGCACCGATTTCCGATGGTTGAATGCAAGAACACTCAAAGACGCCCATCCTCTTCCACATCAGTCGGACTGTCTGGCCGCCTTGGGGGGGAACACCTTCTTCAGCACGATGGACTTGACGTCCGGCTTCTACAACGTTCCCATGGCTGAAGAGGATAAGAGATACACGGCGTTCACTACACCGATAGGCCTGCATGAGTATAATAGAATGCCGCAGGGACTGTGCAATAGTCCTGCCTCATTTATGCGCATGATGCTGAGTATATTCGGGGACATGAACTTCAGCAGCCTGTTATGCTATCTGGACGACCTACTGGTCTTCGGATCAACGGAAGAGGAGGCGTTACAAAGACTGGAGGTCGTCTTCCAGCGACTGCGAGACCACAACCTCAAGTTGAGTCCGAAAAAGTGTCATCTGATGAGGTCGTCTGTCAAGTTTCTGGGCCATATCATAGATGGTAGCGGAGTGGCTGTGGATCCTGCGAAGGTGGAAGTCATATCCAGCATGTCTAGGACAGATCTGATGGAAGAAGACGGGTGCACGCCCTCTGTACGGAGGATCAAGTCCTACCTGGGAATGGTCTTCTTCTATCAGCACTTCATCCCTAATTGCTCTTCCATCGCCAAACCGCTGTTCGCTCTGACTGGGGGACAGAAGAGGAAAGGAAGGACGAAGGTGAAGGTGAAGGCGGGAACATTCAGGAGACTGGGACCCGATGACTGGACTTCAGAGTGTGACGTCGCCTTCGTCAGTCTAAGAGAGAGTCTGCTGGACTGTGTGGTTCTGGCGCATCCTGATTTCTCACGTCCCTTGATTCTGTCAACCGATGCTTCATTGGACGGGCTCGGGGCGTTGTTGTCACAAGTACCAGCTGGTGAAAGTAAAGCGCGCCCCATAGCTTTCGCAAGCAAGACCCTGAGCAGTTCTCAGAAGAATTACCCAGCCCATCGGCTCGAGTTTTTGGCACTGAAGTGGAGTGTGTGTGACAAGTTCAGCCATTGGCTGAAGGGCAACTCCTTCACTGTATGGACGGACAACAATCCACCCACCTATATAATGACAAAGCCTAAGCTCGACGCTTGTGAACAACGGTGGGTCGCGAAGCTCGCTCCTTATACGTTCAGCCTGAAGCACATCGCAGGAGTCAAGAATGTGGTGGCTGATGCTCTCAGTCGGGATCCGTTTGCCAAGACGGTTGGGCGCCGGCTGGTCACTGAGTCCTACGGCAATCTGCTCGCCGAAGCGGGTGAGGTTGGAGTGAACGGAGTTCAAGATGCCTTCCGTTTGAGGGTCCAGTGTCAACGGGCGGAGAGGTCAGAGAGCGTCGCTGTGATGCAGTCCCAGTGTTCGCCGCCCCTGTGTAACAGCGCTGTGAAGGCGGTCCTTGATTCTCATGACCATTGGGATGCAGCTGCAGAGTCCAGGGCAACAGAGTTGGTCCAGACCGTTCAACATCTTGCTCCACCGGGACAGGATTCACTGCCTGCCTTTTCCCTGGCAGAGCTTCAGAGGAGCCAAGAGAGTGATCCTGACATCTCAAAGGTCACGTCTTTTCTGACTCGACAGAGGAGGCCATCGAGGCGAGAGAGAGACGGTCTGGGCGCGAGTGCTCTGGTGCTGATCAGGCAATGGGAGAGACTGAAGGTCACTGACGGAGTGCTCTATAGAGTCACCAAAGATCCGTTGAGCAAGCAGAGGAGGCTTCAGTTCGTCTTACCCCGGAGTCTAGTGGACAAGGCCTTGCGGGGCGTGCATGACCTAGCCGGACATCAAGGGCAGGCAAGGACGATCTACCTGACAAGACAACGCTTCTTTTGGCCGAGGATGGAGCGCCAAGTTAAGGACTATGTGAAGTGCTGCCAGAGGTGCATTTTGGCCAAGACTCCAGATCCGTCTGCCAGGGCTCCGCTTGAGAGTATAAGGACCTCCGCTCCCATGGAACTAGTGTGTTTGGACTTCTGGAGTGCAGAGGATAACAATCAGCGTTCAGTAGATGTCCTTGTCCTGACAGATCATTTCACGAAGTTGGCACATGCCTTTCCCTGCTCGAATCAACAAGCGAAGCAAGTTGCGAGGAAGTTGTGGGATCACGTGTTCTGTGTGTATGGATTTGCGAAGCGCATACATACGGATCAAGGAGCCAACTTCGAGAGCGAGCTCATTGCGGAACTGCTTAGACTGTCGGGAGTCTCCAAGTCACACACTACCGCCTACCATCCCATGGGGAACGGAGGGACCGAGAGGTTTAACAGAACCCTGGGAGGCATGATCCGTTCGCTGCCGCTGAGGGAGAAGGCCAGGTGGCCTCAGCAAATACAGACTCTGACATTTGCATACAATGCGACGGTGCATGAGACAACTGGGTATGCACCTTTCCACCTAATGTTTGGGCGGGTTCCGAGGCTCCCTGTTGATGTGATGTTCAGACAGGTTCTGCATGACCCAGTGGTTGTTGACTACAGCAGTTACGCGACAACGCTTATGTCCCACCTCCATGAAGCAGCAGACGTTGCTCGGAGACATGCTGTCAAGGAGCAAGACAAGCAAGCCAGAGGTTACAACCGTAAAGTCAAGGGGATCTGCTTGAACGTGGGAGACAGGGTGCTCCTCGCAAACAAAGGTGAGAGGGGGAAGAAGAAACTTGCGGACAAGTGGGAACCAACAGTCTACACTGTCATGGACAGCAACCCACAGACTCATGTCTACAAGCTGGAAGATGACAAGGGGAGGACGAGAGTGGTGCATCGCAACCTGATTCTGGATATCAGCTTCCTACCCATAGAGACTGCTGATGGGAACGCGCCGGAGACTGAAGACAGTCTTGGAGGATCAGAGGATGGGTCTCAGATGGGCCTCATCAACTCTCTGGAGGAAGAGAGAGGATCAGAGGACGGGTCTCGGATGGGTCTCGTCAACTCTCTGGAGGAAGAGAGAGGATCAGAGGACGGGTCTCAGATAGGTCTCGTCAACTCTCTGGAGGGAGAGAGGGGTTCGGAGGATAGGACGGAGGCATGGGTGTTGAGTGGGGCTGAAGAGGCTACCAGTCATGGCTCCTGTGACGTAGCTGATGTGGACGAAGATCAGTCTGATATAGAGACAGTGTCAGTGGTTGATGCAAGTAGTGCCCAGTCCTCCAGACCAGTGTCTACAGTTGACTCATCAGACACAGTGCCAAGGGCCCCGACCGTTATTCCGGTAGTCATTCCGGCTATTGTAGAACGGGACCGAGACTGCCGTGCACCTACACTGAGGGGCACAGAGGGTGTAGTCAGGACACGGGCTGGCAGGGTGGTTAGGGGAGTCAACCGTTTGATAGAGACGATGGTTCAGAGGCCGTTCGGTTGGTAGGAGTTCCCAGTCTCTTCTAACTCTGTCCTAGGCTTTCTGTGCTATCTCTTTCAGTTTTTTTTTGTTTTATTGATTTTTATTTTATCTTGCACTGTGACACTGTAAGTGGCGTATTTACCACATGTGCTCACAGATGAGGTATGGGATTCGAGTAGGCCGGGTGGTTTGGTGTACAAGGCACCGAGTGATTCTAGGAGGAACATAGGACTGTACACCCTTTTGTTTTCTCTGAACCTGTGTGACAGGTAACTTCTAGTTGATTTTGAAGATGTGTATCTTCAGGTAAACCCGTGCCGGTTCTGACGTAGTGTTGGAGGTCCCAGTTAGTGTGTCCTGTAGGTTCGGGATTTTAGCGGAATTCAGGAGGGGAGTATGTAGCAGGTATATATAGAATATACTAATATGTATTCCACAAAGAATCCCTTCGTAACGTTTTATTTTAATTTGTTTATTATTATCTTTTACTCTCATAGTCTTTTATTTTGAAACCGTCGTCACTTCCTCCCGAAGTGACGTATTTACTTTGGTGCGTGCCTCTTCCCGTTCAGTCTGGCCTGAACGTGAAGAAGGTGAGAGTTGCTCCGTGTCCCTAAACATTTCCTTGGTTTAAAAGAATGTATTAATGGGTTACATTTTGTAAATAAGTTGCCGGGCAATGAACCGGAGTTGTATATAGTGTTAACTGTGTTAATGATGAACAATTCTGCACTTTTTGTAATGTGGTTTAGCTGTGGTGGCGAACTCTTGTATGACACATGCTGACTGAGCTAGTGGTAATGGTTGAGCAATGTGTTGTAGGCCTCGTTCTGACAGCGTGACATGTTTCCCCATTGCAGCCTTGTAAGCTGTAGACGCCATCTGCTGGCCAAGTGTTAATATGTGCCTGCTTGAATGTCTTCTCCAGGTAATTGGAGATATCTTATTGGTTATTTTGTATTATTTCATTGTGTTGTTTTATTTTAATGGATATTTCAATGTATGATTCAAAATGTGCAGTCTGGCCTGAACGTGAAGAAGCCTTGTAAGCTGTAGACGCCATCTGCTGGCCAAGTGTTAATATGTGCCTGCTTGAATGTCTTCTCCAGGAGAAATAAACACAATGAATGGCCACAACTGTCTCTTCACTTCCCATGCACGACGACATTCAAGAGGGTGGCCTTAGACCAGTTACATATAGGTCGACCAGAAATAATTGTGCGGGCCGCATTACATAATATTCACGTTGTGGGCCAGACGGAGGGGTGGGGCGGGCCGCAAATGGCCCGCGGGCCACGAGTTTGAGACCCCTGTCCTAGAGACTTGCGTATCATTGGACGCAGCAGAGTATTTGGCTGTAGAGATTCTCTTGTGATTCTATTAAGTTCAATGCTACTTTGAGAGCACCTGCACAATGGAGGGTCACAGTTTATGATGAATTATGTGCTTGTTAATAGTGACTCCACCATCCTAGATTTCCTATTATATACTATATAGGAGCGAGGGCAGCCTGGTTGTCAAATACTAGGGGTGTAATGGTACAGTACGTGTATGCTTGACTTCACGGGGTGCATGTCACGGTAAAAAAATTATAATAACATACTCTGTGGAGCCTGAACACCGGTACACCAACTAACACCGGTATCACAGACTACCGGAGCAAGCCTAGGTGGAACTAAGTATAAATTGTACTACTGTCTGTTCAGAATAAATGAAAAGAAACCTAGCCTTATACATTTGGGATTTCTCTTGCTTTTTTCCTATTGTACCGAACTCGTACTGAACCGCAACCCCAAAATCGAAGTACGTACCGAACCCTGGTTTCTGTGTACCGCTACAAACCTCTACCGTACAAATACATACATGGTTGCTGTGTCCTCTGGTAAGAAGGACTAAGTAAATATGCAGCTGAACGTGTGAACGTAAGCCTTAACTGATCAGTGTGACTATATTTGTAGAAAGGTTTCTGATCTGGAACACAACAGTATGGTCAGGGCCGCCTCAGGGGGTGTGTGAGCAGTGCGGTCGCACAGGGCCTCGCGGGAAGGGGGGCCTCGCACAAAAAAAAAACAAAAAATTATTTATTATTATTAAAAAAAAAATTAAAAATTAAAAAAAAAAAAATATTGCGAGGCCCCCCTTCCCGCGAGGCCCTTTTTCATCACAGACCTAAAATCTAGTTTTGCTTATATGCTTATATATTTCACATTAGACACGTTCCTGGCTCTGAGGCTCTGCAGGCAGCAGAATTGGTTTCAATGAGGGGAGGGGTTACAGCCAGGTAAGGTAGCGTCTGTTGAGTTCATTGTGTGTGTCTGTGTGCGTGCCGGGGGGGGGGGGGGGGGGGGGCGTGAACAGACTCATTGCCAGACGTGAGCGATTCGACTCACGCTCACGGCAATGAATCGGCTCTTATGAACGAGTCGCTCATGACCGACCCATCACTAGCGTCTGACTATTTCGCACGTGCAGCATTGGAGCCTAGGTTATGCCAGCCAAGATGAAGAGGACATCGTTCGGCAGATGGACTGAAGATGAAAGTTGTTGCATGCAGTGGCGGCTCTACCACTAGGGGCGCTAGGGCGCCGACCCACCTGCTGGCCAGCTGCTGTTAAATCAGAGAAGAAGACAATAAAACTTTTTCGTTTTTGTGTTTTATAGCCCTATAAATAATATAAACATGTTTAAAATTAATAATATTTACTCATTTTAAGTATGTTTGTATTTCCAATGCACAATATAACGTTATTATCTAAATTAAAAAAACATCGTTTTCATGGGCAGGAAGTGACGTTTTTTTTTTATTTTTTCGTATTTCTCGCCCGGGCTAGAAGCGATAGCGCTCTGCGTGCGCGTCACAGTTTGATCGCTGTCTCCATCACAGCCAATCAGTGCATACAGCGTTGTGCGTTGAAATATGACTATTATGTTGGAATCCGAGCGCGATTTGAAGCGGTCTAGCCAGCAGCGTGTGAACTTCCATGAAGAATTTCCATAGCCGCATTTCGCGGAGACGCTCTCTGATTGGCTGATGCGATGCCAGTTTTTTTCCATTGCCGCATTTCTCGGGTTGGCTTAGAGTCACTCACACAGCTTGTTGGCTAACTAACAACAAGCTATATTATGGATGCAGTGTGGAGGGACATGTATGGACAATGGATGGACATCAACACAGGCTGGATGGACAATGCCATGGAGTGGATATACTTTATCAACAAGCCAACAACAAGGTAGATTAGCGATCTTAACTCTAGTTTAATACATGATACGTTGTCTACTGATGCCGCATAACGTTGTAACGTTACAGCTACTGCTAGCTGTTAGCTCCGTTAGCTTAGCTGGCCACTTAGTGCATGGAAACGGAGTAACGTTAACGTTTAAACGTTATGTCGAGGTCATACAATACTACAGTCGACATAAGGTTAACGTTACCCCGTTTCCATGAAGTGTTTAAATAGCAGCAATCTTGTTGAAAATGTAACTACTAAAATGCTCTCTCTCTCTCGCTCTCTCTCTCTCTCTCTCTCGCTCTCGCTCTCATTTCGCCGCATGTGGGACATAACCACTCAGACAATGAATGGTAACTTGTTTAAAATAACGAGCTTTACAAATGTGTTTATTATTGAATGGATCTGACATCATCTGAGAGAGAGAGAGAGCGAGAGAGAGAGAGAGAGAGAGAGAGCTGTGCGTGTTTGTGTTGCTGCTGATGCATAATGAATGAATGGTGAGTTGTTTAAAATGACAACATACATGTGTTAATTATTTGATTTGATTGATCCGAGAGACAGAGAGATCGTCTATGTTTGAATGAATGAATGAATGAGAACTTTATTAACAGATTGCAGAATGGGTACAATACAGTACGGCTCAATACACACAATTGTTAAGGGGATGCAGACCAGAGAAAGACGTTTGTCTTGTTTACATCAGGGATCAGGGTCCCAGATTTTCGATTCATATCGATAGTTTAATAGCTAGCCTTGGCTCGTTTAACAATATGCAAAATATGTGTACAGCCCTGTACTCATACTGAAGTTATTCTTGGTATATAATAGGTCTGATTGTGTAACGAATCGATTCCACGTCGCGCTGTGTGTGAGAGAGAGAAGGAGAGAGGGAGAGATCTGCCTGTGTTTGTAGACGGGCGAGTTTTGTTTCTAACTTTTCTATTTATATATTGTGTTTCAAGTTGTGAATTAGAGTCTAGACTATACTTTATTTGACTGGTTGTGTGTTGTTGTAGTAACAGCTGAGCGACTCGTTCATAAGAGCCGATTCATTGCCGTGAGCGTGAGTCGAATCGCTCACGTCTTGCCATGAGTGTTGCGTGGTACTGTACTGTACATGTTTGCATTTTGCAAAATGTTTGGTATAGCGCCCCTAGTGGCGAAGTACCCAGCGGCCGCCACTGGTTGCATGTTAGACAGTTCAGTCAGGCTAGCCATCCCGGCTAAAGACAGGGACAGCTAGTTAGCTTTAGCTACGTTATAATATTAAGTGTGGTTCAGTCGGGATATAGCCATGATGATGTCGGCTAGTAGCTAGCTTAGCTAAAGGCTAACTAGCATTAGCTAACCTAGAGACAGCGCATGCAGCATTGTTATGCCAAGATGAAGAGGATGGTCGTTCGGCAGATGAACTTCGTCAACTCCACGCGGTTGTCTCCATCCTCTTTTGGTGAGTTTTTAATGCACTCTGTTCTATTCCCGCCGTGGATATCTCTCTCTCTCTCTCTCTCTGGAGCCAAACTGGCCGACTAGCTGTTGTAGTACTAGTAGCTAACGGTGTGTGGCCTGGTGTCAGCACCTGTATTGCTTTTCTCATGTTGTACAGTTTTTCAGTGGTAGCCGCATAGCTTGCTTCTGCGTTAGCTAATGGTTAGCGATAGCCGGGTTGAGCTAACTGTTAGCCAGTTAGCTGTTTAGCTACGACGTTAGCTGCCGGCTGCGCTCGGCTGGGAACGTTAGTTTGATGCTATCAGTTAGCCTAGAGTTAGCTGTTAGCTTGTGCTACGACCATTGACATTAGCCGTGAGAATAGCAGGGGGTTCTGGCACTCTGACTACGACATCATCTTTGACAGAAGATGTAGTCGGGCCTGCACCATGACAAGGCGTCGGCCATAGCTTCTTTTTGTCCCGCCAGCGAGAGGCCTTTCGTCAACGTGGAGACCTGTGTTGCGGCCTTTCGCCCTGCGTTCCTCGTGCAGGTAAGATGTCATGACATTACCCCCCTCTTCCTTCCTTCCCCTCCCGAATGTTTTGTTAATAACGATGTTTTTTTCCAGGCAAAACATATGTTACTTCACAACATTTGGAGATACGACATGTGCTGTGTGTGAATTGTCTTGGTCGTTTGTGTAGCTTGGGTAGCCTTGGGCCGTTGGCCAAAGCTGTGTGTGGCCTGGTGTCAGTACCTGGCTAGCCTATTTAGCTGAATGCTGTTTAGCTGTTTTCTCTGGTATAGACCCTCTTCTCTTTGGATTTAAGTGTTGATCTTTGTCCTTTTGGATCTATGTATATTCATGTTGCCTTTGTGAAGTTATCTTTTCCTTCTGTTTTGTTCTTCCATTAAAAGTTGAATATCCTTTTAGGGGCTCATCTTTGCTTATCTCTCTCATACATGCTCTCTCTCTAACACACACACACGACAAACACACATGCTCTCTCTCCAGTGGCGGCCGGTGGGTACTTCGCCACTAGGGGCGCTATACCAAACATTTTGCAAAATGCAAACATGTACAGTACAGTACCACGCAACACTGGTCCCCACCTCCCTAAAACAAGCCAGAGTCACGCCCCTCATAAAAAAACCAACCCTGAACCCCACCGTCATAGCCAACTATCGCCCTGTCTCTCTTCTCTCCTTCCTTTCTAAAACACTTGAACGTGCTGTATCCAACCAACTTACTGCTTATCTCTTACAGAATGACCTCCTAGACCCCAATCAGTCTGGCTTCCGGACTGGCCACTCCACAGAAACGGCCCTCATTGCGGTCACAGAGGCACTTCACTTAGCAAAAGCGAAAGGCCTCTCCTCTGTCCTGATTCTCCTAGATCTATCTGCAGCCTTCGACACAGTCAACCATCAGATCCTCCTCGCGGCCCTCGCAGGAATGGGAGTGGCTGGATCTGCGCTGACATGGCTGACATCATACCTCAATGACCGCTCCTACCAAGTGTCATGGAGAGGGACTCTGTCGGCCATCCGCCCCCTCCGGACGGGTGTCCCCCAGGGCTCGGTCCTAGGACCCCTTCTCTTCTCCCTCTACACTAAATCACTGGGTAACATTATCACATCTCATGGCTTCTCATATCATTGTTATGCCGATGATACTCAACTCTTCCTCTCCTTCCCTCCCTCAGATATCCACGTCTCTGAGCGGATCTCGGCCTGTCTGTCCGACATCTCCGCCTGGATGACGACCAACCACCTCAAACTGAACCTAAGCAAAACAGAATTGCTCCACCTGCCGGCCAAATCCTCCCCCCTGACCGACCTCTCCATCACAGTCGAGAATGCAGCTGTGACCGCGTCGCCGACCGCCAAGAACCTTGGTGTTGTCCTCGACGACCAGTTGAACTTCTCTGCTCACATCGCAGCGACAACCAGAACCTGCAGATTCCTCCTGAGCAACGTCAGAAGGATACGCCCCTTCCTAACAAAAGAAGCCACCCAACTCCTCGTCCAATCAACAGTCATCTCCCGCCTCGACTACTGCAACGCACTGCTAGCTGGCCTCCCGGCCACTGCCACCAAGCCTCTTCAACTCATTCAAAATGCAGCGGCCCGCCTGATCTCAAACCTACCGAAGTCAGCCCATGTCACCCCACTTCTTAGGGACCTGCACTGGCTCCCCATTGCTGCACGTATCCGCTTCAAGGCCCTCGACCTAGCATACCGTGCGGCAAAGGGAACCGCTCCCGCCTACCTCCGGTCAATGGTCTCTAACTACACACCCTCAAGACCCCTACGCTCTGCGTCTTCTGGCCGCCTCAGATCTACTCCTATCCAAGCTCCCGGAGGGTCATCAAAGAGAAGCCGCCTATTCTCAGTCCTTGCCCCACAATGGTGGAATGAACTACCCATCCCAGTTAGGACAGCCGAATCCCGTCCAATCTTTCGCCGTCGACTAAAGACTCACTTCTTCAACCATTATCTGAAATGATAAAAAAAAAAAAAAAAAAAAAAAAATCTAACCCCGACTAACCTTAATGTCATGCACTTGTCCTAATAAACTAACCTACACTGTAACACGCAACACTTTGATGAACATTGTTACTCAGCTGATAGAGTTATACCCTTCTTGCTGTCTTGTCGCACAGAACTTGTAAGTCGCTTTGGATAAAAGCGTCAGCTAAATGACTAAATGTAAATGTAAATGTAAATGTAAACACTCATGGCAAGACGTGAGCGATTCGACTCACGCTCACGGCAATGAATCGGCTCTTATGAACGAGTCGCTCAGCTGTTACTACAACAACACACAACCAGTCAAATAAAGTATAGTCTAGACTCTAATTCACAACTTGAAACACAATATATAAATAGAAAAGTTAGAAACAAAACTCGCCCGTCTACAAACACAGGCAGATCTCTCCCTCTCACACACAGCGCGACGTGGAATCGATTCGTTACACAATCAGACCTATTATATACCAAGAATAACTTCAGTATGAGTACAGGGCTGTACACATATTTTGCATATTGTTAAACGAGCCAAGGCTAGCTATTAAACTATCGATATGAATCGAAAATCTGGGACCCTGATGTAAACAAGACAAACGTCTTTCTCTGGTCTGCATCCCCTTAACAATTGTGTGTATTGAGCCGTACTGTATTGTACCCATTCTGCAATCTGTTAATAAAGTTCTCATTCATTCATTCATTCAAACATAGACGATATTGAACAAGCCATAATCCACGTATTTTCAATCCGAGAGAGCTGCAGTAGTTAAATCAATGAGCCATCGACATAGTCAGTGTGGTAAGTAACGTTATTATTGCATCCAAGATTGATACACGGCTGGCTAGGCAGTTGGTAGTCATAGTCTTGTGTTATAAAATAAATAAACAATCAGCAATGTCTCGCTTCATGAATGGCCAGCAGTAGTACTGCTCCTAAAAAAAACTATTTACAAACGTTAACGTTAAGCAGAGAGAGAGAGAGAGAGAGAGAGAGAGAGAGAGAGAGAGAGATCGCTAATCTACCACTAAGCGTTAGCTGAGTGGCTGAGAGAGAGAGAGAGAGAGAGAGAGAGAGAAGCGTTATCTGAGTGGCTGAGAGAGAGAGAGAGAGAGAGAGAGAGAGAGAGAGAGAGAGAGAGAGAGAGAGAGAGAGAGAGAGAAAGATCGCTAATCTACCTTGTTGTTGGCAGAAGGGCTTGTTGATAAAGTATATCCACTCCATGGCATTGTCCACCCAGCCTGTATTGATGTCCATCCATTGTCCATGCATGTCCCTCCACACTGCATTCATAATATAGCTTGTTAATAGCCAACAAGTACTGTGAGTGCCTTTGTCCATGTCCGCCTCGAACAGCCTGCAAACTACCTGGTGTTCTATCACCAGGGCAGGAGAGCTTGATAAACATGTATAATACGCCATATAGCTATGTTAGCCAAGTGTTAGCTGAGCTCGTTAGCACAACACTCAACAAGTACATTCCTTTGTCCATTTCCGCTCGAACAGACTGCAAACTACCTGGCGTTCTATCGCCATGCTCTAAGACAAACTCTAACCTTAACCAACTTTGAAAGAGTGCCTAAGCTTAACAGTCTAAAGAACTTGCAGTCACGGCACGCTCGTCTAAGACAAACAGCTGCATGCATCTCACAACAACACAACTATCTCCACCGACCAACCTAGGACCAACCTAGGAACCAAGCTAGAAGCTAGAATTGGAACATTAGAAATTGGATTCGGCCAATCAGAGATCGTCTCTGTGAAATTCTGCCATGGAAAAAAATACTGGCGTCGGCCAATCAGAGAGCGTCTCCGCAAAATGCGGCTATGGAAATTCTTCACGGAAGTTCACGCTGCTGCCTAGACCGCTTCAAATCGCGCTCGGATTCCAACATAATAGTCATATTTCAACCGCACAACGCCGTATGCACTGATTGGCTGTGACGGAGACAGCGATCAAACTGTGACACGCACTCAGAGCGCTATCGCTTCTAGCCCGGGCGAGAAATACGAAAAAATTTAAAAAAAAAGCACTTCCTGTTCAAGAAAACGAGTATTTCTTTTTTAATATAATAACGTTATATTGTGCATTGGAAACACAAACATACTTAAAATGAGTAAATATTATTAATTTTAAACATGTTTATATTATTTATAGGGCTTTAAAACAAAAAACTAAAAACTTATTTTTCTTGTTCTCTCATATAACCAGGGTAGGAGCTGAGGGGGGGCGGCGCCCGAGCGCCCCTAGTGGTAGAGCCGCCACTGTCTCTCTCTCTTTCTAACACACACAGTCTGCCTATGGCTGCCTTTCTCGATGGCTAGGCTGTGCTCGCTGAGTCTGTACCTAGTCAAGGATCTTCAGTCACAGTGCTCAGGTATTCTGCCACTGTGTACTCTCTGTTTAGGGCCAAATAGCATTTCAATTTCTTTCCAATGTCTCTCTCTCTCTCTCTCTCTCTCTCTCTCTCTCTCTCTCTCTCTCTCTCTCTCTCTCTCTCTGTACACTGTATATTGACTGTAGAACGGGAGCTCTCTCTCGCTCTCTCTCTTGCTATATGTTGACTGTATCATGCCCAGCCTCGGGCAGCGCTATTATTTAAGAATATGTTGACTGTATGAAAAAAAAAAAAAAAAATTATATATATATATATCTTTATTTTAATTTTTTACCTTTTGGGGGGGGGGGGGGGGGGGGTTCGCGTTTAAATCTTGCACAGGGCCTCGCATTTCTCCCAGGCGGCCCTGAGTATGGTACTCTATAGCCCGAGACATGCAGACACGTTTAATTAGATTCAAGATAATCAATAGGAGTTACTGGACTCCATCGAAGATGTCAAGACTGGGTCTCAGGGGAGATGATATATGTTGGAGGTGTAATAAAAATAGAGGTACATTGGTTCACATGCTATATGAATGTGAGATGGTTCAGGACTTCTGGTCAGCTATTATTAAATATATCAACTACTATTGGAAACGAGGTTCAGGCCTGCACTATGTATATTGGGCATATTGCCAGGGGAGACTGAACTATCCTCCTATTTATGCTCTTGGATAAGGCTGGCCCTCATAACAGGATGTAGGATAGTATTGAGACATTGGAAATTAACAGAGATAATCAGCTTTAGAGAGTGGAATGACAAGCTTGCTAGATTAGCCTCTTTTGAGCAA
This sequence comes from Notolepis coatsorum, assembly GCF_963971535.1. NCBI lineage: Eukaryota > Metazoa > Chordata > Actinopteri > Aulopiformes > Paralepididae > Notolepis > Notolepis coatsorum. The sequence goes on along the minus strand of NC_140184.1, from coordinate 67,236,089 downwards.
CTTATTATACACAAAGTTAATAATAGCGTACATGTGTTCTAAAAGACTTGGGGTCCATATTTGAGAAATATATGTAGTAGGGTGGATTATCCCTGCTTCGTGGGAACAGGTGGGCACAAACACTGGGTAGCGAGACACAGTAGAGCTCTGTCTGACTGCACCTCCGTCTTTGAGTCTGGAGCTTCAACTGGAGGCTGGCAGTGTGAGTGGAAGGGGCCCGGGATTTACCAACCTGGTCTGGTACTCTGGTCTTCCTCCCCTGCAGCAGGGCGGTCAGCAGTACTCCCCAACACGCTCTCACCTTCCCCAATTACTCCTTTAACCCTCCCACACCTAGTGACTGAATTGTAAATAAATAACTTGGTTCCCCCCGCAAGCAGTACCCTCCCTCAGTGACACTAGAAACCTTACAATAAAAAGGAAAAGGTGGAGTAGGAAGGGGTTAATTATAGTAGCGTTACCCACACCAAAATAGTTAACACTGTGCACAGTAATGGACACGCACACAGAATCCTATCTAATGTTTTTATGTTAATTGGTACGGTTGAATACAAAAGCTTAATAGGAGTGGTCCAACGGAATGAAATCCTACTACTGCTCAATTGTAACTCAATACCTTATGTACCCGTATATTCTACACACACCTCTGTGTTAGCACCAGGAATAATATACTTTAATGTATTCAATTCATCGCCCATGTCTGGGTCAGTACCAGGTATAATACCTCTATCAGGCTTTAATTATATGGTAGGAATAATACCTCAGGTCTGGAACCTCCCCACTGGGAAAGGGTTGATTAGATGGGAAATTATTATCAAAGAACCAACACGTTATCACACTCAAAGGAAATCAAAAATGTGGGCCCACTGTACCAAAACAAAAGTCCTATACTAATGCCGGCATATAATGTGTATGGGGTACCCCTATGAACTGGATTTAGCAACGTTCAGCTTCGCCCGTAGGCCGCACCACACTGTGTACTATGCAATAAGATCCGGAGCACTGACGCTCTATTGTACTCAACCAAGATGGCGTCCTCACCGCGTCACCACTATTCGGGGTAGCAAGATGGCGTCGAGCGCTCTCGTCGCGGGCGCGAGCAAGCGGGGCTGGAGCAGGGGGGCAGTATCGGGCTGAGAGCGCGTGCTGGATGATGGCGACCTCTGCTGGACGGGAAGAACTCCCGTGATGGCCTGAAGACAGCCGGTGCAGGGCAGACGTCGAACGCCGGCGAAGACTGATTGTTGACGGCCGGTGCTGGGTAGACGCGCGGCTCTACTCTTGCCCTACTTACACTGAAGCTACTATTGGGGTCCCAAACAGCCACAGCCGGTGCAGGGCAGACGTCGAACGCCGGCGAAGACTGATGGTTGATGGCCGGTGCTGGGTAGACGCGCGGCTCTACTCTTGCCCTACTTACACTGAAGCTACTATTGGGGTCCCAAACAGCCCTCCAGCTAGACGCAATATATAATGACGCAGGGTGTCTCTAAACACCGGTCTTCTTCAAGCCACGCTGGCGGGGCGCCTCACTAGAGGGAATATCTTTAACTTAAGCCACACTTGGCTATACCGCATTTCTTCTAGGATAACTCATTGTATCGCTAGGGTTATTCAGTGGGAAAACATGCAACACGCTACTACGTTTACCTTTCTAGGATAACCCGTAATATACTCAAGTTCAATACATTCACCTGTGTGGTCCTACACAGGGCTCTGTCTAGACATGACCGATCACATCCAAGTCCAATGTCGAAGAGGCTGGTTCCTCACACTTCCGTCTCAGTTGACTTGCTTCCTCCTCCGTCACTCTCGTACGCTCTCTGCCTGCCACCGGCGCCCCCTGCTGGCACTGCCTACTAGCCCCACAGGGAAACACTGGGTGGAAGAATATGATCCAGGGTTATTGTTTATAATCCATATTCCAGCCGGTATGAGAAGGAGAAACCCGCGTCATTGATCAAGGGGATATTTAATGGAAACTAGTTAATACGTCTTGGTGTACCAGGGGAGATAAAAGGCAAGTCAGCACTTCTGAATAATAGCCATATTTTCAGGGTGCTACAGATAGGTAAATAAAAGTCAGGATATCTTAGGTCCGATTTATACTATCTGTACATTTTATAATTATACAGTAGATAACCGTAACATGTAACAACTGATTATGATCAAGGTGAGGGATGTGTTGGACTGTATCTTTTAATAAAAAAAAAAAAAATAGGTTTTGTATAATATATTTATTATTATTATTATTATTATTATTATTATTATTATTATTATTATTATTATTATTATTATTATTAATAATAATAATAATAATAATAATAATAATAATTATTATTATTATTATTATTATTATTATTATTATTATTATTATTATTATTATTATTATTAGTATTATTATTATATTTTATTTTATTTTTTACAGGTTGGTTTTCCTATCCTTTTAGTTTTGTATCACAATGATGTGATGTGGAAAACATATAAAAAGACTGTCTGAATAATCTGTATAGTGTTGTATCACAATGATGTGATGTGGAAAACATGTAAAAAGATTGTCTGAATAATGGAAAATGCAATAAAAAAAGTTATTTTAGTGTGGAGGTGACAAAATAAATGTTTTGGTTCCCTCCGTATAATTTTTGGCATCTGATTGAGTTGGCCATCAGTAGAAGTGCAGTTGGATGGGAGTCTGACACTGCTCTGACCACACGGTCGACACCAGAGCGCTGAAGGTGTCCGCGTCCCTGCGTCTGCTCACCATCTCCCTGATGGGCCTTTACTTCTCCAGCGCCCAAGCTAATGTCACCCGCTGTCATCTCAGATGTTCACTTGCCCCAATAAGCATAGGCATAAATGATCATCTCTGTCTCTCTCCACCGTTCCGCTTGACAAAGGGACAGAGAGAGATAATTGAGTGTAGATGAGTGGGGAAGAGAAGGCAGGGAAACTCCTTGCAACGCTGCATTTTGTGTCAGAGCTAGCACGTCTCGGTCCCCGCACTGTAATCTTCCAAGCTGTGGCGTGGAGTGCCAGTGTTAAGTTGATACCATGCTTTGGGCCTCCATCTGAAGCTTCTAAACCCTGTAATCCCGCTCAAAGGCAGTGGGTTAGCAATGTGCGGAAGATTCACTGTTCTTTTCTCTGAATGACACTTTTTTCGCCTCTCTCCTCCTCCGGTTCTCGTGTTGCCACGCTGCTCCTTGGCCCTCCAGGACCCTCAGAGGGCTGCCCGAGTGATTCTAGCATTTATCCTCCCCCCTCAGAGTAGCTTTCCTGGAGGAAGCACATATAGCTCATCCTCCAGGCTCTACAGACCAGGCTGCCCCTGAGGCCCCATGTCCTATTGAAGACTTTTTTTGTAACACTGACTAGAGACCTGTGTGTTTTATTTGACCTTTTTTCTTTCTTTTTTTTCCCCATTGTGCCTTTCTCTCTCTTTTAGCTTTGGGCACTTCTAAGACGTCTGAAAGCAGCCTATCAAATGAACGCAACAGTTCTAGAATGTAAGGGCCGACGGATATGTCAAATTCACATGGATATCGCAATATGAAAGAATTCAATATGCATGTTTTGTAAGCATTCTTAACCCTTTCACTACAACACTACAGGCGGTGAAAGGGCTAAGAATGCTTACAAAACATGCATATTGAATTCTTTCAACCTTCTGTAGTGTGGTAGTGAAAGGGTTAAGCCTTTGTAGTGTGGCAGTGAAAGGGTTGTACGTTGTACTGTACTTGTGCTGTATGATGACAATACATTTTGAATCGAATTTAATCTAATCTAGACGTTAAGATCCTGCCAGTCATATTGCATCTGTAACATCTGCTAAAATAATTGCGATATGTTTTGTCTGTATCCTTCACCCTACCAGAAGGCTCATGCAGATATATATAATGTATCTGTATGTCCTGACACCATCCACACGCTCCCCGCAGCATGGCGTGTTTGTGTATCTGGGTTGATTCGTCTTCAGTATCTGACAGATCCACTTATCAGTATAACTACAGCAATGCAAATCATGCTGAGAAAGACGACAGGATTGTTTTTTGTTTGCTTTCCCTTTTAAGGGCAACGCTGTGTTCTGTTTTATTTATGCTGTTTCTGTATCATTAAGAGCGGAGGATGTTGTGCACCACTATCATGTCGTTGTTTTCTCTTTTTTCCCCTTTTGTAACGCTCTATTGCTGTGTTGTCTGCAGTCAAAGGTTCTGACATAGCCAAGACGCAGCAGCTCAACCCCTTTGTTCTCTCAGGAATGGGTGCCAACGGCAGAGGAGAGCCATAAATAGGAGAAGGCATCAAACTCCATACTTCTCAGCAGATGAAGGAGCAGACATATTTGTGCACTCGGCGTACAGCGGGGTCCCTGGATGGGATAGAAAAGTAAACATGCAATATTAGCTTTAAAATGGGAGGAACATTATCTGGCATGCAGCACCATATCTTATCAGTGACACCAATGCCTATCAGGGAGAATCTTTTTAGTTTAGCAGAACTGAACAGATCACGATAAGTCCCCGGGAAAATAAATCCCCCCAGGCTACATGCAAACATCTGTCCCTGCCTTAGAGTGGCTTTGGCAGAGCCAACTGCAGGCAATTATTTGCTGGTGGTCAGCATTTGGCCTATCAGTGGGGATTAGCCATAGGAGTTGCTGACCTGGGAGCCGGCCGGCCGTGATGTGGTCACACCTGGGTGGGTGGGTGGGTGTTTGGGTTTGGGTGGGTGGTTGGGTAGCCAGCAGATCGACCAGCCTGGGAGTTGGGGCTAGGGTTTGGCTAAAATGGAATTCATACGCATAAAGAAGTTTGTCCTCTTTCATAATGTAGATAATTATTTCTCTCTCCGTGGAGTGAATTCACAAGGAGTTGACAATTATGTGTGGACACATTGTCCAGTCACAGGAAAAACCTCAAATAATACACTCTTGCAGACCTCCACCAAGGCTTCATGGGATCGTTCAGATTTTTGGGACCCTAGCCATATTTCTTACTTACTAATGATGATGTTGATTTCTCACAATCCAATCCATTCTGTTCCTCACACTAGATACAAGATACAAGAGATACAAGATACATGAGTTTTATTTGTCACGGCATACAGTGAAATGCGGGGGGTCTCACCCGCAACGATGTGCATAATACAAGTAATAATAATAATAATAGAGTCCAACCAATAGAGCGACATAGTGCAATAAACAAGTAAACAAAGTAGGCATATCGGTAGCTGTACATGAGTTATTTACAGAGCATGGTAGGACATGCTAGGTCCTGTGGTAGTGCAGTACACTGTTAGCTACGGATGAGGCACTGGGTCTTTATGTACACTGCTAGATAGATCTAGATAGTTAGCCAATCACAGGGTAAATAATAACCATCCAGTTGTGTGTAGCGACAAACATCCCATGAATAGAACAAATCAAGCTACCCAAAATAACCAATTCTGTTTTAGGTGCTGACAGAAATTCCATGTCCCATGTATTGTGTCTGTGTATCTGTCTGTCCGTCCGTCTGTCCTTCATCCGTCAGTTGTTAGTTAGCTAATACTGTATGTACAGCAGGGTTTCCACTCAAATAAATTGGTGCTGGTCCACGTGTATGGGAAGATTTAAATTTCCTGTTTGTTTATTGAGCTTATTGCAATAACGTTATACCTGATGCTTATTGTCAATCAAAAACGTCACAGTTACCATTTGTAATAAATAACGTTACGTTACCTCTACTCCGTGGTCTACTCTGTACCCTGGTCTACAAGTTACACTACACCACACATGTACATGTCGAAATACTTTCCAAAGGTCAGTGAATTCCATGACCACAACACCAGAGGGAGTTCCACAAATCATGTTCAACCCAGATTTGGCTCAAACAAGGGACTAAACGCGTTTCACAATTATGCCACAACAATGTGGAACGCCCTACCCACAGCCGTAAGATAATGTGAATCCCTACCCTCCTTCAAAACTACTCTCAAAGAGCACCTACGGGAGGCTGCAATTCGAAACTGGCCCCGGTAAATGTCCAACCCCCAGCCCCACAACCCACCCACCCAATCCCCTCCAATGTACAGTTTCTTCCCCCTCGAATATATTTTCTTTTATGATCTCTGTTTCTTAAACAGTACTGTATATTTGTATATCTTGTATGTCATAAATGTCTGGATGTAACAGTACTGTATATCTGTGTGTCGTGTATGTCATAAATGTCATGATGAATTGAAAATGGGGGACCCTGATGTAAACAAGACGAAAGTCTTTCTCTGGTCTGCATCCCCTTAACAATTGTGTGAATTGAGCCGTACTGTATTGTACCCATTCTGCAATCTGTTAATAAAGTTTTCAATCAATCACTCTTGTAACTGAGGGGTTACAAAACCCGGACTGTATTAAAGATTGTTTAGATTAAACCACTACTAAATATTATTACTTGCCAGACAGTACAGTTAGTTAAATATGGCAGACACTCAATTGACGGCACGGGACAAAGAGATCACGTTTACAGTATTTTAATAGCAATATCAATATACAACTGAATGAGTACGTTGCTCTTTTAATAGTGAAATGATAGTAGAATGTCAGAGTATCAAAGTCAAGGGGAATGAATAATTCCTAGGTTAAGAATACTCGACCGGAGCTCTGCATGGAGTGAGAAGGCGATACAGGGCAAAGCGAGGGGTATAGCTGGAGACAATGATTTCCCCCACGGAGTGGTAAGCTCCAGAGGAATTGAAGAATAGTCGGATACTCCTGCGGTCACTGAAGAAAAGGGGTTCTCGTACGGATCCAGTCCTTGTAATCCAAGTGCCCGATGGCAGGGTAATAGCTCTTAATCCAAAGCCCGACGGCAGTGATGATAGCTAGCTAGCTTCGTTGGTCCTAGAAGCTAGCCCGATGAAGGTCTTCAGGTGTAGTTAGATCCAAGCGCCAATGGTCTTAACTATGCTCTTCTCCACGTTACTTCGCTTACACAAGTCACTATAATACACCAATAATGGTTCTACAATATTAGGGTCGTATCTAAGTAGCTACTAGCTATCCGTAACGATACACCGCGGGTAGGCTTCCACTGCTCACATGTCCACTCGTTAGGTTACTTCTCGGTTCACTGCTTTCACTTCACGTGTTTAGGTTTCACTGCTGTTCACACACCGTGGCTGCTTGCGCCATCTACAATATATATACTCAGAGTGATTTCTAAGGCGCCACCGAATTACTTGTCCGGAATCAATGCGCCTGCTTAGGGCATGTCTGAACTTGCCCGGACACGTCTTTGAACTTGTCTGGGGGGTGCGACTGCTGGCGCCACCAATGTCAAGGGCAGGGCCCAATGAGGAGAGCGAATAATACTATGATTCAAACGGAAGCTTAAAGGTATATAGCTTATATATATAAATAATATACAAGTTATACAAAATAATAAACGTAGATTCTCAGTGTTAATCTGGCCCTTCAGAACAGCCGCCTCCTAATTAGTCCGCACCTAATTAGTAAATAAATGGGCACAGATTAATATTAATGTCAAGTCAACTTCTCCACACTGTGTTATGGGGAGTTGGAAACACAATCTACAAAGTCAGTGGGTCATAATCGTCGTCAGGGGAGTCAGGGATCTCCGGCAGCTCTATCAACTTAGCCACAGGTCTGGTGTAGGTCCGCCCTTGGACGATGACTTTTGCCGCTCTGACCTTCCCATCGGAACCAGTAATCACTCTGCTCACACGGCCGGCCGGCCACGTAGCTCGAGGTAGTGACTGGTCTATTATCATTATGACGGTATTCACTGTCAGGTTGTCCCTGTCTTTAATCCACTTCTGACGGGCTGGAAGGGAGGGTAGGTAGCGTAGGAGGAAGCGGGCCCAAGACTGGTCGGTCAGTACTTGGCTGTGTCTCCACATCCCCCGTCCGTTCATCTCGTCCTGTCTGTACACCGTCTGAGGAAGGGCCGGGTCCGGCCGCCCCATCAAGAGGTGGTTTGGGGTGATGGGTTCGATGTCAGCTACGTCGCTTGGAGCGTAGCTGAGGGGCTTGGAGTTCAGAACTCCCTCTTCTTGAGCCCTCAGGTAGGCCACTGTTCCGTACGCCACTTCTGAGGCGTCGCTGAAGACATGCAGGTCTGTCTGACACTTCTCCAGTCGCACGGTAGGGGGGAAGTGACTCCGCGGGATGGCCACCTCGCAGAGTGAGACAAGTTCACCCTCCCACTCTCTCCATGGGGTAGCTAGGTACTCGGGTATGGGGTCTTCCCAGCCCTGCTCCTTGGCCCACGGTTCTCTCACCGGCATCTTCGCCCGCTTCAAGAGTGGGGTTGCGTATCTGAACACTCCGTCGACCTCGACTCTCGTAGTCTTCTGATCTAGTAGAGCGATGGCATACTTGTCCTCCTTTGACCGAACCATGTTGCGTTCGTTCTTGAATGGCAGCGCGTCTAGTGTCCATAGCCTCTCAACGGGCTGTAAGAGAGTGTTGTCTGTGTCGCTCACCCTGGTGTAAAGGCAGCGTGTGGACGTTGGTTGGCTGGCAGGTCCGTAGAGGGGGCCCTGGAGCGTCCACCCCAGCCGGGTCTTAACCGCGGCTGGGCATCCTTTGGGTCCGATGTGGGCCGCCTTGATTGGGACAATGAGGTCCGTGTGGTCGGAGCCAATGAGTAGGGTCAGTGTAGCTCCGCTGATGAGCGGTATGGGCAGTTGGCGTAGGTGGTCGTACTTCTCCATCAGCTGTGGGATGGGGTAGTCGTAGCGTGACAAACCTATGTCATAGCTCATGAGCGCCTTGTTGATGCTGTACCGCTTCTCAGGGTGGTCGATCTCTGCTATGGTGAACGAGACGTTTTCACCTTTTATTGTCTTTAAGTCTCGACTAATGGTACGGAGGGTCATCGTCTCCTCTGGGCCCCGCAGGTCCAACTGGGTCGCAGCGGAGGCTAGGAGGAGTGTCTTTTCCGACCCGTCGTCGAGGACGGCGTAGGTGTCGAGTACCTTGTCTCCGTGGCTGAGGAGTACTCGTACTACCTTGATGAGCACTCTGGGGCTCCCACTATTCGCGGGGTCGATGTGGAGCACTTCTGTTCCCTGGTCGCTTTGTAGAGCTAATCTTCTCTTGTGGACCTTGTGTAGTGATTCGCAGTAAGCGGCGTCATGCGTGTTAGCCTTAAGCCGCTGATCCATTTCGGCGGGGGTCAGTTTCTTGTGGTCGTCGCACTGTGACAGCCAGTGTCCGCCGTGGCAGTAAAAACATGTGATCTTGAATTCTGGAACCTCCATTATCCATTCCTCTTTGGCGGGGGGGTTGTGACTCTTCTGTTGTGACACCGACTCGGCCTGGTACATCACTGTGATGGGCCTACTTTGGTCTTCTGGTGGGCGCTTGTTGCTCTCGTGCAGTGCTTCGAGGTGGGCGCCGTCACACTTGCCACACTTCTTCTTAAGGCGGCATTCTGCTGCTATGTGGCCGCGCGCGCAGCGGAAGCAGCTGCGGTTATCTTTAAGCCACTGACTTACTTCGGCTGTAGTCAGTCTCTTGAAGGCGTCACACTGTGACAGCCAGTGTTCACTGTCGCAGTATTGACAGGCAATCTTCCATTTCTCCTTGGCGTGGGGGTTGTGACTTGTCTGCCGTGACACCGCCTCGGCCTGGTGCATCACGGTGATGGGCCTGCTTTGGTCTTTAAACCTTCTCGGTCCCTCTTTAATGTTCGAGCCACCCCATGCGAAGGTGTCTATTCTTAGGCTGCTAACCTCCCTGGCTAGGAAGTCAGCAAGGTCCAGGAGTGACTGTTCTGGGCCATTCGGGTCACGATAGTTTCGTTGCCGCCGAAAACGTTCCTGGCAGGATGGGGGGAGCTTCTCCAATATGCGCTCCACGTTGGAGTTGGCGTACAACTCGTACATCCCCTGGTCTCGTTGGGACCCGAGCATCCCTACCAGGGATTGTACTTTGACGGATAGGTCGTCCAGTGCTCGGTTGTCTCTAGCCGGGGGGAGACGTTCAATCTCACGTATCTCCTGAATGACATAGTCCCATGTACGTCCATAACGTGCGTCGAGGGCCACCAGGGCATCAGAATAGGGAGTCTGTGAATTGGAGTATGCCAGCGCTATGTTGTGCGCTCTAGTTACCTTGAGGTGCTTATGGAGGATGGCATACTTGTAGGACTCGTCCTGTACTCCGGACATAATTGTCTCTAGGCACATACGCAGTTCGGTATACTGCGCTCGGTCTTCTCTTGTGAAGTCTGGGAATGTGGGTGTCCCAATGTAGGATGCCATGGATGGCTGTGACACTGATGCACGTGGGGGGAGAGGCAGAGGCCTCCTTGGCGAGTCTCCCCGTACGTGGGGTCGTTGGTTCGTGCTGGGTGGGAACCAGAGGCTGGGTTCCCAGGCATTATTCCTCTGTGCTGTCTGTTGCTCGAACTCCCCACTGGGACGTGTTGGGGGTTCATAACGCAGCGTGTCGGGACTGAGACCGGGGCTGCACTGTTCCTCCTGGTCTGAGATGGGTCCGTGCGGGTGGGCTTTCTGTCCTCCCTCGTCCTCCGCTAGACTTTGTAGTCGCTCGGTTAGCTGCTCTGCAACGTAAGCAGGTTCTTCCCGTAGGCGGGGTCCCGTGTAGATTGGTCAGGGAGGGGAAGGCGCCCTCGACCCGTGTCGTGATGATCTCCGGGAGCTCCGGGTGGAGGAGTGGGGTGTCACCCTCTGGAGCGCTTGCTCCATCATTTGTGCTTGTAGACGGTCTCGCTCCGCCTTGCGCTGTGCATTGGCTGCGTCGCGCTGTGCCTCGCGCTGCGCATTGGCTGCGTCACGCTGTGCATTGGCACGGTCTCGCTCCATGTTTTCTTCAGCCTGGAGGCGCCTCTCTTCCAGTCTGATGGTCATCGTGGCGTCAGCCTGGAGGCGACTCTCTTCCAGTCTGAGATGTTCGCGCTCACTCTGGAGGCGGTTACACTCACTCTCTTGTTGCGCCTGGAGGCGGTCACGCTCAACCTGGAGGCGGTCTCTCTCCGCTGAAGCGGTTAGCGTGGCGATCAGGACTTGCGCTAGCCTCTGGTCGGCCTCGCTTGGGGATGACGCTGATGATGGTGATCTGGAGTGGGCAGGGCTTGGCGGTGACCTGGTCTCTTTACACGCTCCGAGGTCCATCTCGGGGGCGCTGTACTTTATCTTCTCCCGCGCTCCGAGGTCCATCTCGGGGGCGCGGTGCTCTTTTCTCTGGTGCGTGCCGAGGTCCATCTCAGGGGCGCATTCTTTATCCTCTTGCGCTCCGAGGTCCATCTCGGGGGCGCGTTCTGTACCTTCTTGCACTCCGAGGTCCATCTCGGAGGCGCTGTCTTTATCTTCTTGCGCTCCGAGGTCCATCTCAGGGGCGCGGTGGTCTATGGGCATAGTCAAGTCATGTCCCGCTTGTCCCCCCCCGTGAGCTAAGTCAGTTTCACTTAAACCAGCTTGGGTCTCTACCGGTGGGGCTGACAGGTCGATAAGGTTGGGCATACTTAAGCTACTAATTGTATCCTTGCTTAACGTCCTTTTAGATAAGCTATGAGGTAGGTCTACAGCGTAGGGCGCTCTAATGGGGGAGAGCCGTTTGGAGAGTGTCCGCCGCTGGCCATATTATTATTAATATGATTATTATTACTGATACCATCCGGCTCGAAGGACCAATTGTAACTGAGGGGTTACAAAACCCGGACTGTATTAAAGAGTGTTTAGATTAAACCACTACTAAATATTATTACTTGCCAGACAGTACAGTTAGTTAAATATGACAGACACTCAATTGACGGCACGGGACAAAGAGATCACGTTTACAGTATTTTAATAGCAATATCAATATACAACTGAATTAGTACGTTGCTCTTTTAATAGTGAAATGATAGTAGAATGTCAGAGTATCAAAGTCAAGGGGAATGAATAATTCCTAGGTTAAGAATACTCGACCCGAGCTCTGCATGGAGTGAGAAGGCGATACAGGGCAAAGCGAGGGGTATAGCTGGAGACAATGATTTCCCCCACGGAGTGGTAAGCTCCAGAGGAATTGAAGAATAGTCGGATACTCCTGCGGTCACTGAAGAAAAGGGGTTCTCGTACGGATCCAGTCCTTTTAATCCAAGTGCCCGATGGCAGGGTAATAGCTCTTAATCCAAAGCCCGACGGCAGTGATGATAGCTAGCTAGCTTCGTTGGTCCTAGAAGCTAGCCCGATGAAGGTCTTCAGGTGTAGTTAGATCCAAGCGCCGATGGTCTTAACTATGCTCTTCTCCACGTTACTTCGCTTACACAAGTCACTATAATACACCAATAATGGTTCTACAATATTAGGGTCATATCTAAGTAGCTACTAGCTATCCGTAACGATACACCGCGGGTAGGCTTCCACTGCTCACATGTCCACTCGTTCTGCTGTTAGGTTACTTCTCGGTTCACTGCTTTCACTTCACGTGTTTAGGTTTCACTGCTGTTCACACACCGTGGCTGCTTGCGCCATCTACAATATATATACTCAGAGTGATTTCTAAGGCGCCACCGAATTACTTGTCCGGAATCAATGCGCCTGCTTAGGGCATGTCTGAACTTGCCCGGACACGTCTTTGAACTTGTCTGGGGGGCGCGACTGCTGGCGCCGCCAATGTCAAGGGCGGGGCCCAATGAGGCGAGTGAATAATACTATGATTCAAACGGAAGCTTAAAGGTATATAGCTTATATATATAAATAATATACAAGTTATACAAAATAATAAACGTAGATTCTCAGTGTTAATCTGGCCCTTCAGAACAACTCTACTGTCTATTTTAAGTCGTTTTGAGTAGTGAAGTAGTTTTTTGTGTTCTTGGTGGCAACATCATCACGGGTATGCGGCCAAGGCAGCATTACTCTGGCTATGGTCACACAGTATAATCACCACAGGGAAGAAGATATGGAAGACAGGCCTAAAGTTACTAAATTAGGTTATGGTTTCTCAGTTGAACAAGTTAACCAAAGTTAGCTAGGTAATTGTACTACTTAACAGCATGCCCATAGACACTCATGCTAGTAGTCAACTTGTGTTGTGTGTTCTTTTGGAAAAGTACAATTGCCATTAACAAAACCCTATCTAGTCATTTAATTTCAACTGCTATTTCTGAAGCTTGGGATGTTAGGATTTCAATACCGATTCCGCTTATCAATACTTTTATTGATACTACTCTCCATAATTTGGTACAAAATATAAATACATCGCCATGGGAGATGTGATCATGGGCCTTGTGTGTGCTTGTGTTTGTGCTAGGGTGTTCTCTTACCTGGTGCCCTTCCTGTCTCCCCCACTAGTCTGAGTTCATGAGACAGCTGTGACCTGCCCCTTCCACCATGGCTTGGTTCTTCTTGATTAGGGCAGTCCCTGGCCCAATGGCCTGATGTATCACAGATGAAATCACCTCTTTTGACCCTATCCGCAGTTCTCCCGCGTTGGTCGTTGTCACGCTCATAGGAATTGCCCACACATTGTTAAACCTAGTAATGTTAGTGTTGTTAGCGTTGATAGCGGCACCGTTTGTCCAGGAGCTTATCGACATTTTGGTACTGACCAATCAGGAACCTGTACAAATCGTTCGATACCCATCCCTATCGAATAGTGAAAAATAAAGATTCAAGCGTCTGGAATGTGGTAACTCGCTTGTTACATTTTTAATGGTCCTCAAACCTAGACGGTGGAAGACTTGGGCCGAGCCTTGGACAACCACCACACAGATGCTGCCTTTCCTGCCAAATACCCCAACAGAGGTGGGCCTTCTAAAATTAATGGCTGCATAATGGAAGTAAGCTCAGGTCAACAAATGCAGAGAGAGAGACGGGTCTGTGGTTAACTGGGCAGTTTTATACATTATGTTTCTGCCGTGGAGCAGGAGGTAAGCTCGAAATAGGCCTAAGTGTGATTGTGTGGGACAAAATGCGTGTGCCCATGCATGTGTGACTGTGAGTAAATGTGTCTGCTCGTGTGTGTGTGTGTGTGTGTGTGTGTGTGTGTGTGTGTGTGTGTGTGTGTGTGTGTGTGTGATTACGGGCAGATTTAGCTAAATGTAAGTGTGTGCAAAAAGAGAAAGCAACAGAGTGAGAGTTTGCGTGGATGCAAGTGTGAAAGTGGAGACCGGTGTGTCTGGTCTGGCTGTGGACGTGATTGTGTTTTGATGAGCTCTCAGTGGCGTGCCGGGCTCTGTGCCTTGTTGAGATTCTTGGTGTCTCGCATCCCCATCGCTTTCCCAATTTGACAGCAGATGGGATCTCGGACAGAATGTGCAAGTGTGAATTGCTAGCAATATACATAACGACCTCATTTCTCTTCTCCAGTCCATCTCGTCACCTGTTTCTTCATCCGGCCTGCATTCATCTCTCTCTCTCTCTCTCTCTCTCTCTCTCTCTCTCTCTCTCTCTCTCTCTCTCTCTCTCTCTCTCTCTCTCTCTCTCTCTCTCGATATATATATACACACACACACACTCCAGGAGACCTTTCATTCTTTTTGTGGGGTTCACTAGCACTACCAGCGCCATCCTTTTTTTCTTAGACCGCTGTTCTTCCCTCCCGATGGTCCCATGCTGCTTGTGGGTAACAGCTCCCCTGCATCATCATAATATGGGGCTAGTGAGTTGGCCAGTGAGTGGTTCCAGTAATAACACAGACTCCTACACCACAGTTCATCAGTGCTGTAAAATGGCTGCCGTGTCCAGAGCTAATGCAGGCTTTTGATCCCTCGTGAAATATTCCCACTATCACATAGGGTGACCATATTTAATATAACATGTATATACCTTATATACGTTTGGTAACACTTTATATTAACACTTTGAGTGCCACGCGCATTGCTTATCCTTACCCCTAGAATGCCAGCCTTATAGTCGATTCCGTGGTCGTTTCACTATGTTTGCGAAGCTGTGTGTGTGTTCTGTATTACAGCTGTGGAGACATGGTGTGGCTCATTTTGACAAACATTACTTGTAGTGCAAGATGGGAATAATAGTTTGTTTCCACACGCCGTAGTTTGTAGTTTATTACACGCTAAACATCGCACATTTCCAAGATAATCCAGTCTTTTTTCATAGATTGCGAGATAAAACGTGTTTTGTGCAATAAGCCCAAACCGTTCTGGCTGATCCCATGAAACCCCTAATACTTCCAAATCAAAGGTATATTACATTTATATATGTACCATCACAAAATCATCAGGGGGGGGGTCGTTTTAACTCAAAACTGTGATCGTGTTTGCCGACCATGTTTTACGCCCTGTGAATTTCTGTTCCAGCAGGAGGACGGGCCACTAACCAAGGATAAATTAAAGTGAGGCTGACTATCAACCCCAAGCCATTGCAGTTCAGACATGGACGATACTGCCATCTGGTGATAGTCGATCAGCATTGCAGTTCTAATGTGTGTGGATGTGCCAAAATGATGCAGATCGCTCCCGGCAAGTCTGTAGAGCGGGGATCAAAGTAAAAAGATCAAACGATCCAAAAACATAATATCTCTTTTTGGCACTCAACGCTTGTCGAGCAAAAATGTAATATCTCGTTTTTGGCAGTCAATGTGTTAATGTCCTTGTAATAAGCATTAGTTAATAGATAATAAAGCCTTATAAGTCCATATAAGATGCTTGTTAATATTTCTCTCAGTTGTCTGCATTTTCTATCCATTCAAATGCTTGTTAGGAGCAGGGGAGGAAAGGCTGTCACTCTAGGGGGAAAAGAGAACGAGCTAAATTATGTTTTGGAGCCTAGATGCATATGTTAGCAGCTAAGCTAAAGTTACACAAACATAACTTGCTAACCCTGTAACACATTGGCTCCATCCGGGGCTCCCATTATAATCCGGAATATACGATGGGGGTTAAATCTACATAATCATGAAATCAATGTAGTGCTGATTCCAGAAGTGGGAGCTGCGAAAAGCATAGTTAACTGTTAATATGTTTATAATAAAGCATAGTAAACTGTTAATATGTGCATAATAAAGCATAGTAAACTGTTAATACATGCATAATAAAGCATGTATTAAACTTGTTAGGCATTGTTATCACTTTAGATCCGGTAGTTGCAAGAAACATAGTTAACACATAGTATAAGACATTTAACTAAATGGTAATTTCATTGGATATGCACTGTAATTAATGCTTGTATATCTTATCGTGTGTTGTCATGTTTGTTTATATGTTTGTTTAAAAAATAATAAAAAAAGAAAAACAAAAAAAAGAAACATAGTTAACTGTTATTCAAGTGCATAGTTAACCCCTTATGCCTGACGGGCCCGGTACAGGGCCAAGATTCTTATCACGCCATAAATCGATCAATACAGAACGTATTAATTAATGTTGCATTTCTTTTTCAAATGTAGCCAAGAGTAAAGACCCTAACCCTATCAAAACAGCAGTCAAAGTGTATATTTTCAGCACTACGCTTGTTTACAAATGATTTTAAGTGTTATATGAATACTATGAGTTTATAAATCTCGGCGCATCCCGACGGAAACCGGATGAATTTGACGGAAATAAAGGAAGCTGTCATGTGTGTGTAGTCCTATGAACGAGGAAACCCAGGGCTTTCGATGGGCTTTCGAATTTCATAAAACTACACTTCCCAGCTCACTCCAGCCCCTGTCAATCATCTGACTTCCAGCGTGAACCTTTTTTTTTAACACATTTGGGGCCATTGGGATGCGTCTAATAAATCTCTAGAGGACCAGCAAATGTAAACAGACTTGGGGCTGTTTGTAGAGCTAAATCTATACTTTATAGTATTGCTATCTGTCCATTCTCATTGTCAGTTGAGACCATAAACCGTCCCTTCAAAATGGCTTAAAGAAAAAAAAATCATCAATACGTTCTCATTTTATAGCGCCGTGAATACGTAGTTATAGCGCGTTATACGGTATTTGGTCTAGTATATTTCCTGGAAGGCGAGATAAAGGGCTAATAGCTACTAACGTTATATCCAATGGCATTTCCGTTATACATAAGCTAGAGTTAAAACTCAAACTGCATATGATCAGCACGATCCTCAAGCATGTATGCATGAAAGGGGGGGGGGGGCGGGGGACGTAATTTCTTATTATTGATTACCAATAACCGTGTTCGTCTAAGTAGCCACATACGCTAATCGCCTGGTTGAGTATCATAGCAAGGCCCGATCAGCATGTAATTTACGTGAAAAAGATCTTACCATGAGCCGGTTAGATCCCCCTGAGCATTTCCCTGTTATCGATCGCCATCTGGTAGATCGATATGTACATTGGCTGATGATAAATCCCCTTATTGCATAGTGAAATCCGCGATCCAAAACGTAATCCAAGCTACAGGCTGCACATCCAGAATCCAGCTAACTGAAAACGCCATTGAAAGTCAAAAAAAATAATGCTCCGTTCAGCCACAGGGCACACTGCATTATCGCGATAGCGCCCCTAAGAGGATCTGGCCGGTAATGCACTTTCTCGAATTCAAAGAGTAGGGTACATCTGCAGTGCAGCTCGGCGACCTTGAATAGGTTATTAATTAATTAATTAATTAATTAATTACTACATTCCCAGCCCTTCCCAGAGACAGTCGCATTTCTCTCCTCTCCCCAGGCTCCTCAAGGCCGTTCCTACCGCCGCCTCTACTGCTCCATGGAGCCCAACGCTGCTATGCTCTGCTTCGTGCCGGTTGCCGGACTATACTCAAATCAACTCTAAATGGATCTAATCAGTGGATTGCATATTTTCGTCAAGAAGCAGAATAAGGCTAACCCTCTCTGCCTCTTGGGACATCATAAATCGGGCTACCAACTTGAAGACGTGGTCATTTTTGGATTGTCGAAGCTTTTGGACTGCAATAAGAAGATTTTGGATCTGTTTACCGCGCACAGGACCTACCAAAATGAACTGATTAAGACACTTGGACACTTGGACTAATAATGCATTCAGTCATTTAGACGGAGTTGTTAAAACTCACTCCACTCAAATCAATAGAGTTATATTTCACTCTATTCAAATCTAATTTAAAGTGACGTGGCTGGGATAAATGTGCCAGTCAGTCAGCCAAAACAAATTCCTGGACCAAGGTCGAACCAGGGAGCTGCTGGAGTCGAAGGCCCTCTGGGAGATAAGAGTGGCAAGCGGCCTCCCCCACCCCCAATCCATACCCAATCCCCCCTCCCGTGTGTACGCCCGGCGCCACTCCCACGTGATGGTGACGGCAGCCGACTAGTACGCGTGCTGGAGGGGGGAGACTAAGACTGTCTCATCACCAAAGCCCCTCCCGCTGGACAATCTTTCCACCCTCCCTCCCGCCACCTGGCGCAACGACACCCCGGTGTTGTCGCAGCCGACTATCGCATATGGTGTCTCAGGCATTCTGTAGTCGACATGTGTCAACAAATGTACATGTCTGTTTGAATTTATGTTGTGCCGTTGTTACTGTAAAAATGTAATGATTGTGATATGTTGTTGTTAATGAGACGATGAGCTGTATGTGTGTGTCACTGGAATTTCCCCAAGGGGATCAATAAAGGAATATCTTATCTTATCTTATCTTAAAATGGAATAAAAGCCAAAACAACTTGCCACGGATATATCCGTCCTTCGGTCCATTAACACTTTAAGGACCAGCCACAAGTTTATACGTGTTACGGTGCCATGCGTTGTGGACCGTGGCAAGTTGTTATTGTTTTATTCCATATTAATAACCGTATTAACGTCCCCGGTCGACTCTGGGGACCTACCCGCATATTTGATTTCGGCAACATGCAATACCGGCCAAATCATCTTAGGGGCGCCATTGCACTGCAGTATCATTGAGTCCAATTGGGGAATTTTTTTTTTACTGTCTGTGGGCGTTTCATTTGAGCCTGGATCCCAAACGAACATCATCCATCTTTGATCACGTTTGGAAGCGCAGATTTCAGCCTGGAATAATGGGATTTATGATCAGCCAATGGACATATCGATCTACCAGATGCCGATGTATTATAACGAAATGCTGCCGGCGATCACATGGGCTGATGGTAGGATACTATTCGCCCAAATTACAGCCGGATTGGAGCTTGTTTTAAAACGCAACGTGATCGATCAGTGAAAATGGCTACTTGAACGCACACTGTATTGCTAATCAATAATAGTAATCGGCGTCCCCCGCCGCCCCCATTTCATCCATAGATGCTCTGTAATAGTCCGGATGCTACGCAGTTTGTTTTATTTCATTCGTATATATACAACAGAAATGGCGTTTGATATAACGTGACTAGCCTTTAGCCTATTATCTAGCTCCCCAGAAAAAAGACGAGGCGAAAACTGCGATAAACCTTATATTCACGGCGCTATAAAATGACAACCAACCGATGGATTTTTAATTTCTTTAAGCCATTATGAAGGCACGGTTTATGCACTCAAGTGACAATGAGAATGGACAGATAGCAATACTATAAAGTATATATATAGCTGTTAGAAAGTACATCGGTTTGTTGACAAAGCTCGGTCCTCTGGACTATAAATCGCCGCGGGACTTTGGTCGCCAAAGTGTTAAGCATGGATTCAAAACACGTATATATCCGTTGTTCGTCCCCAATGTGTTACGCTTTGTGACCGCAGAAACCAGGATACGTAGAGCTCCTTAACACATTGACGGCCACGGGTATTAGACGGCCCCACTCTATAAGGCCAGCATATCATAATAAGGTTTCATTGTGCGTGAGGCTGTTTGTAGAGCTAAATCTATACTTTATACTATTGCTATCTGTCCATTCTCATTGTCAATTGACACTATAAACCGTCCCTTCAAAATGGCTTAAAGAAAAAAAAATGCATCAATACGTTCCCATTTTATAGCGTCTTGATATATATATAAGCGTTATATGGCATTGGTCTGGTATATTTCCTGCAAAACGAGATACAGGCTGCTAAGCTAATAACGTTAAATCGAATGGCGTTTCGGCCCTACAGAAGCTAGAGCTAAAAATCTAAATGCACATGATCGATATAATGTTTCACCATGAATGCATGAAATTGGGGGGCGGGGGACGTCGTTTCTGATTATTGATTACCAATAACGGCGTTAGCCTCAGTGGCCTAATTCGCTGACCGGGTGGTTGGCTATGATAACAAGGTTGGGTTGGGTTGTAATTGACGTCAAATAGATCTTACCGTGGGCTGGTTGGATCCCCAAAAGGATTTCCCAGTTATCAATCGTCATCTGGTAGATCCATATGTCCATTGGCTGATGATATATTCCTTTACTGCATACTGAATTCGGCGTCGCAAAAGGTATTCCAAGCTACATGCTACAGGCATAGATTCAGCCTAGCAGGAAAGTCCATTCAAAGTAAAAAAAAATAAAATACCGTTCTGCCACAGGGAACACTGCATTATCGAGACAGAGCCCCTATGAGGTTCTGGCCGGTAATGCAGTTTTCCGAATTCTAAGAGTAGGGTAAATCTGCAGTGCCGCTCTGTGACATTGAGTAGGTTATTAAAATGGAATAAAAGCCAAAACAACCTTCCCGCCCTCTACCGTTGGATCCGAAACATGGACATGTCCGTGCTTGGCCCCGAATGTGTTAAGCTTTGTGACAGCAGAAACAGTCAAGGGGATGAAAACTAGCGCTACTGTAGACTTGTTTCTTTTTTATCACTATTTATTTGACACACTGATTCACACTGATTCTGAGATAACCTATTTGTTAGATTAGTAACTGTAATGTGTTACATTGCTTTGTTACAGGAACAAGTAATGGGATTAGAGTAAGAGCTAACTACAATGCTGCTGGAGACATAGGCTTGAAGTTAGCCATGTTAAACCAATGGAACGTACATATAGGCTAGCTCTTCAGAAATGAACAAATAGCTTGCCGGCGAAAAATGGTCGTCAGTAAAGTAAATTGGATTCACCAGGGTGGTGTGTTGGTGTCTCGTCTCTCATGCCGCAATGAATCCCTGGCGCTGTGATTACATTAAAGTAATCGTTCTTAATTAGAGTAAGAAAAAGACAATTTCTCAATTTATATGTGTTACCAAGGCAACAGGCCATCAAGTGTGCATTCAAGACAGAGGGTGTTAATATTAAAGTTTAGAATAGGCTACATGTTGCTGCTGATGATATCGTTAGGTTATGACTATAACCAAGTTCTGTTAGTTAGGGGCGATGCTTGGCATCGCTACTGCACTATCTCGCGTACGTGCACGCGTACTGAATAAACCACAAATGTACCTCTAATACCAGTATTAGTCTGACCACACCCCTCATCAGCTTACCTTCATAAGCAGGTGTGTGGTCACCTGCTCTCCTCCTTCCCAAGCTTTCACCACAAGGTGAGGACAAGGGCTGCAGCGGCGTCCGATGCCAAGCATCGCCCCTAACTAACAGAACTTGGTTATAGTCATAACCTAACGTTCTGTATCGTTAGTGGCTTAGCTTGGCATCGCTACTGCACAAGGGAGGCCAAGCGGAGCCACTTGGCTGACAAATACACCCCGCTGACAGCCCCCCAAAACCATCAGAACAGGGAGGGCCGAGCCCCCCCGACCCCCCCTAATGGAGGGTAGCCCCCCTATTAGGGACGTCACGGGAGGGCGACGGACCCGACCGTGCGAAGAGGCACTCAAGCAACTCAACGCACAGGGTGAGCAGACCGTGGCTTGACCCCACGACTACACACACGCACAACCCGCATGCCACCCGGGAACGAACGGAGGAACAACCTCGTTACTGCCCCCAGAATCACGGGGTCAAGGGCAAACCCAACCCCGTGGCAAGGCCGTAGCAGCGGAGCACGAAGGAAGACCCAGACCCACCAAAAGGACTGGACTCCCTGGAATGGGGGCCCGGAGAAGTCCATGATGCCAGCATCAAGACCCCACCAGGTGGGCACGTAGTGCCCCGCCCCCCACATCGCCAGCGTATTCGGACAAAGGCCCCTCAGTTACTGCACCTGGTATTCCCAGGCGGAACCAACCAGGCCAGAACCTGCCCAGCTTCCGAGATCGGACGAGACCGGGCGTGTTCAGGTCGGTATGGCCGTAAGCCGAGCGGGCCCCGTCCCCCCAATAGTACACCGCCTGGCACACTGACCCTGCAGAATAGGCAGTCAGCATGGCCGTAAGCACACAAAAAAGGTTAACCAACGGAAGCAGGCAGCGCACCGGGGAAAAACCAGGCAACAGGCTGTTAACCCTAGCCTGGAGACTGCGGACGAGACAGGCGCCAGAGGGGACAGCTGAACACAGCCGCCCCGGCGGAAGGAGCGTAAGCTGGCGGTGTTGCATGACCAAGCCTCCATTTAACAACCCCCACCCAGAGGGGTCGAGGCAGAGAAGGCTGACACGATTGGCAGACGTCATGAACGTGCAGGGGCACCCTCAAACGGTGAACCCGGGAGTTGACACTGCTCCAACACACCAGGGAATCAACCACCTCGGTGTTACCCAATGCGGTGGTTGTTCCTATAACCCCTCAAGAAAAAACTCCAAAACACACCTGCGGGTATACACCGGCTATACCGCAGTACAAGTGTTTCAGTTTCCAAAAAGGGTTAACCCAGGCCTACGGGTCGCAAACATCACTTCGGACCGGGCCTGGCGGTACGGGAAGCACAGGGTCACCAGAGGAGGTCCGGTGACGTACTCTATGGCGGGGGAATTCCTGCGGTGCACACGCCCAATATACCAGGCCGTGGGACCAGGAACTCCCTCCCCCCCCCCCCCCCCCCCCCCCCCCCGTAACGTGCCGAACCGCCACGTGACGGGAACCTTGAAGGACAGGGGGTGTACCCCTGACCGACAGAACAATGGGGAGAGGAAAGGTTACCAGTTCACCCCTTTACGACCCCACACCCATGATACGACGTAACGACAAAAAGAGAATATGACACAGTCATAGTCAGCTCTATGAAGCGTTTCACAGCTCCACACAGCGCACGAGCTAACCTGCTATCTGATTTTTACTAAGGAAAAACACAGAATAGAGAGGGCTCTAAGAACCCCGGTCCAACATACACATGTGCTTCTGTGGCCAGTACAACCCAGTTGTAGGTCACATGACACACCCAACCCATCATCACCTACAAAAAATGGCAAAAACACTCAACAGAGGAACGCCGTTTTTTTCACAATGAGAGAATACATCATTCTTGATTAGTATCGACCACAGGCCTTGCTAAGCACACATGACAGCAACCAAACCAATTTCCCTTTAGGAAATAAGTTTCTCCAGCAGATTTAGCACAACCTCAGCAATCAAGCTGAGAGTTACATCGTATCCCTACCACACAAAAGACACAATTAATGCACAACATGTCTGATAGGAGGTGATAAAGTCCCCAGGGAACCGGGGGGGGAAACACAATCCTCCTATTTTACCCTCAATACGGCCAGTTAAAACAGGAAAACCTGTTAATGTGTGAACTCACTGTTCATTGTCATTACAGTCTGAGAAAGAACATTCTTTTACTCACTCGTCACCAAGCATAGCTTCATAGGTTAGTTGCCTTAGTAGTGAGTACACGGTACACATAAACACCATGATGTTTCTCACACAACAACCAGATCAATACATCACGACCTGCACGGAGAAGCTAACTGCCAGTGACAAAAACAGCTCACACACAACCCGCAACGTATCTCAAATGCATTGCAACAACACACGTTTTGGGAAAAAACACCGTTATTCACAATACATTTAGCAAGGTAAAACCAGAAGACGTGTTATGAGGTCTGGCCAACCCCGTACCTGCCCGGAACGCAGATCAGCGAAGTGCAGTCACAAGCCACCGTAGAACACAGCCGTCCCGTGTTGTTCGATCCGGGCAGCGTCGCCGCTCCACCAGTCGCTACAGTCCTCTTTGTTGACGCAATCCCCGTCTAGGCACAGGCAGGGTCGACGAACATCCCCTGTCAAGGATGACGTCGTGGTCAAGAGTGTAAAACATGTTAAAATCAAAGCACGTTCAACAGAATAGCATCAAGCTAACGGCTGCTCCAACCGTTCGGGTGCTATTGCTTCCGCTCGCGAGACGCCGATCTACGACGCACGCGATCAGGAGCGAGCTCCCGGCGGCGCGCGAGAAGCCAAGCTACCCCGCGCCAGGCCACCGACCGGCTAACCGTAAGCTATGAACATGTAAACAATGACATAACACTCACCCAGACAGGCCGCCGTTCTGAACCCTCCTCACTTTTTAAGAGAAAAGAGAAAACAAGACGTCAACACCGCTTCACAACGGTGACATTAACACGTCCGGCGGAATCAGCACAGTACCAACTGGCCTGTATAGCTGACTTTGAACATGAATCTGCCGCTATCGCACATTACATGCACATATCCCCTCGTGAAGGAATACTCTCATTTGGATATGAAAGATGGGGTCTTAACACGGTGACAGAGAGAATCCACTCGTCCAGAACACACAGGGATCACCAGTGTCAATGGTCGCGGCCCACTAGTTAAAACTATAATGGTCGCCAGACCAAGGCCTTCTGTCGCCTAGACGGCTAAACAAAGGACCCTAGCCTGGGGCCGGTTTCCATAAACTTTGTCAAGTAGCCCCCATAGCACTAACAGACAAGTGGAGCCCGCCAGCAAACACTACTCACCCAACCTGGAACGCACCGCTCCTCACAACAGCGGCATGTCCGACAGTTCAGCTGTGGCCTGACAGGTTTCACCCCAACAAACACAGCAAGGAACTGCAGTTGAGAAGCATGCAGCGGCGTGCTCCCAATACGAAAACCGGTGGAGGGTTTGTAGAATGATCATCATCTTCTAGACACTCCAGTACGAAGACAATATCGCCGTATTTTCTCGAAAATAGTGAGAGAGAAAATAAAGATATGATGTCAACGTATCCTTGTTTCCCAAGCTGTTCCTAATCCAATTTCTTCCATCATGGTGTCAAGTGTGGGGATCTACCGAGGCACCTCTTCCTTGTGGTGAAAGCGAGAAGGAGGAGAGCAGGTGACCACACACCTGCTTATGAAGGTAAGCTGATGAGGGGTGTGGTCAGACTAATACTGGTATTAGAGGTACATTTGTGGTTTATTCAGTACGCGTGCACGTACGCGAGATAGTGCAGTAGCGATGCCAAGCTAAGCCACTAACGATACAGAACTGCTGTTGTTAGGTCTAAAGCACGGCATCGAGTGATATGCCTCACAGAGTGCACGCAGAGTGTGCTTGATTTGCAGCACTTACACCCAGCATCAGAGAGAGAGAGAGAGATAGATACTGTATCTGTATACCAGAGAGAGAGAGACAGAGAGATATCTGTTTTGGTAAAGAAGCACCCTTCTTTCCAGTGGGTCCGGCTGATCCATCTTGTGGTTAACTGCTCTCCGAGGGACATTTCTCATAACAGGCGGGACATTCGCTTATCCTTATCACCAGCCCACTGGAAACTTTCCAAAACTCTGCTTGATGCGCTTAGTGAGGGTGACACGTGGCTATACTGCGGCACGCCGCACCGCCTCACCCATCATTCAGTCTGTGTACATGCATCTGTCTGTGTCAACATGGGCCAAACATCCCATATATCATATTGTATGTGTCTTTTTATTAATCTGTGTCTGTTTTGGAGCAAACATTATAATGATGACAACTGGTGCTAAAGCAGCAGTAGACACTCTGCAGTAGAATCACCTCTCTCCCGATTGGCTCCCGCCCGGTCAGCAGCCGGTGGGAAGACTAACAACGTTTTAAAACCGGGAAGAAAAGTAGAAAAGTAATGCTTTCCTCTGCGGTTAGTGACGTTAGTAATGCACACTTTTCCAGACGTCTCGGCGTGGAGCGAAGCGGCTGTTGTTTTATGTCGCCCATAATACAATAGAATAAATATGAAGTCAGGGTCAGAGAATGAAGTCAATTATTATCTTGCCGCTGGAACGACTGTGCTTTTGCAAGCCCTATCTCCAGTCGTTGAAGCATAATGTGAAATGGAGACGATTACAGAATTATGAATGCCATTGCATGGAGAGGAAGCCTCTCTTTTTTTCCACGTATATATGACTGGCTTCTAGACGGTTTGCTGTTCACATTAATGCTGAATTGCTGTTTAATAAAAAGAAGGATTTTAGATTATTTTCTTTTTGTTTACTTACTTTTAGACAGTTAAGCATGATTTAACATGATAAGTGTTTCATGGACTGTGCAAACACATGTAGGTGTGTGTGTGTGTGTGTGTGTGTGTGTGTGTGTGTGTTTGAATAAACTGCTCTTTCCTGAACAAACCATACATTATTTATCAATCAGACACTGTCACTATGCTGAATTCTCCTGCAGCAAAATGGATATGGAGGCCACAGCACACATTAGACTGTTAGTCACATGGACCAGGCTAGAGGAAAGCCGGCGTAGATACTCCTTTAATTCTCTAGGGAATTGACACTGGGTGACAATGGAATTCATTTCCAAAGGGCTAGAATGTGCCGTGTGGCTTGTGTATGTGTATGTGAGTGCGTGTGTGTGTGCGCATGTGTGTGTGTGTATGTATGTGTGCCTGTGCAGACACCATGTGTGTGTGCACGTGAAATGAGAATGTGTATAAGATTTGTGTGTGTGTATGTTTGTGTGCATGTGGGGAGCGGGCTGTGGTAATGAGCTTGGGCAGCAGTGGGCTTTAGTATTAAAGGCACATCTCCCTCTCTTTAGAGGCAGTAAAGCATGTTGGTAGGCAGTGAAATGTTTACAGTGCTGTGTTTGGCTCCTGCAGCATGCCTGGCCGTGGATGATATTACTGCAGCTCGCAGCCCTAATCACTCATCCCTGCCCATCAATCAGACCCCCGCCCCCACCCCTCACCCCCGTAGCGCTTCTAAAGTCTGCATTACAAGGACATGTTTAACGGCATCCCATAATGCCTATAATAATCAAGCCAGGTAAAATAGTTTTCCAATTATTCACGTATAATATGGTTCTGCTATAGTGTGGTTCTGGTACAGTATACTGTGGTTCTGGTATAGTGTGGTTCTGGTATAGTGTGGTTCTGGTATAGTGTGGTTCTGGTATACTGTGGTTCTGGTATAGTGTGGTTCTGGTGTACTGTGGTTCTGGTATACTGTGGTTCTGGTATAGTGTGGTTCTGGTATAGTGTGGTTCTGGTATAGTGTGGTTCTGGTGTACTGTGGTTCTGGTATAGTGTGGTTCTGGTATACTGTGGTTCTGGTATAGTGTGGTTCTGGTGTACTGTGGTTCTGGTATAGTGTGGTTCTGGTATAGTGTGGTTCTGGTATAGTATGGTTCTGGTATAGTGTGGTTCTGGTATAGTGTGGTTCTGGTATACTGTGGTTCTGATATAGTGTGGTTCTGGTATAGTGTGGTTCTGGTATACTGTGGTTCTGGTATAGTGTGGTTCTGGTGTACTGTGGTTCTGGTATAGTGTGGTTCTGGTATAGTGTGGTTCTGGTGTACTGTGGTTCTGGTATAGTGTGGTTCTGGTATACTGTGGTTCTGGTATAGTGTGGTTCTGGTGTACTGTGCTTCTGGTATAACTTTAGGTTTGCATGGTGGAGGTTGAGTAAGGAGACACTTCTGCCTCCTGGGGAGTGAGAGGGATGGAAGTGTTTATATTGCGCTGTGATACAGATGATGTGATGGGAGGGAGTCAGGGGTGTGTGATATCACAATAACCATGCTAGTCCTTGGGAGCGGCCGGGTAGTGCAGCGGACTAAGCGTCTTTATACAACGGCATGCAAATATCTCGATTCTGATTGGCTGAAACAGTCAATTTACACGTATGTATCTGTCAC
The DNA here is from genome assembly GCF_963971535.1 of Notolepis coatsorum. NCBI lineage: Eukaryota > Metazoa > Chordata > Actinopteri > Aulopiformes > Paralepididae > Notolepis > Notolepis coatsorum. The sequence goes on along the minus strand of NC_140184.1, from coordinate 67,208,367 downwards.
AATTCCACGCTCTTGGTCCCAGGACCCGCCCACAACCGAATCACTATCACTCCGCGTCCGAGTTTTAAAGAAAAACAAGATGGCGGACAATAATCTTTACAAATGGATATGTTGATAGCGTCATAACGACTAAATAATAACCGATTCTGTCACGGCGAATGTCTTAGTCTCTTACACAATGTTGGATTGTGTAATCTATGGGTCATGAGTCATTGTGGAACAAAAGAAAAATCACGGATTGATTGATTGATTATTTGCATTTTTTATTTATTTTTCTTCCTTGCCCCTGACTGCAGAGCTCACTCTCTCACACTGTCTGGCACACACACACACACACACACACACACACACACACACACACACACACACACACACACACACACACACACACACACACACACACACACACACTCACTCCTGTCTGCAACGGCGGGGGAGAGTCAGACAGAGACATAGAAGCAGCTGAGTGCTGCGCTGTTTTAAGTGAGCATGGCCTATTGAATTGATTGATTGATTGATTGATTGATTGATTGATTGATTGATTGATTGATTGATTGATTGCTAATTTTATTACTGTACGCCTGGTTTCCAACTGGTTAAGTTTAGGCCCTCTAAAGTAGGTTTAAAAAAATAAATAAAAAAATAGGGCGAAAAAAACTTTTTTTTCCTATAGGGCAAAGAAAACTTTTTAATTTGTTTTACCTACTTTCTATAGAAGCATCTAAGAATGAAGTTCTATAGAAAGTAGGTCTGCATCCCCTTAACAATTGTGTGTATTGAGCCGTACTGTATTGTACCCATTCTGCATCTGGTAATACGATTTTCAATCAATCAATCATTCCAATAACAACCGCTAACTTCATAATTAAAAACTAAAGAAAAGTTGGATGTGTTAGTTGGTTGGATGTCTTAGTTGAAAGACAGTTGGATGTGTTAGTTGGTTGGATGTCTTAGTTGCAAGACAGTTGGATGTGTTAGTTGGTTGGATGTCTTAGTTGAAAGACAGTTGGATGTGTTAGTTGGTTGGATGTCTTAATTGAAAGACAGTTGGATGTGTTAGTTGGTTGGATGTCTTAGTTGAAAGACAGTTGGATGTGTTTGTTGGTTGGATGCACTTCTGAGCTGCTTCCACATGGAGGCAATTTCTCTTTTTTGTTGTTGTGGGAACTACTTTTTGTGGCAGATGTTTTTTTCAATAAATCTTCGATTAATGTGTGTTTATTGTATAGCAATAAGGTTGGATGAATGTGGCAGTTGTATAAAAGCATTACACCACTTGCAGTCGTGATTTGTGAAAAATAAACCATGCCTAGGGGGGTCTAACGACCACCCCTAGGCATGGTTTATTTTTCACAAACCCCTAGGCATGGTTTATTTTTCACAAACCACTCCTGTGCGTGATGTAATGCTTAAGTCTACCACCACAGAGACAGTAGGATCGAATCCAGCTGTGGTGCTTCCGGGTTGGCCGACCGTCCATACTAACACAATTGGCAGTGTTAGAAGGTGGGAAACCCGGCGAGGGTGGGTCCTGGTCGTTGTAAAACAGCGACTCCTACAGTTCGGTCGGGGCGCCTGCACAGCAAGGGAAGGATCTAAGAGAGGTAGTGTGACCTTCCACACGTTACACTCTCCCAGTGAGAGTCCGTACTGCCAGGTGAAAAGAAGCGGTGGGCTGGGTACACATGTGTCGGAGGAAGCATGTGATAGTCTCCGCCCTCCCGGACCGACGGTAGGGGGTAGAGTGCGCAACGACCAGGAAGGGGATTGGGAATTGGCATAACGACTAACATTGGGATGGGAGAAAAACGGAAAAAAATAAGGAGAAAAAAGATAATAATAAAAAATAAACAAAACATGCATATAATACTACAGTGACTACATAGGATTCATTCACCGCTCTTCTAGTGCGTCCCTAATCTTTTGACACAGGCTATCCACCCAAATGTTTTGGATGGTTGTAGGAATGTAGAATGACGTGTAGGCTTCCAAGCTCTCTCTTTCCTTCGCTTGATTTGGCATTATGCTTGGTGACTATATTAATGTTTCAAGTTTCAAGTTTTGTTTTATTTGTCACATAGGCTATATAAGGTACATGTACATTACAGTGAATTGCTTGGTTCTGTATGAGCCTCCTGAGATTGTGTTTCATACAGTAAAAAAATAAGTTAAAACAATAAAGACCAAACACTACAAAATATACAATATACAAAACTAAAGTACAAAATAAAAAAAATTAGGTAGACAGTGAAGGAAAGAGCTTGTTTTTCATATGTGTACATAATGTAAATATCTGTATATGACAGCAGACATCTACTCAGTTCCACTCATTAACACCTTTAAAGCTGAGAATTGAAGGAAATCCTGGTCTATAACCTAGATCTATAGATCTTAAATGAGGAGACAGCCAGTGTGTGTCTTCACTCAGTTCGGCGATGGACGGCGCAGACAGGGCCTTTATCAGCTGAGCTCCCAACCCTCAAAGATAACCAACGAGCCAAGGTCATCATCCACAGGTAGTCTGGTCATCACTTAGAAGTGATGGGGGCAGGGTAGAGAGAGAGAGAGAGCCGTTGCTATGGCTAACAGCCGTTGCTAGGGAAATACACTTTTATAGCTGGGGGTTCTTCCGGGTTGAGTCAAACTAGGACACAAAGCTGACACGTAGGGACGTTGACAGAGAGACAGCAGAAATCCCTTTCACCCTCCGATAGCCGGAGGGTGGGGGAGGGGGAACGGACACGAGATCGCTAGCTTCAGCTAACAGGGAAGGCTTTTGGCTAACCACTAGGCCGCAACCATCATCGAACTGATAGCAGGAGAGATCGGTAGAAATAATGAATTCAATGGACTTTTCAAAGACTTTCAGAACTGTTTCCATCTTGAGGATATGTTTATGGAATAAACATAACGTTTGAAGGAAAGGTATCACGTTTCCAGTGTGTCGTTTTCTTCTGAGTCGGATGCATTAACGGGGGAGATAGAGTGTGCCAGCCAGTACAAGGAGTACGGTATAAACAACACAATGCAGACTTCACAGGAACACAGAGAGATTACTGGCTGATAACACAAATTATCCAACAACAGGTAGTGCAAATACTTTAGTAATAAATAGAGAGGGGTCATATTGAATGGCAGTTAAGCCCCCTCAGCTGGTGGGCCTTGATATTTGTTATATGGTGGTGGCGATAACCATCACACACAATCATCACATGTGTGACTCTTGGTATTCAATGCACTTGTCAAAATCAACAAAGTCTGTTAACAGCTTGCATGCTGGTGTTAGACATTGCCGCTGTATAAACCTACAGTACCAAACCTCATTGCACAGGGCATTCAAGTAAGGCATTAGATCTTGAATGAATGAATGAATGAATGAATAGTTTATTTTCTGTCTTTGTTTACAACAAATCAAAAACACACTTGTGTGGACTTACAAAAAGAAAAAAATCACAAATGTACATATTCAAAGTAAGCTCACACAAAATCCAAACTCAATGACTGAAAAAAGGAATAGGCTGAAGCACATGCTTATTTTTTCCTATCCATCTTAACACTTTCACTGCCACTCACAAGATATCTCGGGTTTCCGATAGTTATGTTGAAAGCCACTCACGAGATTTCTCAGATTTAAAAAAAAAAAAAAATTTAGCGATCTGAAATCATATTGCATCACGCGAGCCTACCCTAGTATACCTGAGCGCCGCCGGCGATCAGATGTGGAAAAAAGCGCCCCCCTATCGTCTCCCAGATGACGTAAGGGATTTTGGAATGGACTCAATGAAAATGGATGGGTAAAAAAATCCTGTACTCCACATTTTCCAGTCCACTGATGCAGCCGGGGTTATCACAGTTCATTCTGGAGCCTCTGAGACCCGCGGAATCATGTACTGCACTGTACACACGTTGGATCCATACATTTTTTCTAATGGTGATCAGGAATTGGAATATACCAGTTGGATACCATCTGATGTCAGGTAAGGAATCTATGTTATCAGTGTTAGGATAATCAGACTAATTTTGATGAAGATATAGGCTGTTTTGTGAAATGGGCTCTTTCGGTTTCACTGTAAAAGTCCAAGAGGAAATGAACACGGCGATTATCCGTGCGCGGCTCGAATGTGCTTGCGTGCACGTATAATATTGATCATCTAGCGTTTATTTGAAAACGATTCATAAATAGGCAGACAAATATCAACGTTCTGGAATATTCCAGTAAAAGACGATTATCATAGAATGGTCTAGAATTAACTGTTTTTTACCTCAAAACAGGTGCTTTTCAAAATGCTCTCAAACGGAAATGAAGCGATAAAAAACCAATCTGCCTTGACAGCACTGACTGGAAAAGGATTCTTTGATAAGCGACGGGCGGATTAGACACATAATTTAAAACATAGATTAGGCGATATTAAGCGTAACATTGGGGCCGATGGTGGCATTGAAGCGCTACCTCTGGCGCCACCTCGTGGCACTCAAAGTGTTAAAATTTTATTTTCCATGGGGCCTGGTTCTGTCTCAGAACATTTGATTGGTACTTTATTAGGGAGTGGCCACACTCGTCCATCACATCCCAGAGCAAACCGACATACCGACATATAACTGAGTATTGCTGTCCGTGGATTTTTAAATCACTACCTACTGTCCAACAGACAGACACACCTCATTGAAAAATATATTATTACAAACAGACGTAGAAGGACAGACACATTGGATCCTTGTTGTAGTTAGTAGTTGTATTTCTTCGTTCTAAGGTATGTCTGCTGTCTGTCATAGGGCACCAATGACAAACACCATATGAGACCTTCTGTAGACGACTTTAACAACATGAAGAGCTATAATACATGGGCAGTAAATCTGACTTTCAGAACATTTACAGGGTCAAAAGCAAATTGAAGTCTTGGCGAGGTGATCTCCGAATGGAAACAGCCTTTTGAATTCACTGATTAAAGAGACATGCACTAAAAAAAAAACTCATATCTTACTGCAAACTGTACCTCCTTCAAGCAGTGCACAGGAAATGGTATTTCTTTCAGGTCTTGAAAACTGTCAAACATTTCATTTCCTCCTCCATTTATTTTAAGACAATATGGAAGAGAGGAAACCAAGCAGGAGTGAGTGACTGTTGCCAACAGCTCCAGCTATGTGTATTAGTTTATGATGAAAATAAATCAGATTTGGTTTATTATCGACAGAGTGGTAGGCTGCCTTCTTGCTGATTGACTAATCCAAGTAGAGCAAAGACTGTTTCAGCTGCTGCTAAACTTCCTCTGCGCTTTTCAAATAAATAGCTATTTTTAGATGATCCAATTTGCACCATCGCTGTGCAAGCCTTCTCCTTCTGTGTGTGTGTGTGTGTGTGTGTGTGTGTGTGTGTGTGCGTGCGTGCGTGCGTGCGTGTGTATGTGCGTGCGTGCGTGTGTATGTGAGTAGGTGGTAGGTGATAAAACCATTTGCAGCCAGGTGTAGAGGGAGCACTCGGGGAACCAACAGCGTGATTTGATTCTCTGAAAACACATTTATTAGTTAGTGTTCACTTCAGCCAGTAATGGACGTGTGTGGCCACCATGACAAGCACAGACTCACACGTGTTGCCTGTGATGTTAGATGGTGTTTGTCGTCACTGTGATACTTCATAGATAGTTCATACCGGTAGGTTGTTATTAGATGGTTTACCTTGTGGACATGAGAAGTGGAGGCCATCTTGGCTCATGTTTGTTGCAGTTCCCCTGGTCCCTCTATAGAAACACACATATCACATATACTGTACATCCACACTCACGCACAACACACACACACATGCGCGCGTGCACACCCACGCACGCACACACACACATATACATTCATACACACATACATGGCCGCCTAGTTGTAGGCGATCCTACAGAGACAATGCATGCGTGTGTGTTCCGGTGTGTGTGTGTGTTGAGGATAATTGCATGCCAATTAAAGACCTCTGAGCAGGTCCTGCATTATTATTATTATATATTATTATTATAGTTGAAAGTGGGGGTGCAATATTTTTTTCTTTTTTTTTTGTATTATATATTTTTTTATTTTATATTTTTTTTTACATGCAAGGGGTGGTTTGGAGGGGGTCCGGCACAACCCCCTCCACGGCAGATATTTTTTTCATTTAATGAACCTGTACGTGCAATTTCCTGCAATATAGAGCCTTCAATCTTGACCAATAAAGCTGCTCTTTTCACTATAAAACTCAGTTTATATTGCAGTATGATAGCCAATTACTATAATAATAATAATAATATATTAATATATATATATATTTATATACTGTATATATACTGTTTTCTTTTTTTTTTGCTCTTTTATTTTTATTAAATCAATCTCCTTTCAAATAGGCCAAGTTTTTAATAAGAAAGAAAGAAAAAATACCAACAAGGAACAATAACAGGGTCTGCTGTAAATATAGCCTATTTTGTGTCTTAATTTGTTATGTTATCCTACACTTTAAGCTGTCTGATATTTCCATTACCTGTAACTCTTGGGTCTCTTTCTCTCCTTCTCTGCCTCCTCCCTGAGTCTGCACAGTCACCATATCATTCTACATTAAGGAGAGCAATACACTTATGAATACACTGAACCGGTTTGAATACACAATCTTTATGCTACTCTGTAAAGAAAGGGAGAGAGGGGGGGATATATAATCCAAGTATTTGTGTCTTAATTTGTTATGTTATCCTACACTTTAAGCTGACTGTCTGATATTTCCACCAGGGTTTCCGTTAGAAAAAATTGTTGCCGGTCTCCGTGACCTGCAAGATTTCAATCTACCGGACAAATGAGATTAATTCCGGTCATAGTTTATTGAGCTTTAAAACAATTGATAGGCAGGCTATATAAAGAATGTCATCCTCAAGGCATGTAGATTTATAATATTATTACTTAAAACGAGGCTACTTTTGCGTATACAGTCATTAATATATTCCAAATAAAATAAGTCCCTCGATACTCCGTGCTGCTGCTGACTTGAAATAAAATAGACCGCGTATGTGGGCAGTCGGTCCGACACTAAACAGCAGTCTGTTATAATCACATTTTTATGAGCTAACGAATTCCGTTATATTGGACATTTGTATTAATTATATCAAGCGAAGAACTGAGAAATTTTGCAGAGAGAGACGGCAACATTATCGTGGGTTTGCGTGATGTATATCTCCACCTCCCAACGACTTGGTGCTGGTCATAATGTCCGGTGAAAACAACTCCCTCCAAGCACAACTTGACCACCCGAACCGTACCAAAACAGGCCAAAATTAAATAGCCCATGCGACGAACGATTCATTACATTCGTTTCATCGTTGCTCCACCAAGCAGCCGGTCCAACAATGAAAGCTGTTATCAGCGCGAGCCGGCCGCAGTTAGTTTGCAAGAAGCATCCAGCTGCAGACCCGCAGAGCAGCTTTCCAGGTCTGGGGACCGCACTGTGCCAGCAAAGCTGGTGGGTTCTGTGGGTCTGCAGCTGCATGCCTTCCGCAAATCCAGCAGCAAGCTCTCGCTGAGCGAAGCAACGACAACAAACGCAATGATTGTTTCGTTCATCGCATAGGCCACCCAACTCCAGCCCATCCAAATACAATTCAAATAATCAAACTGTGCCCAGAGGGAACTATTTTCACCGGACACTATGACCGGAGAGATTAAATATGTCGGACTTCAACAGATTTTGCCGGTCAAATACCGGTAATTACCGGCTAACGGAAACGCTGATTTCCACTACCTGTAACTCTTTGGTCTCTTTCTCTCCTTCCTGAGTCTGTACAGTCACCATATCATTCTACATTAAGGAGAGCAATACACTTATGAATACACTGAACATCATTATGAAACATTTCTATTGCACCCTTACTTACAATTCATTATGAATTGAAAATGGGGAACCCTGATGTAAACAAGACGAAAGTCTTTCTCTGGTCTGCATCCCCTTAACAATTGTGTGTATTGAGCCGTACTGTACTGTACCCATTCTGCAATCTGTTATTGATTGATTAAAAATGTTATTAACATATTGCAGAATGGGTACAATATAGTACGGCTCAATACACACAATTGTTAAGGGATTGCAGACCAGAGAAAGACTTTTGTTTTGTTTACATCAGGGTCCCCCATTTACAATTCATAATGAATTGTAAGTAAAGGTGCAATTAACACTGTGCAATCCATTATTTGTGGAGCCCGCCCTTTAAGTCTTTGAGCTATTAGGCTACTAGGGTTCTTACTTTGCGTTTTGGTGTACTGAAAAATGCTCCGATGTCTGTATTCTTTCTTTTTTCTGCCATGTTACCTGGTTGGCTGGACACACACACACATTTTCATTTCAGGTATTGTACCTTAAGATAATTGAACATCTTGATTTACCGTAAATCCTCAAATATAGGACGGGTCTTCTATTTACCTCAGCTGCAAAGAGCACGGCCTTTATTAGAGAGGCTTATATAAGAGGCAGGCCTTAATTTCAAAAAATGACACCCATGGACATAATCCCTTCATTTTCAGACTTTTATTGCATTATTATTATTATAAAAAAATATATATATATATATTTTTTTTTTTTTTTTGGAGGGGGGGGGGGGGGGGGGCCTCGTCACTAAAGGCCCACGGGCCGCGGCCGTCAACGAAGTCAACGTTATCCAGCTGACGACACCACATATCTAGATATATGACAACGTTAGCTAGCGGCTAGCACTAAAGCTAATGCCAACCAGAGGGACACTTTGTTATTATTATTATTATTATTGGTATGACCAGATGGCATTTCGGGATGTGAAACACTTTTATTGTATTGCGTGGTAGAACCTCTACCACTCAATAGTAAACGACATGTCTAACATAAATAATCTTAACAATCATAAACAACTTACTGGATAATCCTGCCTGCCACCAAATGACACACTTCTGTGGCCTTTGATATTTACACTCAGCCTACCTGCAGCGCCAGCGCCGTGCGCCACTGTCTGCTCTGCTGGGGGTTGGACTTGGAGAGGCACTGGATCAAACCATATGGGGGAGCAGGGGGGGGGGTCGCAATCTTTGGAAACTTAAAAACTTGCTATTATGTGTCATTGCGTATTATTAATTTGATTGAAATTACGTAGTTATGGTTAGATTTATATATGGGAGGGGGGGTATATCATATTTTTCATATGATCAAAAAGTGGGGGAGCAAAATCAGACGTTTGCCCCCCCATGTTCAATAGTCGTAGAGCAGCTGCTTCGCGTGCTCTATTGCGCAGGCGTCTATGCGCATATATATATATACACACACCATATACATACACACACACACACACACACACACTATATATACATACACAAACACACACATACATAAAAGTATATATACACACCACATACATAGATACACACACACACACACACACACACACGCACACACACACACACACACACACACACACACACACACACACACACACAGACACACACACACACACACATTCATACACACATAGACGTATATATACACACACCCACACACTTTATACACTTTCACTCGCAGACGGTTGGAGAAAGAAATGCACTGCGGCAGGCGCAGCATAAGACAGGTGTCAGCGTGTCCTCTTCACCGGCCATAAAAGTTAATTAAAGAAAAGGAATTTTTTATTGTGCTCTGCTGCTCAAGCCCAGGCTTAATAACAGCCTCTCCTGAAGGCTCTCCTACAGCTGCTGTCATGGGGGGGGGGGGGCTCAGCTGAATAATGGCAGTGTGCAGTGTGTGTGTGTGTGTGTGTGTGACGCCTGCGTGCGTGCGTGCGTGCGTGCGTGTGTGATTTTGTGATAGCTAATTGTTGGGTCGTTTTGGTTGAATTCCAGTCTAGTTATTACGTTTACAGTACTGTAGCTATAGTATCAGCTCTAGTGAGATGTGTTCCTCCACACATTATTCAATCTGTCATCGATTTCTGTGTTGGTAGAGTCTGTATACAGCCATGCAGTAGGCATCATGCTAGATAGAGGTGTTGGTAGAGTCTTTATACAGCCATGCAGTACGCATCATGCTAGATAGAGGTGTTGGTAGAGTCTTTATACAGCCATGCAGTATAGTGTGTGGGAAGTCTTGCATCTTGGACTTGACCTTGGACCTGTGAGACCTGTGAGACCTGTAAAAGACCTGCTGTGAGACATGTAAAAGACCTGCTGTGAGACATGTAAAAGACCTGCTGTGAGACATGTAAAAGACCTGCTGTGAGACATGTAAAATACCTGTGATACCTGTAAAAGACATGTAAAATACATGTGAGACCTGTAAAAGACCTGTGAGACATGTAAAATACCTGTGATACATGTAAAATACCTGTGAGACCTGTAAAAGACCTGTGAGACATGTAAAATACCTGTGATACATGTAAAATACCTGTGAGACCTGTAAAAGACATGTAAAATACATGTGAGACCTGTAAAAGACCTGTGAGACCTGTAAAATACCTGTGAAAGCATGCGGCCAGGAGAGACGCGTCTGCAGCTGCTTGTCTCACCGTCACTCTGTAGCAAACGGTACCACGGGTTCATACAGTACGACACCACTTGATTTATTCCAGTCCTGCCAGGGTGTCGTGATGCTCAGGGTGTATTTTCAGAAGCTCACAGGGGACTCTGTTTTTTTGGGGGGGTTGGTTGGGGTGGGGTGGGGGGGGGTTTGGTTTTGTCATTCCTCCTGCAAACAGCCCGTGCCCTCTTTTTTTGAACATTTGAAATAAGTATGGGCATATCAAAATCTCAAACAAACAAACACACAAACTATCTCTCTCTCTCTCTCACACACACACACAGCACACAGCATCCATAACAGACAGGACGGAATGGAGCGTTTGCCTATTCTATAGGGGATTGTATCGTCAACAATGAGGCTCAGCCAACACACTGTACAGTATGGTAGATCAGATATGTAGGGTTACATCTACCTTCAGCTTTAATTACCACCACGACTCAGCAGTAAATTAAATGCCAGAGGAGAGGATGAGAAAGTAAAGTAAAGGGACGACGACGACGACGGTCGGGAGGATAGATGAGGGGCAAGGCACAGTGAGAGAGGGGGGGGACTAGCGTGCGGCAGTAAAGGATGCATTAAGCAATTAAAGTGGGAGAGAGGCAGAATGAAGTGATGCGATGATTTCAGCTGTAATTGCCTCGGCTATCAGTGACGATCACAAGGGAGGTGGGGGGGGGGGGGGGGGGGCATGCTGACGGTTTGTCATACACAATCACAGTCAACTGACTGCACACAAACGCTGCAGATACATAACACAAGGTAATTGTGTATACTCCAGGCAATTATGTAGGCCTAATTAGAACTACTATGAATGATCCCCCCCCCCCCCCTCATAAAGGCAATGCTAAACGTGCCTCCCACCACGGACATGTATACTTACTCAGCCATCTGTTCGCTTGTGCTTGAATAATTATGCACGCATCAATATTTGATGAACAACAAAGAAGTTAGCGCCTCACAGTGTCGCCGGGCTTGAATAGTGGGATTATGTGAACAGTGTTTTTCGCTCTCATCTATGATTTATTTACTGCCGTCGAGCCTTTTTTTCTTATTTTTTTTCTTTTCCTCTTCGGAGCATTCGTCTGGCCTGTCTCTGCCGGGAGATAAGATGGTGGAAATACTGGGGGCTGGTGGACGGGACGGAGAAGGAGGAAAAAGAGGAGCTGGTGGACAGAAGGAGATACACAAGCTCTCTCTCTCTCTCTCTCTCTCTCTCTCTCTCTCTCTCTCTCTCTCTCTCTCTCTCTCTCCCCCTCTCCCTGGTGTAGTGAGCCAACTGTGCCCCCCCCCCCGCCCGCAGTTCTTTCCAGGCCCTCTGATTAATGCAAATGCATGCAGGCTGGCCCGGCACAAAAGCGACAGGGAGGGGTCCGCTCCCTTGATTACCAGCAGTGAGAGTGGGGAGTGACCTGGACAGACACCTCATTTAACACAGTGGAGCAGGGCGGCGGGCAGGCAGGCGGGGAGCTGCAGTGGAGGGCGGGGGATAATCAAGGGGCCTGGCGCTCTTATAAATGTGCTCCGAGATGACAGAGAAGAGATTGGATTTGGAAACGAGGAGCAAAGAAGAGCAAAGCCGAGCGGAACGCGATTGATTGATTCCATTCAAGTGATCGCGCCGCTGATAAGGTTGATGTTTTTCTCTCTTTTATTTCCGTTATTTTTATTTTTTTCCTTTTTCTCTAAGTGGGGAAGATCTGATGAGTATCTTCAGATGTAATGTAATAAGTGTTTTCATCGCCACACCTATCCCTTATTCAGCGAACGCTCCTCTCACACAGTCGTAAGCAAAGAGATAAAATATGCGTCATAAATTCCTTGCACCTTGCAGCAGAAACTATCAAGAACAGCAGACTCAACAAAGTGAGCAAAATGGCTACCGCTAAGTTAGACCTTCTGTGTGTACAGCAGAGTACAGCAGAGTGCAGTAGAAACTGCTGTATCCAAACACCTCAGGAATGGAAGAATGCAATGTGTCTGGAACACTGAAACGTAATGCAATAGAGGCAGTGCACGGAATGTCTGTGTAGTTCCTCCAGCATGGCTGCCCGTGACAACAACCATTGCTTTGTACATGGCAATGGAAGAGACAACTGTTGCTATGTGTTGTTGAGAAATATATCATCAAAAACATTTCTGGATCTTGTAAACAAGACACAGTGGAAGAATAATATCATGCTCGTCCAGTGTTTTACCTACTCAACTTCCTTTGAAAGTGGTTACCAACGGTTACAGGCAGCCATAAACATTCCATGCAAGGCCTCTATTCAAGGCTGAATCTTAGTCAACATAGGAAATGCACATTCTCACAAGTCATTAAATGTACTGTACAGTCTAATGTGTATTTATAATGTTTCAGATTCTTATGTAGTTACATTCTAACATTTAAGTAACAAATCTCAATTAACTTTCACATTAACCACAGTCTCTGTAATTCTGCCTTGTTTACTGGACTCTCATATTCGGCCGTCAGAGCTACAGATAAATGAGGTCCTACTGGCCAATCCTTCTTGATCTCCAGCTCTGCTCAAACATTTATTTAAAAAGATAATTTGGGCTGCAGAGTTAATAGCCATATCTCCCAGTGGCCTCAGCTAAGTAGCGCAACTCTTTGAGGTAAAGTGATACCTAAAGCCCTGGCGGGCCCACGGAAGATGAGCAGTAACCATCCTGGGGCAACAGTGCACCTCACAGGGCCATCTGCTGAAGGTTGAAATGCCACCCGCCCCCCATCCCTCCCCCCCACCCTGTGACAAATGGCAGGAAATCAGGAGGCGGCCATGACAGGCAGATTATGAGATCCCTCTGTCTACATGACTTAGCCATGTCTCTGCTTCTTAATCGTTGAATGTGATTAAAGCAAACAAACGGAGCTTTATTAGATTAGTCCGAAGGACATGGAGTCTTTGGTGCTGATTATCTTTTCCTTTTTAATGAAATGCTGTTTGAAATTAACATTGCTTCGGCTAATTTAATTTAGCACTGCCCCGAGAAATGTCAGAGAGCTCTCATCTGACTGCAGCCGCTTTGAGATCCTTGTCAGGGGCTTAGAACGTAATGGCAGAGCAAGACAAACATTTCCTGTCTCTTTATAAAGTTCAGGGGTTGATTGAGTTACTGGTGCTGCGTTATTCACCACAGAGACAGTTTGGGTGAGACAAGAGAGTCCAGGTAGAGACAGTAGTGTTGGATGAGGCAGAGACAGTAGTGTTGGATGAGACAAGGGACACAAGGTAGAGACAGTAGTGTTGGATGAGACAAGGGACACAAGGTAGAGACAGTAGTGTTGGATGAGACATGAGGCAGAGACAGTAGTGTTGGATGAGACATGAGGCAGAGACAGTAGTGTTGGATGAGACATTGAGACACAAGGTAGAGACAGTAGTGTTGGATGAGACATCGAGACATGAGGCAGAGACAGTAGTGTTGGATGAGACATTGAGACATGAGGTAGAGACAGTAGTGTTGGATGAGACATGAGGTAGAGACAGTAGTGTTGGATGAGACATTGAGACATGAGGTAGAGACAGTAGTGTTGGATGAGACATCGAGACACAAGGTAGAGACAGTAGTGTTGGATGAGACATTGAGACATGAGGTAGAGACAGTAGTGTTGGATGAGACATTGAGACATGAGGTAGAGACAGTAGTGTTGGATGAGACATCGAGACATGAGGTAGAGACAGTAGTGTTGGATGAGACATCGAGACATGAGGTAGAGACAATAGTGTTGGATGAGACATCGAGACATGAGGTAGAGACAGTAGTGTTGGATGAGACATCAAGACATGAGGCAGAGACAGTAGTGTTGGATGAGACATCGAGACATGAGGTAGAGACAGTAGTGTTGGATGAGACATCGAGACATGAGGTAGAGACAGTAGTGTTGGATGAGACATCGAGACACAAGGTAGAGACAGTAGTGTTGGATGAGACATCGAGACATGAGGTAGAGACAGTAGTGTTGGATGAGACATCGAGACATGAGGTAGAGACAGTAGTGTTGGATGAGACAAGGGACACAATGTAGAGACAGTAGTGTTGGATGAGACATCGAGACACAAGGTAGAGACAGTAGTGTTGGATGAGACATGAGGCAGAGGCAGTAGTGTTGGATGAGACATCGAGACACAAGGTAGAGACAGTAGTGTTGGATGAGACATCGAGACACAAGGTAGAGACAGTAGTGTTGGATGAGACATCGAGACACAAGGTAGAGACAGTAGTGTTGGATGAGACATCGAGACACAAGGTAGAGACAGTAGTGTTGGATGAGACATCGAGACATGAGGTAGAGACAGTAGTGTTGGATGAGACAATGGACATGAGGCAGAGACAGTAGTGTTGGATGAGACATTGAGACACAAGGTAGAGACAGTAGTGTTGGATGAGACATGAGGTAGAGACAGTAGTGTTGGATGAGACATCGAGACACGAGGCAGAGACAGTAGTGTTGGATGAGACATTGAGACATGAGGTAGAGACAGTAGTGTTGGATGAGACATCGAGACACGAGGTAGAGACAGTAGTGTTGGATGAGACATCGAGACATGAGGTAGAGACATTAGTGTTGGATGAGACATCGAGACATGAGGTAGAGACAGTAGTGTTGGATGAGACAAGGGACACAAGGTAGAGACAGTAGTGTTGGATGAGACATCGAGACATGAGGTAGAGACAGTAGTGTTGGATGAGACATCGAGACATGAGGTAGAGACAGTAGTGTTGGATGAGACATCGAGACATGAGGTAGAGACAGTAGTGTTGGATGAGACAAGGGACACAAGGTAGAGACAGTAGTGTTGGATGAGACAATGGACATGAGGTAGAGACAGTAGTGTTGGATGAGACAAGGGACACAATGTAGAGACAGTAGTGTTGGATGAGACATGAGGTAGAGACAGTAGTGTTGGATGAGACATCGAGACACGAGGTAGAGACAGTAGTGTTGGATGAGACATCGAGACACGAGGTAGAGACAGTAGTGTTGGATGAGACATCGAGACATGAGGTAGAGACAGTAGTGTTGGATGAGACATCGAGACACGAGGTAGAGACAGTAGTGTTGGATGAGACATCGAGACATGAGGTAGAGACATTAGTGTTGGATGAGACATCGAGACATGAGGTAGAGACAGTAGTGTTGGATGAGACAAGGGACACAAGGTAGAGACAGTAGTGTTGGATGAGACATCGAGACATGAGGTAGAGACAGTAGTGTTGGATGAGACATCGAGACATGAGGTAGAGACAGTAGTGTTGGATGAGACATCGAGACATGAGGTAGAGACAGTAGTGTTGGATGAGACATCGAGACATGAGGTAGAGACAGTAGTGTTGGATGAGACAAGGGACACAAGGTAGAGACAGTAGTGTTGGATGAGACAAGGGACACAATGTAGAGACAGTAGTGTTGGATGAGACATGAGGCAGAGACAGTAGTGTTGGATGAGACAAGGGACACAAGGTAGAGACAGTAGTGTTGGATGAGACATCAAGACATGAGGTAGAGACAGTATTGTTGGATGAGACATCGAGACACAAGGTCGAGACAGTAGTGTTGGATGAGACATCGAGACACAAGGTAGAGACAGTATTGTTGTATGAGAGACAACAGAGATGGGACTGAGATTAGAGATGTTTAGAAACTTGTAGGCAGTTTAGAGGTAATATGGTGGACTAGTGTAGTAATTAGAAGTAGAGGTCAGTTAAAATGATTGGGTTTAAATGTTGAGGCAGGATGAACTCTTTGCTAGGTACTGTAGGACGATATTGTGTGTGTGGATTAGAATAGGTGTGTGTGTGTGTGTGTGTGTGTGTGTGTGTGTGTGTGTGTGTGTGTGTGTGTGTGTGTGTGTGTGTGTGTGTGTGTGTGTGTGTGTGTGTGTGTGATGTGTGTATGTGTGTGTTTGTGTTGGCATAATGACTATTTTCAACCCAGCAGAAGTGCAGAGCCGAGGTCCTGCTGGTGTGTGTAATTGGTAGCGGGTGTTGCATTGTTGTTGAAAAATAATCCTGTCAGCATAATCCGTTTTTGTGGGGTTCATTAATTGCACTTAAGATTGCATGCAATCTAGCTGATTCAGGGTCTGCTTTTGAGCCTCCCTCAGCCTCCCCTGCACAAAGCCCCTGTCACTTCAAAGGCTAAAGGGTCCAGCTAAGCGTGTTTTCACATTTTATTCAAATCTACAGTGCTTTTATCTGCCAGACGTATAGCAGGCCACATTGTGTATGCTGTCACAAAATGAACTGAACAGTAACACCCAGCCATCTTTGGGAACAGCTGCTACAGACAAGTGTGTGGTTGAGCTAAAGGGATGTAATGTTTTAACATCGACACACACACGCACGCACGCACGCACGCACGCACGCACGCACGCACACACACACACACACACACACACACACACACACACACACACACACACACACACACACATACACACTTGCTTGTATAGTAGCCGGACATTAATTTAAGTGTCACTGTACAGCAAAGTGAGATAAATAAATACATACTGTATGTGAAAATGCTGTTCCTAATTCTATTTTAGCTGAAGCTTGTTTTTGCTTGATTCCATGGTCAGTTCATAGAGAGAGAGAGAGAGAGAGAGAGAGAGAGAGAGAGAGAGAGAGAGAGAGAGAGAGAGAGAGAGAGAGAGAGAGAGAGAGAGAGACTTGGAAGCAGTCAAGCAGCCTGATAGAAACACTGCTCTCTCATGCAGCAGCCCCAGAATTATCCTCCATTTTGATTTTCCTGAATGAAACTTTAAGAAATCCATTTATGGCGGCCTCTGCAGCTCACTTAAAACCAGAGGTCACCTCCACACTTGTTTAATAGCTACTCAGAGCACCTAAGTGAGAGCATGTCTGCCCCGACTTTTGGATGGACCCGAGTTTACCTTTAGACTGGCCGGCTGAGAACTTAGTAGTATGTTCCTCCTCAGCCGCAACAGTGTCCCAGCCCACTAGCGCATATCTGGGACGCAGAGAATGTCATACAAATGTCCCTATTGTTGGATTCTGGCAATCAGCCAATCTCATCTCATCATCTCCTTCATCTCTCTCTCTGTTGTGCGTTGTGTTTTTCTTGCAACCCCTGATAGTACATCCATAGTCATAAGAAACGACACTGCAACTTGATCTCTTTCCTCAGATCATCATGTTCATAAACCTAGCCTTGTCATCAGATGTAAACCAGTTCTGTATTGTCATTGTTCAGTCTTAATTCTCTTCTCTCCGTCTCCTGTCATTAGTCCGACGGTTCTGGGCCTTGTGGTAGCCAACCACCATATCTGCTAGTGATGATGTGTCATCTTCTCCATTGCTGCCCCCACCCCCCCCCCCCCCTTTGCGAGGGGAGGAGGGAGCCGTTTCAAAGCCTCTGATCAACGCTTCTCCTCTGTGTGTCGTAGCTCAGTCTAACTTACACCCGGAAGACACTCACATTATATTATTCTCGCCATAGCAACGACAGGCACGGCCCCTCTTCTCGTTGCTATGTGACACGCTGTCATAACAACTGCTGTTCACCTTTAACACACACTAAATGTCCGTTCTATTGATGTCAACCTCTCCAGTTGTTCTTTCATTCTGCCTGCTCAGTGCTTATCTAGTTGTTTATGGTACAAGCTGCCGAACGACCTCGGGCTCTGCTTGCTACCGTGGAGACACAGAACTGACTGCCCTGCTTTTAAGATCTATAGATCAGTCTGAGTAGATGCGGTCACCCACCGATATATATACATTATATACACCTTGAAAAACATAGACATCCTTCATTCCTCCCTTTGATTCTAAATCAACCTTTAGAATCAACAAACTACTTGGTTTTTCAATCATACTCGGCTGTTGTTTTAACATACACGGCCCCCCTCCCTCGTGCCAGAGGAAGGGAGACCGCATCCCGTCAAAACTGTGATTTCGTTAGTCGATGCCCACTATGCATTTCCTGTGGCACCAGGGAACACACCGTAGCCCATCCACCCAACGACACCCAGAGGCAACCTCACAGCCACTCAGCACTCCTCCCTTTGGGAGAGCTCCTTTTTTTATTTTCCTTTTTTCTCTACCATGGTGCTTACTTACTCTTTTACTACAAGTCATGACTTTTTACTCTTACACTCTTACTCTCTTACACAATAAACCACTGTGCCTCGGTTACCAATGCCGTATTACTCTTACACGACAACTCACTGTCACAGTGATCTTGCTGTTTGAGGTCTGTCGCGCTTCCCCTCGTGCACAAGGAAAATCGAAACAGACCACCCAAACCAACAATATCCAACTACTCATAACAAATTAGGGCTCACAATAATTCTATCTTGTTGTTTTACCCAGCCATTGCAATGTCCATCTTATAATGCGGTTTCCCCTATGGGAATTGTCTCCTCGGATAAGGTTTTCAATATATCTCATACTTCTGTGAATCATTATCAATGAACACACAGGACTTCACGCTGTCGTCTTGTCTCTCTTGATCTCTTGATGGACTCTGGAAGGAAGTCCCTGTGTGTTCATGATTCAACAATAAACCCGCCCATGATCTCTGTTTCAAACGCCTCGAAACAGCGTCTCCGCAGGAAGGCCTCCCGGTGTCTGCCTCGTCCTCTCTATATATATTTTTCCTGCAAGCCCCTCCCATGGCCACGCCCTTTTAGGCTGTGTAGACGTTGTGAGTGTCAGCCCATGGCGCTATCGTTATCTATTAGTCTACCACCTTCTCAACACCCATCTCTGTCCTACAGGGTGGTTTCCCTGTTGTCTTCTGGCGTGAAGCGCAGCAGCTTCTACCCGCTCCACAACCCTATCTTCGTCCCATGGTTGACCCCTGGCCCGCGCCAGTTCCTTCTGGTGACTGTGTCCTCTGAAAACTCTGGCCCTACCTGGTGTGAGAAGGAGCAGTGGTGTTTAATTCCCCGCACTACCCCACTCCGCCACTAGATGGTAGCAGAGACCTATATTTAAATACTTGCCCTGCATTACCCCCGCCCACCACTAGAGGGCGGCCAACTCATTCTCTAAGGCTAGAGTCATTTAGCTAACGTGTCTACCCCCTTTGGGCCGGTGTGCGGCTTCTCGCCTGCCGGCAGGGCCTCCGCACTGTCTCAGATTACGCCATTGATTTCCGGATCGTGGCTCGGAAGGCAGCTTGGCCGGAAATTCCCTGTGTTGTCTTGTTTGTCCAGGGGCTCTCGGATGAGGGACGAGCTCGCCGTGCGTGAGATCCCGGAGCAGCTGGAAGTGCTCATCAACACGGCCATTCGGATGGACAACCGACATCGGGAGAGAGAGAGGGAGCGTGAAGCTACTACCCAGGTATGTGTCCCTTCTCCTCCCGTTGTTGATAACTTCATGCATTACACGAGTGGTCCACTGGGTGATGAATCCATGCAGCTTGGGGCGCTGTCGTTCTCGGACGACGAGCGGCGGCGCTTCATTGATGAGCGACGCTGTTTCCGGTGCGGCCGCACTTGTCATCGATTCAGCAGCTGTCGGGACCAGGCCGGCTCGACTCGGCGCGAGTCGGGAAGGGGAGGTGCTCCGCCGGGTCCCGAGAAAGCGCCAGCAGGTGGGCTCACCTCAGCACTACCCACAGACACACGTACATTTTTGGAGGTGGCGGTTAACTGTGGGGGTGACGTTAGGGGAACTAAGGCTCTCATTGACTCAGGGGCGGCGGGCAATTTTATACACTTGAGGTTGGTGAGGGAATGGGGAATCCCGGTCGAGGAGTTGGGGGTTCCTATCCCCATCTACGCCCTGGGCGGTCAGCCCCTGGGCAGTGGGAGCGTCACTCAACGCACTGTTCCTGTACACATCCGGGTGGCGGGTGGGAGTGGGTTAAATTATTTGTTATTGTCTCCCCCTATTCTGTTGTGGTGTTGGGTCATCCCTGGTTGGCTTCTTGCAGACATCATATTAATTGGGGCACGGGCGAACTTTCAACGGAGGTCGACGTGAAGTCGGTCTTCGGCAAGAGTTTGTCCATTCCCTTCCCCCCCCCCTCTTCTCTTTTGTCTCCTTCTTCTCTCTCCAGGATGGTGGGGAGCGTCGCAGATTCTGTTCTACCCTCTAATCCCGATTTGATAGGGGTTCCTGAGATCTATTAGGACCTGGCGGACGTTTTTAGCAAAACGTGTGCTAAAGCACTACCGTCTCATAGATCATACGACTGTCCCATTAATCTCCTACCCGGTACCTCCCCACCCCGCGGGCGTATGTTCTTTGTCTCACGCCCCGAGACCTTGGCCATGAACACCTACATTGAGGAGGCATTGCTTGCGGGGCACATACGTCCTTCCACATCCCCTGCCGGCTTTTTTTTTGTTGGTAAATAGGATGGGGGTCAGCGTCCGTGCATTGATTATAGGGGATTGAATGACGTTTCCATCAAGAACCGATATCCTTTACCTCTCATGGACACTGCCTTTGAGTGCTTACAGGGGGCGCAGGTCTTTTCTAAACTTGACTTACGTAATGCATACAATCTGGTCAGGATTAGAGAAGGAGATGAGTGGAAGACTGCATTTAATACGCCTAATGGTCACTATGAGTATTTGGTCATGCCCTTTGGTTTGGCTAATGCTCCGGCAGTCTTCCAAGCCCTGGTTAACGACGTGCTGCGAGATTTGATTGGGGTGTCTGTGTTTGTTTACCTAGATGATATCCTAATTTTTTCTCGCGATATGGTGCAACACCAACTGCACGTTCGAGAGGTGCTAGACCGTCTCCTCAAGCATCAACTATTCGTTAAGGCTGAGAAGTGTGTGTTTCACACTGATACCGTTTCCTTCCCGGGCTTTGTGTTGACGAAGGGTGATCTTCGCTTGGATCCAGCCAAGGTGAGTGCAGTCTTGGACTGGCCACGGCCTTCGTCGCTCAAGGGGTTACAACGGTTTTTGGGCTTTGCAAATTTTTACAGGCGCTTTATTTGCAACTTTAGCGCCTTAGCCAATCCGTTAACAGCTCTCACTAAGGCCTCTCTCCCTGGCTTTGAATGGTCGCCTAGGGCGGAGTCTGCCTTCTGCAATCTCAAACGTCGGTTTACTTCCGCTCCTGTATTGATCCGCCACGATGCAGAGGTTCCGTTCATTGTGGAGGTGGATGCTTCTGACATCGCGGTGGGGGGGTGCTCTCTCAGAGATGCTTAAAGGATGGGAAAGTGCACCCGTGTGCTTTTTTTTTGGCCATCTGTCGCCAGCCGAGCGTAACTACGACGTGGGTAATCGGGAGTTGTTGGCTATCAAGTTAGCACTGGAGGAATGGAGACATTGGTTAGAGGGTGCGGCACATCCTTTCATTGTTTGGACCGATCATAAGAATTTGGCTTACATCCAAGGGGCTAAACGCCTTAACGCTCGCCAGGCCAGGTGGGCGTTATTCTTCACACAATTTCGATTTAACATCTCCTATAGGCCCGGTTCCAAGAACATCAAACCTGACGCGCTATAAGGTGGTAAGGTCGGCGCTGACACGGGAGCCCGATCCTGGTGGGGGCCCTCCGGGGCGGTCGTATGTGCCCAAGGCGGCACGCTGACGCTTGCTGCAGTGGGCACATGCCTCATCCCTGACCAGCCACCCTGGGGCCACCAGGACCCTGGAATTTATCCGTAGGAGGTTCTGGTGGTCGACAGTGGAGGGGGATACGCGTTCCTTTGTGGCGGCCTGTCCGGTGTGCGCGCGCAGTAAGACCTCTCGCCGTGCACCGGCAGGTCTCCTCCGGCCGCTTCCTATTCCTAAACGGCCCTGGTCGCACATATCCCTGGACTTTATTTCTGGCCTCCCCCTTTCGGACGGGTTCACCGCCATTTTGGTGGTGGTGGACCGGTTCTCTAAGGCGGCTCACTTTATTCCCCTCCCCATGCTTCCCTCGGCCCGAGAGACGGCTGATCTGGTAATACAGCATGTCTTTCGGGTCCACGGGCTTCCAGTGGATATCGTGTCGGACCGGGGTCCTCAGTTCGCCTCCAGGTTCTGGAAGGCGTTTGCCGCCGGTCTCTGCGCCTCCGTCAGCCTTTCGTCTGGGTTCCATCCGCAGTCGAACGGGCAGACGGAGCGCGTCAACCAGGACCTGGAGGGGGTCTTGAGGTGTTACGTTGCCCGGTGTGACGGCCACACTATTTACCGCACATCAGCACTAATGTCTGTAACCACTACACTCCCTCACTACACTCCCTTTCTTTTCATTTTGTCCTTATGCATTGTTTAACATCCATAATACCCATACACAAATCAAATAATGACACCACACATTATTATTGTTTCATATACCATACTTTCATCTTTATTTGCAATGATGTTCTACTATGTTTTATGTATGTTTTAGCTTGACTCAGTTATTGTCTCCTACATAAATACATAGTGTTCTTCAAACTAACTGTTCATTATAAATTATAGATTATTAAGGTTAATGTAATTTATTATTGATGATTTGTCTTTCCCCATGTGTCTGTATTGGTTTGGTCAACCAGTATAAATACCTCCCTCTTGTCTCAGTCTGTAGGTCAGTTTTGTTTGGTTCAGTTGTGTTAGGTATTTTTAGTTTGTTCTGTTTAAGTTGACCCGAGTTCTGTTGGGCCCAAGAACATTTTTTTTGTTTATTTGTTATTGATGCACTTTTTGTGGTTTTTGTTCCCTGTATTTATATTTTTGGGAAAAATAAACCTTCCTTTGAGCACTCTAACTATGACTCCTCATGTCTAAGCTGTTTGGTCCCTCACATATGGTGACAGCGGTGGAATCAACCAGTAAAGGGCGTAGGTAGATGATATTTTTTTCCCTATTTTCTTTTTCCTCAAGCCATGATACGTGGAGGAAAGGCATATCAGCCCACTGGAGCTGATTCGGATGGAGCTACTGGAGAGGCCCCAGGTACTGAGGGCAAGGAGCCAACAATCGCAGACCTGGCTAGTATCATTCGAGCCCACATGGAGCAGCAGCAAGCCCGAGAGGCTCGACTGGACCAGAACGCGGCACGGCAGGATCAGAGGTTCAACGCACTGCAACACCAGTTTGGTCTTCTTCAAATGGAGGTGCAGGCCCAAACGTCTCCAGGCCCCGAACCACCCCTGACCCTGGAAAGTGAAGGCCCAGCACTGGACTCCTTCCATGTTGCTCAGACATCTCATTCAGAAGACATCCGGTCAGGTCAGTCTTGGTTCACACAGGAACCTAGGTTGGAGAAATTGACAGAGTCTGACGATGTTGAGCATTTTCTTATAACATTTGAACGTATTGCAGTAGCATGTCGGTGGCCTACGGCTGATTGGGCTTTCCGCCTTATTCCCCTACTGACTGGAAAGGCCAGAAGTGCTTATGTGCATATGGATGTGGATGAGTCTCTTGAGTATGAACTGGTTAAGACAGCTATCCTCAGGAAGTATGATATAAACCCTGAGACCTACAGGCAAAGATTCCGCTCACTGGAAGTTGAGCCGGAGGAGACCCCCCCAAGGAGCTGTATGTGCGATTGAAATAGCTTTATTGGAAGTGGGTCCAGCCTAAGGGTAAGAGTATCGAAGAGATTAGTGAATTTATAATCCTTGAACAATATCTGAACATGTTGTCTCCTGAGCTTCAGGTGTGGGTCAAGGAGCATGACCCCAGAACTGCGGTCGAGGCTGCAGCACTGGCTGATGTGTTTGTGGCGGCCCGAGGGAAAGGCCAGCCATGGAGCCAAGATTCCTGGAAGACAGGCAAGGACAACAGAATACCTTGGTCTTTCCAGCACAACACCAAGTCAATCACAGCTGTGGGTAAGCCTCCTGTACAAGAGAACCAGCCAATGAATACGCCCCTTTCAACATATGGAAAAAGGATAATTTGTTATCTATGTGGGCAGGAAGGCCATACCAAACCAAGATGCCAGAGGAGTTCAGTCAAGCTCACCCAGACATGTTTTGTGCCGAGGCGTAGTTTGGAGCCTGAATATAAAGTTGAGCAAATGAGAGAGGTCCTTGTTGGTATCAATGGCCAGGAGCTCAGGGGCCTTATTGACACTGGTAGCACCCAGACCCTAGTGCACAGGCAGTTTGTACCGCCCAGTATTGTACGCACAGAAGAGACTGTCCCTATCTGTTGTGTACATGGGGATGAGAAGCCTTACCCCACAGCGGATCTCTATATGAAGATACAAGGGCAGACATATCTTTTGAATGTGGGTGTTTCTGATAACCTACCTTTTCCTGTTGTGTTAGGCCATGACTTGCCAGTGCTCCTCGACCTACTACACCCAAGCCAAGTTTGTAATGTTGCCGTCACAAGAGCACAGGCCAAGCAGGCAGGTGAGACATTTCAGACTCTAAGCACCCTGCCTTTTTACAGTGCTGACTTGGAAGTAGAGCCAGGGAAGCCCCGCAAGACACGCAGGCAGAGAAGGCAGGAGAAGTTTAAGCACACAGTTGTAGATCCACATGTTGAACCAACACCTGAACTGCCTTTGGGTTTTAATCTCCCTACCAATGTGGTTCAGATGCAGCAGGAAGACCCAAGCCTGGTTCCCTGTTCCAAAAGGCCAGCGAGCAGGAAAGGACAGGGACTAAGCCAGACAATACCATGGAAGGGAGTTATGTTATGCAGCACGGTGTTCTATACCGGCAGCTTGGGCCAGTTAAGCAGCTTGTAGTTCCTCAAGCAGCCAGAGAGACTGTACTCTCCTTAGGTCACTATTTTCCCTGGGCTCAGAATGACGCCTGAGGGCCTCATTCTTTATATAGCTCTCAAAGTGCACCAGATTGAAGCATTTACATGGCAAAAAAAAATAAAAAATCGAAAAAGTGGGGATTCGAACGCGGGTCGCCCGCCCCCGCGCGGGACCCTGGAGTAGTTGGCCTTAACGACCATCCACTCGTCTCTTAACATCGATCCGTTCCCTTAACCTCCATCCACTCCCTGTTTACAAAACCATGTATTATTTTGGCCATATGTGGCGCTGTTGCGAGTTTGTGGATGCTGCGCCGCTGTATCCACATTAAGAGAAAAAGAAGAACAGAAGAAGAGCTGGAGAAAGTCGCGTTGGTGAGTTTAAACTACTAAATAAGATCCGATTCCTAAACACTGTAACAACAGCAGTCATATATGTATATTTTCAACAATACGTTTGTTTACCAATAGGTTATTGGGTTTGTGTTGCCGCTGTTTAAAGAGACTCCAATTGAATTGATTTACCGAGTGACTAAGTTCGTTTTTTTTTTCAAATGTAAACTACAGTATAAGATCCCAACAATGTCACAACAGCAGTCATACTGTATATTTTCAACAATACGTTTGTTTACCAATAGGTTTTTGGGTTTGTGTTGGCAGTTTCAACAGTTGGATGTACTCCGTGAAGCTGACTGAGTCGTGTTTTGTTTCTGCACAGCAGATCTAATAACGATAATACATTGTGTCCTATCTATCTATCTCACTATCTATCTGCAATGCTTTTATTTTTTACTCCGTTTATTTGATCAGGGACAGTGCATATCAATCAACAGTTATACATTTATAAATGAATACAAATTAAAAACTGTAAATATGCCAACATTAGCAGGGTTGCTAGTTTTCAGTTGTAGTCCCTGGGCTAGATGTTTAAAGCCCAACCTCCAGGTTAAACCCTACTGATCAATTATGGTAGTTTACATCATTGGTATATAATTATATATATATCTGTACATATCTCTTACCTACTCTTACTAGTTACACTGCTGGCCAGTATGACTTACTACCATAGTGTCTTTATACCTGTATCACTGTACATATTAATACTATATCTAAATCTGTACATATCTCTTACCTACTCTTACTAGTTACACTGCTGGCCAGTATGACTTACTACCATAGTGTCTTTATACCTGTATCACTGTACATATTAATACTATATCTAAATCTGTACATATCTCTTACCTACTCTTACTAGTTACACTGCTGGCCAGTATGACTTACTACCATAGTGTCTTTATACCTGTATCACTGTACATATTAATACTATATCTATATCTGTACATATCTCTTACCTACTCTTACTAGTTACACTGCTGGCCAGTATGACTTACTACCATAGTGTCTTTATACCTGTATCACTGTACATATTAATACTATATCTAAATCTGTACATATCTCTTACCTACTCTTACTAGTTACACTGCTGGCCAGTATGACTTATACCATAGTGTCTTTATACCTGTATCACTGTACATATTAATACTACAACTCTGTACATACATGTAGTACTCATAGTACTAATTTATATATGTTATACCCAGTTTAACCACCTGTACAGTGTATATTACTATTTCACGTTACTGCTACATAGTCACTCTGGTTGGATGCCAAACCTCTTTTAGTTGTACTGTACTTGTGCTGCATGATGACAATACATTACAATCTGCACTGAATTAGTCACAGAATGTTTTGGGACTAGAAGGTTTACAGGGTTAACCGGCTGTTGTGTGGCAGTGAAAGGGTTAACCTTCGGTGTATTGTTGAAGGTTTAGTCCACATTGTTTATTGAACAAAAATACAATATGAAGGTTGGCCTTTAAGCCAGAAACAATAGTACTGTTACATTTGTGACATACGATATGCAAATATACAGTAAGGAACCTGACGCAAACTTTGCCATCACAACCATTGAACTATTATAATAGTTAGGATCTATGGGTAACAGTACTGTATATTTGCATATCGTATATGTCACAAATGTAACAATACTATATACCTGTATGTCATGTATGTCCCTATGTCATAAATGTCATGATGTCATGTATGTTGTGTGTGTCATAAATGTCACTATGAATTGAAAATAGGGGACCCTGATGTAAACAAGACAAACGTCTTTCTCTGGTCTGCATCCCCTTAACAATTGTGTGTATTGAGCCGTACTGTATTGTACCCATTCTGCAATCTGTTAAATAAAGTTTTCATTCATTCATTCAGTGAGATGCTGGAGGAGCAGCAGAAACAACAACAGCGGCTCCCCAAGAGGACACACAACTGGTCAGCCAAAGTCCCGGTTCCTCAGAGATGGCTCCACCATCCACTTTTTTTTTTATCAGACTGGAGCGGTGAGATACTGTACTTCTACTGCTCCACTAAGGTCTTCCAGACCTATGCAGCAGAAGGACTCACCAATCCCAGGATGCCATTCCAGGACTTTGTTGAGACAGAGTTTTTTCAGAGGGAGTTGGAGGCCTGGAGGGATGTCTTTATTCTCCTTTATTTTATATATCGGAGGATTTTATAGTATGTCTGCACTTTATGTGCTCATTTCATAATTCATGTATTTTACATTCTACTAAAACTGAATCAAACCATAAACAAGGTGGCCCTAAAGGATGTTAGATCCTAATGTGAAAAACTGTGATTTTATATGTCTGCTCATTTGACTTATTTCTACTTTTATCTTTACGCCCCACTATCTGCTGGGTGCATACTATAACCTTATCATGTTTTGTAACAGATTACAGAAGCATATTGGAACGTGAGGTTCTGATATGAATTGATTAATATATCTGCATTATTTTATCCCACTTTATGCTTTGCTCTTGCTGCTTGTTTTACACTGATTTTATGTTTTATTTCTTACTGATGTAAAGCACTTTGAACTGCAATCCCCTGTATGAAAGGTGCTATACAAATAAAGTTATTATTATTATTATTACTGAGACACAGTTCTTTCAGATAGATAGTTTTTAAACCAGCTCAAAGCCGTTTTTCCAAGACCTATATGCAGCCAAGCCTCTGCAGTAATGCGTGATCCACAGAGTCAAACGCTTTAGACAGATCAACAAACAATGCTGCACAGTGTTTTTTCTTGTCTAGTGCTTCAATTATGTCATTTGAGACTAGCATAGTCGCTGAAGTACTATGGATCTGAAGCCTGACTGAGACTTGTTAAGAATATTATGGTCAGCTAGAAACTCTTTGTTTACAAGAGATTCAAAGACTTTGGCCATTACAGACAATCTGGAAATAGGGCGATAATTATTTAGGTCAGAGGGGTCTCCGCCCTTTAACAAGGGGAGAACCATGGCCGACTTCCATGAGCTAGGTAATTCACCAGATATGATATGAACATTTCCTGATGACGCTGCCATTTTAGCTCTAATTAAGAATGACAGTGACCTAGCTGACTATTATTTGGAAATCCAGTGGTTTGTAAACTGGTGCGACAATAACTGTCTGGTTTTAAATGTTAAGAAGACTGAGGAGATGGTGTTTGACCCCAGAGGTGTTGGGGACCACAGGCCTGTGGTCATCCACACACAGTCCTGTGCATAAATTAAGAAACATGATTTAAGTTGACAAAAACCTCTGCCGCTACAATCTAATGATAATCTAAATATGTGCAACAAGGAGAGACAGGGACAGAATTAATGAATGAAAACTTTATTTAACAGATTGCAGAATGGGTACAATACAGTACGGCTCAATACACAAAATGTTTAAGGGGATGCAGAGCAGAGAAAGACATTTGTCTTGTTTACATCAGGGTCTGCCATTTTCAATTCATAGTGACATTTATGACATACATGACATTTATGACAGGGACATACATGACATACAGGTATATAGTACTGTTACATTTGTGACATACGATATGCAAATATACAGTAAGGAACCTGACGCAAACTTTGCCATCACAACCATTGAACTATTATAATAGCTTTACTATTATAATCTAAATCTGTGCAATATTCATGTTTATTTAGTGATATTCATGTTTATTGATTCAACATAGCTGTTTATCTTTGATAATGTATGACAGGCTTTTGCCCCGACCGGGATTCGAACACGGCTGCACGAGAGCAGTTCAGCTCCTTGGACAGCGTGACAAATGCACCCATTTCATTGGCTGTCAGTCTGTTACACCTATACACGGCTGGCCCCCGCGTGAGAGGTATCAGGACTAACCATTACACCACGGTGGCAGATAAATAAAATATCCATTATATATCCATTAATGGATAAGAGAGCCGTACGTCGGCCGTCTAATGAAGTTAGATTTATACAGTACACTTTGACTGCTGGTAACGCAGTGGGAAAAGTGATTAAACAGCTCTGCACTTGCTGCGGCGTTGAAGTGCGAAAGCGGCAGTGAAACACAGCAGCCCTGGCGTTGCCGCGTCTGGGGCTGCCGCGGGGCGGGGCCGCGGCGTGTCACGCGGCCGTCGCGGCCAATCAGGGCAACCCCGGAAATCAAATCCGTTGCGGAAGTGGTACACGCGTACGGGATAGAAGAGCGTTCTTGGGTGCCTCAAAGGGACATTTTAGATCCCAGCCTGATCGTTGATTTCCGGCGGCTGAATCCCGAGGCCCCCAGGTGAACGTCTGGTGCCGTTTGTCGGGGGAGGGTACTGTTACGTTCTGGTTGCTGACTGCTGTCTGGAACCACCCACCATTCTGTCATCTGTCACTTGGCTACTGTCACCTGTCTCCCCTGTCACTTAGTGCTGTCACTTAGGGTATGGTTCCTGATTGGCTGTCACAGGGGTGTGTGTGGAATGTTAGAATGTGGTGTCTATTTAACCTTCCTATCATCTGTTTGATATCCGTCAGGTCTTCATTATAGCGTTCGGAGATAACGCGGGCGGTTCCGGTTCTGGACCACCACTAAGCTCCATTATCTTATCCCCTATTCTGCCTGCCACTCAGCATTGTATCCTAGTATTACTCTTTGTGTTCTTTACTATTAAAACGAACCTGATTAAGAGTACACCCTCTCCATCTCTGTGATTGCATACCACAATTGGAACTCACCTACCTCCATCCTGACAGCATCCCTTCTCCGTCTCCCTCAATACACTTTTACACTCTGGCTTATGTTTTGCCTTCCCAAGCCATTTGTGGCTGTCATGCTATCTTTTTAGATAAAACCACTGTATGCTCTCTGCCGCTCCCTCTGAAATACACACAGCCTGACCCCCCCCCCCCCCCTCCGTATTTGAAACTCCCTATTCAAAAACAGTCTCCTCTGGCTTTCTCTGTGTCGCTCATATTTTTTACAGATGCATATCTGTTTGTTTTTATTGGCTTGCGAGGTTAGATACGGCTAAGACCCCAGAGGGTGAGACACACTCACGTTTTTTCTCTTCAACATGGTTTTGCGGTTCGCTGGTGCCCTTTCTCATAGCCTCTCTCTCATGGTCTTGGCACTGCACCATCTCTAGTCCCATTGTCTTTAAACAACCGTTGGCATCGTTGTCTCAACCTAATCTAATCACTCTATCTGCAATCCGGGTCTCTTCGGTACCAAGTTGTTGGATTCTGGCAATCAGCCAATCTCATCTCATCATCTCCTTCGTCTCTCTCTGTTGTGCGTTGTGTTTTTCTTGCAACCCCTGATAGTAAATCCATAGTCATAAGAAACGACACTGCAACTTGATCGCTTTCCTCAGATCATCATGTTTATTTTCATAAACCTAGCCTCGTCATCAGATGTAAACCAGTTCTGTCATTGTTCAGTCTTAATTCTCTTCTCTCCGTCTCCTGTCATTAGTCCGATGGTTCTGGGCCTTGTCGTAGCCAACCACCATATCTGCTAGTGATGATGTGTCATCTTCTCCATTTCTGCCCCCCGCCCCCCCCCCCTTTGTGAGGGGAGGAGGGAGCCGTTTCAAAGTCTCTGATCAACGCTTCTCCTCTGTGTGTCGTAGCTCAGTCTAACTTACACCCGGAAGACACTCACATTATATTATTCTTGCCATAGCAACGACAGACCCGGCCCCTCTTCTCGTTGCTATGTGACACGCTGTCATGACAACTGCTTGTTCACCTTTAACACACACTAAACGTCCGTTCTATTGATGTCAACTTCTCCAGTTGTTTTCTCTTACTATTCTGCCTGCTCAGTGCTTATCTAGTTGTTTATGGTACAAGCTGCCGAACGACCTCGGAGCACTGGGCTCTGCTTGCTACCGTGAAGACACAGAACTGACTGCCCTGCTTTTAATATCTATAGATCAGTCTGAGTCAGGGGTCTCAAACTCGCGGCCCGCGGGCCAATTGCGGCCCGCTGGATGATATTTTGCGGCCCCCCAGATGATTTAAAAAAAAATTAAAAAAGTCATGTCATCACAAACACTGCCATTTAAAGGGTACAAATAAAACAATTCCTGCACCAGAATGCAGGAAATGAAGTCTTTGTAACACAACATTTCCTGGTGGGGGAACGGTAGGCTTGGTACCTTGGTTGAGAAATGCAGGCTTCAGTCTATGTTGTTTAGTCTATCTGTTGAGTCCTGTTCAGTCCTGTTTCAAGCTACAGACTGCCTGTTCTTCTTCTTCTTCTTCTTCTTTTGAATTTCCGGCAGAGTAGACGCATCGTGGCGTATTACTGCCCTCCGCACTTCTTTTGATGATCTCTTCTTCTTCTTCTTCTTCTTCTTCTTCTTCTTCTTCTTTCTTGGCATATTTCTTCCCTCCTCTTCTTCTTCTTATTTGAATTTCCGGCAGTGTAGACGCATCGTGGCGTATTACTGCCCTCCACAATTCTTGCTTCGCCCACACTTGAGAAAGTTTACGCTCCTCTTCTTCTTCTCATCTTCAAAGAGAATTGTGGACTATATATAGAGACACAAATGTTCTAGAATGTTCGGTTATGACATCATACGGTGACATCACCAATGTTCCAGAACGTTCGATCATGACATCATACTGTGATATCACAAATGTTCTAGAACGTTCGGTCATGACATCATACTGTGACATCACAAATGTTCTAGAATGTTCTATTATGACAAATAAGACGGTTCAATGACTTTATCTAAATCCAATCAATATTCCTAATGCCGTTTCAATGTAAGGTTATAAAAATAAACATTCATATAATACAATAACCTAAATATATAGCTGTGGCTCCTACATCACTCTTGGCTAAATCAAACATGCCAGGTGAATCAAACACTGAGGAGGAGGCATGTTCCTCTCCCCCCAGCTCTTCTTTACTGGGTTTTTATTGTAGTTAAATCACTCAAAATCAAACAAATGGCAGGAAAATCAAACACTGGGAGGCATGTTCCTCTCCTCACTTCTCCCTTCAGCTCTTCTTTGCAGAGCTATTGATTGATGCCTATTTATGTGGCAAATTATCGAAGAAGTGATGACACTCGGTGGGCATGACATGTTTCATGGACTGAAGGTCCTGAAACTTCCTCTCTGTGATTGGCAGAGCATGTGGAAACATTCTAATCCATGTCATCAGCTCGTTTGGCACCTGGACCCTCTGTGGCAGTGCTTCCCATGAGTTATCCGAGAAGGATAGCTTGTAATGGACCTTGCCATCACTGCTAAACTGAAGAGCCTGCAAATTATGTACAGTCGGATCTCCAGATGTTTTGCCTGGTCTGATGCTGAGGATGTAAGAGCCATTCAATTTCAGGATTTCATCATGCTTGACCACCTTCACATGGTAGGGTGATGGTCTGATTCTTGCAGTCTGGAGTATGATCACGTAGTCTCTCGGGGTGATGATATCCGTAATAATTTTACGTTCAATGGTACTATGCATGCTGTCACACTCCATTTGTATGTGTCCAGCAACAAGGTACTTCTGTGTTATTAGTACCCCATATTTCCTGGCAAGCTCAGAAAATGCATTCGCCACATTTGCATTGCGGTTCTGATAACCACAATCATCGCTCCACACTACTATCTCCTTGATTTCTGGATGATCAAACCTTCAAAATGGCGATAATGAAGGTGTGCGAATACTTCGCTACTGAGATCGCCCTGAGTCTCGTCCCACATGTAGCAGTACCCATCCTTTGATTTCAAGTCATAGAGGGTAAAGTTATGGACCTGCAGTTTTGTTTTATAATACAGGCAGCTGGCTTGGGTTTTTGGACACAGCAGCACGGCTTGCAAGTCCATTGTCCAAACGGCTTCTCATTGTTTGCAGAATCCTTGTTGTGTGATTTCTCTTGTCTTGCTTCATCTTTTGCCATCACATGTGCATCATATTTGGCCTTACTGATATTACCATGCTTGAATGAAACACAAACATCACACTGAATGATGAATACGGAATACTTTCCTTCATGGAACACATCTGTAAAATGCCGTATCCCAACTGCCCTCACTCCAGCAGTTGCAGCTGCTTGTTGATATTCCCGATGTAGTTGGGAGATGGTTGTGCCTGGGTGAAGGAACTTCTTGTCTTTGTAGGTCGCTGTGCTTCTGCAGTAATGCGAATCAACAGTGGGCAGGTCCTTCAACCAGTCCTTAAGGAAATCTGTGATGTCAGTTTCCAGCTTTGCATGCTTGCCACTCTTAGGTCCAGATTTA
Organism: Notolepis coatsorum; assembly: GCF_963971535.1. Lineage (NCBI taxonomy): Eukaryota > Metazoa > Chordata > Actinopteri > Aulopiformes > Paralepididae > Notolepis > Notolepis coatsorum. Next base: position 67,174,580 of record NC_140184.1, on the reverse strand, counting down.
GTTGGCGGGGCTGCTGCTTGTCTGTCATGGTCGATGGTGTCTTCATTCAACCAGTGTCTAATGGTTCTTTCATGGAGACCAAGTGTAGAAGAAAAAAGTGCCTGGCACACTTTATGACTCGTTCCATCCTGAAGTTTAAGTTGGTAGGACAATGACACATTGCGCCTGGATTCTTCAGCAACTTTCCTTTGCTTTATGGCGACCTTTGTGACCAAAGTTTTTATGTATAACCGACATTCTTCCCAGGTGTTCATCGACCAAACATTCTGAAATATCCACTGCCTCTGTTCTTCTGTAATGGATTGGCAGTCTCGAGTCTTGACTTGTTGCCACCTTTGCCCTTGTACGGCATTCCTTTGAGACGTTTCTGCTTGGATTCATTCACTATTTTGTGTTTAATTAAACTATAATTTGTGACAGTAAAAGACTAAATAACTACACATGTATAGCCTGGCCTATATTATAGTAAACCTTATCACTTACCAATAGGGGACGAGCCCTGAATCATGGAAATTACTTCATCCAGACTGTAGCTTTTCTTGCTTCTAGAAGCATCTGCCATCTTGAAAAGTTGTAAAATTGCCTAAGTCGCATGTCTTGTGACTTAGGCAAAAGATAAAACTGCCTAAGTCACACTCTTGACATAGGCAATATTCTTCCAGGGTAGAAACAGCATGATCCTTTCAATTAAGGATGTAGGCGATTGTACCAGAGGGTGGCCAGCATCATGAAGATATGAATTAGGCAAAAAAAAAGAAATCCAAAAAATTACTTAGGCCATTATTTTAAGAGGGTGACGCTATGCTAATATGAAAGCAGAGTGCTCTGTGATCTGTGCGTGCTTCAACACCTCTCAAGTACCCTGTAATGAATAGCGCTCGCACACACCAGACCACACCCCTTCAGAGGCTCCGCTGAGCTCCCCCGCAAATGTAGTCTTTTCCCAAGCTTCGGAATACATACTGTCAGACAATCTAACAATAATTAACTAATTTACAAGTTGTATTACGTTTTGCAAATAAGGGAACAGAGATAGAACATTTCAAAGAAGTCAAAAATGCAATATTTCTATTTTGACCTATTTCTGAAATGCGAGACACATTCGCGATTTCTGAGGAATGTAACTTGCCGCCACAAGTCAGCTTTGGCCATGCCGAGTCACATATAGTATTTTCCAAAAAAGCTGGTATGAGCTGGAAAACACCCTGGGTCCATAGCCTGAAGTCTTATGTAGTAAATGTATGTAATAAACTGTGGAGAGAAAAAAAAGCTCTCCAGTAAACCATTTCCTCATTGACTTCAATTCACTCTGCGTTTTTTTTCTCTTCCGGTTTTCACTCCACACTCATTGATCGCCAAATGATTGACGGAGCTAGAGCCCCGGGAGTCGGGGGTGGTAATCTGACTCTGCCGTGTACTTTGGCTGAGTACTGAATGGATTTTGTCGCCTGACAGTTATGAAATAGGGCTTTAATTCTATATATATTGTATTTATAAAAAAAAATGCACACCCGAGTCGCTAGAGGTCGGCAAAATTGCGTGTCGCGCCGGTGGGCAAATCGTCCTCAAGAGGGCCCGGGGCCGGGCCGTTGCACGTTAAGAGGTTAAGCTAGCATGAAACCATGAATTGAGATAGCAAGGAATCCATTTATACCAAAAATGTCATACTGTCTTTGGACTAAATAATATCTTTTGTTAGCTAGAAGTAAAATAAGTCTTTGTGTGTCTGTTTTAGTGGCCAGTTGTGGTGTTTCCAGCTCAGTTCTATGGACATGGCAGCTGGTAGAGACAGAGCCCTGCTTGCACTGCCATAAATGCATTCATAGTTGAATCCACCTGAATCTATTACTGCTCATGCAGAGAATGGTAAACAGGCTTCTGATTCCTCACCTACAGGGGCAAGCCATAGCCTACTGTAGGTACAGACATGCAGGCTTCTGATTCCTTACCTACAGGGGCAAACCATAGCCTACTGTAGGTACAAACATGCAGGCCTCTGATTCCTCACCTACAGGGGCAAGACAGCCTACTGTAGGTACAGACATACAGTGAGTCATAGGGCATGGTGTCATTGGAACATGTTCTGATGCTGGGTCCAATACTTGAGATTTGATACTGGTTAAAAAATAATCCCTTTGTATAGCTTTCTCTGTTGAATGACAACACATTTAATTATGTAAAAGTGTAAAAAAATGTGATTGGTATCTGTTGTCTGACTTTTTAAATAGACGCAGATCAGGTTCAGTTGATGTCCTCAAAAAATTACCATAACTAGAATATATGAGTTAATTCATTCATTCATTCATTAATTCATTCATTCAATATCTGAGTTCATAGTGTAAGGACCCAACATTTCCTATCCTTTCAATACCTGTTGGTGGTTTAAAATGTATCTTGGCACCAAAGATCTGTATGATACCAATAGAGGTATGGTTGTTTGATACCTTGATGATAGGTCAGAGGAGGACTGGTATAGATAATCGTTGTGTGTGGGAGAAAGGATGGATGCAGGGAGAGAGAGAGAGAGAGATAGAGGGACAGCTCTGTGAAATGAGGCAGTAAAGGGCCTCTCCCAGGACAGGACCATACCAGTCTCCAGCAGGGCCGTGTAGTGTACCACCAGAGACCGCCTAGCCACAGCTTTAAACTTAATGAAGTTTGACTGAACTCATCGGCTTCTTAGAGCAAAAATCCTGCAGACTAGGAAACCAGATGTGAGGGGACCTTTGACATGGAAGAGGACCACTTAGAGGTCATTACTGTGGTACAGGAAGTCTCTATGGTGGAGCGGGGTGGGGGGTTGGGGAGCAGATGTGCCCCACGCCATTCAAACCCCTTCAACTAACATCACCATGACTGTACTGTGCTTGTATCGAAACCTCACCCTTACTTTAAAGGTGTCCAATGGCACTTTCTCGTCAACAGCTCCCTTTTGTTTATATTCAATTTCCTACCCAAATAGACAGAGAGTTTTCTATTGTTCTATTAGGCCGTTTTCACACCTGTAGTTTGTTTGCTTTGTTCCGATTCAGGGTATATAATGATACAATGTTGCACTTGTCCCTTAGATCGTTTGTGTTCACACGGCTGTGTTAACAGCGGACCAAAACGTGTCACACGCAAGCAAACTGTCACTCATTGGTCAGATTTTTTACAGTTGACAGTCTAATCAGTAGGGATATCCGATATTATTGGCCTACCGAAATTATCGGCCGATATTGGCATTAAAAGATTTTTTTTTTCGGTTTTTAATTTTTTTTTACCCAGGCAAGCAAGTAAGAACAAATTATGATTTTATTTATTGTCAAAAGTATGCATAATGTTGTGTTAATTCCACGACAAGATATATGTAATGTTAATTACCTGAAATTATTCCGTTTTTTTGGGGGGGGGGGGGGGGGGGGGGACCCTGCATATATCGGTATTGGTTAATATCAGTATCGGAAATTAAGAATTGGACAATATCGGTATATCAGTATCGGTAAAAAAGCCAATATCGAACATCGCTACTAATCAGATAATCGAAAATGGAGCATCAGCAGCGTGTTTGGTTGCTTGTTTTAACACAATGGGGGCCAAGGACGGATATATCCGTGATTCGAATCCATGCTTAAAGGACAGAAGGACGGATATATCCGTGGCAAGTTGTTTTGGCTTTTATTCCATTTTAATAACCTATTCAAGGTCGCCGAGCTGCACTGCAGATGTACCCTACTCTTTGAATTCGAGAAAGTGCATTACCGGCCAGATCCTCTTAGGGGCGCTATCGCGATAATAGAGTGTTCCCTGTGGCAGAAGTTGTCTTTTTTTATCTCTAATGTAGTTTTCTACTCACCTGAAGCCATAGCTATTGTCTGTTGCACGGAATACGTTTTGGATCGCGGATTTCAGTGTGCAGTAATGGGATTTATCATCAGCCAATGGACATATCGATCTACCAGATTGCGATGGATAACTGGGAAATGGCCTGGCGGATCCAACCGGCTCATGGTAAGATCTTTTTCACGTAAATTACATGCTGATCAGAGCTTGCTATGATACTCAACCAGGCGATCAGCCTATGTGGCTACTTAGACGAACACGGTTATTGGTAATCAATAACCCGAAACGACGTCCCCCGCCCCCCCCCCCCCCCTTTCATGCATACATGCTTGAGGATCGTATCGATCATATGCAGTTTGAGTTTTAACTGTAGCATCTGTATAACGGAAATGCCATTGGATATAACGTTAGTAGCTATTAGCCCTTTATCTCGCCTTCCAGGAAATATACTAGACCAAATCCTGTATAACGCTTATATTCACGGCGCTATAAAATGAGAACCTATTGATGAAAACTTTTTTTCTTTAAGCCATTTTGAAGGGACGGTTTATGGTCTCAATTGACAATGAGAATGGACAGATAGCAATACTATAAAGTATAGATTTAGCTCTACAAATAGCCCCAAGTCTGTTTACATTTGCTGGTCCTCTAGAGTTATATTAGACGCATCCCAGTGGCCGCCAATGTGTTAATTGGCATTCTCTGGATGATATACTACTGTTCAGTCTGTGAAGAAAACATTCAATTTCAGCGAGCATCAAGGCTACGACTCGAAAATAATGTAATGATGCATGCATATGATAAGAAGACGTGCTGCCTCATGTCGACACCGTAGGCAGGCCCGGACTTATATAAAAAAAAATTATATAAAAAAAAATTAAAAATAAAAAAAAATGTTATTATTTTTATTTTTTATCTTTTTGCCAGGCCATTGTTTCTAGTTGTGGCGGCGGCGCGGCGCGATAGTTAGATAACCTAGGTGGGTGGGGAACAACCAGGATTTCACTGTCTGCGACAGAGTTGGAGAACTATCTGACTCTCTCTCTCACACACACAATGGAGCCGTGCTGCCGCATGTGATTGGTGGAGGCGGGACCAGGCGATACAACTGATTGACAGCGGAGGCGGCGAATGGAATGGCAGACGGCACTCAGATGCAGAATAACAGCCAGGCAATGAGCCAGGTAGTGGGACTCGGGACTCAGGAGAGATACAGTAGAGCGAAAGTCAATTAACGTTGATGTCAAGATGGACAGTGGAAGAAAGAGAAAGGGTGGAGGAGAGAGGGATAAAACAAAGAAAAAGAAATGCCCTTACAGGAGAGAGTGGTTAGCTGTATTATAATAGTAAATAGAAAAATATGTTGTGCTCTTGCTTTTTTCTTTTTGAAGGTGGAGAGAGTACCATTGCTAGTGCCACAACAGTTTTATTTGAGGTTCATAACAGTACATTGTACTAAGCAATTGTTGGCTCATTAGTTTGTGATTCACATGCACTAAAATTCACCAGAATGCAGGAAATTAAGTCTTTGTAACAAAAAAAATCCTGGTGGGGAACCCCCAGACCCCCCGCTTAAAAGGTGGCCTGACTGGGGCTATATTTCGCGCTATATCTCCCGGTATGAATTATTTCCCCAGTCCGGCCCTGACCGTAGGAGAAGACGCGCTCTGATGGACGCATACAACATATTCAACCAACAATTTCTCTTCCAAAGACGCATCAGGTAAGCTATTTTTAATTGTTCATAAGCCATCGGACAATTCCAAATAACATTAGCTTAGCTAGCTAGCTGTGCATAGCATAGCATGTATGTGTGTCTTCCTTTGATCACGTCGTGTTTTTTGTTATTGAAATTTGTTGACGTCATACAGCAACTCAGCTATATTTGGCGATGTAATTGGGGACATGCAGCAAACTAGCCGTACTGTATTGTACCCATTCTGCAATCTGTTAATAAAGTTTTCAATCAATCAATCAGTTGCCCCCCAACTAACTGCTATATAAATAAACGTATACCGTGCCTGCTTAGCCCAACCCCAATCTTCACTTTTGATTGATTGAACATTTTATTAACAGATTGCAGAATGGGTACACAGTGGTTCCCAAAGTCGGGGTCGCGACCCAAAAGTGGGCCGCGAGCAGCCACGGATGGGCCGCGAGATGATTAAAAAAAAATAAAATAAAAATATATATATATATATATATTTTAATTTTTTTTGTCAGGCCACTGAACTTAGAAGCAGGCCAGGACAGTGTTTCTAGTTGTATTCTAAAATTATATTCTATTGTATTCTAAAATGTGACTATATGGTTTTATATTAACTTAATAAATAAACAAAAACGAAAAATCTACTTATTTCAACGAACATTTCAAACTAAATAACAGATTATGCACATAAAACGCTGAAAACAACAATAGTATTTTAATGAGGCTATTATTATTATCATTATTATTTTGCAACAAATTAGCCCTCTCATAAATAGCACATATAAATGAATAACTAACTTGAACTAACTTAATATGATTGAAGTGATATTTGGCTTAAAAAATCGGTCGTCTGGCAAAAAAAAAAAAAAAAAAAGCCAGACGATGTGCATTGGGCCGCGGCTCTCTGACGCCTTATTTTCTGGGCCCCGGCCTGAAAAGTTTGGGAACCCCTGCAGTACAGTACAGCTCAATTACATACAATTGTTAAGGGGATGTAGACCAGAGAAAGACTTTCGTCTTGTTTACATCAGGGTCCCCCATTTTCAATTCATCATATGACATACATGACATACAGATACTGCTACATCTATACATTTATGACATACCAGATTTACAAATACAGTACTGTTTGTGATACAAAAATAATCTAAAAAAGAGAGTATATACATTTGACAAAGAAACTGTACATTGGAGGAGGTTTGGTAGGTGGGGTGGGGGGGGGGGGGGGACTGTACATTGGTGTTACGATTCTGGTTCCTGACTACGGTCGGGAACCACCCACCTTCTCTGTCATCTGTCACCTGACTGCTGTCACTTGTTTTTCCCTGTCATTTAGTGCTGTCACTTAGGGGTTGGCTTCTGATTGGCTGTCACAGGGGTGTGTGTGTGGAATGTTGGTATTTGGTGGCTATTTAACATTCCTTTCCTATGCTTCACTATAGGCGTTCGGAGATAACGTGGCCGGTTCCAGTTCTGGACCACCACTAAGCTCCATTATCTATTCTCTCGTTCCTTTGCTCTTGGCATAGTATCCTAGTATTACTCTTTGTGTTCTTTACTATTAAAGTCGAACCTGTTCAAGAGTATACCTTCTCTGTCTCTGTGATTGCCTACAACAATTGGAACTCACCTACCTCCATCCTGACAGAAGACCTGACCATCAGAGTTCCATGGAGGCAATCATGGAGATGCTCCGGGCACAGAAGAGTGCACAGGAGCGCAATGTCGGGAAGAGGAGGTGCTCCGCCGGGCCTCGAGAGGGCGCCAGCAGGTGGGCTCACCCCAGCACTACCATCAGACACACGTACATTTCTGGAGGTGGCGGTTAACTGTGGGGGTAACGTTAGGGGAACGAAGGCTCTCATTGACTCAGGGGCGGCGGGCAATTTCATTCACTTGGGGTTGGTGAGAGAATGGGGAATCCTGGTAGAAGAGTTGGGGGTTCCTATTCCGGTCTATGCCCTGGACGGTCAGCCCCTGGGCAGTGGGAGCGTCACTCAACGCACTGTTCCTATACACATCTGGGTGGCGGGTGGGGGGTGGGAGTGGGTTCAATTATTTGTCATTGTCTCCCCCTATTCTGTAATGGTGTTGGGTCATCCCTGGTTGTCTTCATGTATAGGTAATATTAATTGGAGCACGGGCAAGCTCTCAACGGAGGTCGACGTGAAGTCGGTCGTCGGCGAGAGTTTGTCCACTCCCTTGTCTCCCTCCCCCTCTTCTCTTTTTTCTCTTTCTTCTCTCTCCAGGATGGTGGGGAGCGTCGCAGATTCTGTTCCACCCTCTAATCCCGATTTGATAGGGGTTCCTGAGATCTATTGGGACCTGGCGGATGTTTTTAGCATGACGCGTGCTAAAGCACTACCGCCTCATAGATCATACGACTGTCCCATTAATCTCCTACCCGGTACCTCCCCGCCTCGCGGGCGAATGTTCTCTCTCTCACGCGCCGAGACCTTGGCCATGAACACCTACATTGAGGAGGCATTGCTTGCGGGGCACATACGTCCTTCCACATCCCCGGCCGGCGCTGGTTTCTTCTTTGTTGATAAAAAAGATGGGGATCAGCGTCCGTGCATTGATTATAGGGGATTGAATGACGTTTCCATCAAGAACCGATATCCTTTACCTCTCATGGACACGGCCTTTGAGTGCTTACAGGGGGGCGCAGGTCTTTCTAAACTTGACTTACGTAATGCATACAATCTGGTCAGGATTAGAGAAGGAGACGAGTGGAAGACTGCATTTAATACGCCTAATGGTCACTATGAGTATTTGGTCATGCCCTTTGGTTTGGTTAATGCTCCGGCAGTCTTCCAAGCCCTGGTTAACGACTTGCTGCAAGACTTGATTGGGGTGTCGGTGTTTGTTTACCTAGATGATATCGTAATTTTTTCTCGCGATATGGTGCAACACCAACTGCATGTTCGGGAGGTGCTAGACCGTCTCCTCAAGCATCAACTATTCGTTAAGACAGAGAACTGTGTGTTTCACACTGATACCGATTCCTTCCTGGGCTTTGTGTTGACGAAGGGTGATATACGCATGGATTCGGCCAAGGTGAGTGCAGTCTTGGACTGGCCACGGCCTTCGTCGCTCAAGGGGTTACAGCGTTTTTTGGGCTTTGCAAATTTTTACAGGCGCTTTATTCGCAACTTTAGCGCCTTAGCCAATCCGTTAACAGCTCTCACTAAGGCCTCTCTCCCTGGCTTTGAATGGTCACCTAGGGCAGAGTCGGCCTTCTGCGATCTCAAACGTCGGTTTACATCCGCTCCTGTATTGATCCGCCACGATGCGGATGTTCCGTTCATTGTGGAGGTGGATGCCTCTGACATCGCGGTGGGGGGGGGTGCTCTCTCAGAGGTGCTTAAAGGATGGGAAAGTGCACCCGTGTGCTTTTTTTTCTCGCCGTCTGTCACCAACCGAGCGCAACTACGATGTAGGTAATCGGGAGTTGTTGGCTATCAAATTGGCACTGGAGGAATGGAGACATTGGTTGGAGGGTGCGGCACATCCTTTCATTGTTTGGACCGATCATAAGAACTTGGCTTACATCGAAGGGGCTAAACGCCTTAAGGCTCGCCAGGCCAGGTGGGCGTTATTCTTCACGCGATTTCGATTTACCATCTCCTATAGGCCCGGGTCCAATAATATCAAACCCGACGCGTTATCGCGCCAGTTTGATCTTCCTGGTCGGGAGGAGCAGCCCCATCCCATTATTCCACCGGCCTTGATTTTGGCACCGGTGTCTTGGGGCATAGATAAGGTGGTAAGGTCGGCGCTGACGCGGGAGCCCGATCCTGGCGGGGGCCCTCCGGGGCGGTCGTATGTGCCCAAGGCGGCGCGCTCACGTTTGCTGCAGTGGGCACATGCCTCATCCCTCACCAGCCACCCTGGGGCCACCAGGACCCTGGAATTTATCCGTAGGAGGTTCTGGTGGCCGACAGTGGAGGGGGATACGCGTTCCTTTGTGGCGGCCTGCCCGATGTGCGCGCGCAGTAAGACCTCTCACCGTGCAGGTCTCCTCCAGCCGCTTCCTATTCCTAAACGGCCCTGGTCGCACATATCCCTGGACTTTATTTTTGGCCTCCCCCTTTCGGACGGGTTCACCGCCATTTTGGTGGTGGTGGACCGGTTCTCTAAGGCGGCTCACTTTGTTCCTCTCCCCAAGCTTCCATCGGCCCGAGAGACTGCTGATCTGGTTATACAGCATGTCTTTTGGGTCCACGGGCTTCCGGTGGATATCGTGTCGGACCGGGGTCCTCAGTTTGCTTCCAGGTTCTGGAAGGCGTTTGCCGCCGGTCTCTGCGCTTCCGTCAGCCTTTCGTCTGGGTTTCATCCGCAGTCGAACGGGCAGACGGAGCGCGTCAACCAGGACCTGGAGGGGGTCTTGAGGTGTTACGTGGAGTAGGAGGTTGGCATGGGCTGAGTATGCGCATAATACGCTCCTCTCCTCCTCTACCGGTATGTCTCCCTTTCTGTGTCAGTATGGTTTTCAACCTCCTCTGTTTCCCGAGCAGGAGCAGGAGGCGGAGGTGCCCTCGGCCCAGGCACACGTGGCTCGCTGCGGCAGGACGTGGAAGCGTGTCCGGGCGGCGCTGCAGAACATTTCGGTTAGTACCCAGCGGCAGGCTAACCGCAAGCGTCGTCCGGCTCCGGTTTACCCTCCTGGGCAGCGGGTTTGGCTTTCCACCCGGGATCTCCCTCTCCGGGTGGAATCCAGGAAGCTGGCTCCTCGCTTTATAGGGCCCTTTAAAGTGGTACGTCGGGTGAATCCTGTGGCTTACAGGCTACGGCTGCCGAGCTCTATGAGGGTTCATCCGACGTTTCATGTGTCCCTGTTGAAGCCGTTCCTCTCATCGCCCTTGGCCCCGCCACTGCCTATGGTTCCTCCGCCTCGGTTTATTGGTGGTCAGCCCATTTACACGGTGCGGAGGATACTGGGTTATAGGCGGAGGGGTAGGGGGTTTCAGTTCTTGGTGGATTGGGAGGGGTACGGGATAGAAGAGCGTTCTTGGGTGCCTCAAAGGGATATTTTAGATCCCAGCCTGATCGTTGATTTCCGGCGGCTGAATCCCGAGGCCCCCAGGTGAACGTCTGGTACCGTTCGTCAGGGGAGGGTACTGTTACGATTCTGGGTCCTGACTACGGTCGGGAACCACCCACCTTCTCTGTCATCTGTCACCTGACTGCTGTCACTTGTTTTTCCTTGTCATTTAGTGCTGTCACTTAGGGGTTGGCTTCTGATTGGCTGTCACAGGGGTGTGTGTGGAATGTTGGTATTTGGTGGCTATTTAACATTCCTTTCCTATGCTTGTCATTCGTCAGGTCTTCACTATAGGCGCTCGGAGATAACACGGCCGGTTCCAGTTCTGGACTATACTCTTGGCATAGTATCCTAGTATTACTCTTTGTGTTCTTTACTATTAAAGTCGAACCTGTTCAAGAGTATACCTTCTCCGTCTCTGTGATTGCCTACAACAATTGGAACTCACCTACCTCCATCCTGACACATTGGAGGTGGTTGGGTGGGTGGGGGAAACTTTTCATGAAGTATACCTATTTTTGTCAAATTGGTTGTATTTGAATGGTGGGTAGTAAGCTCAATAGGTTATGTTTACCTGCCATGTTGACCTGATCTGTATTTGCTGGTTGTAAACCATAATGTTAATGACACATTGGAATAACATTTTCTATCTCTCTGCCTTTACTGCAGGGGCATATGGTTATATCCACGTACCCATGCTTGGTGGCCACACAGCTACAGTACTTGGACTGACCACGAATGGCTGCTAAACTTCATGATGCGAAGAGGGACTTTCATACACTTGTGTGATACACTCCGGCCCTGGTTCACACATCACACCACCAGATTTAGAAAGTCAGTTCTTGTAGAGGTTCGAGTGGCAATCTGTGTCTGGAGATTGGCAACAAACCTTGAATACCGCTCTCTTTCTCATTTGTTTGGCGTTGGCTTGTCCACATGCTGTGTTATAACTCAACAAGTTGTCACTGCCATAAATGTTATAATGAAGCCACAGTATATAAAAACACCCTCTGCTGCCGAGTTCAGATAAATGGTGCTAATGATGGAACCCATATTAACATCAGAGCTCCACCTGACACTCCGGCGGATTACTTCAATAGAAAAGGCCATTATTCCATTATTTTACAGGGTGTGGTGGACAACAAGCTCAAGTTTTGGGACATAAATGTTGGGTGGCCAGGTAGGATACACGATGCCCGTGTTTTCGCCCTGTCGAGACTGTATGAGCGTGGTGACAGAGGCACACTGGTAACAAGAGTGACTGAAGCATTTGAGGGAGTTGATGTGCCACTTGTCATTTTAGGTGATTCGGCCTACCCTCTGCTGTCTTGGGTTATGAAACCTTACCGTGAGGGTAGAGGGGTAACACCAGAACAGTTTCAACCATTGCCTTAGTCAAGCATGCATGACTGTAGAGCGTGCCTTTGGGCATCTCAAAGGTAGCTGGAGATGTCTCCTAAAGGAATGTGATGCCCACATTACCCTGGTCAGCCAAATCATCGCAGCATGTTGTGTACTACACAGGACCTGGGATCGTTACAGTACCACCCCCCCCCCCCCCCCCCTAACGGGCGGCTTCCAGGCGCTCGATAAAGTCCGGGAATGGGCGAGGCAGGAGGCCGAGACTCCGGACTGAGGTGAGGGCGAGGACCCGGGGAACTGGGGCCAGGAGGCCTGTTACTGTTCCGCAACCGTTCCTACTTCCGGGGTAGGCCTGATTGGCCGCGACGGCCACGTGACCAGGCGCGGCCACGCCCCGCGGCAAAGGCCGCTGTGTTGACGCTAGGCTGCTGTGTTTCCTGGTTGTCGCGCCGCGGTAGTCAGTTAGTTCTGTGTTCCGTGTTGCAATAAACTTTCAACGATGTCAACAAAACGGTATCTTATTACGGCTTTCCTCCCGACGACAAAGAGAAGAGAAGGTGGCTGAAGCCTGAAGTTGATACAGTAAGTTTGATTGCGGTCTCATGACCAGAATATAAAACATTACCTGTTGTTATTGTTGAGTCGCTATCTTGTGATAGTAACATGGTCGTTCTTAATGTAGCCTACTGTATATATCCACATGTGTTTGTACATATAACTGCATATAATCCTTTTACATATCTGTAGATACTACGCTATCTATATCTGTACATATCCCTTACCTACTCTTACTAGTTACGCTGCTGGCCAGTATGACTACCATAGTGTCTTTATACCTGCTGCATCAATGTACAGGCTGGAAGGGGAGCGGTGGCAACTGGCGTTGCAGCCGGACCAGGTGGACTGAGCTGGGCGTTGAAGCTGGACCAGCTGTGGAGGCCTTGTTAGCAATACTAGCCTGAGCTTTGCTAGACCTCCGAGCCTTGCTAACTCTCGGAGGTTTGCGAGCTGCGGGAGCTAGGCTAACTGTGGGGCCTGGACTCACTGTGGGGGGAAATCCTAGCTGGGGAGACCTGATTAGCTTCAGGAGCTAGGCTAACAGTGAGCTGTATGCTAGTTGGTTGAACCTGGCTAGCTACAGAGCCTAAGCTAGCAGTGGGGACTGTGCTAGCTGGGGAGGCCTGGCTAGCTGCAGAGCCTAAGCTAGCAGTGGGGACTGTGCTAGCTGGGGAGGCCTGGCTAGCTGCAGGAACAATGCTAGCTGGGAGGGCCTGGCTAGCTGCAGAGGCTAAGCTAACAGTAGGGGCTGGGTTAGCTGTAGATGCCTGGCTAGCTGCAGAGCCTAAGCTAGCAGTGGGGACTGTGCTAGCTGGGGAGGCCTGGCTAGCTGCAGGAACAATGATAGCTGGGAAAACCTGGTTAGCTTCAGGAGCTATGCTAACCGTGAGGGTTATGCTAGCTGGTTGAACCTGGCTAGCTGCAGGACCACGAATACTACATAGATCAGAGGCTGGGGGCAATTATGCCTCTCCATGAGGATTGCAACCTGGTCGGCCAGCCTCCCCATCTCTGCCTCCTGATCTGGATTCTGGTCCACTACGGATTGGATAGTCTTAAACAAAAATACCCATTTGGCTAGGGTGTAGCTAGCCATATCACCCTTAACACATTCCCTGCCACGCTTATATCCATCAATGTTTGATCACTGCCACCAGTCTAAGCCTATGGAGATGTTTACCTTCTTTGCAGGGCTATAACTTTTTAAATTGTATTTCTAAATTGACATTACTATGGCCCATTCAACATCGATTATCTATCGTTCAGGATGTAGGAACGTTTTACTTTTTCATTCACAGGTTCATACAAAAATACCGTCTAGAATATAAATATGTTTTTATCGTTTTCTGCAGTAATTCCTAGAACGTGAGATATAGGCATACACGCATATATAGATTATCAAATGCCGTTTGTTGGGGTTACACGCTATATTAGAAATGTCAACTCTACATGATCCTAAACGTTATGACTGATCATGCGTGGGTGAACGGGGGGGGGGGGGTTTATAATTCTGTGATCGTCGGTAAAAGCTTTATGTAGTATGGGTGATATATGGATCGGAGCAGTTTGCATGGATAATAATAAACAAACAGGCTAAAAGTAACGTCAGGGTCCTCTTACCGTTGGGCGATGAGACTGGAGCAAAAACATCCCACTTATTTGACGGCGATCGCCTAAATCAATTTCCGGTTTGTATAATCATAATACACGGCCAAATCGTATCGATTATTGCGTTATGGCAGCGATCGCTACACAGGGACGTGTGTATACAGTCCCGCAATAATAAGCGAGTGGCCGGACGCATTTCGGAGACGCACCGAGATCCAACCGGCCATTTCCGGTTTGGCAACTCGCCGATCATCCACCAGGGGGCAGTATTGAAGCTGAAGTGGCTAATCCTTCATAAATTTCCATTTAGCCACTGGAGTTAGTTGCAGATTTGGCCGACGCGCATTCATCATAAAGCACTCAGAGATGATGTAAGTAGATTGACATTTATTAAACATAAACTCCGGTTGACTTTGCTAAACTAAATAAAATAATATCGAACAGGATCTTGACAAAGTAAATGATATAATTGGTCTGGCTTGATGCGGTCGAAAAACTATTGCACACCAAACGCCGCTGTCTAACTCAGCTGTCAGACAGTTCATTCACTGATTTGAAGCCTCCCCAAGGGGGGGGGGGGGGTGCATCTATGAGTGGATCTATGCCGCGCCCCCACAGTCATCAACAGATAAGTGTCCAGGTAATATCTATTTCAAGATTAATTCAAATCATACAGGTAAATACAATTTCATATCAATTATTAATATAATCCATAAATCAAAATATATATAATGTTACACGTTTTCCATTAAACTCAAATTGGGTCAATATGGCTCCAACATACCGGCCCCTAATTGGAGACGCTATAGCAAAAACAATTATAGTTATCAATAACATTAAATGGAGCCAGAGTGCACACGTAAAAATATAAACATGAAATACCAGAAAGCAATTAATTACATTAGTAATGTTCAATACAGTCATTATCTTTTCTAATTTCATAATGTTCAAAATTTATTCACCCCCAGTCCCAAAATCCATACCAGTCCATCTTCATCATGCCCCAACTTAACCACCACCCACCACCCACCACCCACAAAGTCCCAGTGGCATAGGTGTTCTTGATGGTATGACAACCACGATACGCCAGCCATTGGATAGGGCAAAGTCCCATGGGAGTAGATGTGGTGTAGGATAGAACAGTTCATCTGTGTAAAGAAGTGCGAGAGGGTAGTGTGTGTGCAGTGGCATGGGCAAAGTGGGCAGGGGGCAGGGGAAATTTAACATTTTCAGCTCAATCATCGGCTTCCAGCAGCAAGCAGAGCTTATCGATGGGCCTTTGGAGTGTGTTTGTCTTGGTTCGAACTAACACACTCCTAACATGCCCTTTAGAGTCCGGCAAGGTCTTGACCACACGGGCTAGGGGCCATGAATTCCTTGGTGCAGTTTCGTCTACTATGACGACTACATCATTGACATTGAAGTTCTTTCTTGTCTTGAACCACTTTTGTCTTTGTTGCATTCTTTGGTCCACCTTCTCCAGAATAGGTCTGCAAGGTATTGCACCTGTTTCCATCTCCTTCTGGCATAGAGTTCATCTTTACGAAAGAGCCCAGGTGGCAAGAGGGGTTTGGTTTTTAACTGTAGCAGGTGGTTTGGCGTTAAGGGCTCTAGATCATTTGGATCCGTTGATACAGTCGTGATGGGTCTATCGTTGAGGATGGATTCGACCTCACATAGAGCCGTCTGTAGCACATCATCATCCATCGTTTGCTGCTTTAGGACTGAGAAGAGTACCTTTTTCACCAGCCTGATCAGTCTTTCCCACACTCCTCCAAAGTGGGCTCCGGAAGGCGGATTGAATAACCACCTGACTTGATTGGTCAGGAGTGCATCCTGAATTCTTTGGTGATTTAGCTGAATCAAAGCAGCTTCCAGTTCTTTCTGAGCACTCACAAAGTTGGTACCACGATCTGTTCGAATGGTCAGTACCGATCCTCTCCGACATAAAAATCGCCGTATGGCGTTGATGCAGGAGTCTGTGTCCAAAGTGCTTGCCACTTCCAGGTGAACTGCTCGACTGACGAGGCAAGTAAATATTACTCCCCATCGTTTCACATGTGCTCGACCTCTCTTAACTTCTATGGGTCCGAAATAATCGATGCCCACGTGAGTGAAGGGTGGGAGATCCGGAGCAACACGATCCTCTGGCAAGTCAGCCATCTTTTGCTCTCCAACTCTTGCTTGTATGCGTCTGCAAAATACACATGATTTTATGATCTTTCTTGCTGAAGAGTTTGCAGATGGTAGCCAGAATTTCTGACCGAGCCTGGAGAGCATGTGGTTTCGTCCAGAGTGCCCAACCTGCTGGTGGATATCCTGCAAGATCAATTTGGATACATGAGAGTCTCTGGGCAGTATGATTGGGTTTTTCAAACTCACTGGCATAGCCGTTTTACTTAGCCGCCCTCCAATCCTTAGGATGCCTTCATCCATGATCGGATCCAATTTGCGTATGGAGCTGTCCGCTTTGACTAGTTTGTCCTTTTTCAGAAGAGTGAGTTCTGAATCAAAGTAGCGCTCTTGTTCATAGCGGATGATTGACTTCTCTGCTTCATACAAGTCCTCCACAGATAAGCCTTGTTGCTCGTCTTTAAGTTTGAAGGAGCGGGTCACACGAACCTTGGCCTTCTGACTTTGAAGCAGTAAGAGTTTTTTAAGTTTCAGCCACCAGCCCACAGCTCTTTGAAGTTTCTTCCATGAAGAGTAGTATTCAATTAGCTTGCTAGTAGCGCTGTTGTCCATGTTCAAGCAATTTACAGTGATGTCCTTTTTTACAGAGTTGCAGAGTTTTGCCAGCTCACACTGCATCAGACCAGGCTCCGTGAGGGAAATATGAATACCATGGCGAAAAAATTAAATTATCTCAATAACGTTGTACGCCGTGATCTGGCAGAATTAGCATGACCTTGAAACACGTTGTACAACGTTTTTGGCGCAGGATGTGTTAAGGAGCACACTCATAGTGCCTTTCAATCTGTCCGCTGGGTTCAGCAATGGTGGCGTCATTCTGTTACGAAGCTGGGGTGAAAGTAGAACCCAATATGCGGAATGATAGGAGAGCACCGAAACTGCAGAATGACTGGTGAATGGAGGAAACGGAGACGGCAGAATTCGTGTAGATAATGACTCTTTACTGAGGTTCACCAAGCACTACACGAAACAGACAATAAACACAGCCTTGCTGGTACGATAACAAAAAGACTTAGAGCACAAACAAACTAAAGTAAAGGGCGCAAACTAACTGACAAAAGAAACAATAAACTGGAGAACGTAAAACAAACAGGAAAAAACAACACTACACTTACTAGAACCAAGGGGGAGCAACGACGTGGGCAGGAAACAGGTAACAGGAGGAAATGACGCCACGACGAGGAGAGAGAGAAACTCACATATATACCCACACTAATTAACATTGGGAACACCTGGCCAGGCCAGTCTAACATAACATTTAACCAACTAAACACAAACAAAGATTACAACAACACCAGACAGGAGAGAACATCACACCAGGAAAGGGGACGACAACAATGACAACACACACCACGAAATCACACTAATCATACTATTAATTATCTGAATAACTTTAGTCAATATGTTTAATGTGCTAGCCTCATTCGGTCAGTAAACGTTTTGTACACTTCAGTGTTCTTGTGCGTGTTCTCCAACATCTGACGAATGTGATCGTCTGCCCAAATATCAACGAGGCAGTGTACCTCATCGCTGCTCCACGTTAACCCACGACTCATTATTATTATTTGCAACGTTGACAGCTGCCGCTGCCTAACAAAAAAACTACAAACTGATCCCGCCCACAATTCAATGCGAAAGCGTCATCATGCAACGCGTATACAGTACAGCAAGTGAGTTGTGTCGGTTTGTTAAGTCGATTGCATTCTCACAGCGTACGAGTCGCTCCGGGTTCGGTTGGAAGTGCGCCGAGACCACCCTCTCTAGGTGGTCTCGGCCTGCTTGTTTTGTTCAGCAACAGAATGCGATTGCTGTGTTCACATATGTCCAAACGAACCGAAATAGGGGGTAAACGCTCCAGGTTCCGGAACAACAGCTCCAAACGAGCTAGGTTTGAAAACGCCCTTAGTCTACACATTTTCTTTTCTTTTCAAGTCAAGTCAAGTCAAGAGTTTTATTTGTCACGGCATACGAGTATACAATGAAATGCGGGTGGTCTTGCCCGCAACGATGTGCATAATACAATAGTAATAACATATAATAGAATCCAATAGAACGACATTGTGCAATAAAACAAGTAAACAGAGTAGGGCATATCGGTATATGTACATAAGTTATTTACAGAGCATGGTAGGACATGCTAGGTCCTGTGGTAGTGCAATACACTGTTAGCTACGGATGAGGCACTGGGTCTTTATGTACATGCTATATTATACAATCTCAAGTTATACTATTCTTAAAGTGACCTTTCCTTAGTGGCCATAAGTGTGGGCGTGTGCAGCATGAGTGTGTGCTTGCTCATGTTAAAGTGGCTGCTAGTGTGTGATCGTGTACAGTGTGTGTGTCGTGTGTGTGCTCATGTGTGCTTGTGTGTGGAGAGTTCAGTGTTCAAGGCTCTGATGGCCTGGGGGAAGAAGCTGAGCCGAAGTCTCTCTGACCTAGTAGCTGGTGTTCGCAGGCGTCTGCCTGACCTCAGCAGCATGAACAGGCTGTTGTTGGGGTGGTGAGGGTCTTTCATTATTCTGCAGGCTCTGGATTTGCACCTCTTGTTTTCTTTCCTTTCGCAATGTTTACATCCCATCTGTGTTAAGTTTCACTTTCAGTTTTGGTGAAGTTGTAATGAGTCCGACCTCCTTTGATTGACAGGCAGTTAGCTTGTTTGATGTTGAGGAGGATTGCATAGAGCAATCAATTTGAAGCACAAGGGCATGTTTACATGCCTCCAGTGTACTGCTTTTGTGTTCTATTAAGGACCCCAGCCATCCCAACCACAAACTGTTTCAGCTGCTACCGTCTGGCAAATGGTACCGCAGCCTCAAGGTCCGGACCGCCTGATTGCTTTTACCAAACGGTTCGTGTTTCCGCATTCCCGTTTTGCGCTCTGATTGGCCACGTACGTTTCTGGTCATGTGACATGTGCGCCCAATCGTGTGACGGCAAGTTTTTCGACGGTTAAGCTTAGGCGCTCTTTCGAAGTTGGTTAAGGTTAGAGTTTGTCTTAGAGCATGGCGATAGAACGCCAGCCTTGATTCCAAACTCTAACCTTAACCAACTGCGAAAGAGTCGCCTAAGCTTAACCAGTGATAAACTAGGCGTTAGGTCGTTTGCAGGCTGTTCGACGCGGAAATGGGCTAAGACACTGTTCGTCGCGCGATTGGGCGCACATGTCACATGACCAGAAATGTGCGTGGCCAATCAGAGCGCAAAACGGGAACGCGGAAACACGAACCGTTTGGTAAAAGCATAGACACGCCCGGACCAGCAGACTCCAGGGCAGTTTTTTCCCCCAGCCAGTCAGACTGTACACACATTACTGACATGCATTTACCATTGATTTGCACACAGTACACAATACAATTTATATGTAATATCTGCTATATTTGCTATAAAAGAAATTGTACACAGTACATGTATAATTGATATTTTATAATTGATATTTGCTATTTGCAATTGTGTTAATACTATGCTTTATTTATTTAATTATTTATTGTCTACACTATTCTTATTGTCTGTACTACTGTGTGATGTTGCTGCTAGGTCGAGGAGCCAAGAAAATAAAAGGTCACTCATCTATTGTAAAAAGTCATGGATGTGACTAATAAACTTGAAACTTGAAACTTCTATGTCACCCCGAGCTTGTGGCGCCAGGGGCGTCGTTCTCGTATGGCAACGTATGGCACTCGCCATACCTTGGCAAATAAATATATATATATATATTTTTTTATAATTACAATTTTTTTATGTTCATTTAGAATTCGAATGTCAACATTATGAACGAAGCTTCGAACTATTCGGTACAGCGCTAGCATGTTTTGATATTGTCAATTATCTCACTTTTACTAGGTGACTTTTACTATAGGTGACTAACTCATATGCCACCAAAAAAAAGGAAAATGGACATACAGACGTTTTTTAATCAAAGAGCAGCAGAGACAAGTGATACTGGTAAGGTCTTACAATGGCTTAGTGATTATAACAGTGCAGTTCAGCATTCAGTAACCCATACTTTTTTTTAACATGTTTTTGATAGTTACATTCTGTTGAACATACACCTCAAAACCGTACCTAAGGAAAATTGGCTCAATTGCAAGAAAAATAATAGACAGTTATGATATTACATTCTGCATAATTTGTATGCAAAATATTGTGGTTCCCTGCTTTAGTCTGTTGACACATTTCTATACAAAAAATGCTTGTGTAGTCCTGTGTCATACCTAAATGTCATATAAGTGAATTGTATAGAAACAACTCACCAAAAGTGACTATTGCGCAATTGATTTGACAAAAAAAAAACACCAAGGGGGTTTCCTTCACCCCCCCCCCCCCCCCCCTCCCTAATGGCCATACCTTGGCTTTTACTGAAACGACGCCACTGTGTGGCGCGCTTGTGTGTCCTCGTGCTGGAAGAACATATGATACACAATGTTCTCCTACTGTGCTCTAGTGCAGTATATTTCATCAACTAGTGGTGAAAAACTCCATTTGACACCTTTAACCCTAACCTCACTGAGACATCACACCTAACCCTAACCTAAAATACAGATCACTTGCAACATTTGTGCAACTGAACATTTGGTGGTTGATATGCTAATATATTTCAATTATTTATCAAACACACACACACACACACAAACAACACAGCATTATTTTCCTCTTTCAGCCTGATATGGGCTGTTGTCTCAAAGGGGGACTATACAACAGGAGATTTCCACATTGTTCAGCTTTTTGCATGTATTATGCTACTGTCGAATTTCCCCAAGGGGATCAATAAAGGAATATCATATATTATATTATCTCCATTATGTGTTTCGTAGCCTGTACTGTCCAGGTCTGTGTGTGTCATACAGACATACACATGTGATTTTTGATATAAACATTTGTCTGGTGCGTCTGCTTCTCACCTTCTCTTTGACGCTGCTCTTTCAGGCATATCCATCTATTTTTTCTTATGATTTCTTCCCCCTTCCACCTCTGCCTGGTGGCAGGAGGGAACTTGCCATGCATTTCACGTTGGAACTCAGAGTGTGTTGCTATGGTGGTTGCTAGGGATTTAGCCTAAAGTGAAGTGAAAAGGGTGAATATTAAAGAAAGTGCAGTCCGGTGTACCGCAAGGATCTGTCCTGGGCCTGCTGTTATTCTCTCTCTACAGTATATGCAACCTCGCTGTGAAATTATCCATACATTTAGCCATTATGGCCTTGTGTTGTTTATTGTCACTATTATATTTATTATTATTATTACTATTATTACTCCCTTATTGTATTATTGTATTATTACTCCCTTCAGAATTCTTGCCCACTTCAACATCTAGTGCATGTCTGGCCATCTGGCGTCCTCTCGTTGAATTTCCCGTCCAAGGTTTCTTCCCTTTTTTTCCTATTCGTATTTTTTGTGTGTGAGTATTTCCTTATCTTTTTGGGGGATTAAGCCAGGGGGGTGTTGCACCTTTGTGGGCCTGTGAAGCCCATTGAGACATGTAATGTGATTTCGGGCTATACAAATACATCTGACTTGACTTGATACGACCTTGTGATGCAGAGCCATTTGAAGCTGCAAGGAATGAGCCTCAGAGGTATTTTTGTATCTGTCTTTTCATTACCATGTCTCTCTCTCTCTCTCTCTCTCTCTCTCTCTCTCTCTCTCTCTCTCTCTCTCTCTCTCTCTCTCTCTCTCTCTCTCTCTCTCTTTCTGATTAGATTTTTGAACACACAAAGGAGGAATGCAGATAAAAGCATAAAACCACATGAAAGTAAAAAGAAAAAGAGAGAAAGAAAACAACCTACTTTTCTCTTTACGATAGCGTGTTCATTTCCTGACATTTCTTTACAGAATATCCTTTGCACACTGTACGTGATAAACAATGGACAGCCTCATTACATTACTCTGTACACAATACTGTAAACACTGCAGCGTCATCATTACTCTGTACACAATACTGTAAACACTGCAGCATCATTACTAGTCTGTACACCAGTGGTCACCAACCCGTCGATCTTGATCGACTGGTTGATCTTTGAGACTGTCCCTGTAGATCTTTCCATGAAAATAAAAAATAAAAAAAAATAAAAAATAAAAAAACGTTTTTTTGTATCTTACCCTGAGAGTCCACATTACAGTTCTACTTTTGTTTTGATGTGAAAAGTGATGCTGCACTTAGCACTGACTGAGAAAGTACACATACAGTTCTACTTTGGTTTTGATGTGAAAATGATGCTGCACTTAGCACTGACTGCACTTAGCACTGACTGAGAAAGTCCACATTACAGTTCTACTTTTGTTTTGATGTGAAAAGTGATGCTGCACTTAGCACTGACTGAGAAATTACACATTACAGTTCTACTTTATAAAATGCTAACTGTAAATATGTTTGTCAATGTTAATAATATGAGAAAGTCCACATTACAGTTCTACTTTTGTTCTGATGTGAAAAGTGATGCTGCACTTAGCACTGACTGCACTTAGCACTGACTGAGAAAGTACACATTACAGTTCTACTTTATCAAATGCTAATTGTAAATATGTTTGTCAATGTTAATAATATGAGAAAGTCCACATTACAGTTCTACTTTTGTTTTGATGTGAAAAGTGATGCTGCATAAGATGACTGCACTTAGCACTGACTGAGAAAGTACATATTACAGTTCTACTTTGACGTTTTAATGTTGGACCAAAGCATTGCATGTAATTAGAATACAGGCAAATAAAAGTCATTTAGTTTAAAGTACAATCTTGGCTGTCTTTTTCTCTCAACGCTTCAATAGGTAGATCTTGCCTTCACCAAAAAAAAAAAGTGATCTTGGGCTTAAAAAGGTTGGTGACCACTGCTGTACACAATACTGTAAACAGTGCAGCGTCATCATCACTCTGTACACAATACTGTAACCACTGCAGCGTCATCATCACTCTGTACACAATACTGTAAACAGTGCAGCGTCATCATCACTCTGTACACAATACTGTAACCACTGCAGCGTCATCATCACTCTGTACACAATACTGTAAACAGTGCAGCGTCATCATCACTCTGTACACAATACTGTAACCACTGCAGCGTCATCATCACTCTGTACACAATACTGTAACCACTGCAGCGTCATCATCACTCTGTACACAATACTGTAAACAGTGCAGCGTCATCATCACTCTGTACACAATACTGTAACCACTGCAGCGTCATCATCACTCTGTACACAATACTGTAACCACTGCAGCGTCATCATCACTCTGTACACAATACTGTAACCACTGCAGCGTCATCATCACTCTGTACACAATACTGTAACCACTGCAGCGTCATCATCACTCTGTACACAATACTGTAACCACTGCAGCGTCATCATCACTCTGTACTAGGGATGTCCGATATTATCGGCTGATATTGCCATTAAAATGTGATATCGGAAAATATCTGTATCGGTTTAAATTATATTAAAAATGTTTTACATTTCTATAACCTTTATTTACCCAGGCAAGCAAGTAAGAACAAATTCAGATTTTATTTATTGTCAAAAGTATGCATACTGTTGTGTTAATTTCACAACAAGAGATATGTAATGTTAATTACCTGAAATTATTCCGTTTTTTGGGGGGGAAAATCCTGCATATATCGGTATCGGTTGATATCGGTATCGGAAATTAAGAGTTGGACAATATCGGTATATCAGTATCGGTCAAAAAGCCAATATCGAGCATCCCTACTCTGTACACAATACTGAGGGGTGAACGCGCACATGGGAAGGAAGCTTGAGCCTGACGACTGAGGGATTGATAATAGACAGAATCTCGTAGGGACCAACGAAACGGGGGGTGAGCTTCCGGGAAACTGACTTTAGGGGAAGGTCATGGGACGAGAGCTAAACCATCTGACCTGGTTGATAGTTGGGAGCCGGGGTCCGGTGGCGGTCAGCGGAGCGGAGCAGCGCGGCCCTGGTGTCCTTCCATATCCTCCTGCAGCGACGAAGGTGCGCCTGCACAGAGGGGACTGAGATCTCTTCTTCCTGAGTAGGAAACAGTGGAAACTGGTAGCCCAGAGAGGATTCGAAAGGGGACTGACCTGTGGCAGCGGAGGACAGGGAGTTGTGAGCGTATTCGATTCATGGTAGGAAGGTGCTCCAACCAGAGGGATCCCGGGTAGTGACGCAGCGGAGGGCGGACCCTAGGTCTTGGTTGGTCCGTTCCGACTGTCCGAAGGCCTTCCAGACCTGGGAGATAAACTGAGGCCCTCTGTCGGAGACGATGTCCACCGGAATCCCGTGGAGGCAAAAGACGTGGAGCACCATCAGGTCCGCGGTCTCTGAAGCAGAGGGGAGCTTGGGACGAGCGACAAAGTGCACGGCCTTGGAGAACCGATCGACAATGGTTAGAATGACAGTGTTACCATGTGAAGGAGGCAGACCGGTGACGAAGTCCAGGGCGACGTGTGACCAGGGCCGGCCAGGAACAGGCAGTGGACGGAGGAGCCCGGCAGGCGGTCGGTGGGAGGCCTTCCCACGAGCACAGATGGAGCAGGCAAGGACGAAGGCGTGGGTGTCTTCCCTCATGGAAGGCCACCAGAAGTGCCGCTTCAGCAGGGACAAGGTACGGTCGACCCCAGGATGACAGGCAAACCGGGAGGTGTGGATCCACTGGGAGCGGACAACGTCGGGGACAAAAAGCCGGTTAGGTGGACCGTTACCTGGATCAGGCTGGGTGAGCTGGGCCTCCCTGACGACAGACTGGATCTCCCAGGTGGCGGAAGCCACCAGACAGGAGGAGGGGAGGATATTGTCTGGGTGAGAGAGGACCCCTTCGGGGACAAACTGCCGGGAGAGGGCATCTGGTTTAGCGTTCTTGGAACCGGGCCTGTAGGTCAAGGTGAAGTTGAATCGACCGAAGAACAGCGCCCAGCGGGCTTGGCGGGAGTTCAGGCGCTTGGCCGTCTGGATGTAGGCGAGGTTCTTATGGTCCGTCCAGACCAGGAAGGGGATCTCGGAACCCTCCAGCCAGTGTCTCCATTCTTCCAAGGCCAGCTTGACCGCCAGGAGTTCCAGGTTCCCGATATCGTAGTTGACCTCGGCCGGGGTCAGGCGGCGAGAGAAGAAAGCGCAGGGGTGTAGTTTCTGGTCGAGAGCGGAGCTCTGAGAGAGGACTGCCCCTAACCCGGTACTGGAGGCGTCCACCTCCACCACAAACTGGCGGGACGTGTCCGGCTGGACGAGGATGGGCGCGGAGGTGAAGCGCCTACGCAGCTCGGAGAAGGCGGAGTCCACCTTATCGGACCAGACAAAGGGCACGGCAGGTGAAGTGAGTTGGGTGAGGGGTGCGGCAACCCGGCTGTAGTCCCTGATGAAACGTCGATAGAAGTTAGAAAACCCCAGGAAGCGTTGGAGCTGCTTGACGTTGGTGGGCCAGTCCAGCACCACCTTGAACTTCTCGGGGTCCGCCCGGATCTGGCCGCCCTCGATAATGTGGCAGAGGAACCCGATAGAGGAGACGTGGAACTCGCACTTCTCTGCCTTAATGAACAACCTGTTCTCCAGCAGGCATTGGAGGACCCGGCGGACATGCTGGACGTACTCTTCCATAGAGCGGGAAAAAATCTGAATGTCATCCAAATACACAAAAACAGAGCGGTTTAGGACATCACGGAGAACGTCATTGACAAGGACCTGGAAGACAGCAGGGTCGTTGGTCAACCCAAAGGGCATTACCTTGTACTCGAAGTGACCGAGTGGTGTCTTAAAGGCTGTCTTCCATTCATCCCCCTCCCGGACATGGATGAGGTGATAGGCATTCCTGAGGTCCAGCTTTCTAAAAATGGTGGCACCTTGCAGGGGTTCAAAAGCAGAGTTAATCAACAGAAGAGGGTACTTGTTCTTGACCGTGAAGTTGTTGAGGCCACGATAGTCAATACAGGGGCGAAGGGAACCATCCTTCTTAGAGACGAAAAAGAAACCAGCACCGACAGGCGAGGAGGAGGGAGTGATAATGCCTGAGGCCAAGGACTTGTGGACATATTTCTCCATGGACTCCCTCTCTGGGCGTGAGAGGTTGAACAGGCGACTAGCAGGGAGCGGGGCGCCTGGGAGCAGGTTAATGGCACAGTCGTACAGACGATGGGGTGGCAGGGAGAGAGCATTCTGTTTGCTAAGAACAGCCTCTAGGTCATGATACATTGGAGGGATAAAGGAAAGGTCAATGGGTTCATTGGGAACGCGGGAATCAGCTACCTCCAGTGGTGGCCGAGCAGACCGCAGGCAGGTGGCGTGGCAGTGGGCGCTCCAGCTAACGACTGAGCCAGTAGGCCAGTTTATCACTGGGTTGTGTAATTTCAACCAGGGCATGCCGAGTACAATAGGGTTATGGGGGGAATTAGTGACATGAAAGCGAATAACCTCGTTGTGATTTCCCAAGAGCAACAGACGGAGTGGCTTGGTGTGATGGGTTATCCGTGAGAGCAACCTCCCATTTAGGCCGTGGGCATCGCGGGGAATAGGCAGCGCGTCGGTAGTAATGTGGAAGCGGGATATGACGCCGGCGTAAATGAGGTTTTCGTCAGCGCCCGGATAGACCAGAGCAGACAGGGGAAGTGACTGGCCGTTCCAACACAGGGTGGCACTGAATTGCATATTGGGACCGGAGCTGGGAACATGATTGAGGCTCGAAGATGCACCCAGCTGTAGAAGCAGCTTCTACACAGCATTACAGTCGAGCCCTGCCGTTTGGGCGAAGCGGACACGAATCGAGGAAGTGACCGAGCTGGCCGCAATAAATACATGCCCCTGTTTTGAGCCTGTGGAGGCGGTCGTCAGGGTGAAGGCGGGACCGGTCAAGTTCCATTGGCTCAGGGGAGTAGTGCTCGGCGCGAGCAGCGCGCCTGGGGGGAGGAGAGCGAGATGTTTTGAACGACGAGGAGCGGGTGCCGCTCGTCCTTTCATGGTGGCGTTCACGAAGACGCATGTCTAGGTCTCTGGCTAACTCAATTAGCTCGTCCAAGGAGTCCGGTTTTTCTCTTTGGACGCCATTTCGTCTTTAAGGACGTCGCTGAGGCCTTGACGGAATGCCTCTCTTAACGGAATGTCATTCCACCCGGAGCCCGCTGCTAGGATACAGAATTTGATGGAGTATTCACTAACACGGCGATGGGCCTGACGGATGTTAAACAAGCCAGCAGAGCTATCCGAGCCACAGGTAGGGTGGTCAAAGACTTTTTGCATGTCGGCGACGTATGCGGAAAACGAATTGCAGAGGGGAGACTGACTGAAATGAAGAGCTGTTGCCCATGCTAACGCAGGACCCTTGAGCAGACCCGACAGGTAAGCGATTTTAGATGTATCACTTTGGTAGGTGTATGGCTGTTGCCCGAATACTAGCGTACATTGAAAAATAAAAGCGCGACACTTTGAGACGTCTCTGTCGTAGCGCTCTGGTGCAGGGACACAGGGCTCTCTGCACGGGGGTGCGACTGTTTGGGCTGGCTGGGCTGCAATGTATTCATCAAACCGGTTACATCGTTTGTCTCGCTCAGCACCGCTGATAGTCAGAGCGTGAAGTTGGGCAGTAGTTTCAGCAAGTGAGCGTGTGTTGGTTTACCAACCCGGCGTGTCCGTAGATGATGTTCCGGACCTCTCTCCATTCTCCGGCATCCTGTGTTGCTGGACTCGTCATGTTGGTCTCAGTGTTCTGTTATGGCAGCGGTGGCGTAGCCCAATAGCAGAACACAGGGAGAGAGAGAATGGACTGTTTTAAGTAGGTTTTAATTCCGAGCAGACAAGGCAATAGAGAATATACAAGAATGTGCAACATTAGACGAGTTTTGACTCTTGTTTGAGTTTCTCAGGAATGTCCATGCAGGTAGTACATCAGGAGACAGCGTCGGCCAGGAGTGGTGGTCCTAGGGTAGATAGGATAACACTGAGATGATCAGGAACAGGATCCGCAGGGTTTATATCCAGACCATTGATGAGCTGATGGCTCTCAGCTGGGCTGATATATGGTGTCGGAAGCTGCCCATATAAGGGCGTGGAAGTAGTTAGAGAAATGGCGGCTCTCGCCATGATTGTGACACTCATTTCTGAATGGATTTTTATGAAATGGGACATGTACTACAGGTTATGGACCCAGGGTGTTTTCCAGCTCATACAATTTTTTTTGGACATACTATATTTGGATATTGCAACTACTACAGATAAATGTGAGTAACAAGTTTTTCTACAACTCAAGTTCAGACCTATGTTACTCTATTTCATTAGCACTAAAAGTGAGCTTTCTTTATTGTATCAGAAACTACAGAATGTTATCTTTCAAAAGAGACCAGGCTTATGCATGTCCTATAAGTATAAAGTATAAGGACACTCTTTTCAGAAAAAGTATGCAGTCCTCAAGTTCATGTTTAAAAATTGCCACTTTTCTGGGCGCCAGTTAAGAGGTTAAACTGTTGATGAGCCTGGAAAAATATGAGGTTTTGGGAAATGAGAGTGCCTTTTTGTAATTATGTAACGGAGTTTCCTCCGTAAACCAGGGAGTTTGTTTTTGCTGAGCACGTTTAATTTTAGGCTTAAGGGGAGCAACAACGTCGAGCGTGCTTACGAAGGGTGGCGTTAAGTTTATCTGTGAAGAGATCAAGGGTCAAATCTGACACAGTGAGACCGCGGGCTAGGACTAAGTCAAGGGTGTTCCCACCACGGTGAGTGGGTTGGTAAACGATTTGAATGAGACAGACAGAGTCAATGAAGCCTTGTTTAAGGGATCTAGAGTTTTGTTGGAATGAATGTTAAAATCACCAACAATTAATATGTTATCTGAGCGCATAACAAACTCAGAGATGAGCTATAACAAAGGCCTCAGACTGGAATGTATGAAGTGGGGAGGAGGAGGGGGTTACATTGATTTCTGGGTAGAGTAGTCATTATACATTGTAAGATAAATTGCTTCATTTTCTCTTAATAAGGCCTGTATCTCTGAATAAGTATTGTGTTATCAGCATGTTTCATAAGACATAGATTGAAAAGTATCCGCCCAAAAAAGATGCCTCTAAAGGACCCACGGTCTGTGCTGGGTCACATATGAGAGCTGCTAAAATTAGGGGGTGAAGCCTCGTTTAAGGGCAGGAAGTTATTAGGTTTAAGCCATGTCTCAGTGAGGCCCAATAAGTCGAGCTATGGTCTGTTATCAGCTCATTTACCAAAAGAGCTTTGGTTGGCATAGAGCGAATGTTAATAAGGCCAACCTTCAAGCACTCTGTATATTTAACAGAGCAATTTTCAGCCACACGGGTAGGCTCAATCGCAATTAAGTTGGCACGGTTTATCGCACAAGGACGAGCTGGGTAAAGCGGAGCATAACAAGATATTCTAGTTCTAGTTTTGATTGGATATACCGGTTTAGGGATAGAGATAGAAAGAGAGGAGTGGGGAGCCTGATAGGGGAGGGACCCAGCTTGGTTAGGAAAGGTATAGGGATTGGCAGGCTCCATCGGTTTAGCATGACTGGCAGGCTCGCTAAGCACCTGCACCCTGGCATGCTTGTGTCAGCCCAAAGCTATGATTTTGTCTATATTTATAGATAAAAGAGAGGCACCTTGCATGTTACGATGCACATTGTCCTTTCTCAGCAAGCCAGGGCGACCCCAGAAAGAGGACCAATTATCCACGAAACCTAAGCCCTGTTCTAAACAGTATTTTTCCAGCCATCGGTGTAAAGAAGCTGTCCTACTCATGAACTCATCATCATCATGCCCGTTTTACAGGCAGGGGGCCAGAGAAGATTACTCGATGCCGACTCATCTTTCTGGCGACGTCAAAAAGCCTAGCTATGTTAATCCTTGTGACCTCAGATATTTTCATGCTAACATTAATTATTTCCGACGTGTATAACAGATCAAATTCAACTTCAGTGGGTGGAAGATGTTCGTTATATTTTGCCTTGTCTATGCTATTCCCAGGAATCTCAATTTGGCTTCAATGTCGGGAGCTCTGGCTCCCCAAACATTTTTATCTCTGCTGGCTTGTCTAGCTTAATATGCCGGGTGATGGAGTCGTCAATCACGACAACAGGTCTACGGGGTTTCAGTGGGACTGGAACCTGCATCAAGTGTAAGATCAAGTTGCGAAGCGGGTGTCGAGACCAAGACCAAACAGGTACACAGCCGCCCCCTAGAGGGCACAAAGGCCGTGTCCTGAGCACTATGACTGGGACTCTCCAGACTAGAAGGCCTCGCTTGAGGCTCCTTAGAAAAGCCTGAAATGTCCGTGACCTCTAAAGCTAGCTGTTTTCCTGACTCAAGTTCAAGCAGAGAGGCACAGAGAGAACAGGAAGACATGCTTACCCCGGTGGAGGTGGTAGACAGGACAAATAAAAAAGGGCTAAGGATCAAGCTATACTAGGTTATCGACTGCTAAAGGCTATGTGTATGAAGCCAATCGAAGGTTTAGCTAAAGAGCTAAAACCAGTAGGTCGGGCTAGACGGGTAAGCCTGGAAGCTAGCAGAGTAGGATAGTTAGCCGACAAGCTAACAATGCAAGACCAACAAATACAATAGAGTGGCCTATTGGAGGAGGGGAAGTAAGACAAGAGAGACAATAGATACTCAAAAGCACTCGGTTGCCTCCTACAGGATAAAGCCACAGGCTGCTTAAGTCACGCCCTCTTATGACTGGGGTGAACTCAGCTGATTGATTGATTCAGAGAATACAACCAAATGGATACAACATGTATACTCACTTCTTTCACACTGCTTGATCAACTAAGTGTAGTCTCACTCTGCTTTTCAGAAATTATTCAATAACAATTTTCTTCCTATATTTTCCCCCCATTCCATAAGATTATCATCATCATTTCCATCAGATTTGTGTCATTCTAAATCATTAAGTCCAGAATCCTGTAGCTTGGAAAAAGTGAAAACATCCTGCACTCTAATAATACGCCTATTAAGTCTGCTACTATATTTATGTGAACATACAAATACTCCTTTGTCTCGTGGTCTGTTGCATCTCAAAAAGTCGATTATAGAGAGACCCAGATTGTAAGACTATTTTGGAGATCAATAACATGTTATTATACTACAGGACCACAATGTAGTATATTATGCTGTCTATTAACCAATGATCTGAAACGGGGCTCAGGAATTGCCAAATGATCGGTCATATTGGTTGTTTGCCTGCTATGGTATCTCTCTGATTGGGTGTTTGTATGCTCCTAAGTGTCTGTGTTGTTAATGTGTATTTCTGTGCGTGTGACTGCATGGGATACAGGCATATCTAGCCTTTGGGGATCAATAGCAGCCTAAACGGCTGACCAGTGGCCAACTCAGAAGAGCCCAAGGCCCGGGGAGAGAGAGAGAGATCTGCCCCCCCCCCCCCCTTCTTTATTCCTGCAGTCGGCAGCTGCAGCAGCCATCACACAACCTCAGGCAGGCTAGTTAGCCCTGAGAAAAGAGCCTGAACCCCCGATCAATAACTTTAGTCTTGTCTGCCTAATTGCTCATTGGTTGACATTGGCGCCAGGCTATATGTATTAAGAGCATGTTCTTCAGAGTGGTCGGCTTTGGCTCTATTTCCACCACATCACGCCTAGCATTGGGTTCACTCTCTGCCCCGCTCTCTCCTCTCTCTCCTTCTCTCCTCGCCCTCGCCCTACGTCGTTTGCCTGTGTTCGGGATAGGGGGAAGAACCTGACCCGATTGGCGTCGCCCCCTCCCCAGTTATCTCAGCGGGACGAGACGGTCCGGAGACTCCGGCGAGACGTGCTGCTCTCCCACCAGGCCCGCCACTCCCAGAGTGCTCAGGTAAATATCCGGGATTAATGACGGAACAGGAAGATTAGCCAGTTACTGTCGCTCGCAATTCCAATGAGCAGCAGGAAATTAACCAGGCTCATTTGAGGTTTCGCGAGCGGCTTATTATGATCTCACGCAGGCGTATATGAGCGGCAGGGCAGGGTGTGGAGAGGGCGGTATTGATTGTGCTCATTGTGAATTACGTGAATAGATAAAAGCGTGAGAGTCCATATATATGAACCAATTATGCACTCAGGCGCTAATGTAAAATTCCGCTGAATAAATATGAAACATGCCTCGATCAGCGTTTAACTTGTGATCCCTCTGCGCCGGTCATTTGAGATGATAATTGGGATAACGTATTTGAGTTTCCTCTGATCAGAGGAGATATTGTGATCGCTTCTCCTCAGCTGGGATTTAAATGTGCTATTGATCAGCTCAGGAGCTCAAATGAAAACAGTGGTACAGCCCCCCACCCCCCTCTGCACACACTGGCATATACTTCTTCTGCCTTTCGCTTTCTCAGGTTTAGTTTTTTATTATTATTATTATCTTTTTTTTTCTTTAAACCCTCCAAAATAAAACATCTGTTACCGACATAGGAAGCACGTCTGTATTGCTTCTCACTATTCTTCTCCAGTTGTAGTGTGCTAATGTCACGATTTAAATGAAGTATTGATCAGTTTAGGAGGGGAGAATAGAGAGAGAGGGAGCGATTGTGAGGGAAAGAAAGCAAGACCATGGTTATCGGTGTGGATCGCACACAGAAAGAGAGAGCTAAGGGATGAGCCACGTTTTAGGGCATCCCGTGAAACGGATTCCTGCATAATCTTTGCTTTTATTTCAGGGTATGATAATCAGCAGTGCTTCTCATTTGACTCTCCAAAAGGAAAAACGGGACGTGGACGTAGCAGTGGTGCTTTTTAACTGGGGAAAGATGGAAGAGATGTGTCTTCTAGTCTTGGTTTTGGCAAATGTGTGGAGCGTTCGTAGCCCATATGAAGATTTTTGACGAGTAGTCTGTCCTGGGACGTGTCTGGGTCTCCATCATGTCTGGTTGCCCCTCTGCAACCACAACGCAGGAGCAGCAGCACTTGACACATTGGACTAACCAACTGGACCAGTACCCAGGGTCAGTCTGCCTTCCTCTCTCTCTCTCTCTCTCTCTCTCTCTCTCTCTCCCTCTCTCCTCTGCTGTCCTCCTTTTCTCTCATCCTAAGCTCCCCCTCTCTCTCTCTCTCTCTCTCTCTCTCTCTCTCTCTCTCTCTCTCTCTCTCTCTCTCTCTCTCTCTCATGTGATTTAGCAGGGCATGGTGTTGTGTTAATTAGAGGCTTGTTTATTATTGTTAGAGTAGCCTGGCAACTATTGGTGTGAGTGATTGGTACAGTAACTCTCTCCTCCTGTAGCTAACCTACGTCCAGCAAATATTACAGCAAAACATTCCTTAACCTGGGATGGTTTTCTGTTATATCGCCTACGCCTACTGTTGACCAGAATTTATTTTGATTTAGTCTTAATTGTTTCATTCAACTTCTTTCAATGACTATTCTATCTGCTAATCACATTTTGATGCACCTACATTAGCTATGAAGACATGAATAATTTGCACATATATTTCAAGTTTGTTGATATAACGTTAGATGGCTTGAAGTGCAGAACCACCACTGGCATTGAAAGTGTTATTGAATAAGAGCGCACATTCTGATTTGTTCCCCGTGAATATTCTAGTCCTTATTGACCAGTTATTGACCCGTCGCTATTGTCTAAAGAATAAATTCTGTATCCTCTCTGGTCATCACAATGTGCAAATGCCGAACATTTCAATAGGGTAACAGTGTTTTTTGTTGGATTGATTTAATTTTTTTTAAATTTCATTCATTAATGCATGCTTGTTTTCCCGGTGAGGAACAGGCCGTTTGAGGCACACATCAGGACTGGTGGTACGGGGACAGGGTCCTTGGAGCCCAGGCTGGCATGTACTCAGGAGGCAGGAAATCCAAGGGACATCCTAGCTTCAGCTACGCAGACAGGCGGGTCAGCAGGCAGGCAGGCTGAGCACCGAGGATAGGCTCTTTATACTGGATTGATTTTCTCCTCCTCTTGCCGCCCTGCCTCCTTTTGTGGTTCGATAGCTGGACGTCCAGGAGCAGAGGATCTCTGAGCTACAGACTGAGTTGAAGGAGAGCCGGTTGGAGCACCAGAGGACACACAGCCGCATCCAGCAGCGCCAAAAGGAGCTTGAGAGCCAGACCAAGCATGCCCAGGAGCTCCACGCTCAGGTACAGTACTCACCGCCGGGCCCAGGCTCTGCCAGGAGGCCTCTCACACTCCATCATGCTTTGGATCTCCATCTCCTATCAATGGGATTGTCAAGTGTCTCATCTCAAGAAGAATTGAACCATGACCATAAACCATCATGTCAATCTCATCCTCCTTCGGTCTCAGTGCTGTGCATTCTACCATCCACAATGTAAATGGTGTCATTCATTATGTCATCCCAGAGCATTCATATTGAGTGGATGCTTCTGATCTCTACTCACATCTTAATGTATATTGTGTATGTCTGTATGTTTATCAATGACTGACAGATGATCAAACAGGCAAGAATCTTAAAATGTTTACTAAGATGTCTAATGCCGTCAAAAAGACAGGTGCAGTGTGTGCAAGGGAAACAAACTGACCATCACTCAGACAGGTATGCAGTGGTGTATGCGCACATTGCTTGGGCAGTAGACTTGACAGACGAGACACGTGCCTGGCATGACAAACGGTCCAATAGACAGGCAGGACAACCCGGAGCCACTGATGATTGATGACCGGGACTGTCGGGAGATCTCTTCGAGTAAAGCTTTGCTGCTGGCCACCTCCTCCCAGAGAGGGAAAAACCACCTTGACCAATCAGCATCCCAGACGTCGCTCTGTCAGCGTCCGTGTCACCTGTCGCTAGGCCTCCGGGGCAGACTCCGCCCCTGAAGCAGGATCAGCCGGTCTGGAAACTCTCTGCAATCAATGAGCGCACGTCGACAATGCCGCCTCCTCCACTCCTCAATAGCGTCTTAACCTCTCACCCCTCCTTCCTCACTCCCTTTTATTTTCTCCAACACAGAGTAAAGCCTCATTCACTAATTCAATGCTGCTAAAGTAGGGTGTTTCTTCCCTCTGCATTGTATGAGTCGGTCACAAATGAGCACAACCTCTCCTTGAATCCCACCCCTATACAATGTGCCACTCATGACTGATTCTGATTTCCACAAGCATTTATTTTCATGAAATCATCTCACGACACATGGCAATGCTGTGCTATTGATTATTCCTTTGTATTGTGACACTGAAGGACAGTGTCTTCTGTGACTTTATACAACAAGCAGTTTTTTTCCCTCAACCTCAAAGACATCACGCTATTCTTTAAAAATAAAAATATCTTTTTGCATTTTACTGCTTTATTTTGGACAGGCCCCACAAAGAGGAAGGTTGGGAGAAGACATGGGGGGAAGACATGCGGCAAAGGTCTCCGGGTCCGGGAGTCGAACCCGGGACGTCCGCGTTGCACTTCAGCGCAGCTACGTGGTGCACCACCTAACCGACGTCACGCTATTCTAATGCTTCATTGCAACGCTGGACAATGGAACTGTTGTCTGTAGAATCAAATGCTGCATCTGACTGAATGTGTTCCTGAGGTTGTCAGGGGTGATGTTGCAACATTGTTGCATTTTTTATTTGGTTTGGTACTTTCACACTACAAGTACAAGCACACCAAACCTTCCAAACAAAGCCA
The DNA here is from genome assembly GCF_963971535.1 of Notolepis coatsorum. Taxonomy (NCBI): domain Eukaryota; kingdom Metazoa; phylum Chordata; class Actinopteri; order Aulopiformes; family Paralepididae; genus Notolepis; species Notolepis coatsorum. The sequence goes on along the minus strand of NC_140184.1, from coordinate 67,138,755 downwards.
TGTGATCACGCAGGTCAGCTTTTCATTGTATCCGCTTCCATTCATTTGAGCTGGAGAGATGGTAAGCGCATTTCCCAACGTGTAATTGGACATAATCCCATACCTGCCAATATTGTGCTCTTACATTTACATTTTGTTATTTAGCTGACGCTTTTATCCAAAGCGACTCACAAGTTCTGTTCAACAGGTCAGCAGGAATGGTACAACTCTTTCAGCTGAGTACAAATGTCAAGTGTAGAAAATGTAGTGCTACAGTCTTGAGTGCATAGTAGTAAAGACATATTAGCATAGGTAGTAATATAGGCAAGGAATATTATTTAGTGGCAAAGAGCATGATAGTACAAGACAATTTTTTGTTTATTTTTAAAATTTTTAGATATTGATTGAAGAAGTGTGTTTTTAGTCGACGGCGAAAGATTGGTCGGGTTTCGGCTGTCCTGACTGTAGCCAGCTTAGCCAGCTTCTCTTTGATGACCCGCCTGGAGCTCGGATAGGAGTGGGTGGGTCTGAGGCAGCCAGAAGATGCAGAGCAGAGGGGTCTTGAGGGTGTGTAGTTAGAGACCATTGACCGGAGGTAGGCAGGAGCCGTTCCCTTTGCTGCACGATAAGGACCTTGGACCGGATTTGTGTGGCAATGGGAAGCCAGAGCTGACGTTGGAGATCAGGCAGGCCGCTGCAGTCTGTATGAGTTGAAGTGGCTTGGTGGCGGTAGTCGGTAGACCAGCAAGCAGTGCATTGCAGTAGTCGAGGCGAGACATGACTATTGATTGGACAAGGAGTTGAGTGGCTTCTTTGGTCAGGAAGGGGTGGATCCTTCTGACATTAAAGTTCAACCGGTTGTCAAAGACTACACCTAGGTTCTTGGCGGTCAGGGACAAAGCCACGGCTACATTCTCCACTGTGATGGAAAGGTCGCTCAGCGGGGAGGATTTGGACGTCGGGTGAAGTAATTCTGTTTTGCTTAGGTTCAGTTTGAGGTGGTTGGTCGAAGATTTGAGTGTCATCAGCATAGCAGTGATACGAGAAGTCATGTGATATGATGTGATAATGTTACCCTCCCAGATATTTGGTGTAGAGAGATAAGAGGAGGAATATTTCTTTCATTTCGGTAGTTTTGTCCTCGGATTATCCTCGGAGGCTGACTGCACAGAGGCACTGAGGAGATGTATGTTTACTCTGCGTTGCCAGAATGTGCAGGGATAATTAAACATAGTGTATGAAGGGGATAAGACTGCGCCAGTTTTTATGATCTCCCGAATCTAGCTGTATTGCACAGTAAGAGATATACAGTATGTGGACAAAAAAATAATGATTACAAATTAAATACTATACGTTTTCCGTTTTTCAGTCAGTAATGAATTATGCACCAGTGTCCACGCTAACGTCACCTGAATCATGCATGCAAGGTATTGGTTTAATATCACTGATATTATATTATTCTGATCTTTTTTATTTACCAACTGCGAAGTTGATAACGTTATGATGATGAAAAATCACACATTTAGAAATATACGGTTACGGTTCGCATTCACACCTCAAACGAACCACACCGGAAAATACGTTTAAATGCCATGGTAATGTCATGGTGTCCCGAAATTATTTGAATTGATTCAGAATTGAACACGTCAACTTCAGCCTGCTGCCGTGAACTGGATTGCTATAATGTTAACCTCTTAACCTCTTCCACCCGTGCGGTCCATCGGCGGACCGCAAATGTCATCACGTCATAAATCAATCTCTCCAGACTGTTTGACAAAAAGTTTTATTTTTCAAACGTATTCAAGTATAAACATCATAACCATGTCACAACAGCATTTATAATGTATATTATCATCAATACGTTAGTGTACCAATAGGTTAAAGTGTTATTAGTATATATTTTCATTTTCGTTTTGGTCTTGTTTAGTTCGTGAAACTCGACCATTTTGGAAAATTTTAACGTTTTTTTTGCTGCCATTTTGTAGAGGACACCGAGAGCTTTTGATGAGCGTTGGAATTTTTCCGAACGACACTTCCCAAAAGCCTCTATGGGGTTTCAAGCAAATTACTTCTGTATGAATTTTTATCTCTTATTCGGGATAATAAACCACACAACTTAATGTTATTGACATATATTGAAGTGCAGTTCGTTTCTTTTCCCTATTTTTAGCATGTAGCAACAATTAGATTTGAAATTTGTTTCAAAATGGTTGCACCATTGTTCTTATGCACGCCTGGTGATACTAAATCCAAATTGAACTCGGGCATTTGAAATATAAGATTTGGCACAATCCATAAATGTGCGAATTGGCTATAATAAGGTAATTTATAAGCCTGCTATTCTATATTCTATAATATTATTTCAAATTGCATTGGTCCGGATGGGAGAATTCAGTACTGTATCTACAGAACCTTCTGTTTAATCATCTTCCCTTTATTAATTTCCTTAGATTTGTTGTACACATGATCTCAAGAAGGTACTGAACGAGATCAGTGGCAGTTCTTCATAATCTTCGTAATTCTTAGCATGGTGTTATTCACTGTCAAAGATGCAAAGAAAAATCATAATTCATATTATCCTTTGTTTCATCACAATTTAAGCAAGCCTAGTAATAGACACAATATTTCTGACACTGGGAATACATTCACTGAGGTGCATAAATGTCCCTAGATACCAAGAATATGCAAATGGACATGTAGAAGTGGAGCAATATTCCATTTACTTAGGTATGTATTTTAGGCAGATTTTCAGAAAATAGGGCTCTTGAACTTGTGTACTCACAAAGTCACATTTCTCTTGAGTGGTTGCCAAATTCCAGATTACATTATTCCAGCATAGAGGTATGAGCTGGAATACACTGCGGTTCCAGTGAAGTCCTATGTAGTACAGGTCCAAATTTGATTAAAAAATGTTTGCTTGAGAAAGGATTTAGTAAACTGTGTACCATAGAAAAAAGTTCAAAAATCCCCAGTGCGTTCTGAAGATTGAGTCACAACAAAATGTTCACCTACTTCCTCTATTCGCACCCCCTCCACCCCGTGGGGTATCGTTGGAAGCTTACACTCGTTGGCTACAACGCTGACCATTAATTTTCACCATCAGCTGTGATTGGTCAGTTCTCGAGTGTATACAGTCCGACGTGGTCATTTGATGCGCAGCCTGTAAAAAGATGCTCGTCTGACATATCGCCATGTAACTCGAGAACCGAGGCACGGAATTTGTCGAGTGAGGTGGCGTTCGAAAGACGGCAAATTCAAGTTTCGAACGGTGTATTACATGATCGGCGCGAAATACCGCCCGAGCCGGTAGACGCTTGCAAAGTGCTGTGACGTGCGTGCGTCCCGCACGCGGGCATGGTGGCCCGACTCCGGGCCCCCCCCACCTGTTAAGAGCTTTTAATATACATTGGGGCAAATGTGTCCAACAAAATAGGTTGTTTTTTGGCACAGAGACTGTTTAAAGTCTGCGTCTAAAGAGCAGTGTTAATTTTGGCAGCTATTTTAATCTTAGTTTTAGTCTTAAGCCCTTCCCATAGTCGAGCGGACCGTACACGGAGCAGACTCCCGGAGGCTCAAAGCTGACCCAAAGGGTACTCAAAGCAGACCCAAAGCAGAGTCCAAGTGCGAAGCTCCTATTTTCTGACGCGCGGACGTCCGCGGCGCCCACTTGGTGTCACACAAAACGCTGCTGGCGCGAGACATGTAGGAAATTGGTCCGCGGAGATCCGCTCAACTATGAAAGCTCAAAGAGTCCAGTGGACCTCCGCAGAGTCCTGTCCGTGTACAGTCCGCTCGACTATGGGAGTACCTTTAGTCATGTGTCAAATGCTCTTTCTTCGTTTTCATCATATTTAGTCACCTTCATTTATTTTTCGTTTAGTCAGTTTTAGTCAACTACAGCAGGTCTGAGCATTTTAGTCTTATGGCGCTTTCACATATAGTTTTGGTGGACTCTGTGCGGTTCTGGTGGTGAAGTTGCAACATTGTTGCATTCGTCATTTGGTTCGTCTGCATTCACATTGCAATTTGTCAAGCGCACCAAAGTTTCTGAACAATGTCACGTGGTCGAAAAGGGCGCTCGTCTATTGGACACAATGGAGAGTGGAAATCCCTCCCCTTCAGGAAGTGAAATCCGCGAAAACACAAACAGCCGCAAGAAGCGTGATAGTAGAAGAGACGTGGCATTGATCCATCGTTCAATTATAACCCATTACCGCCATCCTCTCGCTAAACAACTTGTACACCTCGTTGTTTTTGTGAGTGCCCACAAGCAGCTGGTTTATTTGGTCTTCTGCCCATATGTCGATCAGGGCTTTCACTTCATCATTCGCCCAAGTCTGTCCACGAGACATGTTTACAGTGTGCTTGTTTTGCAGTGAATGCCGCGCGCCGCGGTAATAATAATAATAATAATAATAATAATAATAATAATAATAATAATAATAATAATAATAATAAGCCGCAGTGTTTTTTTCTTCCTTCTACCCAAGATGCACAGTTTATCAGGAGACATGTTTACAGTGTGCTTGTTTTGCAGTGAATGCCGCGCGCCGCGGTAATAATAATAATAATAATAATAAGCCGCAGTGTTTTTTTCTTCCTTCTACCCAAGATGCACAGTTTATCAGGAGACATGTTTATAGTGTGCTTGTTTTGCAGTGAATGCCGCGTGCTGCGGTAATAATAATAATAATAATAATAATAATAATAATAATAATAATAATAATAATAAAATAATAATAATAATAATAATAATAATAATAATAAGCCGCAGTGTTTCTTTCTTCCTTCTACCCAAGATGCACAGTTTATCAGGTGACTTCCTATATTTGGTCCGCGTTTGGTCCGATGAAGCGAATCGAGACCTATGTTTTTTAGCGGACCAGAGTTTGCGTGTTTGGTCCGCACTAGAGTTCGACTGCGCATTCACACAAACCCAAAAAAAGCGGACAATCGAATTCTGGTCCGATAGTCCGGACCAAACAGCTCTGGTGTGAAAGCGACCTTAGTCAGTGTTAGTCTCGATTTTGTCTTTTTAGTTTTTGTCTAGATTTAGTCGCAGAAAACTGATGATTTTTGTCAAGTTTTCGCTAATGAAAAAAAGGCATTTTTATATTGTAAATAATGCAATTCTATTTATTAAGTATAGTCTAGCCAAAACCCTATCAGCTGATTCACAATAAGTTCAGTAGAAGGCTAGAAGCCCAATAGTAACCAAACATTCCTTGAAATGGTCAATAGATTCAGAAATAGTCAGACATGGAATGGATCATATTCTGATTTAAATTGCTTATATTTTTTTTTAACCAACAAAGCAATATTAGGATAGTGTAAATACACAGTACACACTGATTGCAATTCTCACTGGGACCTACTGTACAAATTTCACACACGTCACACACACATTCCATTTTGTCCGTCTAGTACAACCGTAGATCGCTGACGTCACTTTCAACTTTTTTTGTATCCACTTTTTCTCCTTATTTTTCTCCCTTCCCAATTTCGCCTCGCCAATTCTCCCTTCAATTCACCCCTCCCCTGTCTCGAACGTTGCTAGACTATGCCTCCCACTGGTCGGCTGCAGTGAGGACCAAGCCTTGCATCACATGTCCCCTCCGGTACACGAGGAGACAGCTGTCGCATCCTTTCACCTGTACAGCGCAATCTCTCAGTGGCGAGGAGTAACGCGTGGGAGGCTCACGCTGCCCCCGTTACTTCCTGATACTGCTGTACAGGCGCACCAACCGATTCCTAGGAGTCGCTGTCCACAACGTCCGATCCCCACCCCTAACACTGCCAATTGTGTTAGTATGAACGACCAGCCAAGCTGGTAGCAACGCCGAGAGCTGGACTCGAACCCAGCATCTCCTGCATTAGTGGCGAGCGCCTTGCCCACTGCGCCACTTAGCCGCCACGCCACTTTAAACTTAAAACTTAAAATGGCGGCCTCCATCAGAGCATTGGACTAACAACATTAGCTTAGCGAACCTGCCACTGCACTTCTATGTGCATAAAGTGTGCTAACAAAATATCACAAGCCCTAAGACTGGGAGTGTTCAACTTCTAACTCTACTGAGCATGTACCCAACATTATATTTTTTCATTTCAACCTTTATTTAAAATCGTAAGCATCTGAGGTTTCCCTCATTTACAGAAACGACGATTGTACGGTACATAATAAAAACAATATTCACAGAAATTTAAACACCAGAGTAAAACAAATTAAAAACGTTTAAAAATTATTTTAAAATATCAACTAAAACAGTTACACAATGGTCTGAAATCATACATTTAAACATTCCAAGGGAAGGGAGAACCTCCAATGTTAGCGTGAGTTGAAGGACATTCCATGAGTTAGAGGCATCAAAGGAAAAGGCTGACTTCCCTGGCTCAGAACAAATCTGAGGAACCCTAAGAACCATCCAGTCATTCGATCGAGTTGAATAGGTTCCAATATTCCAATCTAACAGTGAGGAGATATAAACAGGTTGTTTACCAATAAGGGCTTTACAAATAAATAAATACCAGTGTTTGTTACGCCTTTCTGCAAGAGAAGGCCAACCCACCCTATCATACAGGACACAATGGTGAGTATCATATCTGTCACCAGTTATAAATCTGAGAGCTGAGTGATATGCAGAATCCAGAGGTTTAAGAGTTGATGCCGCAGCATGCCTATAAAGTACATCACCATAGTCCAAAACTGATAAGAAGACTGATTCCACAATTATTCTTCTACTAAATAGAGGAAAATTGGATCTGTTTCTGTACAGGAAACCAATTTTCTGTCGCAGTTTAGTGGCAAAAAATACGATGTTTTAGTACGCTTTAAGCGCTAAAGGGATTCATTAACAACTTATACTAGTAGGGCCCATCTCACTCTGTGTTAGTAACTTCCTCTTGGTGCATGTATACATGTGATGAACTAGTAATGTGATGTATACATGTGATGAACTAGTGATGCACAGAGATGCGTTGGTCAGAAGCAGTGGCGGCTCGTGAATTCTTCACGGGGGGGGGGCGGAATTAATTAGTATCCCCCTCTATCTCTCCTTCTCTCTCTTTCTCTCTCTCACACACAGCGCGACGTGGAATCGATTCGTTACACAATCAGACCTAGTGTATGTGTAGTATTATATACCAAGAATAACTTCAGTATGAGTACAGGGCTGTACACATATTTTTCATATTGTTAAACGAGCCAAGGCTAGCTATTAAACTATCGATATGAATCAAAAACGGGGGACCCTGATGTAAACAAGACAAACGTCTTTCTCTGGTCTGCATTCCCTTAACAATTGTATGTATTGAGCCGTACTGTATTGTACCCATTCTGCAATCTGTTAAATAAAGTTTTCATTCATTCATTCATTCAAACATAGACGATATTGAACAAGCCATAATCCACTTATTTCCAATCCAAAAGAAACTCCACTCTCTCTCTGATCAATACAATAATAAACACATTTGTATAACTTGTCATTTTAAACAAGTTACCATTCATTGTCTGGTTGATTTATGATCCACTCGCGACGAAAACAAAAACACAGCATAAAGAGAGCGAGAGAGAGAGAGAGAGAGAGAGAGAGAGAGAGAGAGAGAGAGACCGAATTAACTCACTGTTTACGTGGTCGAGACTGCATCCAGCTATTAGCTTGTTAGCATTGATAAAGTATATCCACTCCATTGTCCATGCATGTCCACACTGCATCCATATATAGCTATACTACCTGGCGTTCCTATCGCCCTGCTCTAAGACAAACTCTAACCTTAACCAACTTTGAAAGAGTGCCTAAGCTTAACCGTCGAAAGAACCTGCCGTCACGCTCTAAGACAAATAGCTGCATCACAACAACACAACAGCATAGAGACTAGTATCTACTGTAACTAACCAGGCAGAAACTGGCGTTGGCCAATCAGAGAGAGCGTCTCCGCGAAATGCGGCTACGGAAAAAACTGACGTCGGCCAATCAGAGAGCGTCTCCGAGAAATGCGGCTACGGAAATTATAGACGCTGCTGCTTAGACCGCTTCAAAACGCGCCCGTGTTCCATCATAATACATCATATTTCAACGCACAGCGCGTTACGCACTGATTGGCTGCGACGGATACAGCGATGAAACAGTGCACGGCGTGCACGCGCACTCAAAGCGCTATTGCGTCTAGCCCGAGAGAAATGCGGCAAGGAGAAATGCGGCTACGGTAACGGAACGTATTCTCTATCAGACAGTGAGTCACTTCCTGTTCAGGAAAACGATTATTTATATTTGATATATTAACGTTATTGTAACTGAGGGGTACAATTCCCTGACTGTATGGTTAGATATGATACTTACTACCACTACCTCTTGTACTTTAGACTCTGGCCACCCAGTACTAGGTATGAATATGTTGAACACTCCCACCTGATAAACGGATCCAACACAAATGTACCAAATCGAAAGTTTGAGTTTTAATACATAGCAAAAGGTATGTACAACGATCACTTAATTACATTTATGATTTGAAATAGTATGCACTTTTATGGCAAATGAGTATTCGTAGGTAGATCAATATCGAATGTCCAATCTCTGATTGCGCAGGAAGCAAATATACAACCTGGAATATTTAGGGAACAATAGCGATGATACTTGAATGATTATATAGCTGGATACACTAGGGGAAGGTTCCGACTGCTTGTAGGACAGCTGGAGGGGGGGGGGGGGTTAGAGAGTCACTGGCTGGATCCCGTCTGGCCGAGGGTATCTTGGGAGAGTCCACAGTTGTGCGACACGGTGCCCAACGATCCTCGATCCACAGATGAATGCAGTTGGACCCTCTGTGGCCGGCGTCCTCCGGTCCACGACGGAGAGACGTGAGGCGACCTCACTGTGCAGAGCGCCGTCTCACCTGTCGTCCTCTCCGGGGGGGGTATTTCCAACACACCGCAGTGTTGGCCTTTATCCATAGAATAATCAAAGTACTCAAAGCATAATCCAAGCCGGGGAAGGCTAGCCGTCGTCGGTAGAATAATCCAATATACAGGTCCACTCGCTCTTTGGCCTGGAGCTCCTCGGGTGCAGCTTCACGTGGGGTCAACCACCCTGGATAAGCGTCCAGCTGATGCCCGAAACGATGGGGGTGCTGATTACTATAGAACTCTTACCGCACGAGGCACATGAATAGACTATTATTAGCTTAATAGAATACGTCCAACTCGACGATATAGTGCCAAATATGACTATTCAAATATTAATATACACGATGTCTCAATGCCGATACTGGGCCGAATTGGCCTTACTGCCCACACGTGGTTCGCGGGGAGGCTTTTGCGTCTGTCACTCTGTTGGAGGGTAAGGAACTGGACTAAAAAGAAAGTTCTACTTTAATAGCGCAGTATATATACGCACTATGAACAAATAGTACCATTAGTGGTGCGGTAGACATATTCCTACGCGGAACTAGGACTTGTCCATACATGTTGAGCGGTACGATTGAACCTGGTCTGAGGGGTATGGCGACCTGGCACCAAGGTCTCGTCCAATGGTAGAATGGAGACTATTATGGGATGTTCAGTAGACTAGAAGGGATATTCAATGCATATTGTACAAGGAATATACAAGGGATATCAGGGGATATACAAATACAATTAAATATATATATATAAATAAATATATATATTCGGTTTAATCTGATCCTTCAGAACAGTTATATTGTGCATTGGAAACACAAACATACTTAAAATGAGTAAATATTATTCATTTTAAACATGTTTATATTATTTATAGGGCTATAAAACAAAAAAACTAAAAAAATAATCTTATTCTCCTCTCTTTTAACCAGGGTTAACCAGGGGGGGTGGCGCCCGAGCGCCCCTAGTGGCCAGCCGCCACTGGTCAGAGGTGGACTGAACAGAGGATGTGAATGATGGAAGGCAGGCTGACCTCGGCTCTCTGCTCCACCGTACGTCCCATGAGCACCTCCTTCTCTCCTTCGACCTGGACATGGCGGTCTCTGATCACTGCCAGCTGATGGGAGACAAAAGAGAGAAAGATAGCCAGGAGATGACTACATACCTACGAGCTATGGAGGAATACAATATAACACGTAATATGCAGACACTAACATCTCGCACATACAGTGCAACTAATGGAGCTGAATGCAATGCAGTAGTTTTACCACTTGGCAGAGACTTTTAAATGGTTAAAGTTGTAAACGTTAACAGAAGTACAAAACATTCAGGAAAATCTCTACGATTAAACACTATTTATTTTCTATAATGCATGCGAGGGGGGGGGGGGGCAGTTGTTGCAGGAAGCAACAAGGAGTAGTGTTGAGAAAGTGTGTCACTAAATGAGTTAAATGAGTACAAAATCCCTATGTGTTTGCCTAGCACAAAATGAGGTTTCACACATTCATAAGACTTGAGAAGACTCAACTTTCTTAAGACTTTAAGCTAGGCTACTAGTCTGTATCTACCACCATTCATTTGTGCTAAGCTAGGCTAGCTTGCAGCTGGATAGCTTTCTACTGAACACACAGAGGACATTGATATCTATCTTCTTGTCTGACTCTGGAGTAGTCGGTAAGCTCATTTCCTAAAATGTAGGCGTGTTCCTTTAACTACAGCGTTGTATTATGAAATGGATATAACTTTGCCTGGAGTCTGCAGTGACCATTCTGAAAGAAATTACTGCCAGATGATAGGTATTTTCAGTTCATTACTGTCTAATATTTTACATCCAGCTCCTCTGGGTGCATAGGTCTCTGGAATGTGCCAGTGGGTCGAGTGACCAAGCCAGCCAGGCACCCAGAAATACTCTGACCTGATGACCTGTGTGACCTAATGTGCATGTATGGCTATATCGGCCATCCGGCCACAGGCCAGTGAGAGGAGCAAACCAGATTCATCCTTAGACTACCATATACGACCAAGCCTGTCTGATCATTCATTATAACCAGTGGCTCGCTAAATTTGGAATTCCCACATAGTATTTAAGGCATGATGTGTTTGTCATTTGTCATGGAGGGCTGTGGTCTCCAGGACTGTTCCTCGTTCTCCGTGTGTTCCTGTCGATAAATACCATCGATTGACTTCACATTTGTTTCCTGAATCTCTGTCCAGCTGGCTCATACATATCAATCCAAAGAACTCAGTTTTATACTATCACAGAGAAGACGCCCCTTAACCATGATCCTTTTTTCCCCTCAACAAACCTTCAGTTCGAAGAGCAGAGAGAGAGACCTGCTGCAGGCAGACGAGTGGAGGTAAGATTATTAGCTATTAGCTGCCTCTGGATTAACGTTACAGAGCGTGAGTTCTGGTTGAGCTTAACATTAGCAGTGGATTGATATCATCATCAATAGGACTCTTTAGCACTGTGTTAATTTTGTCAACGAAAATAATGACTAAATATGGTCGTCAGCGAAGCTTTTCCCCCCGACGACAACGAGACGTGACGTCACGTTAATGTAGATCATGTGACACTAACGTGACTAAATTATTTATGCATTATAGTTGACTACATCTGAGGACACAAAAATTTACTTTACAAAAACCATGACGAATTCTCTCTTAATTTATGTTGACTAAAACAAGATGAGACAAAATAATTATAACTTTTAGAATAATTCACGTTATTATTTTCCATTTCCGTTTCCGGCTAATCGATAATAAGGACTGCACCGCTTATGGCCCACTAAAAGCCAAGCTACGCAAGGCTAAAAACCGCGTCCCAGGTCTCTCTTGACTACAGCTTAAACCATGAACGGAATCTGCTACTCTCTCAACACTTCTGTGGCAGCTGGAGAGTTCTACCAAAAGAACATAGCATTTAAGACGACGGAGGCGAGAGTATGGCTAGGCTGCGAGAAGAGCTAATAGCCTGGAACCTATATCCCAGACACAGGCTTGCTCTCCCCCGTAGATACTCCTTCGTCTGTGTACACCCACTACTATCAACATTACACATGGATACAACAAGGACAAGACCACGTTCACTTAAAAAGGTAAGGTTGATATGAAAAGAAAAGACACAGACGAGTACTAACCAGTGGCGAATCCTTATGGAAGCCAACGGAAGCCAGGCCTCCCTATTAAAATATGAATTAATATCAAATATGAAATATGAAAAAAAAAATATATATATATATAATTTTTTTTTAATATAGTTTACATTCTTTTTCATCTGTGCATCTGTGTTATATATATATATATATATATATATATATATATATATTTTTTTTTTAAATGTCTCCCTCTTCTCCTTCTCACTCCCTCTAACACACTGTCAGACTCACTGTGCTCACTGCAGCTATAGAGGAGAGGAGGCATGAGGTAGGTCTCTTTCTCCAGCCTCAACCATGTGATTCATGTATCTAGAGTCCAAAACCGATCCTAGCCAATCAGATTCGAGCTGACTGCCACACCCTAAAAGTTTAAAACGGGGCTGTGAGAAGAATCATTAGTGTGGAATCCCCTCTGCACACCTCCCCTCTGCACTCTGAACATTGTATTAACCCGTGACTGCTCCCATGGGCCGAATATTGCCCCGATCCTCGCGAGATTAAATCCACGGGTACCTCTCGGCGTGCCGAAGCTTTACCTAAATCACTTACATCATCGAAAACGAGGGGAAAAGGTCGGCTCGCGACCCTGAAAATGTTGCGTGATTTTAAAAACGCTGTATTAAGTGAGCCTATTATGGGATCCACGCGAGCATTCTATCGTGGAAACATCTGGGCGTCCCGCAACTTTTACTCATTCACATGTAGCCCCGAAAATGCTTAGAAAAGGAAAGCCGCAAGCATGGAATAAACTCGCCGAAACGGAAAAGTGTCCCACGGGCGCGCCGTGATTCCGATCCGCGTGAAGATATTCACGGCCATAAAGGAGACCGTGGGACACCTTTTTGCAACCGAATATGTGTCTCAAATTTGCTCCCACGCGGCGTGCAAAATCGTGCAAGGAAATATCGGACCAAAAATGAACCAATGCTCCAGCAGTATTAATGACCCTGATGTAAACAAGACAAACGTCTTTCTCTGGTCTGCATCCCCTTATACAATTGTGTGTATTGAGCCGTGCTGCATTGTACCCATTCTGCAATCTGTTAAATAAATAAAAAGAAAGTTTGACTGGCCGCCGAGCCATACTGTAGTGTACATGGTGACTCCTTGACTTAAATAAAAAAAAATAAAAAATATTAATACAAATATTTAATACATATTTTTTGAATGATTTCTTTTTTGGCTTCCCCTGTTATTTTACCCACGCGACGCCACTGATTATAGCCACACTGTAACACACACACACCCTTTCTAAATGTTTTATGTTAACAATACATTTCAGTTCAACGTTCAATGGCCATGCCACCCAACCTACATCGCTCAATGGATGTTCACTCTTCTGCGCCAGTGTGGTCTGTATAATGTACTGTCAACAGTACTTCTCACTGAGCTCAGTATGTTTACATGGTGGCTGGTTAATGGGAGCTACTGAGCCCTGGTCCAAATGAAACATCTCTCATATAAACACTTCAGTCAGGCTAGAGTAACCATACCAGGCTCAGTGAGTTGAACATTGGATCCAGTTTAAGGACCTGGGCTTCCTTTTTGAAAATCACATCGAACAGAAGAATTTTAAAGGAACACGCCAACATTATGGGAAATGAGCTTACCCACTACTCCAGACTCAGACAAGAAGATTGATACCAATTTCCTCTGTGTGCGTTCAGTAGAAAGCTATCCGGCTGCAAGCTAGCGTAGCACAGTACAAATTAATGACTTCTTTCAGGGAAAAGTGGATTCCATCTACCACCATCTCTCAATCCCTGCCCCCCCCCCCCCATTCCACTCACAATCCAATGTGTGATGGGGTGGGGGTGCTGGGCACTTCACCCCCCCCCCCCCCCACCCCTGTTCTTAATCCGCCTCAGTGCTCCCTCTCCTCCTTTGCACCTGTCGACGCTCTCCAGGTGGCTAAGCTGGTCACCAAGGCCAAGGCCTCCACCTGCTCCCTTGACCCCTGACCCACAGTCCTGGTCAAAGCTGGCCTACCTGCCGTGTGCCCGACCATCGTGGGAATAATTAACTCCTCCCTGGAATCGGGCAGGGTACCCTCCAGCTTCAAGACAGCATCAGTCACGCCCATCCTGAAGAAGCCAGGGCCCTCATTCATCAACGTGGACGTGGAATATGTTCTATTTCCACACGTAAGCACAGAATGTAGAATCAGTGCACGCACAGAAGAATCGGGATTCATCAACCGTGCGTACACAGGTCCTATGCTCCTCCGTGTTGATGAATACCACTTTGTTTTACCGCCAATGCTCGTGCATGATTATCCATATATGGTCATGAAAGTGAGGAAACACCCCCCATGGGATGTGAAATAATGGACTGACCCGAGCGGAACTCTGAGAAACTTCACGGAGATTGTTCACTGCTGTCGAACCAAGAAGACACAACGCGTGTTATGGGATAAATAAAAGGCGGACTTGTAAACGGTGATGTCAGATATCAACGGCTCCCTAAGACCATTGCTGCAATTCTGCCTGGACAGCTCAAAATACTAATAAAGACCGTTCGTTGACCACTGTTTGGCGTTGGTTGTGTGTCATTATAACCGTGCTGTAATATGAATGCCTTTATTAGTTGTGTTCGATTGGCTATATGATTTTTAGAGGCATCTATTTTGTTGTCGGTATTACCGACAACAAAATAGATGCCTCTAAACATCATATACTATTAGGTAGCCTATATGGATTACATATAATAGCAGCCATAGCCTACATTATGCAACAGTAACTTGCGCATACCAGTGTATACCTTATATCATATCATATTCATATAATAGTTTACTCTATCAGCATACCAGCATGTAATATGTTCTTTGTTAGAACTCAACTCGTTATTATTTTGCACATAGATTGCAGAAATACGGGAACATTTTGATTTACATTAAAAGGCTTTGACATTGTAAAACTAAATACGTGGAATCCTGTAAGCATAATACAAGTCATATCACCCACACGATATGCTCTGTGTCCAGAGCATGTATGCTTTTCATTCATTTAAGACACATTATTGCAAGGGTTTTGTAATACACATACACCCTGGTGTCATTGCAATGCGTTTTTTTATTCTTTCTTATACAGTAGAAAGGGGGAAGAACACTATATCATGGGTGTTCATATGACTTGTATTCTGCTTACAGCTTCGAAATTCCACTTGTTTCGTTTAACGTAAAGCCTTTTAAATATAATCAAAACGTTCCCGTGTTTCTGCGGTCTGTGCGCAAAATAATAACGAGTTGAGCTACGTTCCGATAACGCTATATAAACCATGCTGCATTCATTCTGAGAGAAAGATCTATTATTCCAAATGCTATTTATAGGGTTTTGACCATAATTACACTACTGTTGCTATTTCACAATGAACTATAATGGATTACGGGGGTCATACAGAACACGCGCCAGTGTCTTTATTTCCGCCTTGAAACTAATGCAGAACTGAGGAGCGCTTATGCGTAGTAACGATATTCTACCACTGGGCATCAGCTAAGTGTGCTCCGACCTGTGCGTACACGTAAGCACGGAGTCAAGTTCAAGTTGAAATTGATGAATTCCACTCTTTGCTTAGAAATGATCGTACGCACAGGTTAAGCACAAATCTTTGTTAGAACTCAACTCGTTATTATTTTGCACATAGATTGCAGAAATACGGGAACGTTTTGATTTACATTAAAAGGCTTTGACATTGTAAAACTAAATACGTGGAATCCTGTAAGCATAATACAAGTCATATCACCCACACGATATGCTCTGTGTCCAGAGCATGTATGCTTTTCATTCATTTAAGACACATTATTGCAAGGGTTTTGTAATACACATACACCCTGGTGTCATTGCAATGCGTTTTTTTATTCTTTCTTATACAGTAAAAAGGGGGAAGAACACTATATCGTGGGTGTTCATATGACTTGTATTCTGCTTACAGCTTCGAAATTCCACTTGTTTCGTTTAACGTAAAGCCTTTTAAATATAATCAAAACGTTCCCGTGTTTCTGCGGTCTGAAATTGATGAATTCCACTCTTTGCTTAGAAATGATCGTACGCACAGGTTAAGCACAAATCTGTGCGTAAGACACGTTGATTAATGAGGGCCCTGGTCTGGACCCAGATGACTTTGGGAATTAGCGGCCGATCTCCAACCTTCCTTTCCTGAGCAAGATCCTGGAAAGAGTAGTGGCCGCCCAACTGCACCAACACCTGTCCAACCATGAGCTCTATGAACCCTTTCAATCTGGCTTCAGGAAACACCACAGCACCGAGACTGCCCTCACCAAGGTCACCAATGACCTCCTCATTGCCTCCGACGCCGGTCACATCAGCCTCCTCATCCTCCTGGATCTATCTGCGGCCTTTGACACGGTCTCCCATTCCATTCTCCTCAACCGCCTCTCTGACCACCTGGGTGTTACTGGGACTGCTCTCACCTGATTCGAGTCCTACCTCATTGACCGAAAACAGTTCATCTCCATCTGCAACTCCACCTCCACCCCTGCCCCAGTCAACCAAGGTGTGCCGCAGGGCTCCGTTCTTGGTCCCCTCCTCTTCACAATCTACATGCTCCCCCCTTGGTCACATCATCCGGAAACATGGTCTCAATTTCCACTCTTACACTGATGACACTCAGCTCTACATCAGCACCTCACCCTCCACTCCTCTCCCCCCACAGCATCTCGTCAACTGTCTCCTTGACATCAAGGCTTGGATGTCATCCAATTTCCTGAAGCTAAATTGCTAAGCTCATGGTTGTGGCCAAGCAGTCACTGCTCCGGAAGGTTGGAGACCTCCTCCTTGAAGTGGACGGCTGCCTAATCCACCCTTCCCGATAAGTTCGCAACCTGGGCGTCATACTGGACTCCACCCTCTCCTTTCATTCCCACATAAAAACAATAACCAAATCAGCTTTTTTCCATCTCAGAAACATTTCCCGACTCCGGCCATCTCTCCCTGACTCCGTAGCAGAGACTCTCATCCACGCTTTCGTCACCTCCCATCTTGACTACGCAAACTCTGTCCTCATAGGGCTACCCAGTAATGCCCTGAACAGGCTACAATATGTGCAAAATTCTGCTGCCAGGGTTCTCACCCGCACCAAGTCCTGGCACCACATCACCCCCACCCTCATCCACCTCCACTGGCTTCCAGTCAAGTCCTGCATCAATTTCAAGATCCTCCTCATCACCTACAAATCCCTTCACTCCCTTGCCCCCCGGTACCTAGCGGACCTCCTCCATCCCTACATCCCGCCCCGGAGGCTGCGGTCCTCTGACTCCAGTCTCCTCTCCATCCCCACCACCAACATGCGGACTGTTGGTCCCAGAGCCTTCTCTGTGGCCGCACCCACCCTCTGGAACTCACTCCCTCCAAACATCCGTAGTGCTACATCTCTGCACTCTTTCAAATCCCAACTCAAAACCCACCTTTTCACCAAATTTGTAAATGACTTTGCCTGATTTCCCCTTTTTTCTTTCGTTTTTCTTTCTTTCTTTCCTTTTGATTAATATTTAGTTGTTACGTTGTTCCCTGTCCCCCTCCCGTAGCTGTTAAGCGCCTTGCGTCTCCTGAAAGGTGCTATATAAATGTAAGATATTATTATTATTATTATTAATGGAAGTGGATATGGACTAGCAGCCTAGCTTAAAACTCAGAGAGAGGTTTTTTTTGCCAACAGTTAGGCTAGCTGGTCCATATCCGCTTCCATTCATTTGTGCATGTTTAAATGGACCAGCTAGCCTAGCTGGCCAAAAACACGACTCCCGGAATGTTTTGCTAGGCTAGCTGGTCCGTATCTACTTCCATTAATTTGTGCTAAACTAGCTTGCAGCCAGATAGCTTTCTACTGAATGCACAGAGAGGACATTTAAATGTATAATATCTTCTTGTCATACTCGGGAAAAGACGGAACGTGCATTTCCCATAATGTTGGCATGTTCCATTACCAACTGTCAGTCTGCAACACTACTATCACCGACATCTAAGAAGGGAGATCCCCCCTTGAATGGCCCTTCTAAGGTTTCTCTCCTCCACACTGCCTGTGGTGCAGTGGAGGTTTCTCTATGACAACACGTGAAACACAAATTCACTCATAATTCATAATTATTATTAATTTACATATACCTATATATATACCTATATATATATATATATATATATATATATATATATATATATATATATTTCTTTTTAATTATTATAATTTTTTTTTATTATAAATGTTTTCCTCTGTAAAAAAAATGCCAGTGAATTTTTCTTTTCTTCAAAAATGGCCAAAATTCACCACTCTGAGCAGGCCTGCACTGCAGTAATTATTAACTGCACAGGTTGACCAGGTTTAAATAAATAATAAATAATAGCCAATCAAAATAGGCTATTAATGTCATCTAAGCACGGTCTGTGCAGTTAAACTCTTGCCATTGAATGGAGGATTGATTGATTGACAGCCCTTGACATCCAATACACGGAGGTTGAATGATTGGCAGCCTTCAAAATCCAATCAGAGACTGCCTGGAAAAATACCTGCACATCTGCAGCTGGACTGGCGTCAGTGTTCTACTAGTCAACGTTGTGTTGCATCATCTGTTTGCCTGAAGAAGAACATTAATTTGCCTAATATAATCATTCATATTTTAAGATCTTTATTCACTTGTTCACTTATTGTTGTGCACTGCATCGTTTACTTGGATGATATATCTCCTTTTTTTTTTATCTCAGTTGAAGACTAGTGTAGTTCTAACTAACTTCCTTGTTGTTGTAGCTGGCTAATAGGAAATTATTTTTGCAAAGAATTATGGATGGTGCTCCAAACATCGTAGATCGGATCCTACAGGAATCTTTTCACACATTCTCCTATGAAGAAAAGCTAAGAGTAAAAGCAGACGGGAGACCAAAACCTAATATCAACTTGAGTCAACAACTTGCGTCGGGCAGACAACACCGTTTTCAACCAGCTAAGTATGATAAAGTGCTGTGGTTAACTGGGAGCATGCAAACAAACCGCACATATTGTTGGCCGTGCATTATGTTTAAGTCTCCTGCTGGAAGTATGGGGTTGTCAAAGTTTGCAAGAGAAGGATTTGCGGATATACTGAATTTCGACAGGTCTGTAAGGATTCATGAGAAATCTAATGATCACGTCATCGCTGAAGTACAATTAAGTCTGTTGGGAACAGTCAGAATTGATACTCTGCTTGATGAAGGAAAGCGTCTCCAGTTGACAAAGCATAACGACACAGTCCGTAAAAACCGCGACATTATGAAAAGATTGATTGATTCTGTGTCATTATTGGGTCGAAAGGAACAAGCATTTAGGGGGCACGATGAGACTTAAAGTGGAGATGAAGCAGTGAGCAATGTGATCCTAGTTTGTTTGTTGTGTACCTTGTGTAAGACAGGGTTCTATAATCAAATGTGAAATCTATCTTATTTGTCTGAAAAATATAATATAATATCCCTGTTTTCAACATGGGCGCCGCCATTTTGTTGCTGACGTCATGGCTGACGTCATGCCGTGGGTTGGGTGTATACACTCTGGTTAGCTGCCTATGGTGAATGGGTCAGTCAGCAAATAAAATGTTGCCTACAAAACAACGGGACCGCAGTGGTTCTGTTTGTATTGCTCCTGGCTGTTCAAACTAATTTTACCATGTGAGAGAGAGGAAAGTTGGTTAATTTCCACAAACTACCAGTGAAAAAAACAGTGTTGTTGACATGTTGGCTCGGGCTGGCTGCACTCAGGCGGCGCGACCAGCCTGTTGGACAGGGAAGGAGGATCTGCAGAGAACACTTCATTGCCTCGGATTATGTTGTTGGGGTGGGATGTTTGTCCAGAAGACCACTAATCAGCTGAAGCCGGACGCGGTTCCCTCGGTCTTCGACAGACAGACCGGCGTTAGCTCTCGGGAGCGATCGCTAGCTAGTTGGCACCAGCCGGGGCCCGGCGTTAGCTCTCGCTAGCTAGTTAGCGTTAGCAACCGGAGCGTCGCGGAGCATTCAGCCTGCTGGCTACCTAGACCCACTTCAACCAGCGTCGCGGAGCATTCAGCCTGCTGGCTAACCGACAAGCTGTGTAGCCAGCAGGCTGAATGCTCCGCGACGCTCCGGTTGCTAACGCTAACTAGCTAGCGAGAGCTAACGCCGGGCCCCGGCTGGTGCCAACTAGCTAGCGATCGCTCCCGAGAGCTAACGCCGGTCTGTCTGTCGAAGACCGAGGGAACCGCGTCCGGCTTCAGCTGATTAGTGGTCTTCTGGACAAACATCCCACCCCAACAACATAATCCGAGGCAATGAAGTGTTCTCTGCAGATCCTCCTTCCCTGTCCAACAGGCTGGTCGCGCCGCCTGAGTGCAGCCAGCCCGAGCCAACATGTCAACAACACTGTTTTTTTCACTGGTAGTTTGTGGAAATTAACCAACTTTCCTCTCTCTCACATGGTAAAATTAGTTTGAACAGCCAGGAGCAATACAAACAGAACCACCGCGGTCCCGTTGTTTTGTAGGCAACATTTTATTTGCTGACTGACCCATTCACTATAGGCAGCTAACCAGAGTGTATACACCCAACCCACGGTATGACGTCAGCAACAAAATGGCCGCGCCCATAATGCTAAATGCTTCAGAAATGTACACAACAAATCGTTTTTTCTTAGAAACTGCTTATTTTTATAACGTGACTTCTTCTGTGGCTTATCTAAATACTAATGTGATGCTATGAATATGTATTTATCGCACTGCTTCATTTCCACTTTAACGTCTGATAATAAGGGAAACTACAGAGAGATGATAGAACTACTGTCCCGTTATGATGATGTTCTAGCTGCGCATTTGAAATCGGCCACTGTATTTTCTGGGTTGTCTAAGTCCACATTAGCTACATAGCTAACCAACTAAATACAATGGTATCCTGAGGTAACGTTAAATACAACGTTTGCTAGTCGAAATGACTGGACACACACAGGGACAAGTTAAACATCAATCAATTAATTTATTCCAACAGGTAGTTTGAGCTGCATGTGAGCCGAGGTCTTTCTCTCCTCTTCATTGGAAACTAATGACGTTACGTTAGCTCGAAAAAGCACAGAACCGGCAGACAAAAGTTAAGCTGCTAGCAACAGACACTATAATACTTCCGGTCGGGGGATTTCAAAATAAAAGAGCGACGTCTAAAAGCACCGTAAATACGTTTATTTTGTACATTATCTAACGTTAACACGAACCTTGCGTCATTGCAATTCAAACATAGGCAGATATGCCAGGGAGACCTAGGGAGCTCCAGCTGAGTGTTTAAAATGGGGATCAAAGGAATAATATCAAAGGATCAAAACCCGAGTATACTCGGGTATGGTGCTCAACCGCTGGCGGCGAAACTCAACTATACTCGGGTTTGGCGCAGAAAGTGTTAAGGACCTGCCCTTTTGAAAGTCCCCTTAAACAGATGAGTTTTAATGTGCACATTCAATGTTGGTGGCTGATCTCCTCAAAACAATCTGGTGTTCATCTACGTACCACATGGCAATCTGCATGCTGCACAGGGACCATGTCATTTAGCACAATCATGAGGGAGACATATAGCAGACTATACCCCGTTGAGATAATTAAATGTTGTAGGAATGTAGAGCAGCTATTCATACTGTATCAACTCCTCTGCATGTAAACAGGTAAACCACTCCTGTATTCAGTCACCGTCTCCATAAATGTAGTCATTGAGTTCACCTCTATTAGTGAAACTGGCTGATAGATTACTATAAGTTCTTAGTTGCGCGACTAGTGATCATTCGATTTGTGTCGACTTCTCCAACTGTGTTCAAGCGACAAATGTGCAAAATCGTATTTTGCTACATTGTGCAAATGTATTTAAAACATATAGACTCCAGTGTTTATTAAAGACCAAAAGCACATTGGTGAATGTCATTGTGATGACAGAAATGTGCTCATCCTTTTAAAGAAAAGTAGAAAGTAGAAAAAAATAGATACAAATTAGAAAACATAAAAACAAAAGCAATCCATAAAAAAGTATTTGCTGTGTAAGACTCTTAACGACAACTGATTGACTGGCGAGGCAGCCTGACATCATTCTAGTTTACCATGGTACGTGGTACGGTGTGTGTGTGTGTGTGTGTGTGTGTGTGTCTGTGTCTGTGTGTGTGTGTGTGTGTGTGCATGTGCGTGCGTGCGTGTGCGTGCGTGCGTGCATGTGTGTGTGTGTGTGTGTGTGTTGGTGTGCGGGGCCCATGCGTACATGTGTGCCCATGGGTCTCCCCGTGTCCCCTCCCAGTCATTCCCTTCCCCCATTAACCTGGGCAGGCAGACAGCGAGACGAGTCCCAGTCAGGAAGCCGTCTGTGTCTCAGGAGGATAAGGGCATATGGAGGAGTTAAACATAGCCATGGCTGTGGGGCTGGATATAGGATCCTGCAGAGCTGGGAATGAGGAGAGATAATGGGAGGGAAATGAGAGCCACGCTGACCTGATTGCCATGGATCCCCCTCCAGTATTAGTGCCGGGTCACAATGAAATGGGCCCTTTCCACCGGTCTCTGGAGTACCACAGGGAGATAGACTCCGATGTCCCTCATGTCCCAATGGTGGGAGATATCCAACATCGCCTGCACCTTGTGTGTGAGAACATGTGTGTGTGTGCATGCCTGTGTGTGTGCACACTGTCTTGACTGTCTGTCTCCCTACAGGTGGAGCGGCTGGCCTCAGAAGTGTGTTCTCTGCAGAGTGCGGCCCGGGGTAGAGCGGGCGTGGAGATGGAACGCAGATGTGAAGCCCTGGAGGGCCAGTTGGCACAGAGTCGTGCCCAGCTCACGGTGTGCCAGGACGGGGCGTGCGATGCCAAGAAGAAGGTGAGAGAACCACTGTTGAACTTGAACCTTCGTACACTCAGCTAAACCAAGGAGGAACTAGGGCTGTTAGTATAATTTTTTGCCGAATTCGGAGAATCAGAGCTCCAGATGGGTGGAGTCTACCAAATCACAGATGAGTCAGTCAGTGTCAGGTCAATCGCCGTTTCTTACTAAACCTTCCAGCACTCATTGCGTTGGTAAACCTCACCCCATCTTTTATTCCAGGTAGATTAAAAAGCAAGTGCCATGAATGATTTGCAAAGACCTTTTGACCCAGGAAAAACACAAGGAATATCGATCATATATAATGTTGAAAGGATTCAGTATGAATAAAAAATAATAAAAAAATCACTGTAGGCTTCACCCTTCTTTCTTTTCTCCCTGAGTAGTAAGCGTGTCACCATATATACATACTGTGTACTGTATACTGTATGAGGTCAGCCCATATCAAGAGTCAGTGGCTCCTTACTAAGGCTTGGAGCCATGGTCGGGACCCCAAGCAGGTTGCCATATGATTTTGGTGCAGGTCACATAAAGATATACAAATACATCATCATGTTTTATAGTTTTTGATATAGATGCTAGGCTTGGGCGGTATAATTTTTTTCATACCGTCATACCTTGCCCGGGGTATTATGACGGTATGACTTTCATTTCCATCAGCAGGGGGGGGGGCGGAGTGGAGCTCAGTTAACAATATACTCGTTATAATAATAATAATAATAACTTTTTTATATAGCGCCTTTCAGAAGACCCAAGGTCGCTTTACATAGGGGGGCGGGGGGAGATGACAAATTAACAAACATAGTGGACAGACACAACATATACATATAAAGTGAGAAATTAGGGGTTAAAGGCCAAGTTGAAGAGGTGGGTTTTGAGCAGTTTTTTTAATGAGTCCAGAGTTGGGGCGATGCAGAGTTCTGCAGGGAGGGAGTTCCAGAGGGTGGGAGCTGCCACACTGAAAGCTCTGTCCCCGAAGGTCCGCAGTCTGGTTCGGGGGATGGAGAGCTGACCAGTGTCCGTGGATCGCAGGGACCGTGACTGAGTGTAGGGGTGGAGGAGGTCAGTGAGGTACTGAGGTGCCAGAGCGTGAAGGGATTTGTAGGTGAGCAGGAGGGTTTTGTAGGTGATGCAGGATTTGATGGGGAGCCAGTGGAGGTGGATGAGGGTGGGGGTGATGTGCTGCCAGGGTTTGGTGCGGGTTAGAACCCTGGCAGCTGAATTTTGAACATACTGGAGCCTGTCCAGGGTTTTGCTTGGGACCCCGGACAGGACCCCGTTGCAGTAGTCCAGGCGGGAGGTTACAAAGGCATGGATGAGGGTCTCAGCTGTGGAGTCGGAAAGTGATGTTCAGAGCCTGGAGATGTTTCTGAGGTGGAAGAAGGCGGATTTGGTGACGGAACTGACATGGGCTTGATAGGAAAGGGTGGAGTCCAGGATAACGCCCAGGTTGACCAGGTTGTACGGTTATCACCATACATAACGCTTATATTGACACATGTTGACATTATGGCCGTTCTTTCAACTTAAAAGTGCACTTTCTTCAACCTCAAACCTAAATTCCTTAGCGACCCGTGTTGCCAAAGTAAACAAATCAGTGCGCACATTCGAGACACACAGATATGAAACGAGTCATACGGAACAAATAACGTATAACGGAGGCTGAAATTAGAGCAATGTGACTCACAAACTCACGACAGTAGTACACAACTACACATACAGACGCATAACATTTATTCTGCATTGATTAAGTGATAATCAAAACCCAGCTTAAGCCGTTAAACCCATGTAGTGAATCGCAAAGCCAATACGCACACACAAACATACACTCCCAGCATTCATATCTCGTACGTTCATCTTCCAATTGCTTAACCATAACATAACTTACTTACCGGTACCCAAACAATGTGTCCCGAGTCCACATTCATGCACAAATCCATTTCAAAATGTTAGAAAAACGCTCCGTTTCCCAATTCCTCAATCATCCAATGTCTGGAAGTTAGTGGACCCATGGTCCATCCATTCGACCTTAATAAACGGACTGCCATCGGTCCATAAAAAGTCTTTATTTGTCGTGCAGATTAACACACACACGAGATGGGCGACCGACGGGAACACGCGCGTGGCTCTGCTGAGCTCTGACTGAGAGAGGGAAAGACAGACTGCCCTGCCCTCTGCTGGCGCGTGCTGTGCACTACAATCAATCGTCAATCGTCTGTGACGTCATGGTATTGAAAATCATACCGAAGGGATTTCGAAATACCCTGGTATACCGTAATACCGTCATACCGCCCAAGCCTAATAGATGCTTTTTTTTCTTGTGACATGCATATTTGAAGTCCAATGCTTTGCTCCCAATTGTGAATCAAGTTAAATAGCCTAAAAAGGGGAAATAATAAAAATTTTGTGTCAAATGTCATAATTCTGTCTATGTTTGACTATATAGGGGAGTCAGGCATCCCTTGGTTGAGGGATTGAGACCCGGTAGGTTGGAGGTGTGTTCATTCCGGGTGGTTGGCCAAGCTGTTACATTATGGCTTTGCTTATGGAGAAATCCTAATCTGAGAGAGCGTTAAGAGTCAAACAATATTACATTGAATCAGAGCCAAATCTCGTCGGATTTAATTGTTTGGACGTTAAAGGAACATGCCAACTTTTTGGGGAATTCGCTTATTTGCCATCTACGCTGGAGTTAGACAAGCAGATACCCTTTTTAGACTAGGCAGAATTTCAGAAAATGTGCTTGTATAAAGTGCTGAAGGCATTTCGTGTTTATTTTTGGTACACAACATTTCTAGGGGTATTAAGGGGTGCTGAATCCAAATATGCTGTATACCAAGCTCAAAAATGTCAAATAAGGCCTCAAAATTGAGAAATCCAACATGGCCGCCAGCACCAGGCCCTCTCTCCACAAAAACAGGTGCTAAACCCACAGTTTTTATTCTACTGACATGAAACTTTGCACAGAACATCTGCACCTATAGAGGAAGAAAGTAGGAATATAGCTGGGGTGCAACCATGAGTAACAGGGTGTTTTTGACTGTCTAACTGTAATCTTTGTATAGGCGAGGATACAAAAAATTACATTTCTTCAGTGTTTGCAGGAATACTACAGCAATTTGGTAATAACTGTACAGAGTTGGATACCAACATTAGAATCCCCCAAGTCTTAGCTTTCTTCGGGTACCAAGTTTATGCAAGTAGCTCTTATACATCTGGATATATAAGCATTTTAATGTAAGCATGCTGTTTTAGGCGAATTTTCTAAAAATAAATGGTGTGGCTTAATGAGTTAAGTGTGACTACACAAGGTACAAACCTGAATTAAATGTGCTTTTGTAAGTTTTCTTACATACATCAACAAGGACGTAGTCACACCGGAGATTCAAGAATCCATACTTGGCGCAGAACACCTTGGACAGGCACAACTGAACATGTTTGTGGACAAACGTTTGTGTGAACCTCCAGATAGTGACCAGCACCTGAACCTGAAATCACCCATTCGAAAGAACAAAGCCAAGACATTTGCCTCTTTGTATGAAGTTGTGCAACTTTCCAAGAACAAGCTGAAGTGGATTCCCAGGCTGTTTCGGTTCTGCTCTGCTTCAGAAGCTGTTGGCTTAGTACTCTGCGTTGTGATTAAATACCTTTAAAGCTGGGAATCACTTCTCTTCAAAACTGACTGAGCAGGCCGAAAGGCAGAAGGAATTAAGGAGGAAAGATAGTTTAACAGTTGTTTAATCAAAGTTTAAGAATGTATACAAATTACAATAAGAAGATGCTATGGTTGTTGATCACAAACACTATGCCGTAAGATGATAACAACCAGACTAATATTACAGTATAAAGATAAATTGTTGCTGGTCTTTGTTGTCCTGGCTGACAAAACAAAGCAATCTCGGTCTTGTGATACTATACCCCCTGACTGTCAACAGTCTCTTCGATTTCCCTGTTGGGGTTCGGAATTGTCAGCGCCGGCCATCCGTCCTGGAGCAGCTGTGAAAAGAGAGAAGCAAAAAATACACTTAATTATCAGTGACATTTGCCATTCACAATCCATCATTTGTCTTTAAGCATGGAATGTCGGGCATCTCCTAGACTATGATCATATGAGAGCATTTGTGCAATTTTCGTTTTTGATTTATCAATGACACCGCCTTAATCTTTTTTCCAGTTGTCTCCATTGGAAACCCAGATTCTCAATCCTGTTGTCAAGATCCTCCTTAATATCACTCCGGGGAACTTATTTTCCATCAGCTGTTTCCTGAGATGGTGGTCAACCAGAAATTCGTTATTTACAGCCTATCATTTCTAAACATCTGTATCGGCCATTGTAATTTAGGTGAATAATCTCACTTTTACTCTAATTTGTAAATGACTATGTGTATGTGTAACTATATTTATTTCTGTCCGTGAAAGCCTAGTATGTATTTCGCTCATATTACATTACACATATCAGTAACACACATATTTTCCATTCACAATCTCTCACACAGTTATTATATATCCCCCGTAACACCTAACCCTTTAGGTGTTAAAATAACGCTCTCTTCTCACGGGAACAGAAATCAATTTCCAGTGCCTTATGTCACCGAAGTCCCCGTGCAATTAGAACAGTGTCACACAACCCGTTCATAACCACCGGTGGCGACACCATCCCCATATTGAAAATCCTGCCGACCAATGAGATTCCACTGGCCAACTCGTCCTGTGGCCCACGGCATCACCCCCAGTTTCGAACCCGGAACATGACACCCCGGGGCCCCCTACTCAAGGATAATCAAAGATTATTCCACTCACAACCCACTGCCACACACATACAGCCGCTTTGACCCTTCTAACCTCCTTCCAGTTAAGAGTACCCTCCTCCCGTTCGGATGCACTCCTTGCCCTACTTAGATGCACCTCTCCCCTCCAGGATCAGGAGATACCACGTGTGGGGAAACCGGCTTTTTCAGGGCCGCATTGCCGCCTACACTGGACCCCCTCTCACCCAACCAAGGATACAGGCCTCCACTTCCAGGCTAAGGTCTCCTCACATGAACAGAAGAAGTCCCCTTATTTTACCTTCAGGTGCAGTTTAAGGCTGGGTCCCTTTCCAATCTTAGGAGAGACAATTCAGATTCCTCTGAATTGACACCCCTCATCCCTCTGCTTCCCAGCATTTTCTTTTCAAAAACACTGATCACAGAAGCACAGCTCGCCTACTAACCCCGTATCGGCTAGTAAGGTTACCGTGGCCTGACTGTACATTGAGCCAAGTGCATTTATGCCCATACTGTCCAGTCACTCACGGTCCCCGTCCCGCTATCTGTGACTATAAGCAGGGGTCATAACGCTCTCCTGACCGGCTGGCGACCCAGTCGATAGCGACCTCATAGTCCGTCACCAAGTCAGGACCCCAAGCAGCTGACTGTCCGTAGTACCTATCAGCCACTCAGTTTAGAAACCGACGGTCTTGTCCCCACCCCGCTTGCTCTGGGCATGGAAATATTGACCGTTTTCGCCAGCCTTGCCTGTTCATGGCAGGAGCTGTGCCCCCTACGGTGCACCGCCCTGCTCCTAGGTGTGGACTGTCGCCCACGTACCACCCAGTGCCCACACCAACTTACGTGCGACGTTTCCTGGGCCGACTAGGCGGTGCCACAGTGGTATGTTATTTCATACCTCGTTACGCACGAGGGCCTTCAGTTTCTCCCCAGCACTATAGTGTGTGTTTAACGTGCGCCCAGACTCTTGCGAGCCCACTGCCGCCTGTTAGAGGCTAGAGGTTCGGGGTGCCTAATCCCCTCCCTAACCTCTTAGTCACTGTTCCTAGTCACTTTGAAGACGATCGACCAGTCGTTCTCCTCGTCGACCGGCGCGTAGAGAAAAAATTTCTTTGTTGTGTGATAAAACGAGCACTAGATTCACTGAAGTCCGGCACCAAAATGAAGTGGATTCCCAGGCTGTTTCGGTTCTGCTCTGCTTCAGAACCTGTTGGCTAGTACTCGCGTTGTGTCTCAATACTTTAAAGCTGGGAATCACTTCTCTTCAAAACTGACTGAGCAGGCCGAAAGGCAGAAGGAATTAAGGAGGAAAATAGTATAACAGTTGTTTAATTAAAGTTTAAGAGTGTATACAAATTACAATAAGAAGATGCTATGGTTGTTGATCACAAACACTATGCCGTAAGATGATACAACCAGCCTAATATTACAGTATAAAGAATGATAATTGATAAGTTGTTGCTGGTCTTTGTGTTGTCCTGGCTGACAAAACAAAGCCGTTGGTTTTCAGTATAAAGCTGGTCTTTGTTGTCCTGGCTGACAAAACAAAGCAGTCTGTTTTCAGTATAAAGCTGGTCTTTGTTGTCCTGGCTGACAAAACAAAGCAGTCTGTTTTCCCTCCAAAAAGTCCTTTTGTTCTCGTTCTGCCTTGGCCTCCTTGGGGTTGATGGTGGAGATGGTGAGAGGTCCTGTCCTGTGTGGGTTTGGTTGTGGTTCAGAGTGTTCTTCTGTTGTTCCTTTTTCGTTTTTCTCCCCACATCACACACCCATCTTATAGCCCAGGCCAGTGTCTCCGAGTTGATGACATCATCACATTCCTGCCCCAATCACAAACCGGCTAAGCTGGTATTTGAAAATAGGGGTTTGGCTTATAGGCCAAACCCTTTTCACATTACTAACAGAGAATATTTTCCTTATATTTTTTCTTAAACATTACCTGACTTGTTAATACTTTGATGAATCAAAGTTTATATTGATTACCTAAACACAGATATATTTCTTTATTACTAAGTCTGTTTGACTTTTAGAACATATATCTAACAAATCTAACCATTGTTAGCTTAATAGAATACATTTCAATACCATATAGAAAGAATGCTAAATGAAAATAGCACAGACACATTAACTAATTGTAGACATTTTAGTATGACCAAACACTAATTATATTTTAACTTACTTATTCAAATTACTATTTTAACAATATACCAGGAAATAGTTAGTTTGGAGATCTTCTGTGTGAGTGTGTGTGTGTGTGTGTGTGTGTGGGTGTGTGTGTGTGTGTGTGTGTGTGAATGTGTGTGAGTGTGTGTGTGTGTGTCTCTGTGTGTGTCTCTGTGTGTGAGTGTGTGTGTGTGGATGTGTATTCGAAAATGTGTGTGTGTTAGTATGTGTGTGTGTCTGTCTGTGTCCCCAGGCCGTAAGCAGCTGATAACACTTCACTGTGCGCTTTGATCACTGTGTGTGTGTGTGTGGATGTGTATGTGAAAATGTGTGTGTGAGTGTATGTGTGTGTGTGAGTATGTAAGTGTCTGTGTGTGTGTCAGGAACCTCCAGCTAGATAACATGTCTATGTGACCTTTTGTCTTTGTTTGATCTTTACAGAGCCCATTGTCCCCGGCCATAGCAGATGGTCCTTGGGTTGCGGTCATAGATAGAATCTTTTGACCACTCAGTTCATGTGTAAATCGACCTGTGTGGCCTACAATGGCAATCACTTCTATGTAACCACACACACATTCATATTTCTTATTGTTTTGAGGCCTAAATATTTCCACACATTAGTTAATCATGAGTCTATGTTTGGGAATTTACTACAAAGCAAAACACCATCAAAGTAGACAGGCAGATTCTACAAAGGCTCATCATAGCTTACAGAGCAGGTCGTAAGGTAGACCTTGACAATATCCTCCAGCATGAGTTCATGCCCATCCCGCCATCTCTGGCCACAACTAACGGGAGTCTACATTCCACCAACAAGTCTGTGTTCGCAAATATACTGACGAAACAAGTTAAAACCCCTGCATATCTTACCCTTCAGGGACCCAGCTGCCTGGTCATTGATGGCCAAGCTCTGGGAATGGCACTGGGAAAGCCACCTGACACTACAACATTTGGTGACTATGCCAACAAGTTCACTGACACCGTGTTGAAGATGGGAGCAAAATACCAGAGGGTAGATGTCGTCTTTGACAGATACCATGACCAATCCATCAAAACAGGCGAAACGAGGGTGAAACGCAAACAGCGCCACAAACCAGTACGTTGTGAAATCAAAAACAAGTCTGTTCCACTTCCTGCCGATTGGTCGAGCTTCATGGCCCTTGAAGACAACAAATCAGATATTTTGAAGACAACAAATCAGATATCGCTCAACTACTCTCAAACCACCTGATAGAACACAGCCCGGATGATGAACCTGTAGTTGTAGTATCAGGGAGGTTTACTGAAGCGACAACTGTCAAGTCAACAGATCCAGATCTTGAAGTCTCCTGTCTGAGTGCTGACCATGAGGAAGCTGATACACGTCTGATTTTCTCATCCAGGCTCCAGTGGAAACAATCGTTGTGTCAGCGCGTGACACAGATGTGCTGCTTCTACTCTTAGCTCACTATGACAGAATCCGATGTACGCATCTATACATGAAAGCTGGGACATCGAAGGATCCAAAATATTCCGGTAAAAAGCAGGGAGGTGGAATAGCTTTCATGTTGAACAACAATTGGTGTGATCCAGGCAACGTGAAGGAGCTTTCAAACCACTGCTCCCCAAACCTGGAGTATATATCCATCAAGTGCCGGCCATTCTTTCTCCCGAGAGAATTAACGTCGGTCATTCTGATTGGAGTGTATATTCCACCACAAGCAAACACAGGTGACGCGCTCTCCAAGCTCCACAACGAGGTAAACAAGCTCCAAGCAGCTAACGTTGACGCTGCTATTGTGGTTGTGGGTGATTTCAATAGCGCTAATCTGAGAAAAGTGCTGCCAAACTTCTACCAGCATGTGACTTGTTCTACCAGAGGCGGGAATATTTTAGACCATTGCTACTCAGAATTTAAGAGTGGGTACAAATCACATGCTGCCAGTCCTTTCGGCAAGTCAGATCACGACGCCATCTTTCTTGTACCGCAGTATAAACAAAGTCTCAAGCGCATTCCTGTAGTATCGCGAGAGGTGAAGCGCTGGATGGTGGCGTCGGAGGAGACGCTCCAAGCTGCACTAGAATGTACAGACTGGGGGGTGTTCCGCGATAACACAGATAATATTAATGACTACACGGAAACAGTGCTGGACTTTGTTTGTACTTTGGTAGAAGAAACAATCCCCTCTACCACAATTAGAGTTTACCCAAACCAAAAGCCCTGGGTAGACAAATCCGTCCACGAAGCTCTGAAGGCGCGCACCTCAGCATACAACGCCAGGCTTGTGACAGGCAACATGAATGACCACAAGGTGGCGAGATACAATGTTAGGAGGACAGTAATAGAAGCAAAAAGGCGCTACAGGGATACAATTGAACTTCAATATGAACAGGCTGACTCTAGAGCTATGTAGCAGGGCCTCAGAACGATGACAGATTACAAAGGCACCTCCCTCAAACTGAACAGTGACATCCAACTGGCAAATGATCTCAATACCTTCTATGCGAGGTTTGAGGCTGGGAATAACAGCACCAGCCTACAAACCACTGCAATGGAGGGGGGGGGGGGGGGCACTGCTGATGGAGACTCAGTGTTCAGGATAACAGAACATGAGGTGAGGAGGACGTTTAAGAAAGTGAATAACAGGAAGGCAGCAGGACCGGACGGTATCCCCGGCCGCGTCCTAAAAGTCTGTGCCGACCAACTGGCCCCGGTATTCACTGACATATTTAACCTGTCCTTAGAACAGGCTGTCATCCCCACCTGTCTGAAGAAGTCCACCATTATCCCTGTACCCAAAAAATCCAAGCCTGCTTGCCTCAACGACTACTGCCCTGTAGCTCTCACCTACATAGACATGAACTGCTTTGAGAAGCTAGTGAAGGGCTACATCTGTTCCTCCCTCCCCATCAACCTGGACCCCCTGCAATTTGCATACCGCCCCAACAGGTCCACGGAGGACGCCATAGCCCATGTGCTGCACACAGCAGCATCACACCTGGACAAGAGGCAGGGGAACTATGTGAGAATGCCTTTCATCGACTACAGCTCAGCATTCAATACCATAGTCCCCTCGAAACTCATAGCCAAGCTCAGGGACCTGGGCTTGAACTATGACCTCTGCCAGTGGGTCTTGTATTTCCTGACGGGCAGACCCCAGGTGGTGAGAGCAGGCAACTGCACCTCCTCATCCATCACTCTCAACATAGGGGCCCACCAGGGCTGTGTCCTGAGTCCCCTCCTCCACTCCCTGTACACACATGACTGTGTGGCACAGCGGAACAACAACACAATCATCAAATTTGCTGATGACACAGTAGTGGTGGGCCTGATCTCTGCAAACGACGAGAGGGCCTACCTGGAAGAGGTTAAGGTTCTAGCGGGATGGTGTCAAGAGAACAGCCTCTCCCTGAACGTCAGCAAAACAAAGGAGATGATTGTGGACTTTAGGAGGTCGGGGTCAGGGACTACAGCCCCCTCAGCATCGACGGGGCACCGGTTGAGAGAGTGAACAGTTTTAAGTACCTCGGAGTCCACATATCCGAGGACTTGACATGGACCACACACATTGACAGTGTTATCAAGAAGGCACGACAACGCCTCTACTTCCTTAGGCGCTTAAGGAAGTTCAACATTAGTCAGAAGATCCTCAAGAACCTCTACTCATGCACAATAGAGAGCATCCTGACTGGCAATATCACCTCCTGGTTTGGGAATAGCACTGCACAAGACCGCAGCAGACTACAGAGAGTGGCCCGTTAAGCCGAACACACAATTGAAGGTGGGCTTCCCACTCTCCAAGACATTTACAACAAGCGGTGCAGGGGCAAGGCTAAGAGAATAATCAAAGACTCCAGCCACTCAAACAACTGCCTCTTTGAACATGGCAAGCACAGAGAGACTCAGAAGGAGCTTCTATCCCCAGGCCATCAGGATGCTCAATGAATGAACAATGAACAATAAGCAAACCATCAACACACCCACAGCGCACATACACTCACTTAAATAAACAACACACTGTAGCACCCACTTTACCACTTTAGACACACTTTACACTTTATATTTATATTATTGGTAAGGAAATTGCACATCATTCTCATTCCTTATTGCACCTCACCACTACAAGGTGGCACCACAATCTAAGCTATACCTCACCATTTTTGTACCAGCTGTACATACTTATAGATACACTGAACAATTTTGTTGTTTACACTTGTTTACGTACTTGACTTCTTGACTTTCTATTTTATACTTATTATACTTATTTTATACTATCTTGTTATTATCTAGCACACTCTCAGGAGCAACACAGAAAGAAACATTTCATGCAAAGTATTCTGTATTCTGTATGACAACTAATAAAGAAACTTGAACATTCACTTATATTGATATGGTAAAATAATCTTTTTATTTTATTATATTATAATCTATTCTATTCTATTCAGGAAAAGTGGCATTGGATGAATCATGCAACTGCAAGACACCTGCGACACCTGCCTGAATACGATTGATGACTGACAATAAATTACTGTACCTAAGCTACTGTACGCAAATTAAGGACTATCTAATTTGCATAAATGGCATGTTGATTCAAAAATTCAAGAGAAAAGAGTTTGATGAATAAATCCATGGCAACATTTTCACAGCTGATCTAAAATCAGGATATGATTTTAAATTCCTCATGTATACAAACATAAAAACACATTTCATTCATGTTTCTACCTTGTTTAGTCAAAATGATATGCACTTAAATAGATTTCAGCCTGGCGCTGGCGGCCATGTTGGATTTCTCAATTTTGAGGCCTTATTTGACATTTTTGAGCTTGGTATACAGCAGATTTGGATTCAGCACCCCTTAATACCCCTAGAAATGTTGTGTACCAAAAATAAACACGAAATGCCTTCAGGGTTATGATTTTCTGAAAATTGACCCTGTCTATTTCTTCTCTGTGCATGCATTAGGCATTGGGAACACCCGCGCCGTTAGCCTAGCTTAGCATAATTCACTGGCGTATGTTCAGTATGTTCCTCCATGTAGCCTAGTCAGTGTCGGCGTCAGAACGAATTTAACGGGGGGGCATATGGTAATTTCGGGGGGGCATAAAATATACGCTTCAGAAAACGCATTTCCCGCAAACCAACACGCATTTCAGTGCACTGCAGGCATAAGAGATAAGACAGTCTCTCTCTCTCTCTCTCTCTGTTTCTCTCTCGCACGTCACGTCACAAACACACTGGCGTCTTGCGCACACACACACAAATATGAAATAAGCCCGAGGCTGGGCTTTACATTCATTAATAAGTGAAAGATCACGTATTTCGTGGTACATTTTCACGTGAGGTCCTTCTCAAACGCCAGCTGAACCAAATGCGTGCTTGAACGCAATCAATACACTGGGCATTGCCACAAGAGTTTTGTGGTAGTGTGACAAAATGTACTTTGTGGTCCAGATCCCCCCTCGATTGGCTGTGATTCCTTTTCAGTCTTGAAAAACTCTTTTGCTACTACAAACTCTGCCTCAATTATAGGTGATCGTGACAGGTCCATGATATGCTTCACAGCTGTAGCATCTAGAAATGTGTCACTTTTTGG
The DNA here is from genome assembly GCF_963971535.1 of Notolepis coatsorum. NCBI lineage: Eukaryota > Metazoa > Chordata > Actinopteri > Aulopiformes > Paralepididae > Notolepis > Notolepis coatsorum. The sequence continues at coordinate 67,103,380 of NC_140184.1, read as the reverse complement.
ATCGAGTGCAGCAAGTGCCCTAGCCAGTTGAGTGTTGCGTTCACTAAACCTCTGATCCATTTCTCCAACAACTGACTCGATAATGCTAATGTACATTCTCTTGAGTTCTGTTTTGCAGTCAGCATTCCTCTGGCCTGTTGTTCCCTCAACCACATACCCATCCATGTTCGTGTTTGTTGTGCGTTTTCTTTTAGGGGTTTCTGTTTGTCTCAGTGATGCACTGGTACTGTATCTGTGGTCATGTCCCACACCTTGTCAAACTCCTCATCACAACGTAGTTTTCGTACCCATTCTTTTGAACTAGCCACAACACGCAGACCTGTCAACAAGTCAGCATCCTCTCTTTGTAGCATTTGGTTTGCTGGGTCAAGCAGGGCAAGCACTCTGTGCACTACGTTTGCAGTGAATGCAAATCTGGGCTCTGTCATCTCTCGCAGCAGGCCCACAGCTTCCATTCGTAGCTCTGCGCCATGAGCCCGCACAGCGTCGATCTCAGTCAGAAGAGATGTGATGTTGTCAAATGATTTTAGAATGACAGACACGGTGGCAAGGTGCCCTGTCCACCTCTGTTCTAGAAGGCGTTTAAGACGCTCACCCTTGTAATGCACAGCAACTGTGGGCTTCTTGCAGAATTTGTACAACGTGCTACACACATTAAAAAAGTCCACTACAGCTGGCTTGGCTGACATCGCATGTACTACGACCAAATGTAGCTGGTGGTTCAGGCAGTGTACGTAAGGTATCTCGCGATCCAGTGTCTGTTGCATTCGCTTCTGCATGCCACCGTGCCTCCCTGACATCACTGAAGCCCTGTCATACACCTGGCTGAGAATCTTTGACGAGTCCAAACCAGCATTCTTTAGCTCAGCTAAGACTGTGTCTGTCAATGTCCGTGCATCACCTGCGTCAGCTGTCGCTATGGTTACCAGGCGCTCTGTCACTTCAAATGATTGGTCTACAAAACGAATGACAACAGATATATTTTCACATCCCGTGGGATCGCGTGTTACGTCCACTTTTCACCATGCACACTGCTAAGTGTACTTATAAGTTCATTTTGCATGTCATGACAAGTGTATGTGGCGTTTCGAGGGATAGTTTTCACTATGTCAGCCAATTCTGGGTCCTTTTTAATTGTGTAGTCCAATAAGGACAGGAAAAGACCACTTCCCCCCTCAGACATGTCACCAAAAGCATCTAGCTTTCCACGTAAAGGCAACTGGTTTTCTACCAGAAACCCGACAACATCCACGAGAGCCGAGAAGTAGTATCTGTTCCTTTGTAGCTGGTCTGTGTTGACAAGTGTCGAAATCTCCTTGCCGGTATTGACACGTCTCACTCGCTCCTTCCACATTGTGTAGCTAGAGAGATGCTCCTTTGATGTTTCATGTTTATGAAATCCCCTGTCCCTCTCTGTGGCATTTTTCCAATTACGGTATCCAAGATTCACAAAACCATCCACTCTCCGATTGGTGCTACTGCCAATAGAACAAAAATTCCGGCAGCAGAAACAAAAAGCTGCATCAGCATGTTCACTGTACTCGAGCCAGTCTCTGTTTTGGAACCACGTCGCTACAAATGACAGTTTCCTACCGCTAAAAATGCTGGCAGGGTATGGTTGTAAAACCATTTGTTTGGGATGCTCAGTCCCGAGATCATTTACCGTTACCGCCGAAGGTTGTGGATATGGATCATCATCATGATGGCCTATAGTATAGGGTGGCCAACCTTTTTTGAACCAAGATCTACTTTTTTATTTACCACCTAGCCCGAGAGCTACCAGCCAAAATTGTATATTGTAAGCCGTCATTTGAGGCATTATAAAAGCAGCATAATGAACACAAATCTGTCAGTGCCGAGTCCGACCTCATCTTAAATAACAAACAGCATTGCTTGTTGTAGTTAACAAGGAGAGGAAGAGTGGTAGTGGTGACCGGAGTGCCGGACGTCCCGCGATGATGTCGGGGAGTTCGCGACCCTCTCTGCGCCGCCCCCTATCTCCCTGTCTCCGGCTGTCCCTGAGCAATGACCGGAGTGTTGAATGTCCCGTGACTAAGACGGGGAGGATGTGACCCTCTTTGCGCCGCCCCTGTGCCTCAAATAGATCCGCTATCAGCTCTATCTTTCAAAATGTTCAGTTGCTATCGCTATTTGCTTTATCTTTAATCTTTCAAAATGTTCAGTTTCTATTGCATGCACTCATCTGTGTTTCACTACACACATGAGTGCATGCTTACCAACTGTCCGTCTGCAACACTACTATCACCAACATCTAAGAAGGGAGATCCCCCCTTGAATGGCCCTTCTAAGGTTTCTCTCCTCCACACTGCCTGTGGAGCTTTTTTCCATATTGTTAGGTTTTAGTGAGTTTTTCCTTACCTTCGCGTGGGGTATGTCTGGGAGTGCTTGCATTCTTTAATTCTTTATTTTAATTTTTTGCATTCATCTAAAAAATGTTGGACCTTATGGTGTTCTTGTTCTGTTCTTGACTTATTGTTATGTTTTCTTCTTGACTTGTTTAAAGAAGACCTGTACGGCCCATGGGGACATTAACGTGTGTTGTCGGGCCTTATAAATAAATTTGATTTGATTTGATTTGATTTGAAGAGTTGATTTAGCAAAAAAAATAAAAAATATTAATAATCAAATTTTATTAATCAAGATCTACTTGAAATCAGCCCGCGATCTACTTGTCGATCGCGATCGACTGGTTGGGCTACCACTATAGGCCCTATAACCACCACGTTAGCTTCTGCTGTAACAGATGCAGCACCTCCAAGTGCAGCACCGGGGGGGCCTGGGCCTGGCGCTTCTTGGCAGACTTCTTCAACCACGTTAGATGTTGGAAGGCATTCTTGGAGGAGGCCGTGAAGAAGCCTTAGGTGCGCCTGCCCCAGCCAACCATTTTCGTATATCCATTTTATTTGTATGTCCGTCTCCAAGAAGTGATTATTATATTTTACCTGACTCTATCTTTCGCGCTCACTGACCTCACTCAAGTCACGCCCTACCCATATCAAAATCAAGTCGAATGCAGTCACGCCTACCCGTCAACTCAACGTGACCAATAATAACGCAATAGCAAATTCAAACAGACACACCAATCAGCGTGCGTGAGCCGTGGCGTGAGATCAAACATACACTTCCTTTAAGACTTTTTTTGTTTAATTTCGTTTAATAATAGGCTAAATAGCCTATTTATAAAGGAAAACATCTGACTTTTACTATAATAAAAAAGATTAAATGTTTAATAATTTAATTTTTTTATAATAATTGACCATGCCGGTTGGAGGGGCACAGTGCCCCATCTGGGGGGGCATGGCCCGCGAATGCCCCCCCATGGCGCCGACACTGAGCCTAGTTCCCAACAGTCACAAAATACACTCCAAAACATTCCTGTAAACATGTTGTGACCTGTGTATTTACCAGGTGGAGAAATACAAATTTTAAATTAGACATTTTCGTTTTCTAAGCAGATACATACTCTGAACTATTTTTGCCGAACCACTGCTGCCTGGGCGCAGTGATTTCACGCATCACCTCAAAAGCCCAGTTGTAACTTCTGTCAATAAAATGAATGTGACTAGTAGCTGGCGACAGGACACGCTTTCATTGAGTGAAGTAGATATCATCAGATAGACTAGCTAATAGTATCCAGATAAATCACAACTTTACAATCATGTCTCGGTGTGTTGTAAAGAGTTGTGATAATAGACAATCAGTTTAATAGAATTCCAACATTAAATTCTGGACTGGATGAAGCTATGGCTACTTGCTCTGAACATAGATCCCAAGACACCAACAGAAATAATCAAGAACCAGCGTGTTTGCTCAGAGCATTTTGCACACGATGACTATTATGAAATTTTTTTACTTAGAACCCGAATCATGACACTTTCTGAAGGATACGGCCATCCCATCCATCGGCATCACACAGAGTGGAGAAAGTGAAACACTGCCAACCATGCAGCTGTGGTAAGTGTCCTGTTATGTTTTTAGATGGAAGGCTGTATTCCATCTGTCTAACGTTAGCTAATATTGTGAGACATGATAAATAGGACATAACTTTGCTGAACTTTTGAGGTGATGCGTGAAATCACTGCGCCCAGGCAGCAGTGGTTCTGCCAAAAATAATGTATCTGCTTAGAAAACGAAAATGTCTAATTAAAAATAGTTATTTCTCCACGTGGAACATGTTTACAGGAACGTTTTGGAGTTGTATTTGGAGTGTATTTCGTGACTGTTGGGAACTGCCAATGCCTAATGCATGCACAGAGAAGAAAATGGTATGTATCTGCTTGTCTAACTCCAGGGTAGATGGCAAATAAGCAAATTTCCCCAAAAGTTGGCGTGTTCCTTTATGTCGATTTTAACTTTTGTTGCATCGGGAACTACATGTTGAAATTAGGGCTGCGACTTTATCGCGTTAATTTGGATTAATTGAAAAAATCTACGTTGAACTAAATTAAGCATTTTATTGCTCTTTTTATGCTTTTTGGGTGGTTTTGGTGATCAAATATTGAATATTGAACTATAATAATTAGTGCAGGAGCTCACTTATCCTTGAAAGACACTTTTATCACTGACTTAAAAGGCCCATACATCTCCATAAATGTTCAGGGGGGAGGGAATAAGTGCTTACCCTACAGACCCCAAGAAGTGCTGTATATTCTGTATTGTTTAATATAAATGCATTTTTTTTTCCAATCCCGATTTGTATTTGAGATTCCAAAATCCCATCGGACTTGACTTCTTCGTGTCCCTCAATGAGTGTAATACCAGCATTCAACTGTATGCGCCACAGCGGTTTCTATCATCATCATCATCATCATCATCATCACCCACGCTATGCATAAAGTATAGGTCCACGAAGAGGCACTCTGAGGAGGCTGTGCAAACTGCAATGGAATATGGGGCATCTCTCTCTCTCTTTACCTAATATTTTGATTCTATCCTGACATTTTTCAGTTGAAAGGGCAGTCTATATGCGTAACGGCAAAAAAAATTATAATAATATATTTGAATAATATTTTTAATGGTACTTTTTTTATGAGGCTCAAAAAGGCAGGTGCTCAAGCACCCCTTGGGCTCTATGTGTGCATGTGCCTGATCAGTGCTCTGGTGCTCTACAGAGCAGAGCCAACCATTTTTTCTTAGTCTGGTTTGTTCATACAGAATATTGAAAAAATAGGAGAAATCGAGATCAATCAAGACGTTTTAACTGTTCTGGAATGTACTTAAAAGTACTGTGTTTGTATATTGGACTATTGGAGTATGTTAATTAACTATAAAGTCTTGAATTAATTCGATTAAATTTGTTTATCACGACTCCCACGGTCCACTAGTCCAAATACAAACCCACTCAGTCCAACAGATAATTACATGTTGTGAAGCTAGTGTTAATAGCAGCAGCATGAAATGGTGAAAGGAGGACACCTGCAGTGCTCAGTAAACAAAACAGTGTCTTTACCTGAGCACAATTGTTCCGTATTTCTCCTGGACCCCCACCCTACAGACTTACCCACTAACGCTAGACGGTCTATACTGTACATTGTCTTCTATCCTTTAGTGCTGTGGGCTTGAGAACGGCCTCAGCTCAGCTCCCCTGCCCAGGCATCCATTACAGCAGCACTGCATTATTCCTATTCACTAGGGGGTTCAGCAAATTGTATGAATGTATCGGGGAGGGGAGTGTGTGTCTGTGTTTGTGTGTCTGCGTGTGTGTGTTTGTGTAGCCATGGGCGTAGGCTTACATGCACGTAGGTTGTGTTTTCATGCGTAGGTGGGTTTAAGCGTGTTCGTGTGTGTGTGTGTGCCTGTGTGTGTGTGTGGGTTTGCGTGTGTGTGTATGTGTGTGCGAATGTGTGTGTGTGTATATGTGTTATTCATCTCCTTTCTCTACATGTCACCTTTGTTGACTTTGCCTCTCTTGTCTGCTGCGCTGCACTCTCTGCTTTAATGGCGCATATATCCTATCTCCAGTGGCTGCTTAATCCCAGCAGCGCTGGCTCAGGAGAAGATTACTGCTTCCAGACCCCAGACACAAAGAGGAGCGGGGTGGAGGTGGAGCGGTATATGCCTCGCTGAGACAATACGCAGGGAGATGGAAGATACCTGCACATGTGTGTTCACGTGCACATACAGGCACAGACGTCGACGGTGTTATCATACATTTTACGTATACTCTCAGAAATAAATAATATAGTATATCCATCTTAGGGGGGGGGGGGGGGAAAGCGGTTCGGTGTTCGTTGTGTCTCTAAGATGATTATTTAATAAAGAAAGCTATATGCATTTGTTTGGGATATGTGTTGCATTTCATTTCACGGATGTTTGACGGCACGTAAAGAAAAAACTGAATTAATCAAAGAAAGAAAAGGTAATAGATGCCATAGATCACTCAGCACAGACATTTACAGTAGTACGCCTAATGACCATGAGAACGTCTATTTGAAATGCTTAGACTCAGTGGGAAAGCATCAGTAATACAGTGCAATTGCTGCTACTGAAATTGACAGTTATTCCCCCAAACTCACAGTACAGACATGTCATCAAATATACCCAAGATGGTTTCCTTCGGTAGTATCATAATTTTTCCATTGCGAACGGTGCGTGGCCGTTCTCAGCTGCAGATATTCCAAACTATCAACGTTAGCATTGCAGCTGGGCAGGCTGCACTAGTTCGCTAACGCTAGTTTGAACATGGATCTGTAGTGTCGTAGCGGACTGACACCTGCTCTTTGCTAAATCTAGAGATGACAGCAGACTTCAAGTATTTTCTAAAGCAGTGGTTCTCAACTGGTGGGGCCATTTTGAGTGGGTCACGGATGTGTGTGTAAAGAAAATAGTATAGGAGTCATTCCACCAATCCAGTCCGATTTGGACTTTGGGATTTTTTTTTACCAAGAGGTATTACTTTTCTGAACACCCCTCAAGATGAATGACATATTTAACTTCCAGAAAAATATATTTTCCCATCTCAGGCATGAAATCTCCATTATTTTTGGTCATTATTGTATGATATGGACACCATTATTCTTCAACCCCGTTATGGACACTCTGGAAGCTCTCTGAATAAGATTAAAACATGTATTTGTGCTAAAGTCAACATTTCTATAATAATTAGATGTCATTCACACCATTTCTATAATTGCTCGTGTAAAAATTATGTAAAATCCTACACTTTTGCTATTCTGAACCCTGAAATTTCTATTTTTTTTACAGCGTCCGCAAGCTTTTTCATCAGAAATGTGATTTGACCTCAGATTCAAATCGATATTCTTATGTTTGCTCTAAACGTTTCAGACAAAATTATTCAAAAGTTGAATTTGTTTTTCATAAACTTAAAGAAATAATTAATAAACATGTAGCTGTAACAGGGTTGAGTCTAGGGTAACGTGTGAGCACACACACACAGCAACATGCACATTACAATTAATATGTATGTGGCATAAGCATGTTGAAAAAGCTTAATAATTAATTTAACTATTATTGTATAACTTCAAAATCAATCAGTGTTAAAATCACAACCCCGTTACAATCTCACAACCCTGTTACATTCAAACGTTACATTCAAACGTAACAGGGTTGAGTGTAACAGGGTTGTGATTTTTTGCACAAAATGGTTGCTACTCCACATGTGGTGAATACCAGGAGAGCACATGGCATGCATGATATTAAAAAAGCATCTACATTTTTTTAATAACAAAGATCATATTCACAAGTAATAGTTTGCTATATTTTTTTCAAGTAACGGTGTTGAGTAATTATGCTTGACTACCATAATATTACATGATAAATGACTTAAAACATAGTACAATGAGGTAGCTACTTGCCTGTTCCTGGTGTTGTGTTTTCCAAAAGACTTCAAAGTTGTCACTTCCTGTTTCACATGCTTCTATGGATTGAACCATTATTTTTGTGGGGGGGAGAATGCTCAGTGTAACGGGGTTGAGGGTTACTGAGGGACAGACTGAATAATGTTATTTTAATGAATAATTATTCATTTATTTTGAAATAAATTATTACCAGCATTAACGTAAGGTTATGTATATAACCAAGTTCTGTGAATTATGGTGACGCTCAGCATCATTCTGCACTGTACTTCACTTCGTGCACGAGCACTGAATACAAAATTCCACCATGTACCTTTACATCCCAACATTCGTCTGGCCACACCCCCATCCGCTTACCTTCATAAGCAGGTGTGTGGTCACCTACTCGCCTCCTTCCCAAACTTTCACCACAAGGCGAGATCAAGGGCCGCAGCGGCGTCTGATGCTGAGCGTCACCATAATTCACAGAACTTGGTTATATACATAACCTTACGTTCTGTTTCATTATGGCTTACGCTCAGCATCATTCTGCACAAGAGGAGCTGAGCGGGAGCCATAGCTCGACAAATGTACCCCGCTGAGGCCCCCCACAGCCATCAGACCGGGGAGGACCGAGCCCCCCCGACCCTCCCTAATGGAGGATACCCTCCCTATTGGAGGCTTACGGGAGGGAGACGGATCCGACCGTGCGAAGAGGAACTCAAGCAACTCAACGCACAGGGTGAGCAGACCGTGGCTTGACCCCACGACTACGCACACGCACAACCCGCATGCCACCAGGGAACGAACGGAAGGAACAACCCTGGTTACTGCCCCCAAAATCACGGGGTCAAGAGCAAACCCAACCCTGTGGCAAGGCTGTAGCAGCGGAGCGCGAAGGAAGACCCAGACCCACTGAAGGGACTGGATCCCCTGGAAAAAGGGGGCCTGGAGAGGTCAATGACGCCAGGCATCAAGACCCCACCAGGCGGTCACTTAGTGACACCGCCCCCCACATCGCCAGCGTATTCGGATAGGGCCCCTCCAAGAGCGGGCCCTTTCCCCCCAATAGCACACCACCTGGCACACTGACCCTGCAGAACAGGCAGTCAGCATGGCCGTAAGCACTCAAAAAGTCCAACCAACGGAAGCAGGCAGCGCACCGGGGAAACCAGGCAGCAGGCTGTAACCTGAGCCTGGAGCACTGCGGACGAGACAGGCGCCAAAGGAGTCAACTGAAAACAGCCCCCCCGGCGGAAGGGGCGTATGCTGGCGTTGTCGAGCACCATGACAAAGCATCCATTCTGATCTATTCCGTTAACATCCCCCAGATATGAACGAGAATCCGTCGAGACCCAGTAACAGGCTCTCGGAAGAGGAAAGAAAACCCATCCCAGTTGCTTTATAAAAACGCTGTTTTAATAACAATTAACCAAGGCGTACTAGCCACCCGCATGATTCTTATCAGAAACACCCCGAGCCAGCACTATGTATGCGTCGGGACACAAAAACACATCAATGGACAGTCTAACCAGACCCCACATCGATCCCTCAAGGCGCCTGGGAGAACGACAAGAAGGGTGTGGTGCTTCATATTCTCCACACTCTTTTATTAAAAAAGAAAGAAACACAGACTGACATGAATCCCACTTGACGCAGCCGAGGATAAAAACTGTTTACATTTTTATATCCCGTCACCCCTACCACAGAGGATAGACGGAACTCCCCAGAGAGACTTCCCACGTGAGCCATAGATTGAAAAGCCATGGTAACATTGAGTCATGTGACCAACCGACTCAAGTTACGCGTATATCGAGCGTAGTGGAACCTTAATTCCTACGCTCTATCCCGACACTTGACAATAACAGACCCTACATACGGGTCTAACTCACGGAAGCCATCGTCCAATAGCAACGTGCGTAGTGACGTGTGCTATGACGGGGGGAAACCCAAGACTCAACGCCTGTGATAGGTGCAGAGTCTGGGAAACCCTTCCCCCGCCCCCTCCCTGCCAAGCCGCCTAACAGCTTGGCCCTGACTGAACTAATAAGAGAGGTAATAAACCCCCTGACCAATCAGAAGAGGGAAGGAGGGGTTTATCCGGTACCCCCTCACAAGCCCAACCCTTGCATACAACAAATAGCCAAATGATACCTTTAGTAGCAATGCTAATGAATAGCGCAAGCTAATACAATGCACGCTAACCACAGACAATCTGTGAACAGGGTTTATAACAAGACCAAGTCGCGTGTGTGAATCCTACACCCACATCCATGTTGTAACACAGAAAAAACATTGATAGAGAGAGAGAGAACGGCTGTGCCGTGGTACGTTTTCATACGAGCATTACTGCAAACCCAACACAATAGTGTTGTAGCTCAATATCACTGTGTAAGCAACAGAGCACACAACTAGCCTCTACCTTTATGTGGAGATTCAGGTCGAGGCAGAAAAAACCCTTTTTCAACCGAGTGTAGGCTGCAGGCCTTGCTTAAGCTCTAACATGAATGTAACCCTCCTATCAACCCATACTAGCGAAGATTCACACGTTGCAACCCCATCATATGTTTGGTGAATAAACACACAGTTTGTTAACAAAAAATACAGTCCCCCTTTAGAGGGGACTCTTTATTTTTGAACAAAATCATAGCGGGGCCGGGAAGGGAAACAGGGGGGGACCACAGGGGGAAAAAGTCACTGGGTCTTAGCGACGCCTGCCACAAGCCGCTCGGGATTTGCCACCTCGGGGAGCCCCGGAGGGACGGTAAACGATCGGCGGCTGGTCTCGACGATCCCTACTGTCGCCTCCGGGCGTAGATGGGCCGGCTGTCATAGCGGAGGCGCCCTCTCTCCTCCTGGCCTTCTTCACCGAAAGTCCAGCAGTGGCGGTGGTGGCAGCGGCGGCCATGGCGGAGGATCCTCGACAACGTGGCAGCCGTCTGACTCCACCGGCGACATCGGGAGGGGGGAAATGAGGCTGGAGCACGGAGCGCTCCTCCTGCATCTCTCTACAGGTTGAGGTCAGGTTGAGGGCCGTCCCGAATAGTCCAGCATCGGAGAGGGGTGCCGTCAGAAGTGGAATTCTCTTCTTCTCCAGCACACGAGCCTGCTCCAGCCAAAGGTGACGCTGGGTCAGAGTTGCCAGGGCGCGCACTTTCCCAGCGGCTATAGCCTGCGGCTGAGTCAGATGCAGGATGGCTCCTGCCGACTGGGCGAGCTGGTCATGTTGTACATCAGTCAGCTCCGTGCCGCCCGTCAATATCCCGGACATGAATCTCGCCAGCTGCGCGATGTTAGACGCGGCAGCTAGAGATTGTGTTCCGGTGATAAATGACTGGTCGCTCCAATATGCCCTTGGGGAACCGGCTTCCGTAACGGCTCCCACACCACCTCCGGACAAAGTAGCGCCGCCATTGGCCTATCAAGCCGTGGCACACCCTCCTTAATACCGTTGACCAAACCCGCCACCCCCGTGACTTGCACGTAGGCAGGAGTAAGGCCTATGATGTGGGAGACCACCTGGCCCTGATGGACATAGGCCGCCATTGAGGGGAAAAACGTCCACCCCTCTCACCGGGCGACGTTGCCATAGATGACCTATGAGATCATCAGGGACAGGAACAGGCAGTGGCTGCGGCAGCGGCACGCCATTTGCGACTGCCGCCGCCGCCATGAGCTCGGGAAACAAAGCATGCAGTTCCCCCTGCATACTTTCCTCCTCCGAGCCCGCGTCCCTCACATGCAGCAGACTACTGGTCAAGGAGCCACATTCTGATGTGGCTGATAGCAGGGCATCCCGCCGACGAGTCAGAGGTTCTACCCCAACATCTTCGAATGAGGAACCCCAAGGAGACATCTCACCCCCCTCCAGTGTTACCTGGACAGGCAGGGAAGATGTCTCCACTGGGCCTTCAAACAAGAACCCGTCCGCCTCTATCATGTAGTCCTCTGTCTCCATCGGGCATGTAGAGACCGACGCATCCTCATCTGGCTCCAGCAACTCACCAAAACCAGGCCGTTCACGTCTGCAAGCCACCATCGTGCGACGGGAGCGAGCTGACGCAAAAAGTTTGCATCTCAAATCCCCCGCAACCAAGGGAACCGGCCGCCCAACAGCGGACGATTCCTCGGAAGCAGAGGAACCAGAGCCGGAACCAGGCCATCGCACAGGAGACGGCACTGGTGCACCAGCTCCTTGGAGAGGCAAACTACACATCGGACGCCTACCGGGCGTGGCTGCTGACCACGAGAGAGGTCTCAGCTCCGCACCAAGACGCACGACGGAGAACCGCTGGTGAAGAGTGGCGTTGCGAGGGCGACCCTCCGAAGTAGACATTATGACTTAGTTTTTTTCTGTCGAATATATGAGAGAAGAAAAAAACAAGCAACAATGTAAACACGTCTCAACTTTCTTCAGCTAACAACCTCGTCAAGTCTGGGATCTACCGAAGGCACTTCCTTGTGGTGAAAGTGAAGAAGGAGGCGAGTAGGTGACCACACACCTGCTTATGAAGGTAAGCGGATGGGGGTGTGGCCAGACGAATGTTGGGATGTAAAGGTACATGGTGGAATTTTTTATTCAGTGCTTGTGCACGAAGTGAAGTACAGTGCAGAATGATGCTGAGCGTAAGCCATAATGAAACAGAACAGCACAGATGGATGTGTATGTTCATGGAAAAAAGTATGGACTTTTTACAAATTTTGTTGGTCATATCCCAAATACATTTTCATGAAATGCCACGAGGGACATGTCAAAATACATGGTGTCAACTGAAAGAACAACATAATGCATAATAAAAAAAATTACATTCATGCAATGTTTTTACACTTTATTAACGAGGACATTGCAACTGAAATAAATAGCATTTCAAAGCACATTTTGGTAACTGATTAGATAAAAGACACTTAAAAACATCAGAGGGACTCAAATCGGACCGGATTGGTGGAATGACTCATAGACACCTTATACACCTGTATAGACACACCTGTATTTTTATTTTACTTTCTTGTCTTTCTTCTTTTTTCTATTTGAACTTGCATTTATTAATTAATTTATTTATTACATGGACACGTGTTGCAAATTAGCGTTTCGCTCCAAACACAAAATGCTGTGCATCTGTTGCTTGCATGTGTCTAGAAAGGTATGTTGCAATTCTAATATGCTATTGTGATGTCCATGTCATATAAAATAAAATAAACGTTTAACTGAACTGATAACTGTCAACTCTGCTTTATTTCTCTCTGCAGACTGAGGAGCAGGTCCAGCAGTTACAGGCAGAGTTGTCCGTCCTGAAGTCCCAGCATGGCTGTCTCACTCAACAGGTAAAGTACTCTTGGTGTGTTTAGAATCCACCCTTCGGAGCCGTCCTCGGGAATATTCTCAATGCAATACTTACAGTACATTTAAATACAACACAAAAACTAAGTTAGAGGCGGTGCGAATGCATACAAAGTCAATGGAAAGACACAAATGGAATAGAGCAGACGCAGCTTTGCTCTCGGGGGCGTGAGCGCCAGGTGTGACGGGGGAAATGGGGGTGTATCTTCACAATGAATATGAAACAGGCTATGAATGCTCTGTCGCCTATAGATATTGAACAAGTTACATTTAGAAATTGGCTAGTTTTTGTAAATGTCAACAATGCTACTGTTGAAACCAGACACACTAGCATTTTCTAGTATGTCCTCACGCCAGTTTTGCTAGTGTTGTTAGCATAAGCTAACATTTTAGCATCTGTGCATATAACATTATACAAACAACAGCCGTTTCTGCCATCAAACACCCTGTGATCTCTGTGTTTCACTTCTGTTTTATGTGTTTCTTTCCGTCCTTTTCCTTTCTATCTGTCAAGTCCTTCATCTGTATGTTCTTTCACATACTGACTTGGGTATGACACTTTTATAGGCAATTCAAAATAAATAACCATTATGTTCCCCTAACCTCTTAAGCATCGGACGGCCCAACGGCGGGCCGCCACGCACTCGCGCGCACGTCGGCTCCGGGCTGCGTTTTCGCCGATCAACCAATACATTGTTGGAAAGTTGAATTTGCCGCCTTTCAATCGTCACTACGCTCAACCTATTGCGTGATTCCATTCTTGAGTTACAAGACTAAACATCCGGCGAGCGTCATTTGACAAGCCGTTCGGACAAGTGACCACGTCCGGTTGTGAATGGTTCCTGAACTGACCAGTCACCGCTGATGTAGTCCTGGGCGATATTTCGTGAACCTCAATTCGATCAATATTTTATTAACCCATTCTCTGCCAGGCTTATATCCATCCTAAACCATCCTCTGTCAGCGCTATTTGTCTATGGAGATGTTCACCTTCTTTGCAGGGCTATAACTTTTTAAATTGTATTGCTAAATTGACATTACTATGGCCCATTCAACATCAATTATCTATCGTTCAGGATGTAGGAACGTTTTACTTTTTCATTCACACATTCATACTAAAATACCGTCTAGAGTATAAATATGTTTTTATCGTTTTCTGCAGTATTTCATAGAACGTGATATATAGGCCTAAATGCATAATATATTAGATGATCAAATGCAGTTTGATACCGATCAACGTTATATAAAAAATTTCAATTGTACATGGTCCTAGACGTTATGACTTCATATCATCTGCGGGTGAACGGAGGGGAGGGGGTCATTTATAATTCTGTGGCCGACGTTAAATCATTTATGTAGTATGGGTGATATATAGATCAGAGCAGTTTGTATGGATAATAATAAACAAAAACGCTGAAAGTAATGTCAGCCTCCTCTTACCGTTGGGCGATCACACTGGCGCAAACAGATCCCAGTTATGTGATGTTGATCGAGGTGATCCAGTTCCGGTTTGTATAATACTAATATACGTCCAAATCATGTTGTTTATTGAGTTATGGCAACGGATCGATATCCACGGTGTCTGGATTGAGTCCCGGGAGCGATAACGAGTAAATAGGGGACGGGCACTTCCGGTTTGGGCACTTCCGGTTTTGGCAACTCGCCGATCGGCCACCAGGCGGCTGTATTGAAGCGTTGCAGAGTTGTGATGGCCCAGACAGCATCACCCAAGACTCCGTGGGTGAAATGTGAATACCATGATGAAAATATGAAATATTGATCTCAAAGACGCCTTACGGCGTCATTGGCAGATTATGCATGGCGGAGAATGACGTGTTAACACGTCATCTGCGGAGAATGGGTTAATGCTGGATATGGAAAGGTCAAGTTTTATTTTCTAAACTACTTCAAAGTTTTCACACAATATTTTGTTGCTTTTGCTTTTCATTTTCCATGGCCGCTGTGTAGACAACAAGGAAGGTGCGGAGACTCCACCCCTGCCTCTGAGTAGCTCTTAGGGCGTGTTCACTCCTGAAAGTCTGCGGATAGTCCGGACTATCCACGGATAGTCCGGACTTTCTGGTGGACCAAATGTGAAAATTATACATTGTTCGATTTTGGTCTGCGTTCACACTACCCTTTTTTGTGCGGATCTAATTTGTAAACAAAGGACATGCAGTCGCCAAGTCGTTAATCTATTGACTATAGCACTCACAAACGTAAACAGTTGCCGACAGCGCAATTCTCGAAGACACTCTGATGTCACGAGACCGCCGCCATCTTGGTATAGGGGGACCATACGGATTTCTACCATCAAATGCATGTGTTGAGGTCCGTTTTTATTACATGTTTTATCACATTCTTGTTAATTTCATAACATTTTCATACGATTTGTTTTGAAAATATTGAGGCCAACATGGCATTTCACTATTTCGAAAGCCTTTCTGGTGATTCTAAGGCGAGATATGAGTCAAATAAGCTCCCCCCTGATTGACTTGACATAATGTCCATACAAAACACCTGCAGACATGGCCATCTCTCGAATACCCAAATTGAAGCTGCTGTGTTACGTTTTGTACTAATAACAAACACAGAAATCCAAATCGCAAGTTTTATATAATACCAGCTGATGCATCACAGAGGAAAAAGTGGCTGGTGGCTAACGTTCGGCTAACTCGCTCTGGTGTTGTGGTCGTGGTAGCTACATGCTAAGCTAACGTTAATTACATAATATCGAACCGATAGGAGCTTATCTTATCTAATATTACGTGGTGGTACCACGTGTGCCACTACCCGATCAAACAACCACGTAAGATTAGATAAGATAAGCTCCTATCGGTTCGATATTATGTAATTAACATTAGCTTAGCATGTAGCTACCACGACCACACCACCAGAGCGAGTTAGCCGAACGTTAGCCACCAGCCACTTTTCCCTCTGTGATGGTATAAAACTTGCGATTTGGATTTCTGTTTTTGTCATTAGTACAACGCGTAACACAGCAGCTCTTTGGCATTGTGAAGGACTGAAGAAAATTCTGCTTGATTGTCTTTAATTTGCCGCTTTAACGATCCGTTTCTCCACTAAATGAGCGTACACAATGTACCAGGCGGGGCAGTTTCCCCCCATGCTGCAGTTGCGTAGCAACAACAGACAGGAAGTTGACTTCGAGAATGAGAGAGATACTATTACGAGCACAGCACAAGTCGACTAGAGAGAGAGAGAGAGAGAGAGAGAGAGAGAGAGAGAGAGAGAGAGAGAGAGAGAGAGAGAGAGAGAGAGAGAGAGAGAGGAAGAGAGAGACTGTCCGCGCGCGGTGCGAGTCTAGAGTAGAGAGAGAGAGAGGAAGAGAGAGACTGTCCGCGCGCGGCGCGAGTCTAGAGAGGAGAGAGAGAGAGAGAGAGAGAGAGAGAGAGAGAGGAAGAGAGAGACTGTCATTCATTTGAGTTGGGTCGTGCGTAAGCTTGTCACTTGGCGCTGTCAAGTTGGGTCGCGCGCCAGCCGCCACTAGGCGTCTGTCACTCATTTGCTCTAGATTAGGTACTGTATAAAGTTCGATCGCGTTCACATCAACAGCAAACACACCATGGTCCACTTTGAAACTAACCGAGTCCCAACTTTTCAAGAGGACCATGGTTCGGTTTGTTTGGTCCTCAAAATTGTTCGGTTTGTGTTCACACCTGTACAAACAAAACGGACTAAAGGGACCATGGTCCACTTAAAGTGGACCAAACAGGGTAGGTGTGAACGCGCCCTTATAGGCGAACATGGCGGAGAAAGAGAAAGATGCGAGCGGGACCGAATTAGTTCCAAGAAAAAAAGGAAACGTAACGTGTATCAATTTAAACTCGTATCTAAATGTCGGTCAAACCCCCCCCCCCCCCCAAAAAATAGCCCAATTTTTGCCCGATGCTTAAGCCCTAGCCCTATTTTATTATTATTATAACTTATTGCGTGTGTTCTGTCTGAAATGGATTATATATTGCTGTTAGAACAGTTAGATGCTCTGGCCACCCAGGCCATATGCATAGAACGCATATTTAGAGATTGTCTATATCAGTGGTTCCCAAACTTCTTGTTTATGCGAACCACAAGAACATTTGCGGACCACCTCGTATGCAAACAGTAAAAATAAATAAATAAACAACTGACTTTGACCCGTGTCGCACGCACTGTGTTCCGTTCTCAGAATGGATTTGACTGAGAGAGAGAGAGAGAGAGACAGAGAGAGAGACTCCGTTACTTAATCTATGCACACTGCCGTTTCAGATTGCCAAGAGCGGCCATTTTATAAATTAGTTGTATGCAATACTCTGGAGCCTCAACTCAGACACAACTATGGACTGGTCAAATCATGTGCCTCCACACTTACAAGTTCTGAGTGCACTCTGGGTTTAAGCCACAGGGACCTTTCAAAGAGATAGATGACGCGATTGGCTCTTGACAAGCGTTGTTCAGTATTGACAAAGCCTACTTTGCTGGAATGATTCATTTGGCACATATACAGTAGTGTGTGTGTGTGTGTGTGTGTGTGTGTGTGTGTGTGTGTGTGTGTGTGTGTGTGTGTGTGTGTGTGTGTGTGTGTGTGTGTGTGTGTGTGTGTGTGTGTGTGTGTGTGTGTGTGTGTGTGTGTGTGTGTGTGTGTGTGTGTGTGTGTGTGTGTGTGTGTGTGTGTGTGTGTGTGTGTGTGTGTGTGTGTGTGTGTGTGTGTGTGTGTGTGTGTGTGTGTGTGTGTGTGTGTGTGTGCGTGCGTGCGTGCATGCGTGCGAGCACTGTGGCAGGTACCAGGAGCATGCAACTACACGGTATAAATATGGAATATTAATACAGTCTATTCCACTATATAGCTATAGGTGCTGTATGATGACAATACATTTGAATCTGATCTAATTTTGATCCGTTGCAAAGCGCTCCAGCGTTACCTGTTGAATACAGGGATCCGCTCATACAATGCAGACCCAGTTGTGCATATGGCTCTCGTATTATAATGAGCTTGTGGGCCGTGTCTGTATGCAAATTAATTTAGCGATAATGCGCAATTCAATTTAGAATGAGTGGGATTCATCATTCAACACACCTGGGTAAGAACGGATTTTTTTTAAGAACGGCTTGATGAATGTGGCGGTGGCTTTTCTTATTTTTCTCTTAACAGACAGGTAAGAAAGAATATAAGAAAAATAATAAGAGAGTATTGGTGAATGAGGCCCATTGTGTCTGTTACTAGGCTTGAGTCAATTGTGATGAAACAAAGGAGAATATAAATTATATTATATTATAATATAAATTATAATATACATTTTCTTTGCATATTTGACAGTGAATAACACCATGCTAAAAATGACCAGACATGACGAACTGCCACTGAGCTCGTTCAGCACTTTCTTGAGATCACATGTACAAAAAATCTAAGGAAATTAATAAAGGGAAGATGATTAAACAGAAGGTTTTGTAGATACAGTACTGAATTCTGCCATCCAGACTTTTGTTTTGAAATATTATTTAAGCATTACATCACGCGCAGGAGTGGTTTGTGAACAATAAACCATGCCTAGGGGTGGTCGTTAGACCCCCCTAGGCATGGTTTATTGTTCACAAATCACGACTGCAAGTGGTGTAATGCTTTTATACAACTGCCACATTCATCCAACCTTATTGCTATACAATAAACACACATTAATCGAAGATTTATTGAAAAAACCATCCGCCAGAAAAAGTAGTTCCCACAACTACAAAAAAGACAAGTTGCCTCCATGTGGAAGCAGCTTGAAGTGCATCCAACCAACTAACACATCCAACTGTGTGTTATTGGAATGATTGAGAGAAGTTGCCTCCATGTGGAAGCAGCTTGAAGTGCATCCAACCAACTAACACATCCAACTGTGTGTTATTGCATCCAACTGCCTTTCAACTAAGGCATCCAACCAACTAACACATCCAACTGCCTTTCAACTAAGACATCGAACCAACTAACACATCCAACTGCCTTTCAACTAAGACATCCAACCAACTAACACATCCAACTTTTCTTTAGTTTTTAATTATGAAGTTAGTGGTTATTGGAATGATTGATTGATTGATTGAAAATTGTATTACCAGATGCAGAATGGGTACAATACAGTACGGCTCAATACACACAATTGTTAAGGGGATGCAGACCTACTTTCTATAGAACTTCATTCTTAGATGCTTCTATAGAAAGTAGGTAAAACAAATTAAAGCGTTTTCTTTGCCCTATAGGAAAAAAAGGTTTTCTTCGCCCCAATTTTTTTATTTATTTTTTTAAACCTACTGTAGAGGGCCTAAACTTAACCAGTTGGAAACCAAGCGTACAGTAATAAAATTAGCAATCAATCAATAGGCCATGCTCACTTAGAACAGCGCAGCTGTTCAGCTCTCTCTCAGTCTGACTATCCCCCGCGTTGCAGACAGGAGTGTGTGTGTGTGTGTGTGTGTGTGTGTGTGTGTGTGTGTGTGTGTGTGTGTGTGTGTGTGTGTGTGTGTGTGTGTGTGTGTGTGTGTGTGTGTGTGTGTGTGTGTGTGTGTGTGTGTGTGTGTATGTGTGTGTATGTGTGTGTGTGCTTGGGGTGGGTGGAGACTGAGCCAGCATCGGACAGGGCTGCAGTCAGAGAGAAGGAAAAAGAAATTGAAAAAAAAAATTGCAAATGAATCAATCAATCAATCCGCGATTTTTCTTTTGTTACACAATGATTCAAGACCCATCAATTACATCATCCAACATTGTTTAAAGGACTAAGACATTCGCTGTGACAGAATCGCTTGATATTTAGTCGTTTAGTCATTATCAACATATCCATTTGTTAAATTATTGTCCGGCATCTTGTGATCCGGCGGAGTGATGTGATGTGATTCGGTTGTGGGCGGGTTCTGGGCCAGCAGCGTGGAATTGTGAAGAATAAACACGTGTAAAATGACTGTTTCAGCCAATCAGAATCGAGAAATTTGCATGCCGTTGTATAATATAGAATATATAATACCAGGCCTATAAATGATGATGTTCCATAGCATCGCTATGAAATACGCACATCTATGGATCAGGCCAAATCTTCTCGTTCCAATGCCAGAGTTTAATCTGGATTTAGTATCACCACGCATGCATGAAGAACCGAGAATGAAATCTACTGTATCTACAGTCAGCTTTTTTGACAGCACCGCCATTTTTTTACGGATTTCAACACAGATGGTTGCTAAATGTTCACAGAAGGGAGACAAACTAACTGCGCTCCAAACTATGCCAAGAACGTTCAGTTTTGTGGTATATAATCCAGAGAAATAAGATACATTTAAAATAATAATCAGGAAGTAATTTGCTTCCAGAAAGCTGGAGAACCCTAGGAGATGTAGTTTTTCGAAATGTCAACGCTCATTGCCCTGTCTTTCCTTCATCATAATGACTACCGAAACTCATATTTCATTAATAACACTTTAACCTATTGGTAAACAAACGTATTGCTGAAAATATACACTATGACCGTTGTTGTGACATGGTTAGTATGTTTACTGTTGGATACATTTGGGGGGGAAAACTAACATTATGTCATACAGTCACTCTAGACAGATTGATTCATGACGTGGTGTCATTTTGGGACCGGTACCGGACGGGCTTAAGAGGTTAAGTGCATCGACAGGTTGACTACTTTAAAAATATTTTATGGACATGGCGAGCAAGCGGACTGCGGGACAAGGTGCTGCGACACCAGCAACTGATAGGACACTAACTAGCTCCTTGTGTGCTACAGCTAGGACAACAGGGACTGAGCTAAGTGAAGCTAGCCTGGCAGCCATTAGTAAACTGATATCAGCATCGGCGTCATCATTAGAAAGCCAATTTGCCACTTACTTCAACGCATATCGTCAGTCGGTGACGGAGGAGATAAGAATGACAAATGAACCGGTGATGGAAGAAATGGGGACGCTGCATACAAGAGCCTCGGCTAACGTTGAAGAGATAGCCTCGCTACTTCGCCTGGAGGAGGCCTTGTCCGAAAAACAGACGGAGTTGCCCAGAATGCATGTCAGAATTTGCAAGATACAGTCCCGGGAGAGACGCCTCAATATAAGAATCGTTGGAATCCCTGAGGGTTCTGAAGGGAACCGTTCTTCAGACTTCATGCCCGGCTTGCTACAAGAAGTTATGGGCAAAGATATTCTTTCTAGACCACCAGAATGTGATGTAGCCCATAGAGCTAACCTAGCGAGGCCCGGTAAGGATCAACGACCAAGACCAATTATTGTGAAACTCCACAGACTGCAGACGAAAGAGCTAATCATCCGAGCGGCCTGCTCCAGGAGAGGATATCTATGTTTTGGAGACCACAAAGTTGCCATTTTTGAGGATTATACCCCTGAGGTGTTGGCGCAGAGAGGGGAATATTGAGACACCATGTCCAGGCTATGGAAGCTAGGTTGCCGACCAATGTTGCTTTTCCTGGCCAGATTGTCCGTGTAGCTGAAAGATGATGAACAAAGGACATTTTCGTCGCTTGCTGAGGAATATCTGAAGAAAGATAGGGTTAACCTGGAGAATGGCCAAGAGTGATTGCTACTGACGTGGGTATGGAACCGGCTATGGGCAGGCTGAGCGGAGCGGAGCTAGGTTGGCTAACAGACCTTGAACTTTTGTCACGCTAAGCTAGACTTGGTTTACATAAGCTATTTGACTATCACAATAGTAGGGGGCAGCTGGCAAGACCATGCTGCCCGGTCTGTGCTACATTCAATGTGTTGGAATTGAAGGCAGTCCTTCTGGTCCTCAAATGGCTTGGCCACATTGTGGTGGGCAAGCATGTTTTGATGAGGACGGACAACACAACGTCAGCGTCGTATATCGACAGACAGGGAGGAGTACGCTCCCCCCGTCTGCACCGGGCGGCGGTCGAGCTCTGGCTATGGGCGTTTCTCCATCTGCGCAGCCTGAGGGCTCTCCACATCCCCGGCAGGGTGAATGTGGGTGCAGGTGTGATGTCGCGGGGCGGTCCTCACCCTGACGAGTGGGGATTACGTCCAGACATAGTCGGGCAGGTCTGGGACCGATTCCGTGGCCGTCCGGGATTCTGTACGCTTTCCCCCCCTTACACCTGATAGCTCAGCTGTTGGGGCGGGTACGTCGGGAGCGAGTGTGGTCCCCGGCTGTGTGGTCCCCGGCTGTGTGGTCCCCGGCTCTGATTCAGCTCTGTGTGGCCCCGCCGTGGCCTGTTCCGTGGTCACCGCGGGCCCTCTCTCAGGCACGCGGAACTCTGTTCTGCCTTCCTGTTCTGGGGCAGCCTCTCAGGCTTGGCTGCTGACAGTGTGAATCTGGTGGGGATGCGTCTTGACTATTCTGTGGTTAACGATATCCGGTACGCGCACGCTCCGTCCTCTACCACAGCTTATGCTGGGGAGTGGCATATGGTCGAGTGTGAGTGCGGAACGTTGTTCAGCCACCCTCTCGTGGGACGTTCCTGCTTGGTGCTCGGCGTCTCAAGCCGGTGGAACGTTCTCTGTCTCCAAGTGGGACCTCCAACTGGTCCTCGGCCGGTTGTCTGAGGCCCCGTTTGAGCCTCTTGAGCAGGCGTTGTTGGAGCGGCTGTCTTTAAAGACTGCGTTCCTATTGGCCTTCACCTCCACTAAGCGCGTGGGTGAGCTGTGTGCTCTCTCGGTGCGGCCTGAGTGCTTGTCTATTTGTGCCGATAGCGGTGCGACTCTGAGGCCTAATCCAGTCTTTGTGCCAAAGAATATCCGGAGCTCTTTTCGCTCCAGGGATATTGTGATTCAGGCGTTTCATCCGCCTCCTCACGCTAGTGGGTTAGAGGCAAGCCTTCATCTGTCGTGTCCTGTCCGTGCTTTGGGGGTTTACCTCAGTCGGACTCGGGATCTCAGGGCTACCGATCAACTTGTGTTTGTTACGGTGGCCCTCGCGCTGGTAAGGCACTGTCCAAGCAGCGCCTGTCACATTGGTTGGGCGAGGGCATTGCCCTCAGCTACACGTTGGCTGGACAGGCCCCCCCTGGGGGTGTCAGGGCGCACTCCACTTGTGGAGTGGCAGCCTCTGCCCTCTTGTTAGGGGGGGCCTTGTGGAGGACATCTGTGCTGCGGCCTCCTGGTCCTCCCGGGGTCCCTTCGTTAGTTTTTACCTCATGGACATGACTGGGGGTTCTGTCTCCCAGGCGGTTCTGAGGTCTGGGACCTCCCCTGCGTCCCGCCTTTGGTGGGTTAGCAGGGGTGTGTGGGTGTGTGCCACAGGGTGATTTTCACACGTGGTCCCGCCTGTGCTGTTTTTAGGGGTCTCTGGTTCGCTCTTTTTTCGCACTTTGGTGGAGTTGACTGCCGCCCCCCCTTCACTAGGACGGGCGGGTGGACGGGACTCCCCTCCCCCCTGGTAGTAGGGCTTGCGGGTCCTCAGGGGGTACACTTGTCGGGCCACGCGTCTGCTCTGCCCCATATCTCATTATGGCGAAGAGCGAGACACGAGGCCAGTAATGCTATATAACGAAAGGTTATCCTATAACCTAGTTATATGAATACTGGCTGAGCGTCTCGCTCTTAGCGCCCTGAGGTCCCTTGGTTGGGTTTTCTATGATGGAAACTTTTTCCCGAGGAAGGGGGAGTGTGACCATGTCCGGTGTCTTATAGGAGGACGCTGGGGCGGGGCCTGGTCAGGTGCATGGGTGCATTTGTTTTGTTAATGAGCATAGTAGGTGCTGGAGATAAGAGATATCTCATTATGGCGAAGAGCGAGACGCTCAGCCAGTATTCATATAACTAGGTTATAGGATAACCTTTCGTTCATGGTTACTGAACTGGTAACTTAGGAGTAGCTTATTACAGTTGTAGTGTTAGGGCGGTGGTGGCGGAGCCCAATAGCAGAACACAGGGAGAGAGAGAATGGAGCGTTTTAGGTTGGTTTGAATTCCTTTGGGTACCAAGCAGACAAGGCAATAGAGAATATACAAGAATGTGCGACTTTGGACGAGTAGGGGCGCTTGCTTGAGGTTCTCAGGAACGTCCGAGCGGGTGGTGCGTCCTGAGACAGCGTAGGCCGAGAGTTATGGTCCTGGGCACAAGGACAACAAAGGTTAGGACAAGGCAGGCAATACAGACAGAGCAGCAAGGTTGGGTACGTCCTCGTACCTAGGTTGATATGATAACACTGAGACGATCAGGAGCAGGATCCGTAGGGTTGATATCAGGGCTGGTGATGAGCGGACGACTCTCAGCTGGGCTGATTGTTGCCAGATGGCAGCGTGGGGATGTTGGAGTCGGAAGCGGCCCATATAAGGGCGTGGAAGCAGGCAGAGAGATGGAGGCTCTCGCTGTGATTGTGACATGTAGTATTGATGTTATATTGTTATCGGTTGGCCGACTGTCAATCAGTGGTGGGGCATGGGATTCCTGGGCAAAGGGGACATTGTTATTACCAGGCAGCAGGACGATGGATATTTTGCCATCGGATCGCAATTACATATCAAATTGTCATACGAGTAGCTTGATCATGTTCATGGTGTATAGACGGGGAGCACTTATGTGCTCCATGTGTATATATATTTGTTCCTGACGCCGGGGGATCTTATCCACTATCTGCTGGGGGGCTATGTGGTTGGCTCAAAGAAGGGCCAACAAAACATTTATGTTCATGTTTATGCTTATGTAGTATTACCGTAATTCCTCTAATAGTAACCCCGGCTTGTATTTGTTTCAACTGTAGCGGGTACCAGGCTTGTATTAGGAGGAGGCCTGTATAAGAGGGAGGCCTATATTTCAAATTTTCAAATGGATCATAATGAATAAATCAACATTTTGTGTCAGTTTGAACCCAGTAAAATGTACTGGGTTCATTTATTGAAACCAAGTACTGTATGAAATAGTAAACAGTGCAATTACAGGTGGTCACTGGTCATTTCAACGTTTTCAAAGTGAAATCAAGTAACTAGCTCAGTATGCAGCTCAGTATATTAGTAACCCGGCTTGTATTAGGAGGTCGGCTTATAATTGCTTAGCTCAAGAGCGCACCCGGCCATTAATAGAGACCCGGCTTGTATTTGAGACCCGGTTACTATTAGAGGAATTACGGTATTATTGTTATTCCCAAACCAATGTGCCTGGTCATATGGACCATAAAAATGCTAGAATCACTTCAGCCAATGGAGTCATAATCCTAAATTACATTGCTATATTATTTAATTTATCTTTTTATAGTATAATTGTATTGGACACCGCTAGCGGTGGTGATATCTCAGGATGGCGCAATGATTGTGAAATATCGGGTACGTTTGGGCATCAAGCCCTATGTTCATGGTTACTGAACTGTTAACTCAATGACTGCCAGCTATTAGACGGGGCCCGTCGTAGCAATGCCACGCTTTAACAGATAGGAGTGTGTCACCTTGTTTGTAGAGCTATAACTATATTCTATATTATAGCTATGGATACAATACTATGGCCCATTTGACATCACCTATCTATCGTTCAATATGTGAAAAAGAATAAATTTTTCCATCCATACGTTCCCGTGTTATACCGTGGTGAATATAAGTATAGTTATAGCGTGGTCTGGGGTAATTCCTGAAAGGCTGAGTAATAGCCTTACAGTGACGCGGGAAGGGGGGGTGCTTTGGGTGCTGCAGCACCCCCTGTTGGCAGGGAGTTGTACCTGCAAGCAACGCCAAAAGATTTACTAAAATTCAATACAAAACTTTTATTTTTAGAGTTAGCATTTTAGTGTAAGCGGTCTAAAACATTTTTTTTTTTTTTAAATGGTTGAAATCCACTATTTAATGATATTTTCTGTGTATCTGACCTGACGCACAATTGCAGTGCACAGACAGTCACACACACATTGCCTACTGTGGTTAATGTTTCAGCACCACGGACAGCGATTGTTGTTGTGACACACACACACACACACACACACACACACACACACACACACACACACACACACACACACACACACACACACACACACACACACACACACACACAATGCGGGACACGTAGGAGAGGGGGAAACGTGTATACAGTCTCTCGACTCTAGTATGGAAAATACTTGAATCACTTTAACAAATGGCTGTATTAACATAAAAAAATATATAATAATAATAACCTTCTTACTGTCTTAATCTACCATGCACTCTTCTTCCTACTATACTAATATGTCTTCACTACTATGCACTAAACATTTACTGTGAAGGACATTGCCAAGTGAAAGGGGAGGAGCATCCAATTAGCACAATGGTTTACACCTGTATGAAGTCCTTGGACGGAAAGTTATTATGTAAGATGTCAAACACCATTGCTGTAATTACCCTGACGAAGGTCTGTTGACTGAGGCGTTGGTTTAAAGTATTCCTACATAAAGTCAAGTAGCAAGAATACCAGTTTGCTCGATTATTCCTTCCAAATTCAACATTAATTTCCTACTCTGAAAACCTGGAAAAAAGTGTGCAAACTGTTGGAATGAATTGAAGGAGACCAAACACACTACTGTAACATGTCTTACAGCCAGTTTTGCTAGTCATCAATGGCCAAACTGACACAAGTGAAGTTTGAGACACTATTTCTCTTTTTGCAGTGTTCTTTTTGTTTTGTTTGTAAAACAATGATTTCGCTACATTACTAACAGCTGTGTTTTGAGCCTTTGTTCATAACAGCATACGGCTGAATTTCAGTGGGATGTGCACTACCCAAGGTGCCTTGCTTTACTTTTGGTTATAACTATCAGCTTATAAAAGGACAAAATTGCAACATCTGTTTTGCAGTGAATTTGTTTACACGGCTATCTTCTGCAACACTTTGTTCTCATCACGTCCGCTAAACTGATATTGAGATATTTTGAGAATGGAGAAGATGAAAGTTGTGGATATTCATTCCTGCATATGTCTATACTTGAAACACTAGTTGCGGTTACACAAAGATTATTTCATCAACCCAACTGAAATCATTCAGATTGGAGATTTCAATTTAGCTGTTTACATGGACACTTAATAAAGTGATCCTGGTGTGTGTTTACATGTCCCAAAGCATGTAATCAGAATATTACTCTTGCCCAGAAGGAACCTGCCTGTACTTGCATTCACCTTCCCCTGTTTACTTAATGCAGAAGTAAGAACATCTGTTCTGCTCAGACTGCTGCTTATTAGCTATGAGAAAGAACAACATAAACTTGAATATTGTGCTTTTTTTATTTAATTTGGTCGGTAGTTATGTGGAGATTGTTTTTATTTTTTTTACATTTGTGTGAACAAGCCGTCCATGGTACGTGTCTTACTGTCAACGTTAGTTAGAGAGAAAACACCATAGAAAAATAGACTGGACATTTACTACACGGACAGAGCATGGAGGAGTTCAATAATCCAGCAATCCTTGAATCTTGTTTTCAGCAAGAAAGTTTTATCAGCCAGGGAAATGTCTTGTTTTACACCCTCAGATGTGTCAGACTTTCCACAGAAAACTTGTTCACATAGCCCCATGTGGAAGAACATGCGTAGAAAGAAGATATGTATTCCGATTAAAGACAACGATCAGTTTAAGCGTTTACATGGCTATTAGCTGCTAATTTGGTTATGTTTTTAAGTTAATATTTACATTTTGTCATTTAGCTGACACTTTTATCCAAAGTAACTTACAAGTTCTGTACAACAAGTCAGCAGGAAGGGTACAACTCTGGCAGCTAAGGGTCAGTAACATTGTTCGTCAAACAGTGTCGAACTTGAGTGCTACAGTCTTGAGTGCATAGTAGTAAAGACATATTAGCATAGTAGTTAGTAATATAGGCAAGGTAGTTATTAGCAAAGCGCATAATAGTAAAAGACAGTACGAAGGTTAGTATTTATTTATTTATTATAATATTATTTTCATTTCAGATATTGATTGAATTAAATTGAACCTTTATTAATCCCCATGGGGAAATCACTCCTATGTGACCCATAACTATCTAGGAGCAGTGGGCAGCCACAGTGTGGCACCCAGGGACCAACTCCAGTTGTAATGCCAGTACCTCAGTCAAGGACAGTGGCAGGAAACCACCTGTAGTATGCATGTCATAATCTGAATAATAGCCCAATCTGAATAAAAATGCCTCATGTAACCACCTCAATCTGAATACAAATGCCTCATGTAACCACCTAAATCTGAATAAAAATGCCTCATGTAACCACCTCAATCTGAATACAAATGCCTCATGTAACCACCTCAATCTGAATACAAATGCCTCATGTAACCACCTCAATCTGAATACAAATGCCTCATGTAACCACCTCAATCTGAATACAAATGCCTCATGTAACCACCTCAATCTGAATACAAATGCCTCATGTAACCACCTCAATCTGAATACAAATGCCTCATGTAACCACCTCAATCTGAATACAAATGCCTCATGTAACCACCTCAATCTGAATACAAATGCCTCATGTAACCACCTCAATCTGAATACAAATGCCTCATGTAACCACCTCAATCTGAATACAAATGCCTCATGTAACCACCTCAATCTGAATACAAATGCCTCATGTAACCACCTCAATCTGAATACAAATGCCTCATGTAACCACCTCAATCTGAATACAAATGCCTCATGTAACCACCTCAATCTGAATACAAATGCCTCATGTAACCACCTCAATCTGAATACAAATGCCTCATGTAACCACCTCAATCTGAATACAAATGCCTCATGTAACCACCTCAATCTGAATACAAATGCCTCATGTAACCACCTCAATCTGAATACAAATGCCTCATGTAACCACCTCAATCTGAATACAAATGCCTCATGTAACCACCTCAATCTGAATACAAATGCCTCATGTAACCACCTCAATGGAAAGAGACTGGCCCCATCGGGTTGAGAGGGGGGTATACAAATTTGATAATCCGGTCAATAGGAAGATATTAGCGCCTAATAGTCATGTAAATGCTTAATCCTATCATGTCTCTCTGGTTGGGATAAATATATTCCTTCGGTGCATGTTTACCACATGTGGGGGTAACATCTAAGCTCTTTGAGGTTATTAAGTGACGTGTTAAGTGAAGTGAAGGAGTTCCCAGGGAAATTCCAAAACAAATCCTTTCTGTGGCTGTCTTTATTGGAAGATTAGTGTTAGCTAAAAGGGTCATTGAATGCCCCAATGGTCTGTCCGTGTAGTGAATGATCAACTTGTTCTTCTATGAGGTTATCCAAATGAAGATGTAAAAATGGTCAGTTTTGACCATTTGGTGGTTTCGCTCTGACTTGGACCATGGTGGAAAGTTGCTAGTCCCTGGCTAGCGTGGATGAGCCAGGTTGAAAGACGTCGTTCAATGATCAGAAGATCAAACAGTATTCGAGGTCTTGTGCTTCTTACTCAATAAGCTGCAGAATAGGTGGTGGGTGCAAGAGGGGCTACGTGTATGCAGGGTATTTCTAGGCATGTCAAACAATATTGTGATTACATGCTTTAGGAGGCCATGTAAACGTGGTTCAGCTTATTTAGCGTCCTTGTAAACGGTTGATTTGAAATGTCCAATCTGAATGATTTTAATCGGGTTGAGGAAATATTGTCCATGGAACAGTTGGAACCGCAAATATTGATTTCAGTGTTTTCCATTTCTCAACAACCAAAACATCAGCTGCGTTTGAAATATTCTGCATGTAACGGCAGCTACTGTAGTGTTAAGGGTGTAATCTTTCTGAATGTATTGGATAGTAGGTCATAGGGTCTGTTTTTGGTGACCGTTTTTGCAGTAGTTAAATTTTCCTGAAACACAGCTGGATATATATTTTATATAAAGTAATTAGCCATTCTTCAGAATCTGATTGGACAAGAAGTGCATGCTGTCTATACAGAGAAATGTGAAACTGTTAACAATATGCCTAAAAATATATACCTAAGTAAATGGAAGATTGCTCCACTTCTACAAGGTCCATTTGCATGTTCTAGGTATCTAAGGACATCTATTCCCAGTGTCAGAAATATTGTGTCTGTTACTAGGCTTGAGTAAATTGTAATGAACCATGCTCAAATTTAACCAGACATGAAGAATTGCCACTGAGCTCATTCAGCACCTTCTTGAGATCACATGTACAAAAGATATAAGCAAATTAATAAAGGGGTATTTCTCCGGTATTTTTCATCAGATTGCAACGCTGTTTTTTGCTAGACGTTCACAGAAAGGTAAAGAAACAAACTACATTCTATTTTATGGCACTAACATTCAGGTTTGTTCAACCCGTGAGATATGATCCCGGATGATTAAAATAAAATTTAAATAAAAAGCTTCACGCTGGAAGTCAGATAATTGACAGGGGCTGGCGTGAGCTGGGAAGTGTAGTTTTATACAATTTGAAAGGCCATCGAAAGCCCTAGGTCTCTTCTTTCAAAAGACTACACTCAAGTTAGGTTGCGCCATGTCCTCGCGTCAATATCACTAATAACACACACTCATTGGTAAACAAACGTAGTGCTGAAAATATACACTTTGACTGCAGTTTTGACAGGGTTAGGGTCTTTACTCTTGGCTACATTTGAAAAAGAAACGCAACATTAATTAATACGTTCTGTATTCATCTATTTATGGCGTGATAACAATCTTGTACCGGTACCGGACCGCTCTGGCTTAAGGGGTTAATATAATTGTCTACCTTTCTTTCCCATGTAGTTTTACTTTTTAGAAGAAGATTACTTTATTGTTACTGTACACAAGGCTATCTCAAGCCCTGTCCTCTTTCCTTGATCCTCCAATCACAACTGTTGGGAAAGAGGGCAGGGCTTGATATAGGTCAATTGAAATGTGTCTTTTTTGCATATCCCTCTTAGTCACACATTCAGTACACACAGTTTCCCCTACATACTGTATGCATTTAATCTGAGAGGTAATTTCATCCTGGAGCAATTTGGGGGTTCCGTGTCTTGCTCAAGGGCAGGCAGAGATGTTGCTGCACCGTAGATGTAATACCAGCCACCCTTCAGTCACCAGCTCACAGCTGGAATACACCAGTGTTGGGGATGAAAGAAGTTACTGGTTGGCCCTTTTTACCTCTAGAGTATAGGCCAGGGGTGGCCTATGTCACTCATTCCATAAGGACGTAGAATAAACATTTACAATTTTTTTTTAAATGGTCCATTTGCATGTTCTTGGTATCTGAATCTAGGGACATATATGGATCAGTGTCAGAAATAGTGTGTCTGTTACTAGGCTTGAGTAAATTGTAATGAACCAAAGGAGAATATCAATTCTATTTAAAAAAATATATATATCTTTGACTGTAAATAACACCATGCTAAAATTGACCAGACCTGAAAAATCTAAGCAAATGAATAAAGGGAAGATGATTAAACAGAAGGTTTTGTAGATACAGTACTGAATTCTGCCATCTTTTTTATAATGTAAATTTCTCCACCATTCTTCATCATTATTGCAACACCGTTTTTTGCAAGACGTTCACAGAAAGGTAGAGAAACTAACTGCGTTCTGTTTTATGGCAATAACGTTCAGGTTTGTGGGAGATAATCCCAAAAAATAAGAGAAATTAAAAAGTAAATCCAGAAGTCAGATGATTGACAGGGGCTGGTGTGAGCTGGGTAGGGTAGTTTTTCGAAATTTGAAAGCCCTGAGTCTCTTCCTTCAAAAGACTACACTCACTTTTGGCTGTGCCACTTCCTCCTGTCAATATGCGCCGGTTTCCGACTCAATGCCCTGAGATTTCTATAATCTTATATTTCACTAATAACAGTTAAAATAATTGGTAAACAAACATAATGCTGAAAATATACACTTTTACTGTATATCTCTGGCTTTAGAGGTTAACCCTGTGAGGCCCAAATTAAAAAGAAATTAGCAACTTCAGAGGCCAGAGGGTGGGACATATAAACACATTTACTATCAAATAGCATTGTGAGGCTGAACAACAGGACCAATTGACTATACATGTGCTTAAAGGGGAACTATCTTATAAATGGCTTTTTTCAGTGTTTACCATTGTTTCTTAGCTATGTGGACTTATATTAATAGGATATATGTCTCTAATTCTCATATTGGCGAATTCTTCCAATTCTCCTCTCACAATATTCACCCTCACTGAACTGAGTCATCTGAAAATGTGCATATCTGTGATGTCAGAGATTTCTCAGCTGCATAATAATGTGGCAGTTGATGTGGCAGTTGGCACCAGGCCACACAGTGGTTGGAGCCCAGCCTCAAAACTGCTTGAGGTAGAAAAATGCGGTTTTTAGTACTTGATTAGAAATACAAAACAATGCATTTAAAAAAAAAAAAACCTAGGTGTTCCATAGACTCACAGGAATTGTGTAAAAGTGCCCAAATAGTGAAAGAAATAGTAAAATAGTTCCCCTTTAACATTTTTTAAATAAACATTATTTTTTTAAATGGCTAAAAGTGATTTTGTAATTTTGCAACCGTGGGTCTCACAGGGTACTTTTAACCCTGTGAGGCCCAAATAAAAAAGACATTAGCAACTTCAGAGGCCAGAGGGTGAGACCTATAAACACATGAAGGGTGCCGTGACTGAAAAAAAAGGTTGAGAAACGCTGGTATATGGTGTGGCTCTTTGTGGTACCACAGTCATTTTTTTGTGGCTCTTAGTCTCTGACTGGTTGGCCACCCCTGGTATAGGCCATCCTGCCTCCTTTATCCCTTACATACCAGTGTATCCCTTATCCATGTATATCCCTTACAGACATACCAGTGTATCCCTTATCCCTGTATATCCCTTACAGACATACCAGTGTATCCCTTATCCCTGTATATCCCTTACAGACATACCAGTCTATCCCTTATCCCTGTATATCCCTTACATAAATACACCAGTATACCACTTATCCCAGTATACCCCTTATCCTTGTATATCCCTTATCCCTGTATATCCCTTATCCCTGTATATCCCTTAAAGAAATACACCAGTATACCCCTTATCCCAGTATACCCCGTATCCCTGTATATCCCTTATCCCTGTATATCCCTTATCCCTGTATATCCCTTAAAGAAATACACCAGTATATCCCTTATCCCAGTATAGCCCTTATCCCTGTATATCCCTTAAAGAAATACACCAGTATACCCCTTATCCCAGTATATCCCTCATCCCAGTATATCCCTCATCCCAGTATATCCCTCATCCCAGTATATCCCTCATCCCTGTATATCCCTCATCCCAGTATATCCCTCATCCCAGTATATCCCTCATCCCAGTATATCCCTCATCCCAGTCTATCCCGTACAGACATAAGAGATAAGATAAGATAAGATATTCCTTTATTGATCCCCTTGGGGAAATTCAGGCATCATAGCAGCATGGGGGGGGGGGGGGGGGTACAGGTAGTAAAAAAAAAAAACACAGGCAGAGTAAACAATTAGGTCAATTTGGTCAATATAATTTACTATCTAACTAGCTGAAGAAAATATTCACATTATTCACAGTGTCACATAAGGTGCAGTATGGATGTTTCATTGATGACTAATCTTGTTTCTGGACTTAAGTGAAGCATGTCTTTTAGACTCTTCTCAATCTTATTTTTTGTCTCTATCATATCATATTTTGTCATATCAATATAAATTGTATATATTGTTAAAAGTTCTATAGATCTAATTATTATGCAGTGTAATAATTTCATAAAAAATCCACAGAGCTTTTATAAAGTTGCAGAATAAAAGTATTACTTTCCCCCCAAAATAATATTGATGAATGAATGTATAATTTAAAAGATTTGGTGGGTCCAAAATGAATGTGTAAACTCACTGAAAGAGGAACTGCTTAAATCATATCTCTAAATAGAATCCATACTTAGGTATATTAATTGTCTGTATTTATGTATCTATGTTGTATGTTTGTTAGTAGGTAGGTGTGTAAGCCTACCCACATTGTATGTTTTTGTTTTTGTTTGTTTATATTTTGTTTATATTTGTGATCAGGCTCCCTCCAAAAGCTTTAAATAGCTTCTTGGGAGACCTGGCACATGCACACAATTTTGTCGATGTTGTTTTCACATGAAGATATGTATATGTAAATATCGTGTGTGTGTGTGTGTGTGTGTGTGTGTGTGTGTGTGTGTGTGTGTGTGTGTGTGTGTGTGTGTGTGTGTGTGTGTGTGTGTGTGTGTGTGTGTGTGTGTGTGTGTGTGAATAAAAACTTCATTCATTCAAATGCATTAATTCATTCAAATGTCCCTACCATTTCCTACTTGCCATTTCTCCATGTGGAATGCACCTGATTGGGTAAATGACATGCTGGTGCTCTAGTGCGACATCTAGTGGCTGAATGTTATCTATAGCACCTTTACGCTCTACTTGCTGCCATGTGTTGCCTTTTTGTCAACTACTTTGAATGAGTTGGTGAATAGTAAAATAAATAATAAAATCAGTATGAAACCCACAACTCACGCATTGCTGTCAAACACACACATTGCTGGTCACGTCCACTCCTGCAGACATGACAAGAGTGCATCTTGCCCCCCCCCCCCCCCCAAACCTGGCTATCAAGGGGTTAATTAGGCCCTCTCTGCCAGACGCTCAGCTCCAGGTGTAAATGATTGGGAGTCGTTGGTTCAAACCCAAACGCTCTCCCGAGTCCAGGGGCTGCTGTCATCACGCCGACCCCCTCCTAAGCACATGACTTTTAGGACCGGATGATTGCTACTAAAACATTAGATTGAGAGGAGAAGAGAGTGAGAGCCATAAACACGCTGAATTCTGCCCTTTAATTTCACCATCTCCAGAGAATTGGTTTTTGCTGTGCCGCAGACCAAATCCCACACACCAGCCGTTAGTTGTCTATCCTAGGACTGAAATGTAATTTAGAGAGAGAGAGAGAGAGAGAGAGAGAGAGAGAGAGAGAGAGAGAGAGAGAGAGAGAGAGAGAGAGAAAGGGAGGGGTAGAGAGAGAGGGAGAGAGACATGGTGTTTATGTGTGTTTGTTCTGTATGCAGGACTCAGGTTTGTATAGAGGTTTGTATCTAGAAACCTGTGAATGTGCAAATAAATTAGTAGGTATGTCCTGTATTTGCTTTGTGACGTGATGATGTTAGGTATACTACCTAGAATATTACCAGAACACCAAACAGCTCAGCAGCGTGTACTGCTCCATAGAGCTGGAGGCTGGTCTGTTGTTGTGCTGCGATGTTGTATTGGGGCTTTATTTAATAAAAGAAAAATTGGGTTCCCCTGCACTGAACTTGCGCGGTGAACTTGAATGTATTTTTGTGTAGTGATTTTGCATACTGTGATGTGATGTGCTTTTATTATGTGAAGCTGTGGTCGCCCGGGCTCGAGGCTATACTTACTATCAGGAGCACAGTACGCTGTGTCTATGAATACTGATAGTAATGATGTTTTCTTACATATATATTGTATGGTGATGTGATGTTGGGAAGCTATTGGCGGCTTGACTGTATGACAGTAATGTATCGGGCTGTAGGTGTGGTTAGCGTGTACCAGCCCTGTGTGTGTGTGTGTGTGTGTGTGTGTGTAGGTGTGTGTGTGTGTGTGTGTGTGTGTGTGTGTGTGTGTGTGGTGTGTGTGTGTGTGTGTGTGTGTGTGTGTGTGTGTAGTTGAGTGCGTACATGTGCGCGCCTGTTTGTGTATGTGTGCGCGCGTGGTCCAGGTTCTTGATGAAAGCCGGGAGCAGAGGCATATATCAGAGCTCCGGCACTAATAAAAGGCCAGCAAGCAGAGCTCGTCTCCTTCTGGGAGCAGCACTGCTTTTTACTGCCTCTCTGACAGCAAGACAAAGTGTTCGTCCAATTAGAAAAATATTTGGCCACATACCTACCAACTGAGCTTTGGGATCTTTCTTTTTTTTTTCACGCCATTTGATCAGGAATCCTAGCCATTTTTATTGTGTGTTTTCTTACGGTTGTGTACTGTGTATGTACACTTTTTTACTACTCGCCCAGAAATCACAGTTATTATTTTCCTCGCGTGTTGGTCCAGCGTCTTGGTTGTAGCCTTTCCGCACTGGGGGGTTTCAACGCCGCCATGTGTCCAGGTTGAGGGGGTTCTTGTCGCCCCTGTCATCCTCTCTATACGCCTTGTACGGAGACATGTACATAATATACTTATCCCTTAACCCCGGGTGCTAGTCCTCCCCTTGAGCACAGAATACTGTGTTTTTATTTATTAAATTTTTTTCCCTCTTTTTTCCCCCCCGAGTGCATTAAAATTAAATAGTCTCTTGTTGTTGTGAAAAGAGGCACACGTTAAAAATAATTGGGTGTGGAAGAGAACAAAGGGCCGGCTCGTCTCTCCTCCCTGCTACACCCCAGCCAGGCATTAATACCACGCCGGCTGCATTGTTCTGCTGTCTGCAGCCATCCCCCTAGCCAGACACTCAGCTCCGGAGAAGTCACTTTTAATGTCTGATAATCAAGGTGAATTTTCAAAAAGCTGCCATTTTCAAATGATGGTGTATATATTATGTGGAGATGGGGGAGCCGGGGAGGGGAGGGGCCCCCATTTAGCGAGGGGGAGAGAGCCTCACCCATGCGCAGTGAAAGAGAGACACCTACTGGCCAAGGAGGGGGCTGCAGGCACATGTTAGCCGGGTTGCAGTGCCATTGTTGTCATTTGATTTGCAGTTTGCTTTTGTCTTTGATGGAAACATGTTTGTCATCTGTGTGTTCCTGTGTGTTCTTTGTCTTTGGTTTAGGTTTAGAAACAGACCCCAGTGTCCACTACACTGTGCACTACCAAAACGTTAGCATCCCTGGCTGTCTCCTA
The DNA here is from genome assembly GCF_963971535.1 of Notolepis coatsorum. Lineage (NCBI taxonomy): Eukaryota > Metazoa > Chordata > Actinopteri > Aulopiformes > Paralepididae > Notolepis > Notolepis coatsorum. The sequence goes on along the minus strand of NC_140184.1, from coordinate 67,066,522 downwards.
GCCCCATATTGAGCATTAGAAGAGTAGGGCTACTGGTCTGTCTGTTGCTTCCGCCGGCTGTGCTGGGCTGGGCTGTGCTGGGCTGTGCTGGGCTGTGCTGGGCTGTGCTGTGCTGGGCTGGGCTGTGCTGGGCTGTGCTGGGCTGTGCTGGGCTGGGCTGGGCTGGGCTGGGCTGGGCTGGGCTGGGCTGGAAGTTCCAGTGGTGCGTTGTGTCTGTTCGGGGGGAGCCGGGTAGGGGAGCTCCATCTTTCTAGTGTGTGGTGCAGGGGATCCTCTCCTCCTTGCTCCTCCCTTCTCCCCTCTTCCCCCGCTGCTCTAAGGTATGATTATTCTCCTCCGCTCCACCGCACCGTATATATATCCCTGGTCTGCAGTTCCCCCTCCCCGCTGTCATTTTTCATGGCATGTTTTCGCCCCCCGCGTGCAGCACTGCACATTTGCACCGTGCCTGTGCAATATGTTAAGGAGGTGAATATATGCGGTGTGCAGAATGTAATAAGTATATATTTATTTCCATAGCCGGTGATTTACTGGTGTTTCCAGTTCTCTGAGAGAAGAAGGGGCCGGCTCCAGCCATGTATCTTAACAAACATGACTGCTGCGTATGCACCTCCAAGGCTTCCTACTCCCTGGGGAAACAAAATTATACATCTGAAAGAGAGGCTTGTTTTTCATGCTGTTTGTGTGTGTGTGTGCGCGTGTGTGTGTGCGCGTGAAAGACCTGTCTGGTTTTTAGATTATACCCTCCCTAACACCATAGCCTTGTTCTGGCTCGAGGTTGGCTGTAGGACTGGTATTTCCCCCCAAGTAAGAAACCACAGATCAAAGATGTCTGTCTGACACGGCAGTGATGGCAGTGTTTTGAAGCCGTTGAAAGTTGATCAGACTCAAATTCAAGCCGGGGCTCTTTTGATTGCATAGCCGCTGTCCAGTTCAAACACCACCTATGGAGTCCCCGCTATAACTCACTAGTTAGCCAGCCGACACCAGCCCCCAGCCCCCCCCCCCTGTACATCAGACCTGCCTAGTGCACTGTGATCTCTGTACCTCTGTTTTTGGGGGGAGGGGAACAACTTGAGGGGAATAAACAGGGGGGTTTGTTCACAATCTCGAACTTTAAGTCAAAACGAACAGACATACAGTAAATAAAGGCAAAATACTATTAAGTCCTAGAAATAGTGATAACCTCTTAGTGTTATAGGTCCCCAGGATATTCATTATGTGTAATATGACTTGGGGGGTGGGGGGGGGGGTGACAGTGGCTCGGGAGGTAGAGCTGTCGTCTGGTAATCAGAAGGTTACTGGTTCGATTCCTCCTGGGCATTGTATCGAAGTGTCCTTGAGCAAGACACTTAACCCCCTAACTGCTCCAGATGAGCGGGTTGCCACCTTGCATGGTTGCCTCCATGGTGTGTGAGTGAATGGGTGAATGTGAGGCATAAGTTGTAAAGCGCTTTGGATAAAAGCTGCTATATACTGCAAATGCAGTCCATTTACCATATTAACAGCCCAGGAAGGGGAAATGGGGGAAATCTCCAGCCGCTAAATGGGGTGAGACCACAGGAGAAGACTGAAGGCACGCCTGACTTTTCACAACCCGTATGGACATTTGATGGTGGTTAGTGTCACGAAGCAATTGCTTGACACAACTCGATGCACTAACAAAACAAGTGTCTGGTGGAGGTTTCTCTATGACAACACGTGAAATACAAATTCACTCATAATTCATAATTATTATTAATTTACATATATATATATATATAATTTATATATATATATATATATATATATATATATATATTTTTTTTTTTTTTTTTTTTATTATTATTTAATTTTATTTTATTAGAAAAGGTTTCCTCTGTAAAAAAAATATGCCAGTGAATAAATTTTTTCTTCAATAATGGCCAAAATTGACAGCTCTGAGCAGGCCTGCACTGCAGTAATGACTGCAGTAATATTCGTGCAGAATAACTTCACAGGTTGACCCAATGTTAAATAAATAATAAATAATAGCCAATCAAAATAGGCTATTAACTTCATCTAAGCACGGTCTGTGCAGTTAAACTCTTGCCATTGAATGGAGGATTTAATGATTGACAGCCCTTGACATCCAATACACATAGGTTGAATGATTGGCAGCCTTGCAAATCCAATCAGAGTATGGCTCCTACGACTGCAGCTCTGTAGCTACACGGCTGTTTCTCCCCTCGCGGGATTGATTGATTGATTGAAAATTTTATTAACAGAGCACGAAACCTCTATATTAGTGTATCTAACATTTAGCACTTTAATAGCGGGACATTTACTGAGGACCAGCACAACACACATGTGGATATTATGATTTAACAAGTCTATCTGTCCAGGAGGATGTCAACATTATTGCAGGTACTGTAAGCATAAGCAGGCAGCCTAGCAGTTTCTAGCTTGGATGCTAATAACTACTAACGTTATCACACTAGCTTGGATGTAATGTATCACGTTGGCTGCTGGCTGCTAATGCAGCCTGCAGATAATATTTGCATGTGCACTGTTAGTGGTGAATGAATGAATGAATGAATGTTGCCGCTAGCTTGTGGCTAGGCTAGCGTACTTTGCTGATGCACGGCTGATCTAGTGCCTCTGTGGCTCTACTGATTTGTCACGGTGAGATTCATGATGTGGAACTTTGGTGTGCTCTTATGAATGAGAACTGCTATCTTGTCCGTTGTGTGTGGGTTTGTGTCTGAAACGACTGGTGGCTTGTGTGTGTTGCATGAGATGCAGAAATAAACATTGCCAGGCATTGTAGTTCTCGGACCGCTTTTAAGTATTAACATCACTAACATGTCACAAAAGCATGTAGAATGTAAAACGTTAGGTTGGCAATAGGTTAGCAATAGGTTCAAAGTGTCATTATATCGTTTTAAGTTTTCGATTTGCGATCGTCTATCCAAGCCGGAACCGGAAATGAAAATTTTGAACCATGGGAATTGTAGTTTTTTTGTGGCCATTTTGTAGAGGGCATTCATAGCTGTCGGCCAGCGTTTCTCCGATCTACACTTCCTGTCACATACTATGGTGGTTCAAAGTTCAGCGTTCTGAATGAATCATATCAATAATTGTTATGATTCGCGATAATAAGCCACAAAAGGTAACGTTTTTGACACTATTGTTAGCATGTAGGAACAATTAGATCTGAAATTAGTTTCAAAACGGTTACACTGTTGGGGAAATAAAAAATTACAGTTGATTACAGTAGATATCGGTATCTGTTATTATGCACGCCTGGTGATACTAAATCCAAATTGAACTCGGGCATTTGAAAGATACTATATGTATATATATAAATGTGCAAATTGGCTATAATAAGGTAATGTACTATAAGCATATATTCTATATTCTATAATAATATTTCAAATTGCATTGGTCCGGATGGGAGAATTCAGTACTGTATATACAGAACCTTCGGTTTGATAATCTTCCCTTTATTAATTTCCTTAGATTTTTTGTACACATGATCTCAGGAAGGTACTGAACGAGATCAGTGGCAGTTTTTTTAAGTTTGGTCATTATTATCATGGTGTTATTCACTGTCAAAGATGCAAAGAAAAATCATAATTCATATTTTCCTTTGTTTCATCACAATTTAAGCAAGCCTAGTAATAGACACAATATTTCTGACACTGTGAATACATTCACTGAGGTCCATAGATGTACGTAGATACCAAGAATATGCAAATAGCCCTTGTAAAAGTGGAGCAATATTCCATTTACCTAGGTATACATTTTATGCGGATTTTCACCTGGGGTGGAACAAGCTTTAGTATGTATATTGATATTAATATTAATATTAATTAATTGATTGGTGTTGGTATTAATATTAATATATAGTGTATATTAATATTATGTTTTCATCTGTGTCCACTGACCACTGACACACAGTGGGGGATGTTTTAAAAATATTATTTAATATATAATATAATATAATAATTTGTGCTTCACCAAAGAATTTGGTCACCAGCCTCCACGCGTTATACAATACAATAGCAATCTACGGGGAAAAGGACTCGTATGCATTTCCCTCGCGAAGGTAGCGGCGATCGTGAGGAGAGCCAAAGTACCACGACACTCCCTTCTGGTGGGTTCTGGTGTGTGAGAGGGAGCCCTGCTACGATGACCAGGAGTACGAACACAAACACACATGGTTGATGGGAGGCTGGAATTGACATAGTGCTCGAAGGGCAAGTAGATGTAATCCCATGAAAACAGTGGGCTTTAAATGGATTCTGTGCTCAAGAGATTTTCGCCGTATGGGTCTCCCTCTGTGAGGCCGTCGCAGAGCGGGGGAAAGATGTACTACAGCATAGAAAATAAACCTTCCGAATTAAATGGCAGCATAAAACACGTTTGATTCCCTGTGTCAGATTTCTTCCACCGACGGTCTGAACCGTTTGGTTCGAAACGTATTGTCCTCAAAAAACCGACACACTTCCAAAGAAAGTGAGGAAAAAAATGGAAAAACCAGCCTTTCTTCTATTATTTCATGAAGACTCTATCGATATGCCTTGTGCTTTCAGTGTGTGTGTGTGTGTGTGTGTGTGTGTGTGTGTGTGTGTGTGTGTGTGTGTGTGTGTGTGTGTGTGTGTGTGTGTTGGACTTCCTTTGTTGCCATGTCAAAACCTGTCCTTAGATTCACTGTGTTCCTTTTCTCACTGTACAACCTTACAATCTGTTGTAATTCTGCTGTAATACTTTCTGAGCTTGAAAATTAATCTTCGTCCGACCTTACGCCCCTTGTTCTTGTTTGCTGTTTTTCTTTCTACATGCAACTCAACACATTTGAACAAATTATTAAATCAGCGCAATGAACATAGGATGATGACGAACACTTCTATATGCATTGAACCTGTGTTGTGTTGGTCTTTAGTCAACAGACATCTTATACTATAGCCAACAGACATCTTATACTATAGCTAACAGACATATTATACTATAGCTAACATACATCTTATACTATAGCTAACAGACATCTTATACTATAGCTAACAGACATATTATACTATAGCTAACAGACATATTATACTATAGCTAACAGACATATTATACTATAGCTAACAGACATATTATACTATAGCTAACAGACATATTATACTATAGCCAACAGACATCTTATACTATAGCTAACAGACATATTATACTATAGCTAACAGACATATTATACTATAGCTAACAGACATATTATACTATAGCTAACAGACATATTATACTATAGCTAACAGACATATTATACTATAGCTAACAGACATATTATACTATAGCTAACAGACATATTATACTATAGCTAACAGACATCTTATACTATAGCTAACAGACATACTATACTATAGCTAACAGACATATTATACTATAGCTAACATACATCTTATACTATAGCTAACAGACATATTATACTATAGCTAACAGACATATTATACTATAGCTAACATACATCTTATACTATAGTTAACAGACATATTATACTATAGCTAACAGACATCTTATACTATAGCTAACATACATCTTATACTATAGCTAACAGACATATTATACTATAGCTAACAGACATATTATACTATAGCTAACATACATATTATACTATAGCTAACAGACATCTTATACTATAGCCAACAGACATATTATACTATAGCTAACAGACATATTATACTATAGCTAACATACATCTTATACTATAGTTAACAGACATATTATACTATAGCTAACAGACATCTTATACTATAGCTAACATACATCTTATACTATAGCTAACAGACATATTATACTATAGCTAACAGACATATTATACTATAGCTAACAGACATATTATACTATAGCTAACATACATATTATACTATAGCTAACAGACATATTATACTATAGCTAACAGACATATTATACTATAGCTAACAGACATCTTATACTATAGCTAACAGACATCTTATACTATAGCTAACAGACATATTATACTATAGCTAACAGACATATTATACTATAGCTAACAGACATCCTATACTATAGCTAACAGACATATTATACTATAGCTAACAGACATCCTATACTATAGCTAACAGACATCTTATACTATAGCTAACAGACATCTTATACTATAGCTAACAGACATATTATACTATAGCTAACAGACATATTATACTATAGCTAACAGACATCTTATACTATAGCTAACAGACATCCTATACTATAGCTAACAGACATCTTATACTATAGCTAACAGACATCTTATACTATAGCTAACAGACATCTTATACTATAGCTAACAGACATATTATACTATAGCTAACAGACATATTATACTATAGCTAACAGACATATTATACTATAGCTAACAGACATATTATACTATAGCTAACATACATATTATACTATAGCTAACAGACATATTATACTATAGCTAACAGACATCTTATACTATAGCCAACAGACATCTTATACTATAGCTAACATACATATTATACTATAGCCAACAGACATATTATACTATAGCTAACATACATATTATACTATAGCTAACAGACATATTATACTATAGCTAACAGACATATTATACTATAGCTAACAGACATATTATACTATAGCTAACAGACATCTTATACTATAGCTAACATACATCTTATACTATAGCCAACAGACATATTATACTATAGCCAACAGACATCTTATAGCCAACAGACATATTATACTATAGCTAACAGACATATTATACTATAGCTAACAGACATCCTATACTATAGCTAACAGACATATTATACTATAGCTAACAGATATCTTATACTATAGCTAACAGACATCCTATACTATAGCTAACAGACAACCTATACTATAGCTAACAGACATATTATACTATAGCTAACAGACATATTATACTATAGCTAACAGACATATTATACTATAGCTAACAGACATCTTATACTATAGCCAACAGACATATTATACTATAGCTAACATACATATTATACTATAGCTAACATACATATTATACTATAGCTAACATACATATTATACTATAGCTAACAGACATATTATACTATAGCTAACAGACATCTTATACTATAGCTAACAGACATCTTATACTATAGCTAACAGACATACTATACTATAGCTAACATACATATTATACTATAGCTAACATACATCTTATACTATAGCTAACAGACATCTTATACTATAGCCAACAGACATCTTATACTATAGCTAACAGACATATTATACTATAGCTAACAGACATCTTATACTATAGCTAACATACATATTATACTATAGCTAACAGACATCTTATACTATAGCTAACAGACATATTATACTATAGCCAACAGACATATTATACTATAGTCAACAGACATATTATACTATAGCCAACAGACATCTTATACTATAGCTAACAGACATATTATACTATAGCTAACAGACATATTATACTATAGCTAACATACATATTATACTATAGCTAACAGACATATTATACTATAGTTAACAGACATCTTATACTATAGCTAACAGACGTCTTATACTATAGCTAACAGACATCTTATACTATAGCTAACAGACATCTTATACTATAGCTAACAGACATCTTATACTATAGCTAACAGACATCTTATACTATAGTCAACAGACATCCTATACTATAGTCAACAGACATCTTATACTATAGCTAACAGACATCTTATACTATAGCTAACAGACATCTTATACTATAGTCAACAGACATATTATACTATAGCTAACAGACATATTATACTATAGTCAACAGACATCCTATACTATAGTCAACATACATCTTATACTATAGCTAACAGACATCTTATACTATAGCTAACAGACATATTATACTATAGCTAACAGACATCTTATACTATAGCTAACAGACATCTTATACTATAGCTAACAGACATATTATACTATAGCTAACAGACATCTTATACTATAGCTAACAGACATATTATACTATAGCTAACATACATATTATACTATAGCCAACAGACATATTATAGTATAGCCAACAGACATCTTATACTATAGCCAACAGACATCTTATACTATAGCTAACAGACATATTATACTATAGCTAACAGACATCCTATACTATAGCTAACAGACATATTATACTATAGCTAACATACATCTTATACTATAGCTAACAGACATATTATACTATAGTCAACAGACATATTATACTATAGCCAACAGACATATTATACTATAGCCAACAGACATCTTATACTATAGCCAACAGACATATTATACTATAGCTAACAGACATATTATACTATAGCTAACAGACATCTTATACTATAGCTAACAGACATATTATACTATAGCTAACAGACATATTATACTATAGCCAACAGACATATTATACTATAGCTAACAGACATCTTATACTATAGCTAACAGACATCTTATACTATAGCTAACAGACATATTATACTATAGCCAACAGACATCTTATACTATAGCTAACAGACATATTATACTATAGCTAACAGACATCTTATACTATAGCTAACATACATATTATACTATAGCTAACAGACATCTTATACTATAGCTAACAGACATATTATACTATAGCCAACAGACATATTATACTATAGTCAACAGACATATTATACTATAGCCAACAGACATCTTATACTATAGCTAACAGACATATTATACTATAGCTAACAGACATATTATACTATAGCTAACATACATATTATACTATAGCTAACAGACATATTATACTATAGTTAACAGACATCTTATACTATAGCTAACAGACGTCTTATACTATAGCTAACAGACATCTTATACTATAGCTAACAGACATCTTATACTATAGCTAACAGACATCTTATACTATAGCTAACAGACATCTTATACTATAGTCAACAGACATCCTATACTATAGTCAACAGACATCTTATACTATAGCTAACAGACATCTTATACTATAGCTAACAGACATCTTATACTATAGTCAACAGACATATTATACTATAGCTAACAGACATATTATACTATAGTCAACAGACATCCTATACTATAGTCAACATACATCTTATACTATAGCTAACAGACATCTTATACTATAGCTAACAGACATATTATACTATAGCTAACAGACATCTTATACTATAGCTAACAGACATCTTATACTATAGCTAACAGACATATTATACTATAGCTAACAGACATCTTATACTATAGCTAACAGACATATTATACTATAGCTAACATACATATTATACTATAGCCAACAGACATATTATAGTATAGCCAACAGACATCTTATACTATAGCCAACAGACATCTTATACTATAGCTAACAGACATATTATACTATAGCTAACAGACATCCTATACTATAGCTAACAGACATATTATACTATAGCTAACATACATCTTATACTATAGCTAACAGACATATTATACTATAGTCAACAGACATATTATACTATAGCCAACAGACATATTATACTATAGCCAACAGACATCTTATACTATAGCCAACAGACATATTATACTATAGCTAACAGACATATTATACTATAGCTAACAGACATCTTATACTATAGCTAACAGACATATTATACTATAGCTAACAGACATATTATACTATAGCCAACAGACATATTATACTATAGCTAACAGACATCTTATACTATAGCTAACAGACATCTTATACTATAGCTAACAGACATATTATACTATAGCTAACAGACATATTATACTATAGCTAACAGACATCTTATACTATAGCTAACAGACATCTTATACTATAGCTAACAGACATATTATACTATAGCTAACAGACATCTTATACTATAGCTAACATACATATTATAGTATAGCTAACAGACATCTTATACTATAGCTAACAGACATCTTATACTATAGCTAACAGACATCTTATACTATAGCTAACAGACATCCTATACTATAGCTAACAGACATATTATACTATAGCCAACAGACATCTTATACTATAGCTAACATACATATTATACTATAGCTAACAGACATATTATACTATAGCCAACAGACATCTTATACTATAGCTAACAGACATCTTATACTATAGCTAACAGACATATTATACTATAGCTAACAGACATATTATACTATAGCTAACAGACATATTATACTATAGCCAACAGACATATTATACTATAGCTAACAGACATCTTATACTATAGCTAACAGACATCTTATACTATAGCCAACAGACATCTTATACTATAGCTAACAGACATCTTATACTATAGTTAACAGACATCTTATACTATAGCTAACAGACATCTTATACTATAGCCAACAGACATCTTATACTATAGCTAACAGACATCTTATACTATAGCTAACAGACATCTTATACTATAGCTAACAGACATATTATACTATAGCTAACAGACATATTATACTATAGCTAACAGACATCTTATACTATAGCTAACAGACATCTTATACTATAGCTAACAGACATCTTATACTATAGCTAACAGACATATTATACTATAGCCAACAGACATATTATACTATAGCTAACAGACATCTTATACTATAGCTAACAGACATCCTATACTATAGCTAACAGACATATTATACTATAGCCAACATACATCTTATACTATAGCCAACAGACATATTATACTATAGCTAACAGACATCCTATACTATAGCTAACAGACATCTTATACTATAGCTAACAGACATATTATACTATAGCTAACAGACATCCTATACTATAGCTAACAGACATATTATACTATAGCCAACAGACATCTTATACTATAGCTAACAGACATATTATACTATAGCTAACATACATCTTATACTATAGCTAACAGACATATTATACTATAGCCAACAGACATCTTATACTATAGCTAACAGACATATTATACTATAGCTAACAGACATCTTATACTATAGCTAACATACATATTATACTATAGCTAACAGACATCTTATACTATAGCTAACAGACATATTATACTATAGCCAACAGACATATTATACTATAGTCAACAGACATCTTATACTATAGCTAACAGACATATTATACTATAGCTAACAGACATATTATACTATAGCTAACAGACATATTATACTATAGCTAACAGACATAATATACTATAGCTAACAGACATATTATACTATAGCTAACAGACATATTATACTATAGCTAACAGACATATTATACTATAGCCAACAGACATATTATACTATAGCTAACAGACATATTATACTATAGCTAACAGACATATTATACTATAGCCAACAGACATATTATACTATAGTCAACAGACATCTTATACTATAGCTAACAGACATATTATACTATAGCTAACAGACATATTATACTATAGCCAACATACATCTTATACTATAGCTAACAGACATCTTATACTATAGCCAACAGACATCTTATACTATAGCTAACAGACATCTTATACTATAGCTAACAGACATCTTATACTATAGCTAACAGACATATTATACTATAGCTAACAGACATATTATACTATAGCTAACAGACATCTTATACTATAGCTAACATACATATTATACTATAGCTAACAGACATCTTATACTATAGCTAACAGACATCTTATACTATAGCCAACAGACATCTTATACTATAGCTAACAGACATCTTATACTATAGCTAACAGACATCTTATACTATAGCCAACAGACATCCTATACTATAGCTAACAGACATATTATACTATAGCTAACAGACATCTTATACTATAGCTAACAGACATCTTATACTATAGCTAACAGACATATTATACTATAGCTAACATACATATTATACTATATCCAACATACATATTATACTATAGCCAACAGACATATTATACTATAGCTAACAGACATCTTATACTATAGCTAACAGACATCTTATACTATAGCTAACAGACATATTATACTATAGCTAACAGACATATTATACTATAGCTAACAGACATCTTATACTATAGCTAACAGACATATTATACTATAGCTAACAGACATCTTATACTATAGCTAACAAACATCTTATACTATAGCTAACAGACATCTTATACTATAGCTAACAGACATCTTATACTATAGCTAACAGACATATTATACTATAGCTAACAGACATATTATACTATAGCTAACAGACATCTTATACTATAGCTAACAGACATCTTATACTATAGCCAACAGACATATTATACTATAGCTAACAGACATATTATACTATAGCTAACAGACATCTTATACTATAGCTAACAGACATCTTATACTATAGCTAACAGACATCTTATACTATAGCTAACAGACATATTATACTATAGCTAACAGACATATTATACTATAGCCAACAGACATATTATACTATAGCCAACAGACATCTTATACTATAGCTAACAGACATCTTATACTATAGCTAACAGACATCTTATACTATAGCTAACAGACATCTTATACTATAGCTAACAGACATATTATACTATAGCTAACAGACATATTATACTATAGCTAACAGACATATTATACTATAGCTAACAGACATCTTATACTATAGCTAACATACATCTTATACTATAGCTAACAGACATATTATACTATAGCCAACAGACATCTTATACTATAGCTAACAGACATATTATACTATAGCTAACATACATCTTATACTATAGCTAACAGACATCTTATACTATAGCTAACATACATCTTATACTATAGCTAACATACATCTTATACTATAGCTAACATACATCTTATACTATAGCTAACAGACATATTATACTATAGCTAACATACATCTTATACTATAGCTAACAGACATATTATACTATAGCTAACATACATCTTATACTATAGCTAACAGACATATTATACTATAGCTAACAGACATATTATACTATAGCTAACAGACATATTATACTATAGCTAACAGACATATTATACTATAGCTAACATACATCTTATACTATAGCTAACAGACATCTTATACTATAGCCAACAGACATCTTATACTATAGCTAACAGACATATTATACTATAGCTAACAGACATCTTATACTATAGCTAACATACATATTATACTATAGCTAACAGACATCTTATACTATAGCTAACAGACATATTATACTATAGCCAACAGACATATTATACTATAGTCAACAGACATATTATACTATAGCCAACAGACATCTTATACTATAGCTAACAGACATATTATACTATAGCTAACAGACATATTATACTATAGCTAACATACATATTATACTATAGCTAACAGACATATTATACTATAGTTAACAGACATCTTATACTATAGCTAACAGACGTCTTATACTATAGCTAACAGACATCTTATACTATAGCTAACAGACATCTTATACTATAGCTAACAGACATCTTATACTATAGCTAACAGACATCTTATACTATAGTCAACAGACATCCTATACTATAGTCAACAGACATCTTATACTATAGCTAACAGACATCTTATACTATAGCTAACAGACATCTTATACTATAGTCAACAG